>NC_070643.1:1285000-1927500 GCF_947347685.1 Pleuronectes platessa | reverse complement strand
AGGTAAAACGTTTCAACATTGCCTCTATCTCAGTTACTACTAATTTACACAGTTGGGTTAAAGACATTGAGCATGTCTGATAAGGCTCCGATATAAGTTGTGTGGGTTATTTTGTCATGTTGCCTGTCTACCACCATGCGTTACTGCTGCTGCCCGGTGTAACATGAGCACAGCAACTGCACATGTCTAGTCCAATAAAGATATTTTTGTTATCTAAACATTTGACCTCTTTTTTTTTGGTACCATTTTGGAATCTAAATGGGGAATGGATAAGGAGAATTCAAATTGGAATCAGAACTAATGAAATTTAGACATACCCAACCCTGCTTGCGATAAATAAACATGATCGCTCCCTGACTACGGACAGCTCCACAGCCAGGATAAGGCGCAAAGCCCGGCTACAGCGCCACTGGGTCCTGGGCAGACACCAGGGAGCCATGCACAGCTCCACTAACCCACCTACAGTGTTAATTTAGAGTCTTTTCATACATTTGTTTTTTTACAGATTTTAGCAGATCTGTCATTAATGTACTGATCCTCTCTGTGGCTCTATCATTCATGCTGTACGCTGCGTCAACTACGTCAACACATACAAAGCTCCCCGCCATCTCCTCCAGCTCTACATTCATTTACTAAGCTTTAAATTCTGTTGTTTTCACCCAGACTGATTTTACACGTGTCCGATCACTGTGTGTGTGAGCGTGCATGTGTGGAAGAGAGAGAGAGCAAGAGGGGATAAGAGCGAGCCTGACGGCTGATAAATACGCTGCTCTGAAGAAAGATTTACCTCATTGATAGAAGTATTGATCATTATGTGATGATCAGTGTTGATAATGTGGTAACAAACAAATCAACTTTTAAACTGTAGAGAGTCAGAGAGACACACGCACAGCAAATATGAAACACCATTTGTTTTGCGATGACGATAGATTGTCGATATATCGTGCAGCCCTAATGTCTTGCCACTGGTGAAATATTCCTTTTTGTTGAAGTTTGTGACTGTCTGGGTGCATCTTAGTTAGATATGGAAGTTCCTGAGCGTAAATACTACAATGCACTGTTGGCTGGTCCTTTTATCTATAACCTGACCTTGCGTACTTCTTGGTGAGAAGGGAGTGTGTGTGGAATTAGACAGACACTATTCTCCTGTACATATATATATTTGATATATAGTAGCATATACAGTAATGTGTGAGGATGGTATAAATATTCCTCAACAGATATCACTTAATTCTAAAAACTGATGTAAGTACATCATAGCATAAAATGAAGGCTACTTATCCATTGTCCAAAAAACACCTACATGCATGAAAGCAAACAAGAAAACACTACAATTTATTCAGTATGAAATAATGAACATAAATTACATTGTAATTCTGGCATTTCAACCCAGGATTAACCCCCACACGACTGTAGCCTTACAAACTACATATCATACAATCATATAATCAAACAGAAGTATGGTGCCACTGGCTCAGAGCCACTCTCTTTCTTTTAAAGAAAAGTGTTGTTATCAAAACAAATATATTGGTGTTGTGACACTATTTGAGACCAAAAATGTTTACCAAACCTCTCTACTCTCCCTGCAGCATTCCTGCAGCTGGTGGTGAGTAAAGAAGAGGTTCACCCTGAGCAGCAGCAGTGGAGCCCCCTTGTGGACCAGGAGGACCCAGAGCCCCCCCACATTAAAGAGGAACAGATAGAACTGAGGCTGAGTCAGGAGGAAGAAGCTGATATCAAGTTCACATTGACTCCTTTTGCTGTGAAGAGTGAAGAAGATGAGGAGAAACCCCAGTCGTCACCATTTCATCAGAGCCAGACTGAGGAGAACAGAGCGGACTGTGGAGAATCAAAACCAGTCAGGAACTCCGGTCCTGATGGACATTTACAACCAGGTCCTGTGGACACGACTGAAGACTCCCCTGAACCCGAGACTGAAGCCATTGAAGATGATTGGAAGGACACATGGGAACCTCAGTCTGGTTTAAAAACAAGAAATAACGAACAGCCTCCAAGTGATATATGTGATACTGATAAGAAACCATTTAGTTGCTCTGAGTGTGGTAAAGGATTTACCCGAAAGTCCCATGTAAAGAGACATGTGAGAATTCATACAGGAGAGAAACCCTTTTGTTGCTCTCAGTGTGGGGATAGATTTAGAGAAAAGGGCCATCTAAGTAAACACATGAGGAGTCATACAGGGGAGAAACCATTTAGTTGCTCTCAGTTCGGTTCTAGTTTTAGAGAAAAGGGCCATCTAAATGTACACATGAGGAGTCATACTGGAGAGAAACCATTTAGTTGCTCTCAGTGTGGTTCTAGATTTAGAGAACAGGGCCATCTAAATATACACATGAGGAGTCATACAGGAGAGAAACCATTCAGTTGTCCTGAGTGTGGTAAAAGAGTTAGCCGGAAGGACCAGCTGAATATACATATGAGGATTCATACAGGAGAGAAACCCTTTAGCTGCCCTGAGTGTGGTAAAAGAGTTAGACATAAAGTCCATCTAACTGAACATATGAGAAGTCATACAGGAGAGAAACCCTTTAGTTGCTCTCAGTGTGGTAAAACATTTAACCATAAGTCCACTTTAAATAGACACAAGAGGATTCATACAGGAGAGAAATGATTCAGTTGCATCGATTGCAACAAAAGATCTATTCGTATTTATCAGCAACTATTCATATAATACATTGTATATATTCATATTTCACTGTTTTAAATAGAGAATCAAGTATGCCTCCTTAAATGGTCCTTGGAGTTATGTTTGACCGGGACATGTCATGTTACCCAGATAACAAGTCTCTAGGACAGCTTTCTTCCACCTTCACAATATTATGATCATTATGAACATCCTGTCTCAGACGGATGCTGAGATACTCACCCAACATTTGTCACCTCTAAACTCGCTTACTTTAGTTCTTTATTATCAGGATGTCCAAGTAAGTCTGTGAAAAGCCTCCAGCTAGTCCAATCTCCATGATTTCCAGGAGGGCTGGCCCTAATGTGATTTCGCCTTCAGTAAGCTGTTGCGCTTTCACCTTTTTGTCCAATCACACCCTACCTATGATCGCTGACGCCTTGTTTTGCTATCATTGCATTTTATTTCACCGCATGGACAACTACGCATGTCCCTGATATGCATCATCTCTTAGAAAGGGTGAAAAAGCATAAAACATTTGATATGACAGATTGTGAGGTTTATATCATTAGGTATTGTAATGGAATATTTACCATTATACAACACTATATATTATCTCTGCTTATGCATACTATTTCTGCCTCAGTAATTGCCAAAATGACATCAGGGCCACAAATCTGAGACTGCTGGTCTCCCCCAACCAAGACCTTGAAGAACCCTTCAGCCTGTGTCTGGGTCTTACCTCCTGGGATTTTACTATTCACTCAGTTCACACACATGCATACATACACACACACACTCACACATACATACACACGTAGTTGAGCTCTTAACACACACACATCTCTTAAATGCATCTGCATAAAAAGCACACGCCTGCTGTTTCTTTGTCATTCCCTCTGCAGAATGCTCTTCGCATGCTGTATGATTGTCTGACCTTCCTTGCAAGGAATAACATCCTCTTAAAAGACTATGATTCTCTAATATCTTTATTTCAAAAGTCTCACCAGGTCAAGTTTCCATCACAGTATCATATTGGATTAATAATTCTAATGCATTAATGTGTGAGCAGCATATTTTACTATTATTACTGACTGGTTAACATGTTAATGTTAATGACAGTTATCATGTGTTTTATTGTTTAGAAATAGAGTTCAGCTGAGTGAGGAGGATGTTTATTTTAGTAACTGAGATTTCTAGAATCTCCATGAACGTGTCAGTGTTTAGACAGGTAACACTGTTCAAGCTACCAATGACTGTGAGTTGTGGGAGATAGCGTACTTCTTGTTGGCTGAGGGACTGGGGTTGTCCTCAGGTTAACGTGAGAACTAGGAAGAAGGTGGGAAGCTACACAGGAGTGTGTAAGAACCGGAGCGACAGAGTGTGTACTGTTCTAATAAACCGGCAGCTGAAGTCTTGTATCTTCCTCAGTGCGGGACCTCTACACTATTATAGTTTGTCAAGGTGGAGCTCATTCATCTTTATATTGTTAGTAGTTTATTATAAAACAATGCATCGATTTTAATTGATTTCTTATCACTTTCTTTATAAAATAGGAATCTGAAAGTAACTACTAATTTAAGTAAGTTATCAAATTTCCTCTGAGACGAATTGCAGTCGAAGTTTAGAGTAGAAATGGAAATTTCCTGTAAAGTACCTAAAATTTGTAGTGAAGTACAGTACTTGTAACTGTCCACAAAAGGAACAATCCAGTCAATTAACATGTTTCCATCGAGTGGATATGTTAATTAATGTTCTTGATTTGCTGCACCTTAAATAAAACGTTATTTGGTTAACTGAAACTGATTATTGTGAGATTCCCTTAGTTTATTAATGGCAAAACAGGTCTCTCTTCATATTCATACTGATCGATGAGTAGCATAGCACAGAAACAGGACAGCTGTAGGTTACCAATTACTTTTTCATGGCCTCAGACAATGGCTTTGTCCTGTGGGATGTTAGTGCTGAGTTTGACTCCCATCAATCACCAGAGACTGTCGAGGTAGGACATTCTTTTAAACCAAGTTGAATTCACCAGATCCAGTATTTGCATGTTTTAAATTATTATTCTTATTCGGTTTCATCAGTAGCTATATATATATATATATCTTGCATTTGGTGTTATTTTTTTTTTTTGTGTGTGTTCCATGGTTTTTGTTGTTTTTATGTTTGCTGTTTTTACAATCCATGTTTATTTAGACAAGGGATCAAAGTAATGAGAAACAGCTGTGACTAACTGGACAACTCCTCACACGGCTCAGGATTGGTCGAAGGATTGAAACAGGTACGACAGGAAGAAAAGGGACGACGAAAGGCACGGGGAGGACAGAAACGAGGAAGACACCAAAACGGGAGGGTTGGACACCGCGTGGTAGTTTGCGACGACAAACCGGGGACGAGGTAAAGGACGATGAACATCCTCACACATTACTCTTTATGCCACTATATATTATTTATATTCTATATAACACATTATATCTGTACAGGAGAATAGTACGTGTCTAAATTCCACAGATACTCCATGCTCTCTCTAAGCAGTACCCAAGGTTAGGTTATAGATAAAGGGCCAACCAACAATACATTGTAGCATCTACACTTTCATATCTAACTCAGATGCCCCAGACAAAGAGGCATCAACTTCAACTCTCACCAACTTTAATTCTTTACGTATTTTATCAGTAGCAAGACGTAAGGACAGAATGTGATTTAGGAATGCATACTGCAGTCTTAACTATCCAATAGGATGCGAACACCTACATGTAACATAGAGAGTGACAGCAATTCTAGCCATTCGTGGATGTGCTGTTAGAATGGGTAATGCAAGTAGAGGGAGATATGCAGAGGCTCATGTTACTCTGTTAACGTTTGTACATTGTTTCACGTCCTGGTCTCCTTGATGCATCAAGTCTACAATAAAATCTTCTGCATAAGACATCAGCTGCTGCCTGAGTTCTCCTTTCACCAGCTTCCAGAAAACCTCCACAACACCCGTGACTCAGGGTGCTTCCTTCTTTCCCCCCATGGCCGCAGTGGTTTGAGCGAACGTAGGGAAGATGAGGCATGGAAGGTCTGGAACCGAGACAAAACAGCGCGATGTCGACACAGGACCCCCACTGTTGCCAGCTCCCGGGACATAAGTAGAACGTTCCCCTTCCTGAACTATTTGATTACCCCACAGAGACATTGGATTTTAATACCGACTCTGTAAGGATAATCATTTGCGTGTAGATAAAGTGAAGCTGGTCGTTATCTACTGGGGTACGTTTTAATAATATTAGCCATTTTTATATTTTTTTGATTCATCCATTGAGTTTTTATTATTTTTAAGTGGCTGTCTTTTATTTGATTTACCTTAACACATCTTGTGTTTATCCTGGATATTTGATTGGTATTAAAAAGTTATAAAGGACCTCCTGTATTTATCAATGAATCTGGATGAAACAAATCAGATTGTTAAACTTCAGGAAAGACTATCTAAGACACAAAGGTGTAGGTGACCAATAACTTTTTACCTCTAAATTTGGACATAACAGAAGTCATTTAACTTGTCAGGCAGCTTTATTCCACCTGCGCAATATCATGAAAATAAGACACATCCTGCCTCAGAAGGATGTTGAGAAACTAGTCAATGCATTTGTAACCTCTAGACTGGATTATAGTTTTTTTTTAATTATCATGATGTCCAAGTAACCCTGAAAAGCCTCTGGTTAGTTCAAAATGCTGCAGCGGGAGTGCTGACAGGAACTAGAAAAGATCATATTACTCCTGTCTCAACCTCTCTCAAAATTTTGAATAAACTTTTAAATCCTGCTCCTGGCACACAAATCCTTAATCAAGTCCTGACGTAAATAAAGAGCTCATAACACTGTAATGTCCCAAAAGATGACTTTGCTCCCTAAACACAGGCTCACTTATGGATCCTAGAAAAGTCTGTAACAGTAAAATGGGAGGTAGATCCTTCAGCAAGCTTGCTCCTCTCATGCGGAACCAGTTCCCAGTTTGGGTTGGACATCCACTTTACGTTTAAGGTTAGGCTTAAAATGTTTCTCTTTGATAAGACTGCTTGTGGGACTTCTATCATAAACTGAGCACTTCTCTATCAATCCATTCATATAAAAATCACTTTTCATTATAAAAAAAACAGTCTAACAGTTCTTAAATGTGCTTTAAACAAACTGACATGAAGACACACATGCACACATATGCACTGGACACCCATTGATAATGCCTTCTTGTCCAGACTCAGCTCAGGCCAATCGACAATATCTGAAAGAGAGTGAGCTTTCATAGGAATCTGCTGTGCAAGTCGTAGAATTACAATGACACAGCTGAGTATTCATTGTAAAGTGACGGAGCGAGAGGCAAGACGGATGGTGTGATGCAGAGGAGGGAACTGAAAGATGAAGGTGTTACAGGGGGATTGTGAGGAAAGAAGTGAGTACTAACAGTGGGAAGTTGGGGTGGGTCTCATGGACTCAGTGAAAATTGCTCCAACCAACTCATCCACCTTTTTCCTTCTTTAATTATTTCCAGACAGGCATATGTTAACGCTGGCAGGTCTTCAAGGGCCTCTCCTGTCTGGGTGTGTATGAATGAGCTCAGGAAACAGAGAATGGGGTAAGCAGGAGGGCAATGTGATATGCCACCCCAGACTCCATAAAGAACCTTTGGGATTGCTCTCAGAAATCCCCTCTCATGTCCTTGAGGGTTGTCCGCTTACAGCAACACATAGCAACGTGTTGTTGGCCGCCGCCTTCTCCTTGATCTGCTTTCAGCCTGCAGCAGTGCTGAAGTGTTTTATCCAGACTGTCAGAGGTGAGGTATGTCTGCTCCTACTCTGTGCCAGTGGTATTTCCTCTCAGACCTGCTCCACTTGAAATCCAAGGGGACATGACTCTGCCAGCTCCTCGCAGTCAAAACAGCACAGCTCCAGCCAGTGTGGACAAGGAACCTTTCTACTGGCACCTTCATGCAACCATGACTTCGGCATACACTTATCCTAATGCACTTTGAAAGTAATATGGTATTGGTGTATGAAAATGACTTCAAAATTTAGATTTAGATGAGAATGCTGTATCAATATCAATCAAATATCTGTGTGTTAAGCACAGAGCTGCATGGAGTCAGCATGTGGTTACAGAAAGAGTAACGCCCGTAAAAAACGTTTTAGAGAAATGTAAAAAAATATTTTTTTTCAGCTTCCTGGAGTCTTGTCATCACAATAAGGTTGTCAAGATAGGCGCCTAGAATGTTTGCTCCCTGCTGCAACCCATCGTGTAGACTCTGCATAAAAATACTGGGAAGATAAACACACTGTTGTCATCCAAATATGTTGTGTTCCCAACAGCTGTCAAGTGAGTTCAATATGAGGTTGTGCACCACTACATTTTTCCTCCCAACAGTGGATCCCATTTTAAGTGTTTATCAGCACAGATCTAAAGTTTTTAAATGGTTTGCAGTCCTGACTTCTTAATACTTCTTATAAAATTGAATGCACATTATCAGACAGTATCTCAAACAGGAGAGGACAGCTGGAAAAGGTGGACACACATATCACCCTAGTCCATATTTGAACAGGGAGAGGAACTATGCATTCACATCCACATGTTATCATGTTATTCCATGCTTTTGTCATGTGATAACAGCTGAGCCATCTCAATGACAACTGAACAATCTCCATCCACTAATCAGGGCCACTAGATGTGACTACAAGCTGCAGTATGTGAACCTCATACTTGTAATGTTTGAAACAACTGCTTCCAAGGTCAAGAATAAACCCTCAACATTGAATAGTAATTGAGACATTCCACTCTGATCAACTAAACAAACATCCAGGATCACCATGGCATTTAGGATTCATCTGTTCATCCAATAGGTGAAAATAAAGAAGAAAACACTCATGACTCTTTATATTAATGTGTGTTCCACAGGATTGGACCAATACTTTGGTAATGTTGGACTTATTATTGTTAGAAGTCTAAGTTAATCCACACATATTACAAAAATTATCCTGAAGTTCTAAATTTATCATATATTTTTATAGTGTGGAATGAATACATACTGCGTGTAGCTCCAATTGCTTCCACTTGACAACATTTGGGAAGTGAGTGTGCACTGTACTTCCTTGGAGGTGGGGCAAGTAACTGATGCCAATTTGCTCAAACCAACCACTAAAGACATCTAAACTTTCCAAGACACTAGAAACCAATCTGTTTGTCAGATTTAGGAATCCAAAAGGCTTTTTTGTAAGTCTTGGGATCTTACCTGCCTTTCCGAATTTCATATAACTAGGTAAAAAATAGCTACTTTGTGGACATTTTCTAGGGGGCAGTATTGACCCATTTTACCACACCTATGCTTAAGACCCATGTCTCTTTTATGATGACATTTTTAAGCACCCGTAGCCCCTAAAATGTGCCTTAATGCAATTTCAACCTTCTTATTTTCATGATACCAGTTTTACAGAGCTTTAATGTTATTTCATGATATATTTCGCTCATATTTGTATTACCTACATATATACCTTTTTTCAAAAATCTGCTGTCTGAATGGCAGTTTTCCCAAAACCTTATGTTTGCTGTTTTATGCTTTATGTAGTTTTTAATTCAATGTCACTTTTTCACAATTTAATAATCATTTTTAAATTATTTATCTAGTTGGTGTAAATAATCATAGTACTCCCACACAGTAATAAGGTAAATAATTGAGGAGCACATGTCACCTAGCTATGAAGAGTCTGAAGAGCAGAAACACTGACTTTCTGTTTAGTTGCTCAAGCCCACAGGAAGTAGCTAACAGGGGCACTTTACTTTAATGCTGGGTAACCCTAATCTCGAGCTGGACATAAACTGTGGACTGTATGATATGAATGTATTGTTTTCCCATCATGTCCACAGACGAAAAGGACACAAAGTCATTTTTCTCTGACTTATAGACACTCCCCTCCAGGTCTTTCTCACTTGTGGAAAACCATGACTGCTGTAGTTATTTGCATTCCTGTGGGTTGACTGGCACTTCCTGTCATGAACGAGAATCATGGCTGCGGTAAAGAACATTCCTTCAGCTCTTATTGATTTTTTTAAGTTTCTTTTCTACCTCGTGTTTTCAACTTGAGAATTTAATGACTGATGTGATGGAAATTTGCACATGGGTAACAGCTTTCATTTCATATTTTGTAAATAAAGAATTACAGTTCTCTGATTGTCACAAATGTAAAAGTAAAAATGTTAAAAAGATGGAATGAAGTGGTACCTGTCTCTCATATCTTCCAGCGAAGCTGAGGGAATGCAGTCATGTGTTTACCCTTCCGAAATTTCCAGGCAAATATCAGTTTTCATGTGCTTTCACCTGTTTTTAAAAAAAATGCACAAATCCAACTGGTAGATCCGCTGTCCCCTCATCTGCTTGTGGGTATGCCCACAAATGGGTCCCAATGAACAGGTATTGTACAATATCGACAAAACAGCACCTAACCTGCACCTTGAGGTCCATTCAGGGGCTGTCCTGAGGGTTCTGATCATATCAAACTGTCCTTATCAGCAGACAGATTTGCCCTATTGTCAAGTGCTCTGGTCTTGTTTGATGCTCAGTGCAGGTGATAACCAATCATTTTTGGACTCAAGACACAACATAATTGGCAGTTGAAGGCTTTGTTTTTCCAGTTTGAGTTCTGGTAAGTAAATAATATTGGATAACAGAGAACATGGTGATTCCCAGCCACAATAATCATCTCTCCTCCCTTTTGTTGTTTGATATAAGGGGCTGTTTTTGCACACTCTTGATTTCAGTGGCTGGTGCCTGTGCTGCTGCTTGAGAAGTTTAGCTTTTCTAAATTTCTGAAGTAAAGCAATTGAACGACAATTCAGTTCAGCATCACATTTTGCCACCCCATTCAAAGTGTATAACCAGCAATTTTGTTGAATCATCCAACACGGACATGTGAGTTATCTGTTATTGATTAATTGCCCTGCTGCTGCTGGAGACCAATTTGACGAGAGTCAACCAAAACGGGAAAGAAGTGGGTTTCAAAAACCAAATCGCTGGTTCAGTGGCCTTTTCTGGTGAAGCCATTGAGAAGGACATAAACGACCAATTGGTTGGAGGAATATCACACTTAGTGCAAAATTTTATCTGTCAATGACCTTCCACAAGGACAAAACATAAAGGCAAAACAAAAGATTGAACAATATTTGCTGCAACACAATGTTTTAGCCATTATTCATTGTTTTGTATTTTGATAAAATTTTTCATCTTATAAAATTTTAACAGAGACTTCCACAAGTGGACGATGCAAACCTACTGATATGTGCTAACTTAAGGAGCTGCTACTTCCAGAGATATCTGGGCTGAACACTATCCTTTACTCCTGTAGTTTTTATACCTGGCATTTTGTTATATGTAAATATATATACACTACCGTTCAAAAGTTTGGGGTCACTTAGAAATTTCCTTATTTTTAAAAGAAAAGTACTGTTTCTTTCAATGAAAATAACATTAAATTAATCAGAAATACACTCTATACATTGTTGATGTGGTAAATGACTATTCTAGGTGGAAACGTCTGGTTTTGAATGAAATATCTACATAGGCGTGTAGAGGCCCATTTCCAGCAACTATCACTCCAGTGTTCTAATGGTACATTGTAGGGATGCACCGATATGGAAATTCTTGGCCGATACCGATATTTAAAATAACAATCTGGCCGATAGACGATACCGATACCGATATTTGTTTATTTTCTTTTTGTTGTTATTCATTCACCCTTTTGTGCCAGAAAAATAATTAAATCATTATTTAAAAAGCACTATTTAACGAATGTTCAGCCCTTCATCACTGTTATCTTTTAATGAGCACAAATTGAATCAGATTTATGAAACAATCTTTGATTTAACTAAACTTTATTTAACAGAGACATATTATACCCATTTTACCGCAAGTTGAAATGGTTCCTTGGGATCTTAATGAAATGACTGTAACATATTTTGGTCAAAATACCACAAGGATAATTTAAAACAGCACCTTTTTACCCTGTCTAAAACAGCCCTGTTAAAGTATCATTATAGAGAACGCTCTTCTCATTGATTTACGGTTGCAGTATTGCCCGTTTATTAGATGTGTTACGGCTTCTGTGTGTATGATGTATGTTGTCAATTCCCTTGTTACCTGTGCATGAGACGGATGAATAGAGCCGATGCACATGAGAATAAAGTACTTAAAAAGACGCTACGCTCATACTTTTTACGCCAAGTTACACTGCGTGAGTCAAGATAACTTAACAAGCCCTCCTCAGTTTTACCTGTTTTGAATGTCGGGCAGAAATCACATCGCGGCAACACCCACCGTGGCCCTTCGCGATGCTTGTTTTAATTAAACAGTCGGAATCCCCTGGTCCGCACCAGTTCTCAGTCAGCTGCTAGGCGCCAGCCGGAGGGTTCCCCCAGCGGTCGCCGTAGCTGAGGTGATCCGCGAGAAGGGCCCGACACGCGTCCAGAGTGGCCGCCGCTGACCGCGTACCCAGTCCCCTCCAACAGCCCGCCTTCCGCGCCGGCGATGGACACCGCCCCGCGGTCCAAGAGGAAGAAAGCCCCCGCACCAGCGACGCCGTGAGGCGCCACCGGATGAGGACCTCCCGGTGCCACACACTGAGCCTCCGGCGGCGCGGAGAGGAGGGCGACGGAGCGACTGCTCCCCCAGCCGCGGCACGTGCCCAGCGGATTTACCACAAATATGAACATCGGCCAATGATATCGGTGAAAGTCAAGTTTATTACCGATAAGCCGATATCAGTAAACGAGGTGAATATCGGCCGCTACCGATGTTCGGCCGATAAATTGGTGCATCACTAGTACATTGTGTTTGCTAATCGCCTTAGAAAAGTAATTCATGATTAGAAAACCCTTGAAAAACCCTTGTGCAATTATGTTTGCACAGCTGAAAACTGTTTAGCTGCTGAGAGAAGCTATAAAACTGGGCTTCCTTTGAGCTAGTTGAGTATCTGGAGCATCACATTTGTGGGTTCGGTTAAACTCTCAAAATGGCCAGAAAAAGAGAACTTTCATGTGAAACTCGCCCGTCTATTCTTGTTCTTAGAAATTAAGGTTATTCAATACGATAAATTGCGAAGAAACTGAACATATTCGACAACGGGGTGTACTACTCCCTTAAGAGAACAGCACAAACGGACTCTAACCAGAGTAGAAAGAGAAGTGGGAGGCCCCGGTGCACAACTCAGAATGAAGACAAGTAAATTAGAGTCTTTAGTTTGAGAAATTGACGCCTCACAGGTCCTCAACTGGCAGCTTCTCTAAATGGTACCCGCAAAATGCCAGTGTCAACGTCTACAGTGAAGAGGCGACCCCAGGATGCTGGCCTTCTAGGCAGAGTGGCAAAGAATAAGCCATATCTGAGACTGGCCAATAAAAAGAAAAGATTGATATGGGCAAAAGAACACAGACATTGGACAGAGGAAGATTGGAAAAAGTGTTATGGACAGACGAATCAAAGTTTGAGGTGTTTGGATCACACAGAAGAACATTTGTGAGACGCAGAACAGGTGAAAAGATGCTGGAAGAGTGCCTGACGCCATCTGTCAAGCATGGTGGGGGTCATGTGATGGTCTGGGGCTGCTTTGGTGCTGGTAAAGTGGGAGATTTGTACAAGGCAAAAGGGATTTTAAATAAGGAAGGCTATCACTCCATTTTGCATTGCATAACTCAGCAGTTCTTCAGCAGTTATCATTGCTTTTCCATATGGATCATTAATATAATCTTCATCCTAAACAGAATTCGGGTTCCTTAGCCATTGTGTGGTTGAATAAAACTTTTTTTTAAAAATTAAACAGAAATTATTTGAGCTTCTTAGCCATAGGATGGTTGACATTTTTTATATTTTTTGTCACACAACCATTAACCACACCATGATACAATCTAATGCCTCTAAAGGTCCTCTTAGCTACTCGTTCTTTAGCCAGTTGGTGAGGCAAACTAACTTGTTCAAATTCTCTGACAGTAAAGCTGACCGCTTCTTTTGCACAATGTGTCCGGCGAGTGAGTCTGGTTTGGCGCATTCCACTTGAACGCCCCTCGCCGACCAACACATGCTTCGCGTTGCGGTGGTTAGGCGGGTATTGCTACGGTGAAACGATAACGTCTTCTCGCAGAGTGTGCATATCACCTTGGTTTTACTGAATGTTCGATCTTTGTTTTTTTGGAACACGATCTTCCCGTCCAGAAGGTCCTCAGGTTCATCAGAATTATCCATGTTGTTTGTTTGTTTGAATGGCAGCTGCCGTCTGACTGCATTAGAGCGGCGACTAGTGCAGAGGCGGTGGAATTGGAAGGTCCTTCTGCGCCTGCGTTAAATGCGTTAAAAAAAAAAAACCAGTTAATCCTGTAATTTAATCATAACGCGTTAACGCGTTATTTTTCATAGCTCTAGTATATATATTGAATTATTAATGCAACCACATAGTACAATGAAATATTTTAATTCCATATCAAATTTTTTCCATGGTATTTGTTGAATAGGCAGATTGATTGGAATTTGTGAAATTTTGCTGACCACATGAATGCTCCTGAGGCTGAAAACTCTTATTAGTGTGTTGAGGCCACTTTTATTTTGTCGAGCAGATGTCATAGAAATGTGTTCTTTCCATCCATATCTTTTTACCACCCTGCTAGCAACAGCCAGCTGCCAAAGGCATTATGTTTTTGTCCGTCTGTACGCATTATCTCAAGAACGCCTTGAGGGAATTGCTTAAAATTTGGTACAAACATTTACTTAAACTCAATGAGGAACTAATTCTATTTTGGTGGTCAAAGGTCAAAGTGCCCACAAATATTGGAAGAAGGAATCTTCAAATTTGCTAAAATATTCACTTAAGTCATTCGATTTTGGTGTCTGTAGGTCAAAAGGTCAAGGTCACTTCACATTATGTTGCTGTGAATGCGATAAATCAGGGAATGCCTAAAGCAATTTTAATACATCTGGCAAAGACTTTCACCTGGACTCAAGGATAACCCGATAGGAGTTTGGTGGTCAGAGGTCAACGTCAAGGTGACACCACAAAGCCCATATTTGCCTTGTTCACAAGTGATAAGATTTCCATTGTGACAGTTGGCAGAGACATAAAACCACAGTTCTGTAAGTTTAGTTTTAGAAGTGCAATCTAAGTTGTACAATTTGTTCAAAAACACCATTAAATCAACAAAGGCAAACAGCTAGTCCCAACACCTGGTTAATAAATATTTCCCCCCAAAATTATAAAAATCTACTTGTATCAATATGTGTCACTTTCTGGCAACTAGAACAGGATGTAGCTTTTTTTTTATTTTTATCAAGATAGTGATTATCAGAAACTGATATTTATGAGCGTGTGTAATATGCCGCAGATCCAAATAGAAATCTGTTTGTATTTAATTTTAAATGGGGTTTTATCAGGAGACTGTAGGTCTTTGGCAGAAGTGCACTTCAATGCAATTCCAGTTGTTTTATTAAAATGAGCCTACAAAGCTCAATATGAGACAAAGGACTAAGTAGTTTCCTGCATTTATTCCATTCGTTATTTATTATTACAGAAAGCAGGGTTGTGTTAATCACTTAAAAAATCTCTCTCTTTTATTCACAAAATACTAGTTGATAAAATTGTAAAGTTGGAGGAGTGACTGTTTCCAGAAAATGTCACTCTGGTCTCTGATTAAAATCCATACTCCCTGCATGCATAATACTTGCCCCATGCAGGTCAGGCCGGTACAACATCCAACCCACCAGCAACTTCTGTCAACATCATGACCTCAATATGCATTCAGTACATTACTTTTCATATTTCATTTTCCATCTGGACTAGCACAGCTGGGATGTCAGGGCCTGCTGTGGTGTGTATGTGTGTGTGTGTGTGTGTGTGTGTGTGTGTGTGTGTGTGGGTGTGTGTGTGTGTGTGTGTGTGTGTGTGTGTGTGTGTGTGTGTGTGTGTGTGTGTGTGTGTGTGTGTGTGTGTGTGAGAGAGAGTGCGCATGGAAAATCAAGTTTTCGGTCAGTGATTAAGATGATCAAATTTGTGTTATATTATAGTTTTCTAAGTAAGGATCGCCCATAAACTCTCTTCTAAAAATATCTATTGCCTCACTGAACATAAGTGTAAATGCGATTTTAATGTCCAAATACATGGAAGGAAATGATAAACACACAACTGTTTCTAACTAGTGATGTAACAGCAGCTAGGCAGCATTTGGCAAACTTAAAGCAGACTTTCGCTCAAAGTGGCCTCTGTCTAACAGCTATACCATTTAGGCCTGATTGATGGAAGCTGCTGAGAAGGTTTTCCGTCCTGCAGGTTCTTCCATCTCTCGAGAGAACATATGAAGGCTGACTCCTTAGTTCTGGTTCACATCCTTGACCTAGGCCCGTTCTTGCCTGGCTACTCAGTTTCAACAGATGGCCAATTCTGTAGGAGGAGTCATTGTGTTTCCAAACTTCTTCAACCTCACTATCACTACCATTGTCCTGAACTGTGTTTCTCCACAATCTTCTATCTGAAAAGCAATACCAATATTGACTCCGGTCTTATATTTTTCCACGCCGGAGGTGGTTTCTTCTGTGGAGGAAATTCTGGAGGGTCACTTTCACCTGAACACTTTGTAGTGACTGTTGGTAGGAAACAGGAAATTAACAGTTGACTGCCAAGTTAAAAGTCACAAGCCTTCTCCTATCATACAAAAACGTTTAGTGGGTCTATAATTATGTGTCACAAATCACCAGGTGTGGGTCCTTATCATGTAAAAAACTATGGCATCTATTGCACTTCTGTCCGTCCTGGGAGAGGGATCCCTCACATGTGGCTCTCTCTGAGGTTTCTACGTATTTTTACCCTGTTAAAAGGGTTTTTAGTAGTTTTTCCTTACTCTTGCTGAGGGTTAAGGACAGAGGATGTCACACCCTGTTAAAGCCCTATGAGACGAATTGTGATTTGTGAATATGGGCTATACAAATAAAATTTGATTGATTGATTGATTGATGTGGCTTGGTGGCAGCTATTTTAAAAACAGAAATTTGTTCTGTAAGAGGTTTTTCCTAATATGTAATCCCTATCTTGTGCCCAGTAAAGATTCTCAGTATAACCCAATGCAATTCAATAGGATCTCAAACTACACAATCCATAGTACCTTAAAAGTTGACTCAACACCCATCAAAAACAAAACAAACTTCATGAAGGTGGGAATAATTGCAGAACAATTGGATCAGACTTTTGGAATAGTATCTGAGTGAACATACGCATGTGACAGTTACATTTCAAAACATCAGCAGACGATGCTTCAGAGCTTCATCTAGCCACAGCTGGTACAAAGTGTTCTAAGGCCACAAGAAGTTGGATGGAATAAAACAGAGAGAAGGAGGCAAATATGCAGGCTGGCTAAGTGTGTAAGGAATGTACCAGACTTAAACAACATCCTGAGTGTGCAGAGAGGGAAGGTTCAGTCCAGGAGTCCAGGAGCTATTTTTAGCCCTCTCCCTCACCTCATTAAAGACGAGGTGTTTTTGTAACCCCAGCATGTGTCCCAGAGGCCAGACTTTTATGCGGGCTAACCCGAACTGTAACAGAACTGAAATCATCTCCAGTTCTTTATGGTTTAAATCTTTGCGGACACAAATTACACAATGGAAGCATTGGCAAAATGTTGTAAGTTCAGATAAAAGTCTACCTGCACTAATCCCCTAGGGGGAGGTAACGCTGGGGTGAAGGGATAAGACAAGGGGGGTTAGAGAGACAATACCAGAGAAGAAGTGAGGCCCGTGGCTATGCTATGTCGGTGTGCAGTGAATAATAAACAAACGTTTAAGCAAACCATCGTGTGGTCGTGAGGATATTACAATTGGCGACGAGGATCAAAGCAAGAATTCAAATGGGACACAAAGAAAACTGCAAGTTTGGTAGACTGGTCGGTGGAGTCAGACGAGGAGGACAAAACCTCCGAACTACAAAGAAAGAAAACTGCAAGTGTGTTGATATTACACAAAGTATCTTAGGAAAAGGTGAACTTTTTTTCTGTTGACTTCCTCCTCAGTGCTGAAATACTTGGTGTTGTGCAATAATAATCTGTCAAGTAACAAATGCATAATTTCCAAAATGTTTCTGAGGATGACTTGGTACATATACTGATTCCAGAGAATTAGCATCACAGTCAACCCAATATAATTCCATTAAAACCAGATCCCACTCCCTGCTATCTTACCCAAGCAACAAAACTGAAAATCTCCCTTTCCAACCTTTGTAACATGTCCACCTTTCTTGTAATTGTACATTTGAGACAACGCATTATAAAACGAAGGTGGGAGAACGTAGACTTTGTTGAAAATATATATTTTTGTCCAACTAGGATCTAGGAGGAACGAAAAAAGAACAAAAAATGGGTGTCGTTTCCAACTTTTAGTGGATAATTCTTGTCTGTAGGTTATGGAGCAGTAAAGTAAATGATGAGATGTAGAAAAGTATGATTCATAAGTTTAACTTGAGGTAATTGTGATGTTGAATTTATATCATGATTCTGAAAATTTACTGGATAAATTTCAATGTTATAATAAGGTGAACAAGAGAAGTTATTTGGAACATGGCTGTTATTAATCTGAATAATGACTTTTATTTTATAGAAGCAAATTTCTTTGATTAAACTAATATTATTGTTTGTGAGGCACAGATCTTTTTAGGTTGAAGTAAGGGAAATGGTCTGGTCTGAGCACTTGTCATGATGACCTCTCAAAGTGTTTTACCTACAGGTTATTGTCACACATTTTTTCTATGAGTGTCAATTAGGGGTTCAGTATTGTTGCCATGCAGACGGGAAAGACTGGGATCGAGCCCCCGGACTTCTGGTTAGAGGACCATCGCTCTACCCCCTCAACCAAAATACACTGTATTTGGGTAAATACAGTGTATTTTGTCTTTTGGTGGCTATTTCTTCTTTGTGGTGGCTAATTCCAACTTGTTGAGATCAGTGCATCCTGGTAACGTGCATGAATGAATCCAGCTTTAAGTGACTGAGGTGTGAGAACAAGAAACCACATTTTGCACACACATGTATTACTAATAATTTCAGAACAAAAGATGAGATGATGAGGATCTTGATTTTGAGTTGCCGACCACCAGCAGATATTAGTGACCACCTGCTAAGGTTAGGGAGATATGATCAGTTGTGCACCTTAGTGCCTTTTAATAACAAGTCACACTATGCTAAGGCAGGCCCTCCACAGGCTGATGAGACCAGGCTGTGGGTCCTTAACAATTTAGGGCCTAAGTGGGGTCTTTCCTCCTGATCCAGAGCCATATGGCTGCAGCGTTGTGCTGTCCCTGATGTTTCTTTATGTTCTGGTGCAGGGTTTGTCCATGGATTACTGGCTCTTTGAGCAACTTGATGGTGGTTGATGAAGCACCAACCTCTCCACTGGGTAGACTAGTGCTTTCCAGCCATGTTCTTCTGCCTCAGATGCTATCTCCATGCATGTACCACAGCCTCTTCCTCTACTTTGCTTCATCCTCCCACAGTACAGTCAATACTACAAAGAAGCCGATACAAAGGGTGTTGGACCGGACTACCAGGTGTGGTCTTAGGATGGTGGTGACAATTTGTAATAGGAGTATACCAAACTACAGTGGCAAACACTAAACATACAACTAACACAAAACAAAGACCAAAAAGAGGAATAGAAATACAAGTTGTTTATTTTCCTCTCCCTCCCTCCAATTTTATAGTCTTATTGGAAACACCTGGACTGATTTAGTGATATACTTTACTTACTTACCAATCATTATTTTTTTATACTTAATTTGAATTGTTGTTGGGACAATTGAAGGCAGGGATAATGGTGATGACAATTCCAGTTTATACCACCAAGGTATAAAACCTCAGCATCATTAGCAGAAACATTCCCAGCAGAGGATCAGCTCACTGGGGACACACCTTTGGGAGTCGTGTTTTGTTTATTTCATTCTTCTATACAAAAACAGCAGCAAAGCCTTGGGCCAGGGTCCAGACTTAGATGTATGATACGAGATGAAGACAAAAGTGGAGCAAAGTGGAGAGCAGATGGGGTTAACTGCCCGACTGTCCGCTGGCACAGACTGGAAAATAATAAATATCAGGAAAGACGGAAAGATTGAAGTGCTGAAACGATGTCTTGAGAGGGAGGTAGTTTTATCACCTCAGCACAAGCTAAATCCCTGTGTGACAACTTGTGCACATATTTGTCTGAGGAGAGTTTTGCAACCTTTACGCTTCATAGTCAGGTGAATAATATTGACATTAATTTGCAGTAGAAGTTCAAAGGGCTGGTCCTGGAATCTGGGGGACAGAGGATGTGTGTGGAGCATGCTACGGGTCAGGACTGTTAAATATCAAAGTGTGCATGAATGCTGTTGATAAATTGGACTCCACGGTTCACTGGCCTGCTGCAGAGAAAATTTTATCTGTGTTCGGTGTGACTTCAAATGTTCAGTACTGTATTTTTTTCACTAATGTGCATTCGAGTGAGTCATCTGTTTGAAACACACACTCTCGTGGCAACAGAAAGCTCAGGTTGTGTGCATAGATAATTACAGTCAGCGATTGTGGGAAATCAAAGTAGTTGTTGTCTCTGTTAACAGGTCAAGTAACCGTGTGTGTGTGTATGTGTGTGTGTGTGTGTGTTCATTAAAGAACACACATGTTAATGAACCAATCATATGAAAGAAACTCTTGCAGTGCCCACTGAACAAAATTGAAGAGACAAGGAGTTTCAACATGAAATTGCTTATTAGCAAATCCAATCACCACTAGGACCCTGAGGCATGCAGGCAAGATTGTGGCCGATCCTTCCCATCCAGGTAACAAACTCTTTGTGGTTCTTCCCTCCGGCAGGAGTCTGCGGTCCATCAGGACCAAATCCTCACGCCACAAGACCAGCTTCTTCCCGGCTGCAGTTGGCCTTATCAACAAGGCCCGGGACCCCCACCTGACTTTGACTTTTATTCCGCCCCCACACCTCAAGGATGTGTTAAATTAACACATAATATTGTATAATATTATATTGCAAATTGACACTGTTCTACTGTTTGCATTTTGCATTTCACTTTTTATTTTACTTTTTATATCTTTTATCTTTTATATCTTTCTTATTTTATATATTGTTTTTTATTGTTTTCTTATGTGTGTTGTATTTATTGTGTTTTTATGTTCATTGTATCCACCAATAACCAGAGCAAATTCCAGGTAGGTGTAAACCTACTTGGCAATAAATACCTTCTGATTCTGATTCTGATTAATTTGTTTAGAAGAGAAGGCGATCTCTGAGGATAATTCAGACCCAGAAATAACCTCATTAAAGGGCCCATATTGTTAATTACTTGAAGGGGGTCATTAGGTTCCCTCAAAGTATGAAAACAGTCACTCCCTTTCGGAGCGATTTATGTTTAGAGAGTTTTAGTTAGTTTGATGAGCCTCCTGTTTAGGTGAGCCTTTTCTTTTGTACCTTTTCATAGTAGTTTGGTTTTCCTCCTTCGGGAGCGCTTTTGTAGATGCTACACCCGTGGTTCCTGTCCTGACTGGGCCGGCCGTTGGAGCAGGATGCAAGTTAGCCCGACCACCCCGATTCGCTGGTGACATTTCTCATAGACTGCTCCATACACTATGAACTAAACTCCCATGCTTTTCCTTCTAACCGATCCAAGATTGCTTTTATGATTTCCCACCTTACCGGAAAAGCCAAGGCATGGGCCTCAGCAGAGTGGGCCCGGGATTTGCCAGTTTGCCAATCACTCACAGAGTTTGAAGCGGCGCTGCAGAAGACTTTCGACCCGGTAACGACCGACCGGGAGAAAGCTGGGGAGCTGAGCGGGCTGAGACAGGGCAGCGACTCCGTATGTGATTACGCTATCCGTTTCCGCACTTTGTCGGCGGAGAGTGGCTGGAATACAACGGCCTTATACAACGTGTTTCTGAAGGGGCTGGCAGCTCCTATCCAAGACCTTCTGGTTCCCTTGGACCTACCCACAGATCTCGACTCACTCATCGCACTCGCAGAACCCGTCAACTGGAGAGACCCCTACGCACTCAAGCACCAGGATGCTCAACCACCCGTCGATCACCGCCAGGGCAGCGTCATCATTCCGCTCCGGAAGGAGAAGGATAGCCCATGCAGCTAGGAAGAGCTCGACTAACACCCGGGGAACGACAGAAACGTCTGCAGGAGGGCCGATGCTTCTACTGCGGTGAATCCGGTCATCTCGTCGCCACCTGCACTGCCAAAAGGACCATGGTGGTGAGTGAATTCAAGGTTTCAGGCACCACCTCACGCACTCTCACGACAGTCCAGGTAATGCACCACACCACCACTGAACTCAAGGCGCTCATAGACTCAGGGGCTGATGAAAGCTTGATGGACTAGGAACTAGCAGAACAACTGGGCCTTAACACAGAACTTTTAGCTAAGCCCCTCAGAGCTAAAGCACTTAATGGACAGGAACTTTTTACTATCACACATATCACAGCACCTCTCAAACTGTGCATTAACCATCACCGGGAAAACATTCCTTTTTACACCGCGTTCCACATTATTATGCAAATTACACTTTGCTGAAAAATAAAAAACTCAAAATGCAGTGTTCCAAATTATTATGCAGAGTTTCTGAGTTTCAAAGTTTCAAGATATTTTATAGGTTGTAAAGAACTAAAAATTGTCATTTGTTGAATGTGCAGCATTAAGAGGTCATATTTACTGAAATCAAAAAAAGTTTTAATCATCTTAACAGGTCAAGTTACATGTTAACATAGGACCCCTTCTCTGATATCACCTTCACAATTCTTGCATCCATTGAACTTGTGAGTTCTTTGATAGTTTCTGCTTTAATGTCTTTGCAGGATGCCATAATAGCCTCCCAGAGCACCTGCTTGGATGTGAACTGCCTTCCACCCACATAGATATTTTGCTTGATGATGCTCCAAAAGTTCTCAATAGGGTTAAGGTCAGGGGAAGATGGGGGCCACACCATGAGTTTCTCTCCTTTTATGCCCATAGCAGCCAATGCCCCAGAGGTATTCTTTGCAGCATGAGATGGTGCATTGTCATGCATGAATATGATTTTGCTTCGGAAGGCACGGTTCTTCTTTTTGTACCACGGAAGAAAGTGGTCAGTCAGAAACTCTACGTACTTTGCCGAGGTCATTTTCACACCGTCAGGGACCCTGAAGGGGCCTACCAGCTCTCTCCCCATGATTCCGGCCCAAAACATGACTCCGCCACCTCCTCGTTGACGTCTCAGCCTTGTTGGGACATGGTGGCCATACACCAACCATCCTCTACTCCATCCATCAGGACCATCAAGGGTTGCACGGCACTCATCCGTAAACAAAACAGTTTGGAAGTTAGTCTTCATGTAGTCCTGAGCCCACTGCAACCTTTTCTGCTTGTGAGCTTGGTTTAGGGGTGGCGAATAACAGGTTTAAGGACACTTGCAAACCTCTTGAGCATCCTACATCTTGAAGTTCGCGAGACTCCAGAGGCACCAGCGGCTTCAAACACCTGTTTGCTGATATTCAATGGCATTTTAGTGGCTGCTCTCTTAACCCTACACATTTGTTTGGCAGAAATCTTCCTTATTTTGCCTTTGTCTGAACGAACCCGCTTGTGCTGTGAATCAGTGACAAATTTCTTCACCATCCCATGATCACGCGCAATTCTTTTGGAAATATCCAATGTTGTGATACCTTGACCAAGGTATTGCACTATTGCACTTAATAATGTGGAACATCCTTCTTAAGTAGTTTTCCTTTGATTGGGCTCACCTGGAAAACTAATTATCACAGGTGTCTGAGATTGATTTCAATCATCCAAATAGCCCTGAGACACAATACCATCCATGAGTTTAATTCAAAAACTAAAAAATGAATGTTTATGACCCTTAAATCCAATTTGCATAATAATGTGGAACGCGGTGTATGTATTCAAGTCACCGTCACAGACTCTAATTTTGGGACAGCCATGGTTATTTCTTCAGAATCCCCATATAAACTGGAGAACCGGAGAGATCCTGGGCTGGGGAGGGGACTGTGTGAGCAACTGTTTGAACCTCTCGGTTCGGGAGGAGGAAGTCACGAACATTAAATTGATCTCTGTCAATCCCGCCGCAGATCCCATTTACCCAGACCTGAGCTCTGTGCCTTCCTGCTACCACCACCCCAAAGAGGTTTTTAACAAAACTAAAGCCCTCTCACTTCCTCCTCACCGACCCTATGATTGTGCCATTGAGCTGATTCCGGGCTCAACCATTCCCAAAGGCCGCCTGTACGCGGTTTCTGGGCCAGAGAGGGGAGCCATGCGGGAGTACATCGAAACCTCCCTGAAAGCGGGGCTGATTCGCCCCTCATCATCATCAGCCGGAGCCGGGTTCTTCTTTGTGGCCTACACCTGATAGCCGCAAAAGGGTTCAGCAGTTCCTTGGGTTTGCTAACTTCTACAGGCGGTTCATCAGAGGCTTCAGCGCAATAGCTGCCCCTCTCCATGCTCTTACCTCCACACAGGTGCAGTTCCACTGGTCTCCTGAAGCTGATGCTGCTTTTCGGATCCTCAAGCACCGCTTTACCTCGGCTCCCATCCTCACCCTGCCAGACCCTCAACGACAGTTTGTGGTAGAGGTGGACGCTTCCAACGAAGGGGTCGGGGCCATCCTCTCCAAGCGGTCAGAGCAGGATGGTAAGGTGCATCCTTGTGCCTTCCTGTCACGGCGGCTATCCAAAGCGGAGCGGAACTACGACGTTGGTAACCGGGAGTTGCTGGCGGTCAAACTCGCGCTGGAGGAGGGGAGACACTGGCTCGAGGGGGCTGAACATCCATTCATTGTCTGGACTGATCATAAAAATCTAGAATACATCAAGAAAGCCAAAAGACTCAATTCTCGCCAGGCCAGGTGGGCGCTATTTTTTAACAGATTCTCTTTTTCTCTCTCATACAGGCCGGGGTCCAAAAACGTCAAGCCAGACGCCCTGTCTTGTCTCTTCGACCCCGAACCTGTTGCCAAGGACCCAGAAACGATCCTCCCACGTACCTGTGTGGTTGGAGCACTGACTTGGCAGATAGAAAATGAGGTTAAGCAGGCTAATGGTGAGGGCCGATCACCTAGTGGGTGCCCAGAGAACTGTTTGTTTGTCCCGGTTGAATTACGCCCACAGGTGATCCACTGGGCCCACACCTCGCTGCTTTCCTGCCATCCGGGAGTTCGAAGAACGATGTTCGCTATCTCCCAGAGGTTGTGGTGGCCCTCCATGGAACCGGAGGTCCGGGAGTACGTAGAGGCTTGTTCGGTCTGCGTCCGAAACAAGACGTCCTCCGGGTCACGCATGGGTCTCTTGCAGCCACTTCCCATCCCCTCCAGACCGTGGTCCGACATCTCGGTAGACTTCGTCACGGGGCTTCTGGTCTCTCAAGGTAACACCACTGTCCTCACAGTTGTGGACAGATTTTCCAAGATGGCTAGATTCATTGCTCTGCCAAAACTTCCCTCCGCCAAAGAAATGACGGAGATCATGATGAACAATGTTTTTAAGGTTCACGGATTTCCCAAAGACATTGTCTCAGACCGGGGTCCCCAGTTTGTCTCCCGGTTCTGGAGGGAGTTCTGCCGGCTCATCGGAGCTGAGGCCAGCCTGACCTTGGGTTACCACCCGGAGGCCAACGGCCAGACCGAACGCCTAAACCAGCAACTAGAAGACGGCCTCCGGTGTCTGGTCTCTCAAAATCCCTCGACATGGAGCAAACACCTGGTCTGGGTCGAGTATGCCCACAACCTACTGCCCACCTCGGCCACAGGTATGTCACCGTTCAAGTGTGCATTTGGTTACCAGCCCCCTGTTTTCGCAGACAACGAGTTGGAGGTGTCTGTGCCCTCTGCCCATGGCATGGTTTGCCGCTGCCACCGCATCTGGGCAGCCGGCACGCAGGTATTGATTTGCCAAGGGGACAGAGTCAAGAAAACTGCGGACTGCAAGAGACGACCCGCCCCAACCTACCAGCCAGGACAGAGAGTGTGGCTCTCCGCCAGGGATCTACAACTTAAAGTCCCTTCCAAGAAGCTGGCGCCGCGGTTCGTGGGTCCGTTTCCCATCATCAAGCTCATCGGTCCTGCAGCAGTTCGCCTTCGCCTGCCCCGATCCCTCCGTGTTCACCCGACCTTCCATGTAAGCCGGGTCAAGCCCGCCAAGGAGAGTCCGATGGTTCCAGCCGCTACCCCTCCGCCACCCCCAGAAGTGATTGAAGGCAGTCCGGTATACAAGGTCAAGCGGTTGCTGGCGGTACGCAACAGGGGCCGAGGTAAACAGTATCTGGTGGACTTGGTAGGATATGGTCCTGAGGAGAGGCAGTGGGTTCCGTCTCGTCACATTGTCGACTCTACTCTCATCACAGACTTCCACAGGGACCACCCTGACCAGCCTGGGCCATCGGGAGTCGGCCCTAGAGGGGGGGGGGGGGGGGGTACTGTCACACTGTGGTGAGGTTTGTCTTGTCTTGGGTTTTTTGTCTCGTAACTTCTTGTTTTATTTTGAAGTCCTAACTCTCCTCTCGTTTCAGGTCACTTGCCCTTCCTCATGTGTCACTGATCCCTGATTGTTTCCACCTGTTCCGTTCATCCTCATGTGCTTATAGTCTGTGCTCCCCTTTGTCTTGTGCCAAAGTGTTTCGTACTTGTCCGTGCACCTAAGCCCTTTTCCACAGTCAATGTCGTTTTCTGCCTATGAGTTTTGCTACGCCACGTAAGTTGTTTTCTGTTTCCTCCTTGAGAGTGATTTTTCGTTTGTTAAAGTTTTCTAGTTTAGCTTCGTTTTGTGTTTGTAATCTGTTTTTCTTCCTCTCTTTTGGAGCGATTTATGTTTAGAGAGTTTTAGATAGTTTGATGAGCCTTCTGTTTAGGTGAGCCTTTTCTTTTGTACCGTTTCATAGTAGTTTGGTTTTCCTCCTTCGGGAGCGCTTTCGATTTCTTGCTCTAGCCTTTTGTTTGTCATCCTTCGGGAGCGATTTATGTTTTATACCTCTTTCTTTTTCTAGTGAGTGTTTTGTATATATTAAGTGAGTTTTTTCATAGCCCGATTGTTTGTCACTCTTCATAGAGGATCAGAATTTAATAAAGTGTGCTGGTACGTGTAATCCTCTGCATCTGAGTCCTCATTTCAGTCCAGGCCTGACACTGTCACTCAGTCCATTCTAAGAAATATGTTATTCATTCATCGTATTTTGTACTTCCTCTCCGTATGATGTCATCATGGAATCGCACTCTTCTCTCAGCCCCAGCCAGACGGTACCCACTGCAATAGTTTTTTCGACTTTAAACCACTGATATATCATCTTAGGGGTACCAATACCTCCAATGAAGTCCCAGAAAGGTGTAAAATATGGGCCCTTTAAAATTGAAGTAATCCTAACCAGGAGAATCTGCCAGCAATTATGGAGCAACAATCTCACACTACTTCACCTCCCTCTTTAGTAATTGTTTTAAGAGGTTTGTAATATTATCAATCAATTCAATTTCATCTGTATAATCCATGTTCACGAATCACAATTTTCCTCATAGGGCTAACAAGGGGGGACATATTCTGCCCTTAACCCTCAACAAGAGAAAGATAAAATTACCCATAAACCTCATCACTTAGAAACCTCAGACAGCTACAAGTGAGGCATCTAGTGAGGGGAGGGACAGAAGTGCAATAGATGTAATACATGCCACATGTAGGAGACCACATCAAAAAAAGAAAACAACCTTTCAAATAATTTACAACACTCATGAGAAAAGACAGTGTCTAACATAGATGGAGGTGTATCAATGTTTAAATTATTTTTACAAAAGAAAAAGTCTGAGCGAAAAGAGAGGAGCAATATTTACTGTACGTATTGATAATACATTAATGCGATGAAGAGGTGTGTCATGTGTCCCCTGACACACAACCATGTGTGTCAAGGGTCACAACCACAGAGACAGTTGTGAGGGATGCAGTATGGTGTTAGGATCCAATAGCAGAACACGGAGGCACAGGTAGGAGCAGTTAACAAACTTTACTTCTTGTATATGGTACACGTAAAGGCAGTCCAAACACGAGAACGTAAATCCAATAGGGAGCAGGCAGAAGCAGAGTTGGTAATCGTTAAGGTCCAAGGTCGGTACACGGGCAGGCAGTTGGCGAAGGTGCAGAGTATCCGGCAGGGAAAAGGCAGAGACGAGAAACGTTAAACAGGCAGTGGTCGGCAACAAGAGTGCTATCAGAGAGAAATGCTGGGACGCTAAGAACATGAAGATACAAAGACGAACTGGCAACGCGACACAGGAACACAGAGACTAAATACACCGGGTGATTAGGAACAGGTGCAACCAATCGGGGAGGAGCTGACAATCACCAGGGTGGAACACACACACGAGGGAGGGAGTGAGGAGTCTGAAACGAGAGGAGAGATGAGTAGGGACACACAACACAGAACATAAATCATGACCACCCAGGTGAAACAACTTATCGGACCGGACGAGACCTGACAACAGTGGAACCCAGAACACCACAATTCTACTTTAATTCCAGTGTCATAATATGATATTATTGTAGATATTGTTAGTTTGGGTTTTAAAGGCCACAACTACAGTTGATAGTAAATCACTTTTTATCCTGGTCAACTACAGATTTTATGGGCTTTCTTCAGAGGGAAACAGGTAGTAAAAAGCCACAGTCATGGACTTGCCTTCATTTTCTAATGTTTCAGCAGGAAGGCTACCCAATGTAATCAGCTTGTCTGACCCAATAACACTTCAGCCCAGCACTCCACCCTCCTGGGTCATGGGCTAATATTGTTCAAATAACATTAGTCAGCGTGTTAACAGGTGAGACTATATTGTATGTATTAGTTCATAGACATTAAAGCAATTGTTATACAACATTGTTCTAAAGTGCTTGTATGTAGATCAAGGAAATTATCTGCTGGTTTGAATGTGTGCACTTGTAGCCCAGGCTTCATAAGCTGTGAAAAAGTTAAAAGAAGAAAGAGTAAAAGTCCGCTATTACTTTGTATGGGGGAGAAGACGACAGCCTTCACGCGGCCTTCCCTGTGAGTAACAAGAGATGGTGCAAGACCAACTTGTGAAACGAATGTCGCCAACCAAACAAAGAGCTGGCAGGCCAAGGAACGGAGAAGTGCCCCACTCAGGACGCACGGTCATCCCGACCGTCGAAAACCGTGGTCTTCCAGTGCTCCAACTCAACGTCGAGGGCCTCACCACCGCCAAACTCGAAATCGTACGTCACCTGGCTGATTCCAACGGGGCAATGGCTGTACTCCTGCAGGAGACACACTGCACTAACAATAACATCCTCAAGATGCCAGGTTTCCATCTCGCTGGGTCCATTCACAGCAAGCAGCACGGAGTGGCAACCTTCGTGAGGACTGAACTAACCTGGTCAGTCACTAGCCAATCCCCACCGGGCTACAACATCGAGTGGCTGGTTACTAAAATCCAGGAAACTTCAGTCATCAACGTATATAAGCCCCCACCATCAGAGCTGTCTGCTACGTCACTCCCGCCCATAACTGCCCCCGCCATCTACGCAGGTGACTTCAACTGTCAACACACAGACTGGGGTTACAACTACACAACATCAAACGGAGTGGCGCTGAGTGAATGGGCCTCCAACACCGATGCCCTGCTACTGTACGACCCCAAGGAGCCGCCAAGCTTCTTCTCTGCACGCTGGAACACCTCTACCAACCCGGACCTGGCCTTCGCTGTGTGCCGGAGCAATGACCCGAAACCGGAGAGACGCGTCCTAGACAGGTTTCCCCGCTCACACCACCGACCGTCCATCATTAAAGTCCCATCACTGGTGCAACCGGTACCAGGGAAACCTGTCAAAAGATGGAACTTTCGAAAGGCCAACTGGGAGTCATTTGCTCAGGAGACAGAAAGAAGGATTGCTAGTCTGCCAGAACCTGATGCAGCCAACGTGGACACCGCCTATGAAGCCTACTGTAAGGTCCTCCTAGGAGCGGCAAAAAAGACCATCCCACGCGGCTACAACAGGAACTACATCCCTAGCTGGGACGAGGAGTGCAGCCGCCTCCTGAGCACCCACCAGAGGGCTATCTCCAGGGAAGATGTGGATGCGACTGCAGAAGCACTGCTTCAGAGACTGGACACCACACGCAGAGACAGATGGACTGAAGTTGTTGAGTCAATTGACTTTACCCACTCTAGTCGGAAGGCGTGGCAAACCATCAACCGGCTAACAGGCAGATGCACAAAGCCCCCAAGCTGCCCAGTCACAGCAGATGCCATCGCGTCCGAGCTCCTGAAAAACGGTCGCTTCCCAGACGCAGACAAAGATGTTGCCCGTCTGATAATGCAGGAGGTGACTTCCCTCTCCAGGGTGGCCAGTGCGGATTCCAACCTCTCAGGAGAATTCACAGCAGACGAACTCAGTAAGGCCATGAGCAAGCTCAAGCCAGGCAAAGCTCCAGGACGTGACAACATCCACCCAGAGTTTGTTATGCACCAGAGCACAATAACATCCAGCTGGCTCTGTGCATTCTTCTCATCCTGCTACCAGAGATGCAAGCTGCCCAAGATCTGGCGCCGTGCTTCTGTAATCGCCCTGCCAAAGCCAAACAAACCTGCGGAAGACCCCAAGGCATACCGACCCATATCGCTGCTCTGTGTTCCATTTAAAATCCTGGAAAGAATGATCCACTGCCGCATTGAGCCAGTGATTGACCCACAGCTTCCACAGGAACAGGCCGGTTTCCGTCGCGGTAGGTCCACAGTGGACCAGGTTACACTTCTGTCTCAAGACATCGAGGACAGCTTCCAGGATAACGAGAAAGCTGGGGTAGTGTACCTGGACTTGACCGCCGCGTACGATACCGTCTGGCACCGCGGACTTCACCTGAAGCTGTTGAGGACAATAACCGATCGACATATGGTGAAATTCATCATGGAGACGTTGTCTAACCGCAGTTTTGTCCTACAGACCAGCGATGGCCAGCGCAGTAGGCTAAGAAGACTACGGAACGGTGTCCCACAGGGCTCGGTCCTTTCTCCGATGCTGTTTAATATTTACATCTATGATCTACCAGACACAGCATCCAGAAAGTACGGCTACGCAGACGATCTCGCAATCATGCTGAGAAGACCCACATGGAAGGCAATGAAAGACGGTCTCAACCAAGACATGGTCGTCCTAGTAGCCTACCTACGAAAGTGGCGCCTGCAACTCAGCACCGGCAAGACTGTTACAGCAGCATACCATCTCTGCAACAGAGACGCCAAGAGGGCACTAGAGGTATACACCAACCACAAGCGCCTGGAGTCCCAGCAAGCGTCTAAATACCTTGGTGTGCGTCTGGACCGGACACTGACCTTCAAACAACATCTCGAAGATGTCCGGGCAAAGACAATATCAAGGGTCGCACTGATCCGTCGCCTCGCTGGCACAACCTGGGGAGCCACTGCCAAGACACTACGGGTATCCACCCAAGCCCTGGTCTTTTCAGCAGCGGAGTACTGTGCCCCAGTATGGAGCAGAAGTCCACACACGAAAATGGTGGATGTGGCTATCAACAACGCCCTCCGGATCATCACTGGATGCCTGAAGCCTACCCCAATCGTCCTGCTGCCAGTCCTAGCAGGAATCGCACCAGCTGGCCTACGACGAGAGGCTGCCACTCTCGTCCTGGCAAGGAAAGCACGGAAGCATGACTGGCACATCCTCCATGACACCACAGAGACAGCAGCTCCTCTGAGCAGACTCAAGTCCCGCCACCCTTACAACAAGGCGGCACAAGAGTTGCTCCGGTCCACCACTGAGGACCTGTCCAAAGATGGATGGCTGGCGGCAGCCTGGAAACAGGAGTGGGAGAGGGCTGGGCCAACCCAAATCCACCACTACATCTTGGATCCAGGAGATGGAGCCACAGGAGACCTTCTTCCACGCCGGCAATGGACTCTGCTGAACCGTCTGCGTACTGGGGTCGGTCGGTTCAAATCTTCAATGAAGAAGTGGGGCCTGGCAGACAGCGCTGCATGCGAGTGTGGTGCCCCTGAACAGACTGTCGAACATAGTATGACCACCTGCCCCCTACACAGACCACCCTCGGAAGCCGGCCTCTTTGACGTGGGACCAGAGACAAGGGCATGGCTACAAGACACTGAGTTGGACCTCTGATGTTACACGAGAGAGATTACTTTGTATGAATGTGTGAGAGAGCGATAGCTGGCATTTATGGGGTTAACTGCGTCGGACAGAGCAGAGAGACGTGCGTCATGACGTCACGGTGCAGCGGCGTTGCAGGTACGCAAAACTCTGTGTGATAGTTAAGGCTGAATTATAGTCCTGCGACTGCAACCGCGGAAGGCCACGCAGTTGCATCGACGGACTCGTTTTGGTTTATACTTCTCTAACGTGCTGCGCGTGTTGCAACGCAATTCACCGCCAGAACCCTAGGCGGAGTAACGTTTTGTTTAAAAAACAAAACACACAAAGAAGAGACGTCTTCTTCTTCGTCGACTGTTTATTTACATCGCCACTCCGGCTCCTCATAGCCTATTTCTGGCGGACAAATCGACCAGTCAGTGACGGGTTATACAAGTGGTCATACTTTCGGATCTCTTCTGCCAAGTGCTCTTCTATTTGGTCCATATTCGTTCTTCTAAATCTTCCGTGATTTCCGCGTATTGTGGGGCATGAAACCGGCAACTAGACTCCGGACGGGATGTAGTAAGTAGACCAATCACAAGCCTTGCGGGCTGCGTGAGGCTCGCGTCGCTTTGTCGTATAGTTAGAAAAATTGGCGGACGCACGCAAGCCCGCAGAGGGCACGAACGGGGCGTGTTGCGTGTCTTGCGTGCATGCGTGCGTGCGTGCAACCCCACTATAATTCTGCCTTTAGTGGGAGAGGAGAGAACGCACCGTTCGGTTGCACGAGGAACGCTCTGATTGGAAAAATATCTAGAAGTAGTTAAAAAACACCGCGAGCTGACTCTACAGTCCACGGTTGATGTTGCCCGCTCGGCGGTGAGTTTAATGTGTCTTTTGAATGTGGGGAGCGTCGAGTGGAGGTGTGTGTGCGTCAGTGCTAACTTGTCGCTAATTGCTAAATTGATACCTTGTGCGTTAGCCGCTAGTGTAGCGACCAAGGCGAATGAGCATTGAACTTGAGCTAACGCACGAGTTAACTGCTAACAACGTGGGGTAATTCTAAATGTTAAGCTATTGTTTGCATTGTATGGAAGGAGAGAAAAAGGGGGATAACACCTTGTTTCATTATTTAATTCGGACAATTGATGCTAAAAGGCTATTTTGAGTTATTTGAGTTTTTTATTTCATTCACTGGTAAAGTGAGACCTGTGAATAATATATTTTTGTTAATTGATTTAAATTAATATATAGGTCATATTTATGTTATTATTTATTTTAACTGAGAAACAATGGCCTGTTGTAATTTACTGAGATGTATGAATGTGGCCTGTTCTACAGGTCAGGTTTTTGTGAAGGATTTGAATTGGTGACGCTCGATGTCGAGGGGACATCAGCGACACCGGTAATCGACGATAGATAGGAGACCAGCACTGGATAGCCACCAGGCGGCTTCCAGACATCCGCTGGAGATAACCAGATGGCGAGCCGAAACTAAGGTACAGAGTCAACTGAACCACCTCCCAAACCTGCGGTGTGGTAGGAAACACAAAGATCAAAGGGCCCCAACGATATAAACTGAGCTCATATCAAGGAAGAGAAGACCATAAAGACATTTCTTTATATTTCTATTTTATTTTGCGCGCATTTTATTATTTTCCATGTTGAAAATTGTTGTTAACAATACAGTTTTGAAACTATATTTTGTGTGAGTGTGGTCAATGTTGATGTTCCATCCTGGGCTCCATGAGCGTTAACCTAGAATCCTGGTAACTGGTCCAACTGCGAATTGAAACCGAAACCCAAATATACCTGTAACCTCATAAGGCAAAGAGGGGTTACACACTTTACATACATATAAATATTAAATAAAGATGAAAAGACCAAACCAAGGTTTATGGTAGCAAAGGGTAAAAGAAAACAGGTTACTATCTTTTATTTTAGGATAGCTTGCTGCAAAACTTGTTTGTTCTTTTTATGTGAAAATTATTTATAAATCTTGAATCTGCCCCCAGAGTAGTTCTGTTATCCCTCCAACCTTTAAAATATCGGGCTGAGATCTATTGAATGCAAAGGCCATAGGATATGATTCCATCTTTATTTTACGTACCTGCAGCCAATAATCCAGCAAGATGATTTTGATAATTTATGTAAATCGCTTTGGATAAAAGCGTCAGCTAAATGAAATGTAATAATGTGATAATAATGTCATTATTTTTATTTCACTATAATCAACTGATAGAGACACTCATAGAATCACTTCCTCTTATGTAATTTGTTGCTGTAATGCTCGAGCTGAATAACAGAGCTTTTATTTTGAAAAGTTGTGAATTTGGGTCCTTCAGATTTTGTCTGTTGTTCAACTGAAATACCTGACATGCGATGAATATAAGAATAACAGCAGTTAAGTAAATCATTTAGACTTTAGTTTACTGAACTAGTTAACTCTGGAGCACGACTGCGTCAACCAAACCTCCCATCATATATACCTGATCAACCCATCATATTTTGCTTGCATCATGGGCTTTCCAAAGAGGGAAACAGGCATTAAGAAAAGCCACAGTGATGGACCTGCCTTCATTTTCTATTATTTCAGCAGGAAAGCTACCCAATGTAATCAGCTTGTCTGGCCCAATAACAGTTCAGCCCAGCACTCCACCCTCCTGGGTCATGGGCTAATCTTTCGTGAATAACATTAGTCAGCGCGTTAACAGGTGAGGTCATGGCACAGGAAATACAAGTCAGCTGAGATAAACGAGCGATGGAAAGATCGTGACCTGGTCTCTGTCTCACTGCTCACCGGGGGGTTCAGGAAGCAGAATGATAAGACTGTTGGCCCTCACACATCGTCTGGGATATGAAAGCAGGGAGGGGGTTGACGGTGCATGGGAATCACAGAGTTTGCTGATTTATGTCAGGGTAAAGAAACAGTGTGTCTGGGTCTTTGAATGCTGCAGCTTGGGTATGAAATGTTTTGAGTTGGTGAAAGGTTTACACAATGTTAGTTTGTTCAATCTCTTCACACAAATATCCGAGGTAAATATCAAAGCTAGGATCTCTCTGATGACACCAACACTCAGTCCTCAAATTAGTCATGTGAAAGTAAAAAATGTCCCAGACTTTGATCGAAAGAGAAGCTGTAGGGGCTCCACTATAGAGGGGCTCATCCACCATGAGCGACTGTCCAGTGCTAATGACAAAACATTTTCAAAAGTGAGTTTTATGAGAAGACACTTTCTTACTGCAAGTTGCACTTTGCAACCTATACAACCCAGAGGTTGAACAGTGCACATTAACTTATTTTCAGATACAAATAACTTCCTTATAAAGTGACGGAAACAGACACTAAACCGACAAATGTACAGTCAAAATAATGAAATATATACAACAAAATAAAAAGGTCAACTTTAAGAAAGAACACAACCAAAGGTTTAGTTTGGGGACATACAGGACATACTATAAACACAACTCAGTTTCTGACTGATTTAAGAATTAAACAATTCAAAAAATGTCATAACATATTTGACATGTATCATGACGGAAATTGTTCCAAAATTATTCAATGGTTGACTATTCAATTCAAGTAACCAACAGTGTATAAATGATAGATATTAGAAAAGTCCTGCCTTTAGCAGCGCTGTATAAATGTATGGATAAACGTATTACTTTGAGTGAGCCATAAGACTGGAAAAGCGCTACATAAATACACTCCATTTACGATAGCTGTATATACAATATGGCTGTTATCAGACAGGTCCTTTGGAGGACCTCCAGAGAGATAAAGTTTTCTTTTCACATGTGCACAATGGAGCGGGAAGTTCTCAGTTCAGCAGTTTTTGCGTAACCCTGATTACAAACAAACACACAAATGGACAGGGGGGGAAACGTAACTCAAAACATAAGGTAATAAGACGTGTCCATGAGACTGTTGCCCCTGTGCCTGCTGGTGGGGTCCTTTACCTGTGTAGGCACTTGCAAATTAGCTCTCAAGATAAGAGTACTGTTTACTTATTCAACAACTTAACAATACACTTAAAATGAACATAAAAAAATTTATATCTGAGAATCTAACAATTATTTAAGTCAAGCCATTTAAAAAGCACGTCACAGGTTATATTTGGGGCACAACTTTGACTTAAGCCTACATTGTTCATAAGGAGCAGTCTACTGCCACAACATCATCTTCATCGTCAGGAGCAGTAGAGCTGATAATATGTCATACATCCCAAAAACAACATGATTGACTTACTTTCCCTTTGAGACGAGTTCCTATAACAGAGGACTCAACTAAAACCACCAAAACTGTGCATTAAGCCTTTGAGTTTGAGTTTTTTGGTACTTCGGCTGGACTGAGTCATCCAGATCCTGCCGCAGCCAAAAGAACCAAGCTGGGCTCCAATTCCAGTCAAACACCTTGACTCACTTCAGCTGTTGTACCATAACACAGGATGTAATTAACTCTACGTATCCTGCTGTGACTAACAAGCTGTGGAGTCAGGTGGCTTGTTTTCACTTCCAGTTCATGAGCACCTAAGAGATCATGGTCAAAGAACTGCTAATCACCAAAGGAAAGTTACACAACAAAGTACTCCATTACACTGCAATTGAAGGAGGGTGTTTTTCTGCTTTTTCACATTGGAATGCATGTGCTAGTCTCCTGTGTGAGTGTGTGAGTGTGTGACAATGTGACTTTTGATGTAAAGCACTTTGAGTGGTGGTAAAGGCAAGAAGATCACTATATATTTCAATCCATGTAACAAGGATTCCATGTTACTGCTCAATTATAGGCTGTGTATGCTAACTTCAATAGAAGCATACAAGTGAGAGAAATAGAAGCAACACATCAAGTTATCATTAAGGCTGAAAATTGTTTATACAGCAGTTTGATGCTGAACTCACACATTTCTTCTAGACTGGTAGGTAAACAGTTACCAATAACATTGGCTGTGTAGCAATAGAAACAACTTACATAGAGCTCATTTGAAGGTTGATATTATTTTTTCTTCTTGTAAACAATTCTACCTGCAATGCCAACCACCACACCAATAATTAATGTATCTCACAAAAAAATATGGGGATTCAATTTAAATCTTGATAAGTTATGTCTTCACACGAGGAAACAGGCCATTGTATTGGTTGTTAAATCTGACTTAGAAATTAATGAAATGAAGTGACATTTTTCCTTTTGCTATTTTCACGCTTCTGCGACAGTGAATGCCAGTGGCCAGAGGGATGAACTGTTTGGATTATGATGGTCAGAGGTCAAGGTCACTTTGACCTCACAAAGCACTTATTTGCCTTTTGAACCCGATATCTCTGGATGGCATAGAAGGAATCCTTTCATATTTGGCTCAAAGATTCTCTTAGACTCAATAATTAACTGATTTGTTTTGGTAGTCAAATGTTAAGGTCACTGCCTCACAAAGTATGTTTATGTTGTTATCGAAAGTCTTAAGATACGCTTGAGGGAATGTCTTGAAATTTGCTACAAACATTAACTTGGACTTTGAAGGGCAAGGTGGACTAATTACATTTTGGTGGTCTACGGTCAAAAGGTCAAGGTCACTGACCTCTAAATACCCTCTATTTTGCTTTGTGAATGTAAAATCTCAAGAACACCTCAAGGGAATTCCTTAACATTTACAACACATGCTCGCTTTGAATCATGGATTAACTGATTTGATTTTGGGCAAGGTCAAAAAGCTCAACGCTTGAATGTGATATTTCAGAGTCTGAAAAGTAGATTTATGTAAACGGAAACTGCACTGTTTGCAGAGGCAAACCATCACATTGTGATAATTTTAGTTTTTATCATGTCATACTTGATTATCCCATATATATGCTACTATTTAAGTTACATTGCACTGAGGGATATGCTTATTCATTACCATGAACACAATATTTGATGCAAAAAAGTGCATTTTGGCGAGTTCATCCTGTGAGGATCATGAATCTGCTCAGCAAAGCTTTGTGGCAATTTGATGCAATATAATATGATTTATTCCCCGCCTCATGGTGTCAGGCATAAAGAAACGAAAAAAACAATGAGGATTCATACCAATATGCAGGCTGCTGCATCCTCACAATCACACTGAGCAGAATGTATCTTTTCACACTCACTATTCACAGTATGTATTGTGAAACAACAGGTGAAGTGTGAAAACATTGTGTTACCAAGAAGGACATTTAGAGTAACAGACCCATGTAAGCTGATGTAAGCTTATTGGATAATCACTGCACTGTTTTAAGATGATGAAACAGGATTTTGAAATCTCTTGAAATTAACATGGTGGCTGTAGTTCTACCCTGAGTTTCCAGGATCTCCAGTTAAATAACATAATGTTTACAGTATGTTATTATCCAGGAATGTGAGCTTGTACATAGTGTACAGTATGTGTTTGTGGTAAGCAAACATCCACTGATAAAATTATTGTAGGTTAAGACCCCCAATGTGCCAGCAATGTGGGCGCTACCCTATTATTTTAATGTGAACAGATCCTGATGGTCGAACACACAACACTCACACAAGAGTGAGGATAAATTCCATTGTGTTGTTGTGTAGTCAACCTGCCTGGACCTGGGAGTAGGTACACAGAAAGGATGCTTGTATGATTTCTACTCACAGGAAATACTGGTACTCAAACTTCTTCTGTTTCAACCACAAATTACATATACACGTGTACGTGCATGCTTGTGTGTGGGTGTGTGTTTGTGTGCAGGAGGGGGAAACAACAAATGATAGTCATTTACTCCAGGTCAAACATTGTGTCCCATCTGAGTGCCACATGTGAGCGGAGCTGTGACAGACTGATGCATCGTGTCACCTATCTGAACATGGAAGCTGCTAGCCTGAACTGAGCTTTTTATGTAATGTTTATGTAATATTTGTGGCAAGAGAATGGCGACAAGTAACATTTAATTATGTGGTTGCTTCAGAATGGCTGCAGTTTGCCGATGCTCTAAACAACGACTCACTGTTTTATTTATCCAAATCCAGCAGTTCCTGTCTTATTTTTATGAAAACATTTGTGATGTAAGATACATTCAGATTTTTCTCTTACAAGAAAGTAAACTGCATTCCAAAACCATTCAATTCAGAGAAAAGGCCTGTTTTCAGAATTGCACACCTAAACACCTCTCTACAAATATTGTATCTTATTCTTTTAATTATAATTATTTACAGCCCTCTTTAGACTGTACTGCACTATAACAACAATGCTGAACATTTAAACTTTTCACTTTCTTAATAATGAGGAAATGATTAAGGTAATAAAATTAAAATAATACACATACATTGATACTCTGCTCCCACAAGCTGTGGTTATTTCAGTTCATGCTTGTTCAGATTGTGGCCTGGTCTTGTTTAACCAGGCAGTGAGACACACAAGGGTTTTCTAAGGGTGACGAATCAGCGATTCTCTATGTTTAAACCAGGTCTAAACCCAAAACATGTGATGGATTTTTTTACTAGCATCAATGGTATACTTCACTAAGGAAGTGTTAACGTGTTCATGTTACTTAAGAAACAGAGGACTGGATCTGCAGCACAGTCAATACGCCTTAGTGTTAACACATTTCCAAAGGTTTCCCAAGGATAACAGTACAACGGACTCGTGGGACTTTACCTGAGCAGAGAGGAAAGTTATTAAAGTCTGAGATCAAACTGATTGTCAAGTTACTGTTGGGTGGACAATAGGTTATTTTGAAGACTTTGATAGTGCTTACGTGATGAGCTACATTAATTGATGTAAGGTTTAGGTTTGACCATGTCACTGTCCATGATAAGGCCTTATTTCTTCTACCAGGCTCCTTTGAAGACAATGATCTAAAGAAGGACGGTCATAGAGCCCCCTACACAACATAGTATCAACATTTTATTCAATATACCCTAAAACCAAATATTTTCATGTCCGTTACCTGTAAAATGTTTTTAATGTGATTTAGAGATTAGAAGAGAAATCTGGAGGCAAAATTGGCTCTATCTAGTGGTCAGGATGTGAACTAGAGCTGGGGTGTGGAGGCTTTACTGCGTAAACAACAAGATATCTGGACATTGTTCATTTCATGAAGCTAATTTTGAAAATGATGTACATAAGTGCAGTGATAACACAGAAACTCACAGCACCTACTGCAACAGGCAGACTTCATGAGTATTACACCCATGAATGATGACAGATCACGAATGGAAACGATAGCCCCAATATTATTACCAGGAAATATGTTATTCTCTATTCACATAATACTTCCATAAGACATTTATAAACTGGCCTGTGGGAACTTGACAGCAGTCAACAGTCATGACAGGCGTCTCATCAACACAGACTTGCTGAATTTGGAGCATGTTTGAGATTTAGTAAGAAATCGTGGTCCCATACTTGCATACCAAATCACAATGAAAATGAAGTCATTTCTTTTTGTGGAGTGCCTTCACCTGCACAAGCTGCAGAACAAATGATTAAAATCCCACTGCCACCATCTTCCGTTTCACGAAGGCCACATCCTATTTCTCTTAAGAAGGGTTTTCTAAGTGTGTGTGTGTGTGTGTGTGTGTGTGTGTGTGTGTGTGTGTGTGTGTGTGTGTGCACCTCTGCAGTCAGTCAGTGTTTGGCTTACACCACCCTCTTTTTTCCACAATCATTACCGCTGCTGCATGAAATCTCAGATTCAGTGACCAACATTCCTAAAACTGTCTTTTGTTGAAGTGCTGTTTATGGCTTTGACTACTCATATGTTACAGCAAGTGTCAGAGTCAGCACACAAACCTGTAAATTGGAATGTAAATTGACTCAAAATGGCCAATCTTAGCCTCTGTCAGTCACCTTATTACCCTAGAGCTAACACCCCCTGTCTGTTGTCATTTTGTCCACTCACAGCCCCTCAAACTAATGATGTGTTGGTGGAGGCTGCCTTTGTAACCACTTGATTTGGAATATTTTCACCTCCCTGAGCAGGGCTGCATGGCTCTCGTTTCTCTGGCTACACCCACTGGGCTAGTATTTAAGGCCATTTCTCCTCCCAGCCTTCATCAGTCTGCTGCAGAGAGAAAAACAAGAGCAAGCCTCCTGTCCAAAGGAACCAGTACTACTGAGTGGACTGCAGCCTGCAAAGCAACATGTGTGTAGAAACTTCAGCCCCGTTCTCTCTTTTCCTGCTTGTTATCGCTTCGGTAAGTTTTCTTTCTCTGTCAAAATGAAATTAATTTGAGCATGAACTCATATCAAGGTTGAGTTATTGTGCTGCTTTGGTCCTTGCAAGCAAATGTGCATTTTCGTCAACATGTGACTCCTTACGTGAGAGTGGAGTCTTTGATGATAAAGTGGAAGATTGTGGGGGGAAATGTAGGCAGTTCCTTCTGCTTCTGCACCTCCATACTCAGACTTTCCTCTCCCAAACCTGCTCCCTGTCTGCTGATTCTTTACAGTGGGAGGAAAACAGAACATGGAAAGTGTGTGCAGGCCCATGTGATCTCTGTCTGCTGTCGCCATCTTGTGGCATTTTGTGTGGTCATTAACCAGAGCAAAACCAAACAGCCTCACTTCCTTTAACACATGACTCATAATGTTGGCGGCAAATGTGTTGCAATGTTATTACATGTTACTATATGGTATAAAAACACATTGAGTTTCCTTAAAATTGTGAAACGCTTCCTTTACCAATTTGGCATAATTCTGAACAAACAATTTTCCAAATTGACATTCAGTGATAGCTACCTAATAACAGTTGTCTCATATTTGACATAAATTTGAATTTATAACAGTTTTGCTATGCTGACTTTATAAATGTTTGCCTCGATGGTGTGGAATCAGACAACTGCTTCTCTATCAGGGTAGATGCATATGCCCCAACTTAATCCACAGGAGCTCTCACTATGAGTGGCACAAATCTCAAGTTGCTCAAGTTGCTCAAGTTGTCCGAGTCTGAAATGCAGCATTCTTCAGGCAGAGCACTGAAATCATTAGCATCAGCTGTTTGGCATCAGTTGCTTCATTTATGGTTCACAATTACGGGCTGATTCTACTTATGGGTAGCATCCAATCATATTTTTACAGGAACAATGTTACCATTATGAGCTGAGCTGACCACTGACCTGCTCATTAAAGGTCGTCACTGGGTTCTAGTTGAGCAAGCAAAACAAGTCAGTCACTGGTTAATGCACTTGAGCTTTGGGGAGGTTCTCGACCGACTGGACTAGGGCAGATCTCTCATGCTCATGTCACAGCTCCCTCTACCCCCCTAAACATTTACTCATATATTGCACTTATGGGGTTGTCACTGGAGTTGGCATGTGTTGCTCTTGTTTCTTTAGTGAGTAGGATTGGTTGGAACTGCGGCTTAAAAGCATTTGCTCTAAATATTCAGTTCCTTAGCACATTGGTCTGGACTGAGAATCGCAGGTGATGGGATGGTAAATGGTAAATGGCTTTGTATTTATATAGCGCTTTTCTAGTCTTGATGACCACTCAAAGCGCTTTACAGTACAGTTTCACATTCTCCCATTCACAGACACATTCATACAGTGCATCTATTCACAGCACTTAGTTATTCTATGGGGGGCCATTCGGGGTTCAGCATCTTGCCCAAGGACACTTCGGCATGCAGATGGGTCAGACTGGGGATCGAACTGCCGACCTTCAGGTTGGAGGACGACCGCTCTACCCCTCAGCCACAGCCGCCCAGGGATGTGAACCTGGTCTCTGGAGTCTAAATAAGACTCCATCCATGTCTCTGAGATTCTGAGGCATCATAACGTGCAGGGGATCCCTAACTTTTGCACATCAACAACATTTAAACAAACACAAATTAGACCACAGACCCCCATTTGACAAGGTTTTTGCTTTTAAATGTTTAATTACAGGAGATGTATGGCGTTCAAGACCAGAATAGTCATACATTCTGATAGTGTGTTGTAAATGGATGCAATTATTGTCAAAACCCCCTTGAACTCCCTCAAGGACCAACTTTTTCATATGTTGTACTTTTACTGAGCAGCTACTGAGACTGATTTGTTGAAAAACAGACGTTTAAATGTTTTCTCTGTTCTCCTGTTTAAATTCTTCCTATGTCCTGCTGCTAATTGTTTCATGTGGTCTTAACCTATGTTTTTCTGTTTGTTGCAGACAATGGCCCGGGACTGCTCCCAGCCCTGCGCTTGCCCTGCAGACTTCCCACTCTGCCCATTGGGGACCAGCCTGGTCCTGGATGGCTGTGGCTGCTGTAAGGTGTGTGCCAAGCAGCTGGGGGAGCCCTGCTCCATGCTGGAGCCCTGTGACCATCTTAAAGAGCTCTACTGTGACTACGCTCTGCTGAGTGACACTGAGACTGGCATCTGCATGGGTAATACATTCTTTCTAATATGCACTTTCATTTGCCCCCATACTAATGGAAGATATAACGTTTGAGAATTGATTTCTCGTGATAAGAAGAAAGTATTTTATATGATCGATGGCCTCATGATCTGTATGATTCAAAGGTGATCAAGAGTTTTCACCTCTGCCAAGGGGGTTATGTCTTCATATGCATTTCGGGGGGGGGGGGGGGGGTTCCAGGATATATTGTTTCTCTTTACTTTCGTTGCTATTTGGATGTAAAGTGTTTTCAGCATCTTCGTTGATTTCTCCAAGTATAACTCATGGGTCTTGATGAAAAAATCTGAAATATGATTGGGACACTATTGTTTTGTGTAATTCGGTGCATAGAAATGTTTGGATCTAGTGGTTTGGACCAATAAATGTGGTTTCATAAAAAGACAGCAAGGCCTTGACGTAGGTATATGTGCTAAACTTTATACTCAGATGGCCATATGATACAAGATGATATTTGACATGTGGCTACTCGGTCAAGGCTGTATGCACATAATTTTAACAAGACTAGGTCAAAACCTAGAATATTAACTGTAGTGGAAAACAGCTGTGGAACATTATTAAGCTAATATTAATCATGACCTCATAATTCAGCATCTTTTTTGCATGTCTCCTCTCTGCTCATATATATAGTACTTTAAATCCGCCCATTTCACAATACAGCTGGTCTCACTTACATGTTTTTCTGTTTTAGTTGGCACACAATGGCACAAATATGAAACAGTGACTGAAAACGTGACCCATTAAGACAACATCGGGTATCTCTTCAAGTCATTTCAACACTGCTGCTCTGTTAAAACCCTGATTTATAATCCTAAATGCTGTTTGGCAAAATCAACCAGATCAGCCCTATAATTAAATACAATGGCTATGCTTTAAGATAATTATTTTTTTACATCACTCCGAGACCAGGTTTGAAGCCAGAGTGTAAAATATTTTAGGCTTCCCCAATCTCATACACACTCCTGATGATATTATGGACACTGTTAACAATAAGTCATTGGCCAATGGCTCGGTCACTCTGACTGGATGAACCAAAAGTCAGTGACAGAGCTGCATGTGTTTTCTCTGTCACCAGCTCAAGAGGGTCAGACGTGTGACCTAGGAGGGGTGGTCTACCGCAGTGGGGAGTCCTTCCAGCCCAGCTGTAAGCACCACTGTGTGTGTATGAATGGAGAAATCGGCTGTGTGCCAATGTGTGCCAGTGACATCCGGCTGCCCTCCCTCGACTGCCCATACCCACGCCGGATCCAGATCCCCGGGAGATGCTGTGAGGAGTGGATATGTGAGCAGGTGCCTCAGGACCACCACTACCAGTCAGTGATTGCCGGTCAGTGTCACCTCTGTTACATCCACTGCTAGATATGGTTAGGTAGAAACATGATGACCATAGGAGTCTACGACCACATCAGATCGTCACTGTCATTGCTGGGATGCAACAAAGTACATTGACTTGTTTTTTTCTTTCTTGTATTTGTACTTTACTTTATTACCTTTGTTTAGGTACTTTTCCCCTTTACTTCACTACATATTTCAGAAAATATTAGCAATTCATTAGTGTTACATTGTTTTTTATATTTTTAAAAGTAATTATTAAAAAGAGACTTTTTTTTTTGTTCAATTGTGGTTCTTTTTTTTTTCAATATTTTATTTATAAATTTTCAATATATAAAACAGGCAATAAGCATATTGTGACAGAAAAAAGACACATTGAACAAGTGTTCATGGACAAACACATATTGTACAGACAGCAAAAAAAACAAAAAAAACAACAGAGAGTACAAAGAGAGAGAGAGACAGAGAAAAATAAATAAATAAATAAATTAAAAAAAAATAAATAAAGGGGACCTGCTCTGAAACAGTACATACAATTATCTACAGAACATACCTGTCATTATATAGAAGTCAAAAACATGAAGTTACGTTGGTAGAAAGGAATGTGAGTGGAGCATGACTATCACTGTTGGGTCATTCTTGACAAATATAAAAAGAAAGGTTGCCAAATCTTATCAAAGGCTGCAGAGCTGAGAGAGACATTGTGTCGGATCCTTTCCATATGCAGCAGACTGGTAGTTTCTGAAAGCCAGGCCTTAAAGGAAGGCGCCTCACCACTCTTCCATAAAGTTAGTATGTTCCTTTTTGCTATGACCATGCCGTATTGTATAGTCCTACGGTGTTCGTTGGTGAGCATAGAAAGGTGCTGGGAGCCACCTAAAATTGCAGTGAATGGATCTGGAGAAATGTTACACTCATATACCTCAGAAAAGCATTTGAAAATATCAGACCAAAACTGGTTCAATTTGGGACAAAACCAAAAGAGATGGCCTAAGGTTCCCTCAGCTGACTGGCATTTCGAGCAGATTGGGGATACAGAGGGGTAGAAAGAATGGAGTTTGGTACAGGAATAATGTAATCTGTGGACAACCTTAAATTGAATAAGTTGGTGCCTTGAATTTATTGAACATTTATGAATATCACCGAGGTAGGATTCCCAGTCATTGTCGCTTATCGACAAGGCTAAGTCTTTCTCCCAAGCCTCCTTTAAGTGCTGGGATGAGGTCGGGTTAAGTGAGGTGAAAAGATCAACAAATCGCGAAGTGAGTTTCTTAGAATCAGGAGGTCGAGTCAAAAGAGTGTATAATTCAATGGGAGCTGGCAACGATTGAAAGTAAGGAATATTTTTGCGGGTGAAATCTCTAATCTGCAGGTAGCGGAAGAAGTGCGTGTCTGACAGTGTATATTTCCCCTTCAGCTGAGCAAAGGTGGCAAAAGTCTTGTTAAGATAAAGGTCCCCAATGGTGGCAATACCTTTATCCCTCCAGAAAAGGAAAGTGTTATCAGACAATGAAGGTGGGAAAGCGTGGTTTCGGTAGAGAGGGGTGTAAGAGGAGATCTCAGGCAGGTTAAATGATTTCCTTATTTGATACCAAATTTTTAAAGAGCTTGTAACTATGAAATTATTTCCAGCAATGGATTTTAAGGGTTGAGCTGAGGAGAAGAGGAGGGCTGGCATAGAACTGACGGGGAGACTTTGTTCAATTGCGAGCCAAGATGGGGTGTGGGCAGTAACATTACCCTGATGTGCGTTTTGCCAATACATTAACGCTCTGCAATTCGCTGCCCAGTAGTAGTGGTAAACTGAGGCCACCAGCTGATCTGGGTTTGGTTAAATGTTTTTTAGCAATACGATGCGTTTTGAAACCCCACACGAAAGGTAGAATGAGTGAGTCTAATAATTTAAAAAAGGATTTGGGCAAGAAAACAGGTAGATTCTGGAAGAGATAGAGGAATCTGGGAAGAGTTACCATTTTGATTGCATTGACACGACCTATCAGAGATAATGGTAGCAGTCTCCAGGATTCGATATTCGATTTTAATTTATCAATCATGTCCAGGAAATTCAGTTTATAAATTAACTTGGGGTCTTTAGGGATTGTGGTTCCTAAGTATTTGATTTTGTCTGTTACAATTTTAAATGGCAGGTTTTTAAGGAAAATTGGGTCCAGATCACCTGTAAGGGGCATGAATTCACTTTTATCCAGATTTACAGTGTAGCCAGATATTTCACCAAATTTTTCAATGAGTCTTAATAAAGGGGGGAGGGAGTCTTCTGGGCGGGATAAAAACAAAACTACATCATCCGCGTACAGCGAGATACGGTGGTCGACCCCCCCAAGGATTACTGGGGCAATAGAAGGGTGGTTCCTGATACTGACAGCGAGGGGCTCCATTGCAATAGCGAATAATAATGGGCTGAGGGGGCAGCCCTGCCGGCAAGATCGTTGTAATTTGAAGGTAGGAGATCTGTTGTTGTTAGTGATAACTGAAGCGGTAGGACGAGCGTATAGCATTTTGACCCAGGAGGCAAAGCTCTCCCCCAGACCGAACTCCCTTATTGCAGCCAATATATACGACCACTCAACTTGATCAAACGCCTTTTGGGCATCAAGAGCGAGGACAGCTATTTTAGAATCTTTACCAAAACTAGTGTACATAATATTCAACAGACGCCTTACATTAAAAAAAGAAAATCTGCCTGGAATAAATCCAGTCTGATCTTCATGGATTATATCTGCAATGCATTTATTCAGTCTGTTTGCAAGAATTTTAGTGAACACCTTAAGGTCACAGCCCAGGAGGGCAATAGGTCGGTATGAGGAGGGGTCTGTCTGGGTCTTGTCTTTTTTCAAGATCAGAGAGATGTTGGCAGAGTAAAGCGTCTCCGGGAGCAGACCAATTGACATAGAATGATTAAACATTCTTAACATGAAAGGAGCTATAATGTCTAAATATGCTTTATAGAATTCGATGCCAAATCCGTCCGGGCCGGACGCCTTTCCACTAGGAAAAGAGCGGATTGCCTGTTGAACTTCCTCTAATGTTATGTCAGCATTTAAATCTGTTTGTGCAGAGGGACTCAATTTAGGCAGGTGGAGAGTGCGGAGAAATTCAGAGGTATGAGTTGCAGTAGTGGTAGACTTTGAGGTGTAAAGATCTTCATAGAATTCACGGAAACATTCATTAATTTTCTCAGGGTCTGTAGTAGTGGTTCCCGATTTGGTCTTAATTTCATGAATCATTCTGCTAGCCTGGATGTTCCTAAGCTGGCGAGCCAGTAGTTTATCCGGCTTGTCGGCTAGCTCGAAGTGTTTTTGTTTAACTTTTAGTAACATTAAGCTGACTTGGTCAGAAAGGATAGCATTATATTTAGACTTTAATTTGGTTATTTCGACAAGCTTAGAAGGTGAGGCGGTCAATCTGTAGTCTCTTTCTAATAGTTTGAGTTGAGTTGTGACATCAATTAATTCTTTCTTCTTGTCTTTTTTTATTTTAGCCTCATGAGCTATGATATGTCCTCGTATAACAGCTTTAAAAGCCTCCCATAGAGTGGAGTCATTTACCTCGGGTGTATCATTTTCATGAAAATATTCTGTTATTCTGCTGGCTGTTTGCTGGCGAAATTGTATGTTGTTAAGTAGTAAAGGATTGAACCGCCAGTTAAATGCGGTCTTGGTCCCAACAATATTTATTTTTAGTTCAACCGGGCTGTGATCAGAAATTATGATATCATGACATTTGGAGGAAATTATATCTGAGGTCAAAGTGGCGTCAGTCAAAAAGTAGTCAATTCTCGTATACGACTTATGTACGCTTGAGAAGAAGGAAAAGTCCCTATCGTTTGGGTGTTGCAGCCTCCAAATGTCAAGAAGGTTCATTGACTTAATTATATTATTCAGCGCAATACTGGCATTAGAGAGACTGGTGGGGCGAGAGGAGAGTCTATCAAGAGAGCAGTCCAATACCGTATTAAAATCACCACCCGCGATTAAATGAGTGGATGATAAATCTGGAATAAGGTTGAAGACTTTCCTAAAAAAACCAGGGTCGTCAAAGTTAGGTGCGTAAATATTCAGAAAGGTTACATGCCGTGACAGAATGCGGCCTGTTACTATTAAATAGCGGCCGTTAGGGTCAGAGACAGTGGAAATATGTTCAAATGGAACGGTCCGTCTGATTAATATGGCTACACCTCTGGCCTTAGAGGAGAAAGTTGACTGATATATCTGAGAAATCCAAGCACATCTCAACCTCCATTGCTCATTATGTTTAATATGCGTTTCTTGCATAAAAATAATATCTCCTGACAAAGACTTTAAATGGGAGAAGACTTTGCCTCTCTTCAAGTTACTCTGCAAACCCCTGACATTCCAGCTAAGTAGTGTTAAACTGCCACCTTGTGGCGGAGCAGGAGAGTTGTCAATGATCACAGAAGGATAGTAGATGTATGACGACGTAACATATCGAAAGGCATAATAGGTATGGTACATTTAAGAAGAGCAGGCGAAAAAAGGGAAAACGAGAAGACATACAGACTAAACCCCCCCCCCCTGTCCACCCCACCAAACGAGGTGGAACAAGAAAAACATAAGCACTGAGAAACGGCTAAACACTGCAAGAAACCGTCGAACTAGAATAATACTCCTTGCTAAAGCAGAGAACATGATTCGCTAATCAATAGACCGGTAGCCCCGTCCACACAAGTAAACGAAAAACACTCATATATTTAGCGGTTAAATAACACTCAATTCTTAGTGTGACTGAGAAACTGAAACGGGTACCACTAAAATGTCTTACGTGGGTGTCTGGGAGCGGCAGCAGGATGAATAAGTTCCCCGGGCGGGGATAGAGCTCACACCGGAGCGGCGGGGGATGTAATACATTTGTCTATGAAAGACTCGGCATCCGTGGCATCCTGAAATATTTTCTGCTCCGTGCCGTGATTGAAGATCAGTCTGGCGGGGAAGAGGAGACCGTGTTTGATCCCGGCGTCCCTCAGTTTCTTTTTTGCCCCGGCAAAGGCGCGGCGTTGTTCGGTGACTTCAGGTGAAAAGTCTGGGTATACGCTGATTCGGGCGCCGTTGAAGGTCAGGGGAGCCTGCAGGCGGGCAAGCTTAAGGATTTTTTCCTTCTCCGGAGGGTGATGAATCTTAGCGATCATGGTGCGTGGACGGCCGGCTGAGGGTGGACCGATGCGGTGCGCCCGGTCAACTTTGAGTCCACTTGAGAAATGATTGGTCCCGAGGAGCTGCGGCAGGAACTCAGCGAGAAACTGAGTCGGGTTGCCTTTCTCAACTTTTTCCGGTAGCCCAGTAACTTTAATATTGCAGCGTCTAGATCGGTTCTCGAGGTCTATTAGCTTACGTTTAGTGGACTTGTTGGTTTCCAATAGCTCCGTGCACCGTTTCTCCAGGGCTGCGATGCGGGACTCGTGGTCGTTAGCAAAACCCTCCAAGTCGGAGATGCGTGCCGTGTGGTCCGCCAGGGAAGTCTGAACTTGTTGAAGGTTAGAATCAAGCGCGTTGAATCTGGCGTTCATGTCATTGTCCAGTTTCCCAATAGCCGCCAAGACGCTAGCCAGCGTGGGTTGTGACGTTGAAGGATCATCGGTGTTAGCAGCGGAGCCTGGGCTGTTAGCCGGGCTTAGCTCAGGGCTAACGGCACCAACCTTTTCCATAGTAGGAACGGTTTTGCCGCTTTTCTTTGGGTTCGCGTTCGGATGCGAAGGTTTCTCCTTAGGTTTGTTTCTGCTGGGTCCGCTCATATTTCTGAAAGTGTTGATTTTAGCAAATATTTAGCGAGAGTGTGGAGGAGCCACTCGAAAACAGGACTACTCCATGCAGTGCTCACTAGCGCCCCCCAAGAGACTTATTGACCCTCTGATCCAATCAGAGAAGGCAGGCAACATTAGACCCCCAGCAGCATCACAGTTGAAGAAGAAACACCTGAAAAGGAGACCTCAGGGAATAGGCTACACTCATCCTAACCCTAAAGTTTTTAATGTTTAAAGTATATTTAAAAGCAGTAAAGTTAATGGGGCAATTGTACTATATCAAATATATGTATATATACAAATAGACAGGCATATGTTTGTCTATTTGTTTGTACTTTCAGACCATGATTGTCTCCATGAAATTACATGGTGATTCATTGAGGAGTTATTGAGACATTTTATTCAGAATTCCCAATTTCCACCTTCAAATGGGGCTGGAGGAAAAGATCAGGGGATCACATAAGTTTTGTGGATTTATTACGGCATGCCAGAGGTTGTTAACATATTTGACACTGGACCAAAATGGAACAAGCATCTGACATAACCAGCGGCTGTGGTTGAGGGATAGAGTGGTCGTCCTCCAACCTGAAGGTCCGCAGTGTTACGGTTAGATGAAGGAGATGGACCCAGATGCAGAGTTTTAAAACAAAAGGTGATTTTAAGTAAACTAGTTATTTTAACAAAACAAAACAAACGTGAACACTAAAGGGGAAAAACAAAAACACAATGAAGCTTACACAGGGTTTCAAAAGTGAAGAGGCTCAAGGGATCAGGACAGGACAGGAATACAGGACAGGACAGCACCATGGACGACAGCTGGTAGAAGAACAAACGATCCGACAGAGGACAAAGGGAAACAAACTAAAATGACAGAACATGACAGGCAGTTCGATCCCCAGTCTGACCCATCTGCATGCTGAAGTGTCCTTGGGCAAGATGCTGAACCCTGAATGGCCCTGAAGGTGCTGCGTATAGATGCACTGTATGAATGTGTGTGTGAATTGATGAATGTAAAACTGTACTGTAAAGCGCTTTGAGTGGTCATCAAGACTAGAAAAGCGCTATATAAATACAAAACCATTTACCTTAGAGCCACACTGCCGGCTTGGCCAAAAGTTCATATAGATAATACATAAATCTAATTAGACGTGACCAGAGCACTCGATACTGTCCATACTGTGCAGAAATTATGTATTTTTTTTATGTAGAATCAGTCTCTCACACCATGATTGCCTTAAGCGTGATAAAAGCATCTCCCTTTTCTTTATTGGCGCCTGTTAAAAACAGACATTTCAGTCATCAAGTCCATGCCACTAATTTCACTACACTGCAACGATAAGTAACCCCCAAAACACTGGTTCCTCCCCAAATCACACACATTTGCTGGATGCTTTTGCACTTGTGGTTTAATTGGAATGTCATTTTCCTGCAAACACCCACACACAACTTAGTTCATAGTTCATGTTTTACAGTTAATTTTGTCTTAGTTTAGTCACAAAACAATATAGAGTTAAATTTAATTTCAACTCTCTCTACACATTTCCCTCTGCCCTACTTCCTCTGGTTGCAGGAGCCTCTCAGATTCATCCCTTGCCCTCTTCAAATCCTGAATCAATCTTCAGGCAGGCTTCTCCCTATGGGCCACAAGGAGAGAGTCACAAAGATAATTGCATAGTCCAAACTACACAGTGGAGTGAGTGCTCGGCCACCTGTGGCATGGCCGTCTCATCCCGTATCACCAACGACAACCAGCGCTGCCAGCTGGAGAGGCAGACCAGGATCTGCATGGTCCGGCCCTGCAACAGCCGACTTGTGAAAGAAATCAAGGTCAGTTGGTTTACTTGTAACTAGAAGATGAGTGTGAGAGGGAAGAAATATTCCACATCAGTTACTGTGCAAAAGAACGTTTATTCATATTTTCATTCATTTACTGAGTACTTTACTGTGTTAGTAGTGGTGAAAGATCCCACAAATCATTTTGATGACTCATTAAGTGATGATGTTTTAGTACTTCTTCCTTCAGAAGGAATTAGATTAGAAATATGAGATGCTTCATAATGGTAAATGTACTATATTCATATATCGCTTTTCCAGTCTCATCGACAACTCACAGCACCTCACAGTACAAGTAACAAGTAGATCAACTCTATGATTCTGCGGACGAATAAGTCACAGATTATCATCTATGTCCCACAGAAAGGGAAGAAATGTGTCCGGACACCAAAGGCCCAGCGAGGGATGCACTTTGAACTGTCAGGCTGCTCTAGCACCAGGCTGTACAAACCTAAGTTCTGCGGCGTCTGTACAGACAATCGCTGCTGCACGCCTCACACCACAATCACAGCCGAGGTGGAGTTCCGCTGTCCAGAGGGAGATATCTTCATGAAGAAGATGATGTTTATCAAGACCTGCTCCTGTCATCATGACTGTCCTCATGATAACGACATCTTCCTGGCATCCAATACTCGGAGGATGATTGGGGATTATGACAACAATATGTGACCAGAGACTTATGCACACACACACATTGAAACCCACTCATCAGGACTGCAAAATGCTAATAACCAAGCCAACGCTCTGCCTTTACAACCACATGCACATTCAGTGTAATCCAGACTTCAAGCAGTGGGTCAGAAATTCAGGATCTTTTCTTGAAGAGACAACAACACTTTCTTGTTCAATTGTTGGTTTGCTTTGAGGAAAGATGATGAGGCCGATGTTGTTATGAAATGTGTGTCTGGACAACGTCTGGTAAGATGCAATACAAAAGTAGGAAATAGACCTTCAAATTATTCCCAATCCATCAGAGATTTACACATTATACACATTTGGAAGAACAATGCCCACACAAAAATACACAGCTGTCCCGGCCAGACCTAAACAAATCTGAAAGAATTTAGCTTTACTTGCTTCTGAATACAAACAATCCTGCCAGGTTAAGAGATGAAGGAGAGCAAGACATGTTTATTTTTCTTGAATGTAGCTTTTCTTTAATGAATGTTAAGATACAAACTGACGACGTACTGAAAAAGAAATGTATGGAAACAAATTAGGTCTTACATTTTTTAATCTGTATCAAAAGATCAACCCACCATAAGGCAGCTGCTACTGATGCACCCTGGTACCAAGGGTCTGGTGACAGTACCCAACAATCCAAGAATCATTTCGAAAACAGTGTCTGGCATCAGAGGACATTTGCATCTGAGTCCAGAAAGCAACTTTGATCAGAAACAAGGACTGCATCTCCAAACATACTCTAGAAAGTACAACCAACTGTACACTGTTCACATAATGACAACTGGCACTGAACAGGGTCGAAAGAAACAGCACTGAAGAGTGGAACTTTGATCAAAATTATTTTATATGGTTTCAAAGATAAAAAATTAATTTCCCTTCTCAAATATAAAGACATGCATGTCTTTACTAATCACATACTAGGATACAGTAAAGCCATGTTGTATGGTTTTCTATTCCATAGGATTCTGCAAGTTGCGTTAATGGATATTACTTCAGCTCTAAATATTCAAATATTTACAAAATAAATGAGCCAAGCACTTGATTGTCTTCATTTAGATAATATTTGAATGATGGCTCTTAAAGCTTTGTAATTTCAAGTGATGCACAATCTTGAAAATGTAGACTTTAATAGCACTGACATTATGACCATTACTTATTACATTGAGACTCAAAGGTAATTTAGTTCTGATCTTGAGACAATGAAACATTATCAACAGTCTCTAAAGATGAATAGGAGCACCTCAACTGCACTATTGTTTTAAAATCCTTAAATAACATTTATTCTCTATCTATAATTAATGAGTGACAAACTTTTTTGGAGCATTTACAGGAAAACAGTGATTGCTAAAAAATAGTGTGACAGACATAGAGAAACTGGCTCAATAATGTTATTGAAGTTTATTGACCATAGTTAAGATTAGCTACCATGAACCTAATCTTAAAACATAATGTTAACCAAAGATGAAGATTATGTTACTATTTTTCATAAAGGTAATGTATAATGTATTTTTGCAAATGTGGCCTAAGAGATTTGAATAATGACAAACAAACATGGCCAAGTGTCTTTCTGAGAGTACAGGTAACACAATGTGGGTTAATCAATGAAAGTTGATAAGAAATTTCCATAAAAAAAACTCCTGGGGGAAATGTAGTTCCCTGGCAGTCGCTGAAATGCTCCTGGAGAAACTGCCCACGCCAAGACATGCAAGGGGAAACAAAAGTTAAAATATTTGCCTTACATTTATTATGTACGACGTATTTCTCAAAGTAATGACAATACAGGAGACATCAGTTTTTGTATTTAAATTTGTTATCACACATTTAGTCTCTCTTTAGTCTGTTTTGACATTGGTAGCCTCCCGAGAAGCTAGAGGTCAGTTACTTATTGCTTATTGGTCTAGTTCAGTGTCCTTTGTCTGTCCAATTCCAATTGTTTTTCTATTCTGACGCCACAGTCTAAAGACAAGTGTAGGGAAGAAAATGATTTAACATGGACAAAATTAATTTGACTCCCATTATTAACTGTATATTTAAAAAAGAAGGACATGGACAAATTTAGCATTTGCTAAATAAAGCTGTATATATACTGTAAGACTGTGTACAGTTTTGTACTATAATTTATACAATTTGTTTAAACACAGTATTGTAGCTCTGTAACTGTATCCTATTGCTTTGTTTTTTCACTGTAGCCACCTGACTAAGATACAAGTGAGTCATTGCCTGTTGCACTTTTGCCTCTTTTTCAATAAACAAAGTTTATTTTTATAGATACACTGCATGGTTGCCTTGTTCTTGTTGCTGAAAATAGAAAGCATAGAGTTGGCTGGAGTCTAAAAACAGAAGCTGTGGATTTTAGATGAAGCAGCAGTCTCATGTGTTATGTAAGAGTAACTGTTAAGTCAAGCAGCTGGCAGTGATACAGACACCAGGCTCCATTCGGTCCATTCAGACACACACTCGGGGGGTTAGTTCGGTGAGAGAACAACCACACACCCAAATAACAGGCACACTGACGCTTCTGACTGAGAGGTACTGGCTTCCCGGATTGATTTATGAACCACTAATTTGACAGCTCACAAAAATTGTTCCCATTATTCCTGTTGCCCAGTCGGTCTGCTCTAGTGTAATTTCTCAAAGGCTAGTAAGCGGATTTAACCAAAGCATTTAAAGATGGAGGCCTGAATGCCATTGTTATTTATTTGATTAATTTAACTTTAAAATCGACTTCTTAAAATCCTTTCTGCATAATTAATAAGTTTTTGTATCATACTTCCAAGCAATTGTTCAATATATGAGAGATATACAGATATGAGAGATATAAGACTACTGATTAATATATTCGTATAAATTTATTATTTCATGTCAGTTTTGTTTCTTCCTTTTAAATGTCGCAGATCAAAGATCACATTTGCAGGACAAGTAATGTTGTAAGTCAAAATTTTCAACACCAACATTATTTAAATGTGTACTATCATGGAGTAGCTCACTTCCAAGAGGAAAAGGTAGTGGAAGAGGGAGAATAGCCAGCAGAAGCTGAGGCAGAGGTTGGGAGAAGGTGGTTCCAGCAGCCTTCACAAGCATCAATGCCCCCTGTTGTTATTTGGTGGAATAGTATTTAAAGGGTTTTTAAAGCGCTTTGAGTGGTCATCAAAACTAGAAAAGCGGTATATAAATACAGACTATTTACCATTTATGGACACGACTTTGTTCAAAGAAAATATATCTTTATTTCAGTGCTCACACAGGAAAGACCACTAGTGTATCATTGGACCATGACTATGAGAAGACCTGTGATCCTACGCCAATTTGGCCTGGCAACGATCTTTCAAAGACAGAGGGGCAGCGTTAATAGAAACCACAAATCCAGTTTTGATGTATTTTTCCTTATGCAAAACATATTGCATCTATGCCTGTTTTGTAATTTCCTGAAATCAAACATATTTGTTCTGTGTTAGGTGGAGAGGTGCAGCTGAGGCTTTTATTAGCAATTTTAGTGCTGATTTTGACAGCAGTATTCTAACCTACTCAGATCACCTCTCGTATCTAACACAAGGTGGTTTCACACTTGGTCCTTTTCAGCCCTCCAAATGAACCCAGAGCGATGAGTCAGCATGTTTTGCGCATATGTGAAAACTCAGACACATCTGAAGCGAAAAATACTCATTGTCCCACTTTTCTCTCTGCATTCTCAATGACAGTTACTTAGTTACCCAGTTCTTTGTCTGGTCCACTTTTGCTCTGCAGGGGGGATATAAAGGGAGTTCTCTTGCTGTTGAGAAAATACCTAGTTCATAGCTACCTGTGCAATCATTCAGATAAATCTGATCTCCCTTTTTATTTGGAAAGTGTCCCCCACTTGTCAATAGTTATTATTATTAGTTGTGCACTCAGCGCTTTTACACAAGTTATTCTGCTCCTCGGCTTTTTCTTACCCCTCAGGTGTGTGTGTGTGTTCCTGACATTTTGGCCAGTCCTCACTTTTTCAAAGGGCTGTTTGAGGGTTAAAACTTGGTTTTCGGGTTAGGGTTTCAAATTTGGTTTAGGTTAGGGTAAGGGTTAGGCATTTAGTTGGAGGGTTAAGGTTAGGGTAAGTGGCTAGGGAATGTATTATGCCAATGATGTCTGATCGACTCTGTTCCTAATTAATCGATGATGTTTGATCATGAATCAGGGTCTGAGTTCGTTTAGAGTGCTCACATATGCGGAAACAATGCTGTCTCATCACTCTAAGTTTGTTTGGAGGGCTGAAATATGTGAACACACCCACAGATGGATTGAAATGTTGATTATTTCAGTTGGAGGAGGTGCACACACACAGACCTCTCTTTCTGTGGACAGGGGCTGTGCTAAGTTTAATCAGTGATGGCACAGCAGTGGTGACCTCATTAATTATTTAAAACCCTAGACACAGCAGCAGAATCTAACAGTAAGTAATGTTGTATGTTTTCCTCAGCATCAGACAGAAACCTTTTACTCACAGACTGAATGCTTACTGTAAATCGTCTGCAGGATCTCAGTAATGAGCTCCACTAAATTTGTCAGGACAATTTGAATAAAAGCTGAACATCCATTCTTGTCATGACATCATTTTTATGAGAATTTCCTGTATTGTTATCTCAAATCACTTTATCATGTAGTACAGTGAATTCAGTGATCTGGGACAGTCATTTAAGGTGTTCATGGTAAGCACAGTCCCTGTCTGTTTAAACTGATAACTAGGAAATGAACAGTTCTAGGACAGATATGATCCAAAAGCACAGAAGAGTGTCTGTCCTGTGGTCTGCAGCCAGTGGTTTAACCAAACATGTGGAGAAGACAATGGGCTGATCAATGATCTATCACCTGTAAGGATTGTTTGTTACCTGAGTGGCCCCAATAGAAAGGATATCCATCTGAATAAATAATCGGTTATCGTTATTGTTGCTTGCTGTGGATTGAATTTGGATTTATTTTTTTTTGAATGTTATACACCTTTAATGGAATGTTTTAAATTTATTTGACAGTTTCTTTATTTAGGGTAGGGTTCTGTATAAAAATGCCTTTTATATGTTAATATGAATTAATGCCATTTCTATGAATAATATTATTATTTTAACTCAGTTTTCTGTCCTTGCCATTTGTTCAAAATGCTTGGATATTGACCTTGACATGCATAATCAATCAATCAAATTTTATTTGTATAGCCCATATTCACAAATTACAATTCGTCTCATAGGGCTTTAACAGGGTGTGACATCTTCTGTCCTTAACCCTCAGCAAGAGTAAGGAAAAACTACTAAAAACCCTTTTAACAGGGTAAACATACCTAGAAACCTCAGAGAGAGCCACATGTGAGGGATCCCTCTCCCAGGACGGACAGAAGTGCAATAGATGCCACGTGCAGGTAAACATCAAGATTAAAGTCTTCAAGATTAAAGATTAAAGTCTCTAGCAGCATTTGATGAGGGTAAACATCCCGAAGGACAACCCCAACATGACATGCCAAGCAGTCCCACTGCAATCACAGTCCATGGTCAGCAACCATCCAGACCACGATCCACCATCCAGACCAGAACGCCACACCAGTCCTCAGTCACCGTCTACCGCCACCCAACACGAGCCGCCGCCGCGGTCCTGGTCCAATGCCCGTATCCGATGCCAACGCGACACAGGGTCCGCCACCACCACCACGATCAGCCCACACGACAAAGAATCCGCCACACTGGGTCCACCACCACGACCCTCGGTGCGCGATCAACAAACCGCAATCCATGGTGCGGCCACAGAGGCCCTGGATCTGCGGGTGATAAAGCAAAGGGATTCCGGGGAAGGGGGATATAGTGGGGTGCCTGGGCACTCAGTCATTTCAAATTGATGCAAAAGTTTTGTTTTGTTTTCTAAATTGAACATAATTGTCTATAGAACAATTTTGGTCTGAGGTCCAAGAAACCAGATAAAAAAAAATTGGTTTTGGGCCCATTTTCTAAAATGGCCAAAATCAGAATTTTTTTAAAAGGTCTTAATTGTCTTACATTTGCTATGATACATTATTTTGTATTGCTATTGCAAGTCAGTACTATGTTGGGAATGAACTTTTGCTCAAATATGGAAGTTATGAAAATTATGGTATGGCAAAAAAATAAGGTGGCTACCAATTTTCATACCTTTTTTATAAATAATTTTAATAGCTATAGTAACTTTGGACAATGTCCTGAGTATTTTGAATAAGGGAAGGTGTTTATTATTTATTCCATATCATATACAGTAATTTGATGTATGTCAAGAATATTTTACAATCTTACAATTTATGCCCTTTAGTTATTTATCTTCTATTCCTCATTTCACTATTTTCTCTATTCTACTGCTTGGATAGATTAAAGTTCATTCGTCTGTGTGCTCATTTGGAAAGTCCATTCAGTCCATGTAGGATGAGTGAATAAATGCCTGAAGAATATAGTAATTCCATCAGTAATGCCCCCAGTATAAAAATTCACAAAACCACTCGGCTCTTTACGGAATAAGTTCTCATTGTACTGTTTGAAGTGACTGCATAAGTTGCACTGAACATTGAAAGTAAGTATTCCTTCTTTTACTGCTACTGCTGAACCAACCCTAAAAGGTGAAAGACTAAATGTAACAGGTATTATGAGAGGGCTGGGACAACGAATAGGCAGCTATGCATTCTTTGCCAAAACCAAACAACGGAAAAACTTGTTTGCCCTGTTGCTAATCCAATTGTCAGTCTTAGAGAGGGAGCATACACAGATTTTATCAGCCTTGCACGTCAGTTCAGAGCAATTGGTGCTGCTCCCCACCCAAATTTAGAACTTCCAGATGAAGAATCCATGCATCAGAATCATGCTTCCTGGCACAAAACACGGCACAAGTGTCATAAGCTTTACCAGCCAACAACACTTGACAATGCAAAAAAATGTTATTCTGAAGGATTGACTCCTGCCACAAGAAGATCCTGCCAAACTGGTGCACCTGTAAATCGTAAATTATGTATCTTCTGTGGTGATGAAACAAATAGAGCAGACCATTCTTTCCAGAAGGTAGAACTATCCCATCAGATACACAACATGGCAGTTGCACTGGGGGAAGATCGTATTGTGGCACTCCTTTCAGAGGGAGATCTTGTCCCTATTGAGGCCAAGTATCATCACAATTGCTAATAGGGATGCACCGATCCGCTTTTTTCACCTCCGATACCGATACCGATATCTGGGGTTTAGTATCGGCGGATTCCGATACCGATATAGAAAAACAGCGCAAAATTATGGTAACAAACTGTAAGTTTCATTGGGGGGAAAAGACTGGGATCATGAGACTTGACTTAAACATTTCTTTCCTATTTTTTTAAAAACAAATAAACAGATACAAATGTACTGAATTACTTATTTATTTAATAATTGTGCACCAGTAAAACAATCTTAATCATAAAAATATAGTGTGACTGGTTCAGTCAGTGCAATTAGGGATTCAAAATACAATGTAAAAGAAAATAAATAATAAAATAATAAAGGAGCTGAAATTGAGAAAACAATGGCTTCACTAGCTTGGTTGGTAGACTTTCAAAATAAATAGCAATCAGCTCTTTATATAGTTTAGTGCAAATGGGAATTAAACATCCATTACAAAATCATCTGAACAAAACAATAGCTTCTCTGGCTTGGTAAAAACTAAAAGTTTGCATTTAACATTGCACTGTGTGGCACGAAACTCTCATCCATCCAGTGTGCTGTTAAACTCAAAAGTGACATGGGGGAAACGTCAGAGCTCCAGATATCTGTCGTGAAACTCAGAGTTTTGACGTCTTTTATCCTCTCCAATATGTGTTTGGACACTTTACCATGCAGTTCAAGTAGAGCCGTCTCGGACAAATATTTTCAGCTTACCATGTAATACTGTGGCTCCAGGTGGCTAATTAGCAGCCGAAATCCCTTGTCTCCAACAACCGACAGCGGTTGCCCATCCATTACGATAAAGTTCAAAATCCTTTCGGTGATTTTGGTTGCCTGCACATTATTCATTGGAAATTTATCTCCTCTTTCCTTAATTTCCTTTAAGGTTAGCTGCTTCATGCCGCCTCCTTTTTTTTTATTCTGTTCAACGAACTCCGCGTGCTCTCTCACGTGAAATTTTTGTTAGTGCTTTATGAGGTTTGTCGTATTATAACTAGACGTTTTATTACTGCCCCTCGGAACATTCACTTTACAGATGTTGCACGTAACCGTGGAGCTTGTTGGCTGAGGTAATGTGTAATAGCTCCAGATAGCCGAGTTGCTCCAATTCATACAGGAAGAAATTGCTGGAGGTCGTTGAAGCTAGCTTTGCAAAAGCTATTGGAGATCGAACAAGGAACAGCGCAAAAAATATTTTTTCATACAAATTTGGGTCAGTGCATATTCACAGTTGCAGCCCTGGATAACCTGGATCATAATCCCACATCACGTACTGCTACCTCATCCTTCCATGGAACTGGGATTTCACTTTTTCAGTTTCCTACAACACAGAAGCCTGGTCTGGACCAAGAATGTCTACGCATAAACTCACATACAGAAGCAGGTAGCAGTGGAACAATCCTACCTCACTTGTATACATATGGGTTATATTGGTCATATTATAAAGATATCAGTTGCTACTCCTGATCCTGAATCAATACATACTTATTACGTTCAGATCAGATAATCTGATCAAGAATTATAACAGCTACCATATTTTATTAAGGCTGGTGGTAGGTTCGGAGTCAACAACGCCCCCTAGCCTTTGTGTCGTGTTCGGGTCAAATCTGACCGATTTCCATTTCGATCAATCATAAATATTGTGTTTTACATTTTATTGTCTCAAGGGCTTATGATATCCTCCACACTAGGCATTTGAACATTTACAATTGCTGATCACTACTTTCATTGAATTTTGAGTTGTTTAGTCAACTTTGTAACACCTGTGGTGTTCCCGGTCAAAAATGACCGCCATAGGAAATGAATGGGTGACCCTAGATTGTGTTCATTCATCAGATAGTACACAACCACAAATCCACCACCACCACCACACGCACACACAAACACACCTACACGCACACACACACACACACACACATACACAAACACACCTACACGCACACACACACACCTACACACACACACACACGCACGCGCGCGCATACACGCACGCACACACACACACCCCACCCCACGTGAACCCCTTTCAGACTGACCATGTGTCCTCTCTTTCCCGTGCTTATGTGCCTGTCCCCCTACGTGAACCACACCTTCCAGACTAAACGTGTAACACTTCAAAGTTACCAATTAGGTGTTTGTTATGGGAACCTGGCTCTTTCCCGGGCTAATGTGTCCATCCCCCCACGTGAACCACACTTTCGATACAAAACGTATGATATCTTCTCACAGATCCCCTATATATAGCTTGCTTGTGCATTGCTCTTAATTTACTCTGAACACAATGAGTCGGCGCCCGATCAGACGTTTTTCTGTCAGAGAGGCTCTTGACCTTTTTTATCAAACTGATGAAGACGGGATTGGAGTTGAACCAGAAATAGAGGAGGAAGTTTCAGAAATAGAAGACAACGATCCTGATTTTGATCCAGACCATCATGAGACCGAACAGTCAACATATGGCGAGGAAGAGGCCCCTGAGGAAGAGGCACCTGGGGAAGAGGACCCTGTGGAAGACACACCTGAGGTGACATTCCAGTCCAAGGATGGCAACTTGCTCTGGTATTCATCCCCCCAGGACAGAGGAGGCAGAACAAGAGGGGAAAATATCATTAGGATGTCACCAGGGCCAACACGGTATGCAACATCTCGTGTGGATGACATCAAGTCCAGCTTCCAACTCTTTTTACCAGAGTCCATTGTGGAAATTATACTGGCGATGACAAACCTGGAAGGGGGGCGTGTGTTTGCGGACACATGGAAGGCCTTGGACCAGGTAGACCTCCAAGCCTACATGGGTCTGTTGATTCTAGCAGGAGTACATCGGTCCAACAATGAGGCTACAAAAAGTCTGTGGGATGCAGAGTCAGGGAGGCCTATATTCCGGTCAACTATGTCCCTGCAACAGTTTCATGTCCTCTCAAGAATTATCAGATTTGATGACAGAGCTACACGACCTTTCCGCTGGCGAGACGACAAACTGGCTGCCATCAGGAACGTTTGGGACAGGTGGGTGGAGCGCCTACCACTGATGTACAATCCAGGCCCTGAGGTGACAGTGGACGAGCGCCTGGTCCCTTTCAGAGGTCGCTGTCCATTCAAACAGTACATCCCAAGCAAACCAGGCAAGTATGGGATCAAGATCTGGGCAGCATGTGATGCCAGGAGCAGCTACGCCTGGAATATGCAGGTTTACACAGGGAAACCTGTTACTGGAAGGCCAGAAAAAAACCAAGGCATGCGTGTTGTGTTGGACATGACAGCCGGTCTCAAGGGGCATAACATCACATGTGATAACTTTTTCACATCACATGGGCTTGGTCAGGAGCTGCTGAAAAGAAAGCTCACCATGGTGGGGACAGTGAGGAAGAACAAGCCTCAACTTCCCCCTGCACTGGTGTCGACCAGAGGGAGAGAGGCACTCTCATCCAAATTTGCTTTCACTGACACACACAGTCTTGTGTCATATTTGCCCAAGAAAAATAAAAATGTCATCCTGATGAGCACTCTACACAAAGACGCCGCTGTCAGCGAAGCAGAGCACAGGAAGCCCCAGATCATCCTGGACTACAACAGAAACAAAGGAGGCGTTGATTGCCTTGATAAGGTAATGTATATTTTCATCTGTCATGCATTTGATTTACTTGTATTCATGTAAAACATTGCATTTTGTGTAGGACAGGTTCAATATTGTTTCCAATCTATTCATTATTGTTTCTTTCATTGCAGCTTACTGGTACATACACCTGCAAGCGAATGACAGCTCGTTGGCCTGTGGCTGTGTTCCACAACATCCTCGATGTGTCTGCATGTAATGCATATGTGGTGTGGACAGCGATCGACCCAGCCTGGAATCAGGGGAAATGTTTCAAGAGGAGACTCTTCCTGGCAGAGCTTGGGAAAGCTTTAGTGACTCCTCTAATTCAACGGCGCCAGCACCTTCCCCGCACACCAGCCTCTTGCAGTCTGGTGAGGAGTCTGCAAGCCCCAGCCATGGCCCTGGCCACTCTCCCCCCAAAACAGGGGCAGAAACGGAAGAGATGCAAGCTATGTGCCCCTAGAGACAATAAGACAAGTCTTACATGTTTCAAATGTGATGCCTACGTTTGCAAGACACACTGTGACCTGATTGCAAAATGCCACTCCTGTGTCTGAACACACACACACACACACACACACACACACACACACACACACACACACACACACACACACACACACACACACACACACACACACACACACAATGTGTTCATGTTGATGAGCTGATGTTCTGTGAATTTGGTCTCTGTTTTGATTTTTCTACAATAAATGTTAATTTTGGAATACAACTTTCAATTTCTGTGTCTATTCACTGCAGTTATTCATGTAACCAGTGGTCTGAGACATTGTTTACAGGTTAAAAGGGAGTTAAATACAATTTGGTGACGATCAATGGTTTTTGTGTTAATGTAAGGGCAGTTAAAACAGGCCGGTCAAATTTGACCGGGAGCACCAAAGTAAGGGGGGAGAAACGAACACGACACAAAGGCTAGAGGGCAATTTTTTGACCGGCGTGTCTGGACCTCGGACCAAACTTGTTCTATAGACCCTTACAAACAACTTAGAAGTGAAAACAAAACTTTTGCATCAATTTGAAATGAAAACGACATATTGCCTAAACACGGAACCCCACTAATAGGGATGGAGAAGAGGAAGGAGAAGCTGGAAAAGCACATACAGTATATATATATCTGTGTGTACAAACACATGTGAGTGATAAGGGAAAGAGCAGAGGAGCAGAATCACTTGTTCAATAGCAATGAGTAAAAATTCAATCACTATGAAGTAAATCAGAATCTTCTGAATGATTGTATAAACTGATGAAAAAGCAGCAATGTGCAATAACAGAAAATTGAGGATGTGATGCATTGAAGTGCTTCGAGAATTGAATCATGAGCAGGTGAATCGTGAGCAGCAAAGTTGGTCCTTTGCTACAACTTACCCCAAGGTGGTAAAATGATCATAGTGATGGGGTAAATTGAGCCATCTATGTATAAATAGTGCCAGTCATTGAAAGGTGAAGTGTAATTGAATCGTGAGGCTAGTGAAGATTCACACCTCTAGTAGGAATGTTGTAATCCTTATGTCTAAACAGACTTTTTATATCATTGTGGGCTATTAACCAAATACTGAACGAACAAAGACAATTGTGGCAGCAGCCCTCTTGTTCCAAGAAAAAACTCCCATAATCCAAAGGAGTAAATATCTGTGTAGATGTGAACTAGGTAATTTGTGAACAGAGTGGACCAGACAAAGAACTGAGTCCCCCTCCAAATTAACCAAGCTCCTTTTGCATTGGTGCCCTTCTTGGTCCATTTTAAGAGGACTGTCTCTAGCTGGCTGATTGTGATAATAATGGTAACGTGTTGGCATCTCATAATGGTGGTGGCCCACGATTGAAGTGGCAGCTGATGGTGGATCCTGATAGCTGCAGCGGACAATGACTGTGTAATATAGTGTCATCAGATCTTGATGGTGGATCATCATTGTGGTGGCTGCTGACCATGGACTATGATATACAATATGTCTACTCAGATACTCAACCATTACTGACAATAATCAATCAATTCATTGACCTTCCATTATTCTACAAAGTTTTTCTTCTAATCAATGCTGTAAATTCTTGATGATGTTCTCCTTTACACGTGGCATCCATTGCACTTCTGTCCGTCCTGGGAGAGGGATCCCTCACATGTGGCTTTCTGAGGTTTCTACGTTCTTTTTGCCCTGTTAAAAGTTTTTAGTAGTTTTTCTTTACTCTTGTTGAGGGTTAAGGACAGAGAATGTCCCACCTTGTTAGAGCCCTATGAGACAAATTGTGATTTGTGAAAATGGGCTATAAAAATACAATTTGACTGATTGATTGATTGATTTGAAAACAGCGTTATTGAAAGTAAATAGTTACTAATTAAGTTAGCAATGTATTTTGTCCTAGCTCAGGCCTTATCTCCTCTAAGCTATTGTTCAAGTGTGTTTCGATTGTAATCAAACTATTACATCTCTCTGCTCTCCGTTGAGCAATGGTTTGACTTGACTCAGCTGTCTGATGATTTTACCACTGACGTATGACGTAAACTCAAAGTTTGAATGTTGTGTATTTTTTTACTTTGCAACTTCACAGGCTCTAATAGGTTAAACTACAACCCCCCCATTATTTTTTTGTGGAATGAGTTAGACATTGCTTCCATCAGATCTGACCTGCCAACGACCTCTTATTGAGGGAATGAAACCAATGGAAACTACGGTGGCCCTCAGGGAAAAAACACACATCAAAGACAATTTTTAACAACGCCTAAAAACTGATAACATAGGATATCTTAAGTGACAGATGCCTGCTTTAGTGTTGTGTTCTGGGGGTGTGCTTTGTAGGGGAGAGCGGGGTAATATGGGACATTGGGTAATGTGATACACCCCCTGTATCTAGGCAACGGAACACATTTGTAGTAATTTGACCATTACGTTTTCAAGCCCCTCCCATTCCCCCCTTGCCATGAAGGAGAGAAGTTGGTGCTGGTGCTGTGGAAAGTAGGTTTTTTCACAAAAATGTGTTTTTTGCATGTAAAAGTAAATTTTCTTGCTTTGAACTTAATCAACTGTTGTGTCAAAACAAATTGATTCAGGTATAAAATCTAATATCATACATGTTGGTGAACTTCAAACATATAAAATCATGTGATTGATGCTAGCTGAAGATTAGCCTGAATTGCTAAGAGATGTTGTTTTTTCTAAAACGGTGGCTGTGGGGTAAAGTGGGAAAAATGCTGTGGGGTAAAGTGAGACACTGTCTCACTTTACCCCACCATGAAGCACAAGTTAAGTTTAGTCTTAAACATATTCTAGTGTTATATTACATTATATATGTCTTATTTTTATTGTCATAAACATTGTAGAAAAGCCATCATGCCAAGAAACTATACCAGGAAGACAACCTGGGGCCAAACACCCCTCGCAGAGATGGAGAGTGCAGCCGCTGAGGTCATGCAAGGAAAGAAGTCCTTAAGAAAAGCTGGAAGGGATAGAAATATTGATAAGACAACCCTCAAAAGATTCATAAAGAAAAAAGAGAAAGGGAAAGTAAAATCTGTAGCCTGGGGTGCAGTAGCTGAGGCAAAGAGAATATTCACAGATGAGATGGAGGAGGAGCTTGCCAAACACTTGAAACAACTAGCTGACCAGTTCCATGGCGTTGCTCCAGTTAAGTGCCGTGAACTGGCATTTGAATACGCAGAGAAAAACAATATCCCTATCCCTGCCAATTGGATAGAGAAACAATGTGCAGGTAAGCTAGGGTGTGCAAGAGATCAAATGAATCATAATAATCATAAATGTGCTTAATTGACCAATCCCCATGATTCTGTTACTAGTCCGATATTAGTTGTTATCAATCTAGCTGTCAGGATTTTAACTATTACAACATGTGTTGTTATGGTTGTTTTAAAGTGGAAAAAGTAAGTGGACCACTTTACCCCGTAGCTGGGGTAAAGTGGGACACAAGACCACTTTTTTTAAAACAATCATATTTTCACTGCCCTTTGTCCTGAAGACATTCTGATAATTTCCATTGCTAGAAAACATCCTGAATTAAAGGGGAAATGTGTAAATTTGACTGATATATCATTTTAGCTCGCCTAGAGGGGAGCAAATGTAAAAAATGTCCCACATTACCCCGCTCTCCCCTTCACAATTATTGCAAATGTAATTGATGACTTTGCTGAGTCTTCAATATAAACATTTTTTTCTTGGGATACAATGCATGGAATGTGAATCAAAGCACATTAGTTCACACCCTGTCAACGAGTGTGTTTGTCAAAAGAATGAACATTAAAAAAGAATGAGTGTGGAAAATAATTTTTTTCGTAACTTAAATTATGTTTGAAATAAACTTTTTTTAGTACAAATAACTATTTTTTAAATGTCAAATTAAATGACAGATTTAAAGCTATTGAGATCTATGTCAAGAATTATATTTTATTTTATTCATCTTACAAAAAGTATATTTCTTTTTATATGTAACATACTGATGGTTTTTACATATTAAATTGGAAAGAGAATTTGTTGAGTTAGGGTTTTTGTATTGGGTTAGCATTTCCATATTCTCAGAATGTTTGTGATGAGACGATGATGGAAAGTGATATACCGAATTTTTTAATGGAATTCCCTGAGTTTTTATCAAACCTAGTCCTAAAGACCAATACAATTATTATTGTTGGTGACTTTAATATTCATGTTGACAATAATAAAGATAGCCTTAGCGTAGCATTTATTTCGATACTAGACTTGATTGGTTTCAGTCAGTGTGTACACAAACCTACTCATTGTTGTAACCACACACTTGACCTTGTATTATTGTACGGTGTCGGAATTGAACATTTAACAGTACTTCCGCGCAATCCAGTTCTATCAGACCATCATTTAATAACCAGTGTTGCCACAGTTACTTTGAAAAAGTAACTTAGTTACTTTACAGATTACTTGATTTTAAAAGTAACTAAGTTAGATTATGTAAGGGAAATATTACAGTTTATTTCCCCTTTGATGATTGAATCTCTAACAAATGTAACCTTGATTATGATGTTTCCTGTTGAACTGAATGATTGCTGGCCTGATTAGTCTAAACACGTTACCTGATTACTCCAGTCACAGTAATCTAATTAGTCCAGACACAGTGTGATGCCTTCCGCACCGCCGACGGACACCGCCCCGCGGCCCAAGAGAAAAGAGACCAGCACCAGCGACGCCGTGAGGCGCCACCGGACGAGGACCTACCCCCCCTCGTCCGGCGCCTCCGGCGGCATGGAGAGGAGGGCGACTGCTTCCCCAGCCGCGGCACGTGCCCAGCGGTTTAACCACAAATACCAAAATAGTAACGCACAGTGACTTGGACAAGTTACTTTAATCTGATTACTGGTTTGGAAATAGTAATGCGTTAGATTACTCGTTACTGAAAAAGTGGTCGGATTAGAGGAACGCGTTACTAAGTAACGCCTTACCGGCATAACTGTTAATAACCTTAGATTTTTCGAAAACTGAATATATGCCACTAATAAAAATTTTTTTTTTTAGATGTCTACCTGATAGTGCTGTAGCTAAATTTAAGGAAATAATTCCAATTACATTTAAATCCGTATTATCCGTAGATATAAACAACAAATTTTTGAAAACCCGAGCTCCATTGAGATCAACCACCTTGTCGTTAGCTCTGCAGACTCATTAAGATTAACATTAGATTCAATATTGCCTCTAAAAAAGAAAAATGTCAAACATAGTAAATTAGCTCTGTGGTATAATTCCCAGACAAATGAGTTAAAACAATTATCAAGAAAACTAGAAAGGAAGTGGTGCTCCAGTAACCATGTTGAAAATCTCATAGACTGGAAGAATAGTGTAAAAGAATATAAAAAGGCTCTCCACAAAGCAAGAGCTGCCTACTATTCAAAACTAATAGAATAGAATAAAAACAACCCCGGGTTTCTCTTCAGCACTGTAGCCAGGCTGACAGAGAGTCACACCTCCACCGAACCCAGTATTCCTCGATTCCCTAAATAGCAATATCTTTATGACCTTTTTTAATGATAAAATTCTAACTATTAGAAATAAAATCAACCATCTCCTGCCCTCAATTGGCACTAATACCCTCCCAACAACAGAGATCTCAGAAACGGCTGAGAATCCTACCCATTACTTAGACAGCTTCTCTCTGATCACCCGTGATCAGTTTACCAAAATAATCTCAGGTTCTAAACCAACAACCTGTATCTTAGATCCCAATCCTACAAAATTACTTAAAGAAATGCCCCTAATTGATAGTTCGTTACTTAACACAATCAATCTGTAACTATCATCAGGTTATGTACCACAGTCTTTTAAAATAGCTGTAATCAAACCCCTACTCAAAAACCCACCCTAGACCCAGAGGTTTTAGCCAATTACAGGCCATTATCTAATCTCCCCTTCATGTCTAAAATCTTAGAAGAAGTTGTAGCCGATCAGCTGTGTGAGTTTCTCCAGGAAAATAATATATATGAAGACTTTCAATCAGGGTTTAGAGCCAATCACAGTACAGAGACAGCCTTAGCAAAAGTCACTAATGACCTTCTAATAGCCTCAGATCAGGGACTTGTGTCTGTCCTCGTTCTGTTAGATCTCAGTGCAGCATTCGACACAATTGACCATCAAATTTTATTACAAAGACTTAAACAGTTAATTAACAATAATGGAACCGCCCTTAGCTGGTTTAAATTTTATTTTTCTGATCGCTCCCAATTCATGCAAATTAATGATGAGTCATCTGTGCGTACCAAAGTTAACCATGGTGTTCCACAGGGCTCTGGGCTCGGCCCAATTTTATTCTCATTATATATGCTTCCGCTAGGAAACATTATCAGGACACACTCGGTAAATTTCCACTGCTATGCGGATGAAACCCAGTTATATTTGTCAATAAAACCTGAACAAAGTAATCAATTAACTAAACTTCGAACATGTCTCAAGGACATAAAAATCCGGATGACCCGCAATTTTCTCTTATTAAACTCAGATAAAACAATTGTTATAATACTACCCCAAACACCTTAGAGATACATTATCTAATGATATAGCTGCGCTAGACGACATTGCCCTTGCTTCCAATGAAACAGTCAGGAACTTGAGAGTGATCTTCGATCCTGAATTATCCTTTAATAGTCACTTAAAACAAATTTCTAGGACCGCCTTTTTTCAATTGCGTAATATAAAAAAAAAATCAGAGACCTTCTTTCGCAAAAAGATGCAGAAAAAAGATGCAGAAAAACTAGTCCACGCCTTTGTTACATCGAGACTGGATATTGTAATTCATTATTATCAGGCTCCAGCAGTAAGTCGTTAAAGACTCTACAGCTTGTCCAAAATGCCGCAGCACGTGACGTGACGAGAACCAAGAGAAGAGAGCACATTTCTCCATTATTTGCATCGCTACACTGGCTTCCGGTTAAATCTAGAATAGAATTTAAAGTTCTCCTCCTCACCTTCAAGGCCCTTAATAATATAGCGCCTTTTTACCTTAAAGAGCTGTTAGTTCCTTATCAACCCACTAGAGCACTCCGCTCCCAAAATTCAGACTTACTTGTCATCCCTAAAGTCTCTAAAAGTAGAGTAGGAGCCAGAGCTTTTAGCCATCAAGCCCCTCTCCTGTGGAATAATATACCACTTTCAGTTTGGGAGGCAGACACTATCTGTTCGCTTAAGAGTAGGCTCAAAACCTTCCTTTTTGATAAAGCTTATAGTTAGAGCTAATTAGTGCGGCAGAACGTTACTTGTCCTATGTTCTAAAATAGGAAGCGTTTAGTTTAAAAAGGCATAGAGGTATTGATGGCTGATCTACTGAGTGGGCCACATGGTTTTCATCGTACTATCATACAAACCAGTAGCCAGTCAGTTTTACCTTGAGCCTCAGTGTACCCCCAAGTTCAGCCTGTAGCATTGATTACAAGGCAAAAACCCCTGATGATGCTAAGACGCAAAGGGAATTTCTGACACATGACACACCGAGCTTCTCTTTCCAGCTTCTCCTTCCTCTTCTCCATCCCTATCACATTGAAGTAAGTCATAACTCATCAGTACACAGTACATGTTACTGACTGACCCCTTCCCGAGTCCCTTTGCTTTATCGCCCACAGATCCGGGCCCGCTGTGGCCGCACCATGGATTACGATTTGTGGATCGCGCATCAGAGGTCGCAATGGTGGATCCAGTATGGCGGATTCTATATCTTGTGGGCTCAGCATAGTGGTAATGGCGGATCCTGTGTCGCGTTGTCATCAGATACAGGCGGTGGACCAGGACCGCGGCAGCGGCTCATGATGGATCCTAATCAGCGGCAGTGGACCATGACTGTGGACTAAAGTGGCATCAGATCTGGATGGTGGATCATGATCCTGCTGGTTGCTGACCATAGACTATGATTGCAGCAGGACTGCTTGACATATAATATTGAAGTTATCCCTCAAAATGTTTACCCTCATCTATGCTGGTAAAAACTTTAATCTTGATGATGTTTTCCTACACTTGACATCTATTGCACTTCTGTCCGTCCTGGGAGAGGGATCCCTCACATGTGGCTCTCTCTGAGGTTTCTACGTATTTTTACCCTGTAAAAGGGTTTTTAATAGTTTTTCCTTACTCTTGCTGAGGGTTAAGGACAGAGGTTGTCACACCATGTTAAAGCCCTATGAGACGAATTGTGATTTGTGAATATGGGCTATACAAATAAAATTTGATTGATTGATTTATTGATGATGGTGACTCTTTGGTTTACTGAAAGAGTGCGTGTGTGTTTCCCTGGTGCGAAAAATAAAAGGTTGCTATGGCGCCATAGTTCAGACTTGAAATCTGTTAGGTGGAGCTGGTGCAGCAGAGGTTACCATGACTGTGTGTGATAAATAGGATGGACGATGATGTATGATTTTGTATTTATATAACACTTTTCTAGACTTGATGACCACTCAAAGCTCTTTACAGTACAGTTTGACATTGACCCTTTCACGCAAACATTCATACAGTGCATCTATTAGAGACACTTTGTTGTTCTATGAGGGGTAATTCAGGGTTCAGCATCTTGCCCAAGGACACTTCGGCATGCAGATGGGGAAGACTGGGGACAACCGCTCTACTCCTCAGCCACAGCCGTATATGTCTGCCAGCTCTACTGCAGCACTGCTCCCCTCACCTGCACTGCTGTACAGACCGGCAGGCAGCCAGATCATCTAAAGCATACTGTGTCTGTGTGTGTGTCTGACTGAAGCTCAACAGCCACGGTGAGTGTGTTTCTGTGATTAAATCCGCAAGCTGGTCAGTTATGTTTTTAAATGTACTGTGTATTGTGTAATATGATTAAATGATTCTTATACATCGGAGTGTACAGTAAAATAATTCATAATGTGAGGCAGAATACTAAAATAATTATCTGAAACTGACTCGAAATCAAATCAAATCAAATCAAATCAAATTTAATTTGTATAGCCCATATTCACAAATCACAATTTGTCTCATAGGGCTTAAACATGGTGTGACATCCTCTGTCCTTAACCCTCAGCAAGAGTAAGGAAAAACTACTAAAAACCCTTTTAACAGGGTCAAAATACGTAGGAACCTCAGAGAGAGCCACATGTGAGGCATCCCTCTCCCAGGACGGACAGAAGTGCAATAGATGTCAGGTGTAGAAAACAACATCAAGATTAAAGTTTACACAGTCTAAACACAACACAGTCACACCCATTCACATACATTATCCAGCCCCTCACTGTAACCATTACCATCACAACTAAATATCCAACCCAACACCTAACCTTACCTAAGTTTGCCAGAAATTTAGGACTGGTCAAAATTTGCTTTCAAAGTGTCCTCACTATCAGTGATGCCAGTAACGCGTTACTCTAATCCGACCACTTTTTTCAGTAACGAGTAATCTAACGCATTACTATTTCCAAACCAGTAATCAGATTAAAGTTACTGGTCCAAGTCACTTTGCGTTACTATTTTGTTATTTGTGGTTAAACCGCTGGGCACGTGCCGCGGCTGGGGGAGCAGTCGCCCTGTCGCCCTCCTCTCCACGCCGCCGGAGGATCGGTGTGCGGCACGCCTCAACGTTTTTTTTTTTGGGGAGAGGTCCTCGTCCGCGGCGCCTCATGGCGTCGCTTGTGCGGGGGCTTTCCTTCTCATGGGCCGCGGGGCAGTGTCCGTCGGCGGTGCGGAAGGCGGGCCATTGGAGGGGACCGGGTACGGCGGTCGGCGGCAGCGACTCGGGACGTGTGTCGGTCCCGTCTCGCGGATCACCTCAGCTACGCCGCCTGCTGGGGGAAGCCTCCGTTCGAACGGGGGCCCCCTCCGGCGGTTTCTAATAAAGTGAGTGTTAGCAAAACCGGTCAGTGTTGCCAACTCCTCAGTAAGGAAAGGAAAGTAGCTAGATGTCACTAAATGACGTCATCGCCTAATTTGCATAATGTAATGGTCGCAAAAGGCTGTTATGTGGGGTGGATCTTCTAGCTCTAGGTCCAACCCTCCTCCTTTATCCGGGCTTGGGACCGGCAAAATGATCCAAAAGAGATACTCTGGCAGAGCAAGTTATTTCGTCCACGCATTCATCTCCTTTAGACTGGACTACTGCAATTCCCTTTTCACTGGGATCACAACATCAACATCAGCAAGAACATCCAAAAACTGCAATTCATTCAAAACAGCACTGCCAGGATCCTGATGAGAGTCCATAAATATGAGCACATAACACCAACTCTCCACTCACTCCACTGGCTCCCTGTCTCAACCCGGATTGACTACAAAGTCCTACTCCTCACCCATAAATGCATAAATGGACATGCACCTCCTTACCTACAAGAACTCATCACTCCCCAAACCTCCACCCGCACCCTCAGATCTACAAGTAGCTCGCTCCTTTGAGTTCCCAACACTAAGCTCCGCACCATGGGCGACCGGGCCTTTTGCTCAGCAGTGCCCCGCCTATGGAACGGTCTCCCTGACCACCTGAGGGCAACACAGACCCTGGACTCTTTTAAGACTGGCCTAAAAACCTTTTTATTCAAGAAGGCGTTTTTACTTTGAGTTGAGTTTTTAGGACTTTGATTTTAACTATGTACTTGTGGCACTCTGAGATTCTCGGATGAAGAGTGCCTTACAAATAAAATGTATTATTATTATTATTATTAATTTTTTCTTCTTAAGTTATGGTTTAGTTTTCAGGGCCCTGAAAGGGTTCAGTTTCACCACGTTCCACACGAGAGATGCGGACTCTGCATCGATGGAGAGACTGATTTCAATGACTCATGACCTATGTTTTCGAGTGACAGTGAAGATACATTGACACTTACATCCCTCTCTGTAAGAAAGGGCAGGATCAGCGGTGGCTTTGCGCATGCGCGATTCATTTGCAGTCTGGAGGACGCAGAGTGTGGGTCTCCTCTCGTCTCTGACTGCAGGACTCCTGCGTAAGGCTACTGGGAGACTGACCGCCTGTGAGTGCGTTGGGACGGCGGAGGGGCTCACGGCAGCACCCGTTGCTCGTTGAGGACAGTAACTGCAGAACGATACGTGCTTTCACGTCAGTCTCCAAAACACCAGAAAATCTCCAATATCACCAGAAAAAGTCGCTAGATTTGTCGCTAGTAGCTTTTGACAAAAAAAGTCACCATGAGGGTTTGGAAAGTCGCCAGATTTAGCGACAAGTCGCTAAGTTGGCAACACTGAAACCGGTTGTCATTTTTATGTTGAGGTGGCGGGGGTGTTGTCGGCAGCTGCTGAATGTAACTAATAAAGTAACTTGTAATCTAACTTAGTTACTTTTCAAATCAAGTAACTTGTAAAGTAACTAAGTTACTTTTAAAATCAAGTAATTTGTAAAGTAACTAAGTTACTTTTTCAAAGTAACTGTGGCAACACTGCTCACTATGTAGTCTTCTTCTTCAATTTATTGGCAGTTGGCAACCAAAGTCAATAGGTGAATTATCACCATCGACACACACACACACACACACAGTCTATGAGACCTGAATCCAGTACATAGTCATATCATGATGACATGGTCTCAAAGGGAACAAAAAGTGAATCCCGTGTAGACACGTTTTAAATTTATTGTTTAGCTTAGGGTTCGAGAGTGGCTTCAGAAATCATTTAAACAAGTTCACATTTTGCACACTTCACTGGGTTGAAGATTACAAATTTCAGTTGACTAATTGCCTTGGTTTAGAAATCTATTTAAAAAATAGAAACTGAAATCTCTCACTGAAATTATCAGGATCATCTCATGGGCTAGAACAAAGGAATGTCGATGTGCTAGAAAATCTGTTTCACAAACTAGAATTTGTCAAAGAAATCATGAGGCGCTCAGCCACTGGTTCACTGGCGTCTCGGGGGGCGGTCTTAAATAATTGGGAACACTGGCCAGGTGCTCCCAGTTACAATTAAGCAAATCAACATAATCCTCGGTTGTTTTTTACATTATTCCAGACATATCATGAGTGAAATAATCAGTCAACACAATTGCTGGGTATCTATATGTTTTATCTGTGGTGAATCAATGACAGGCTATGTGTCACATGACTAAGGAAACAAGCAACTGTAACCCCTAACCCTTCTGTTTGGAGCTTCTCAGTTTATCACTGATACCACTCAGAGGAGAAGCCAAATGCCAAGCTAAGGCTAGTTAGAGTCAGTGGTTTGCATCCAGGTTTATCTGAGGTTAGCAACACATTTTAAGCTGTCAGATAATTAGTTTCCATTTGCCTGAATGACTCCTACATTACCACTTCTGATCATGTAGTGCACAGTCACAGGTTTGAGTGCAGTTGATAAGAATGTAAATTGCAGGAGAGCAGATGAGGAGTGTTTTTGTTTTTTTTCTTATTCAGGAACTCCACAATTGCCTGGCTGAATGTGTATGGAACGCATATCTCCCAAACTGCTCATCTTATCGACTTCACACTTGGCACGTGTATTGTGAATTCCAGGAGAAAGTTTGGTGCGATTTGGACTTGTGTGCGGACAGAGTTGATAAATCAGGTAGGATGAACATGAAGCTTTCTAACTTCACTCTGCACCATAGACGGTATTGAAAAGGCTCAGCACACAAGGTCCAGCACACAAACCCTAACATGTTTGTTGCAGAACTAATGCCAAGGAATAATTCTGAAGTAGACCCCAGAGCATTAACACAGGCCAAGCAAACCGGCATTTTTAGAATGAGCACTGCACCAGCAAACACTAACTGGGGCAAATTATAGAGTTACATACATAATCCATATAACTAGAGGAGATGAGTTTGTACGATTTAATCCATGTCAGGGGAGGAATCCTTGATGTGTCTGGAATATGATCATATAGTCCACGTGCATCCATCCCTGAGAGAACATTTACTGTCTTAAATATATATTTATATATGCGTGTGTGTCCTACTTCCTGCCCACTTGCACCTCTGACTTTACTTTCTGCTACCGTGCACAAATGTGACAATAAGCAGCTGCAGAGCTCCCTCTTGCTGACCGCCATAATTTCCCACCACCTGCATCACAGTTTTTTTCTTACGTTTGTACAGTTGTATTATTTGCAGGCGTGTGGAGGCAGCGTCCATGTTTCCGGTCTAACAGCGGCAGCTTGACGCAGCGCTTCCCGAGCCCGAGGCTGCCTCTCCTCCTCCTCCTCTTCCTCCGCGGTGCCTGGCGGACCGCTGTCTGTCATTTCGATGAGTTGCAGGTGATTTTACCCAAAATCCAAGCAGCCCAGGCGGATGGAAAAGACCGATAGCAGCAGGGAAGCGGTGCAGAGCAACTGCCAAGCTCTCAGGTGCTGTAACTGTTGACCAAACTCCATGATGTGGTGCTGTTTCGTCTGTATCTGACTGTAAATATGCAACTGCTGCAGTAGTTTGAAGGCAGCCCCATTGAATGTCTCTGGGCGGCAGCAGGAATATTCTAGTGCCTTTCTGTACTAATTTAGCCTGTTAAAGATGAGTAACAGTAAAAGTTCACATGTAATGGATTTGTTTCAATTACCTGCCACAGCTGCTTGATGCTGCTGACAGGAGAGGATTTGATGCTAAACAACTTCCAAATTCCATTGAGAGATGAGACAAATACCACACTGTGACACAGTTTCAAATCTTTCTGTTTATGTATCATTATCTTGTTCTGGTTAATTAAGCCTGCTCTTATTCACAAAGCAATGTTATGTTAGTAAGGCACAACAGTAAAAAAAAACAAAAAATTCCTCAAGGATGATTCTAGTGTCATTTCTGTAAGAGGCTCTGTAGATATGAGGTGTCAGCAGAACAGTGGTTCCCCATATACCATAAATACCTGAATATAACTCCATCCACTGTATGTGTCCATGGCTTATCCTGAGTCGAGGATTATGTGGTTGGTGAAAACGTTAGCACTAAGGATCCTGTCGAAGTTACTCAGCAGAAATATTTTTTGGTGGTGATTTTGATGAAAGCCCAATTCTGATATGGCATTTGGATGCTCCCCTTTGTAGGTAGCAGACAGAGCTTCAGCTACTTTACTTCCACCAGTTATAAACTATCAGTAATCTGAAAACTGTATAATTCTGAAACTGCTGCCCACTGTCATTTAACGTTAATTAAACAGGAAGTGATGCTTTAATTGTGGCCTCTCTATCTAATCCTCATTTCATGCTGCAGTGAGTGTTACAGACAACTGGACTAACATTGTCTTCATGGTAAATTCAATAACATGTCGCCCAATGCAATTTTGTGGCTCGTTTTTTATCTTGTTTCTGAACAACAATGGAGTTATGGCACTGAGAAATACGACACGTCAGACAGTCTTCAACCCCAAAAACCAGGTCATGACGTTCAAGGAACTCTCTTTCGACCTCTGTGATGAAATTAGGTATATAACCATTTCTAAAGCTTGGAGTGTTTCTAGGAGCTCAGTGACCTTAATAATTGTGAAATGGCAGAAATTTTGAATCAGCATTACTCAGCTTAGAGTTTTCCATCTTTCAAAACCCCAAAGTCAGTGTGACGATTATAGAAGTCCTCTGCAGAGATAAGAGAACCTGCTGGAAAGAAAACCATCTCAGCACCTTCCATCAATCAGGCCGTTATGGTAGAGTGGCTAGACAGAAGCCACTTTGAGTTAAAGCCTGGTCTAAGTTTGCCAAAAGGCATTCAAAGAGTGCATGAGGAAAAAGATTCTCTTGACAGATGACACAACATTTTAACTACAAACACTATATCTGGTGAACACCTGACACTGTTCATCCCCTGGCTAATACCACCAGCACAGTGACGTACGGTGGTGACTGAAATACACTTGTATATAAACGGACAGTTGTATTTAATGATGCTTTCTTTTGTTTCTGATTTGATTTGGTTCACACATATGTACTCGGCTGTGTATGTACAAGAAAGACAACCAGATGAAAAAGAGAAAGGAGAGAGGTACACAGGGAGACAGATGTACATTTTCTATGACTGATATGCAGTATTCAGGAAATACAGATATAATATTGTGTAGCACAGAAAAAGTATTTTTCTGTATTTTCTGTTTGTAGTTATTCACATGTTGTGTTTCAATTTTACCATTCAAAATAATGTTAGCATTGGCTAATACATAACAATAAATTATCTTAATTATGATGATGGAATCCTAAGAAGAGGTTATTTTATACACAGTGCATTGTTTGTCCATCAGGATGCACTGCGACTTCACTGATGGCAACACACTAAATGCATCACAGCTCAGTTGACTGCTGCAGAGCAGAAGGGAGTCATTGACTGTGGATCTGCAGCTTGACAGTTCATTTTTGCTGAGTGGTGCATACTGTAGCTTTAAGACCAGCTAGAATTTATGTTTATTTGTCAAACAGTCAGTAAGACAGAGCGAGTAGATAATCAACAGCCTTATCATTCTATACAATACAGAGCTGAGAGCTGCTATAAAGCAAAATCTTGCAGTTTATTGTTGCTTAATTTCCCATAATGCTAAATCCAAAGGTAAAGATATGATTTGTCAATAGAAGACATTTTATGGGCTGCTATTGGCTAACATTATATTCATTCTTCCTAAGTGAAGTAAACTTGTAAAACAGATGTGCCTGTTACACTTATACTTGTCTTTTACTAGTGTGGACATACAAGTGAGCAACTTGTATGCTACAGAACAGATCATATACTTGGATACCCCTCGGATGGTTTACTCTGAACCCATTGTCTGGCTGTAAGTTCACTCTGTACAGGAGGTTGCATGACTTCATGATGCAGATAATATAGTGAGTAGTAAGGGAATCATTTCTGTCATCACAAGCTATGTTTGAAGCTACCAAAGGTGCAGATTTGTTTGAACAAGTTGTTAAGTCTAAAACAACCCCCATCATCAACACCACCATCAGAATCATCACCACCATCAGAATCACTGTCATGGTCATTATCACAATTGACATCATCACTATAGTCTGACATAAGACGTTTCACCAAAGAAGCAGTTCTAGCCCTTAACGGCTTGATAGGAAATTAGTTCCCCACTCCTGCATTAGAGGTCAGAAAACCAGGTCTGTCTTAGTAAGTTGTTCTAAACCCAACCACAAAAATTGTAAATATGAATCTAATCAGCATGACATATCAGATACTTTGCTAACCTCTTGTTTTGTTTGTTCCTGCTTGAATTTTTGCGCTCCTGGGCCTGTGGCTGCTGATGTCCTCTTCACGTTTGCCTTTGACATAATGGTGAGTGAGAATACATGACCTTCTAGTTGGAGACAGAGAAAACTCTGTAAAATTCCCTTTGTATTACTATGTTTTGCCTCAAACGATTGAATAACAAGTGTGTTCATGTGACCTACTCCACTTTAATCCTATAAGAGCTGTTTCTGACTCAGCGTCAGAGTGGAGGTGACCACAGATGACCTCCTTTGTATACTGCTGAGGTGTACTCTGGGAAGCAGATGCTGTTATTTAAGTGCACATGGAAACACTTTAGAGGTGTGGAAGTGCTCTCACAAACACAGCATACTCTTCCTTCTAACCTAATTTGCCTAAATACAAAGTTGATCCAGGTAGAGATAATTTAAGAGGAGACATTACAAAGCTTGTAGCATAGATGTTCCAGGAACTGGTTAAATATTCTGAGTATTGTGTGATTCCAAAGGCAGCAGCTGTATGACACTGTAGTACACGGAAAGGCAACATGTTTGTATATATGCAGTGAAGTGCACTATAACGAATACCACTCATGTGATAACTGACATAACTGTCAGTAGATAACAGCAGTATTTTGAGCTGCTTAACCATTTTTACATTTTAGGAAGTTATACCTTCAGGAACAGGTGTAGTGATGTTTTGGCCCAGGCATGGGGCCATGCTTTCCTCACCCTTTCAATAATTACCTCCACCAAGCAGGTTATACTTTCACCCTCGTTTTTTTTTTGGTGTTCCTCTGGATCTGTGCCATGAAATGATAAGTAGACCAAACAGAAATGGGAAGTGATTTAAAACAGTTACTCAATCAATCAATCAATCAATCAATCAAATTGTATTTGTATAGCCCATATTCACAAATCACAAATCGTCTCATAGGGCTTTAAAATGGTGTGACATCTTCTTGTCATTACTCTTCCACAGAGTGCAGCCTCTGTCAGTGTCCACCAGAGTGCAGCAGAGAGCAAGGCAGGAGGAATGAACAAACAGGTGGTCTCTGACCCTGATGGATTATCATTATCACATGTCTCCGTCCTGATCCAGTGGAATGAGGAGGGCAGAATATTCACTCACATCCAGACATCAGGCACAGTCACGATACTCATTGTACTGTAGAGGGTGGTTCTCTATTGGTGTTGTACACATTTAGCTTGTTTTCAAATCGCAACATGCAATATTACCGTGCACTTGTTTTTTTGTTTGCACTATTGCAAATGTATTATTTGTTTGCACTATTGCAAATGTACACCTCTCCAGACTATGTAAAAAATACTTCTTATATTCAGGTACACAGTACAGTATTCATGTATTTCAAAGATTGAAAACAATATGAATTATAGCATTAAAGTGTATGTTTGATAAGGGGTCCTTATTTTTATATTTATTTTATTATCATTTATTAAAGAACAGGGCCATGGTACAGTATTTAAGTAGTTTCACTTATATAAAAAAAATGAATGTCTCTTAATAAACTTAAAGGTACAGTGTGAGCTGTTTTGGGCAAAATAGTCAGCTTGTGTTTGTTGTTTTGGAAATTGCTCATTTAATCTTTTAATAAACCATTTCTCTGGATTCTTGAACTTCCTCAATAATTAAGCACAAATACCTGTGCCTTTTTTACCCTAAATTTTTGTCATAAAAGAGGCAAAATATGTACGTTTTTTATCCAAAGATTGGAGTTTTAATATTCAGTGGCTCTTTGCTAATGTTTGCAGAATAGACGGCAGCAGATGGACCTGTTCTATTTTAGCCTAAATTCAGTCTGATGCAACAGCAGAGATGGTAACAGACAGCATAGGGAACAAGTTCTTGATTCTGTCTTGATTCTGACCCTTTAGGCTTTTAGGTGGATGATAAACCATAAGATAAAGCACGTAATTTAAGACTGCGTTGGGGGCTATTGTTGTGCTGGCACAGAGGTAATTGAGTGGAAGTGGAGGGATGCATCTAGAAGCACAAGCTCAGCTGGAGGCCACAAAGTGGAGGGGGGGAGCAGAAGAGTATTGAACACTTCTTTGTTCATATAGGGGAAATTTGATTTACATTTCTCTTCGGGTGAATCCCACCTGAAGTAAAGCAGGCTGGATCTGCTGCTTGGAGGAGTTTGATAAAAGTGTTGATACACTAGTCAATTCCAGGTGTTAACATGGGCTCAGACTCTGAGCCTCAGAGCATTGGAGCAGAAGCTGGTAGGGCAGGTGTGTGTTTGGTCAGCATGTTGGTGTTCATACTGCCTGTATCCCTGCTGTGAGGTCCCATTGTGGGATCTCTTCCTTCTCCTCTGGTGGTTGTTCCTTGCTGAATTAAAGTGATTGCATTGCAGGCAGTGTTTTCTCAGACCAGAGAGACTAAAATCCATCTCTAAAAGCCTTTACCTCTTGCATTAATGTCCCGATATTGGCTGCCATTGTAGCTGCTTTCTTACATGCCCTAAACTCTGGATAATCCCCTGACATTCTCCTGAGCGGCTGTATGTGAAGGAGTTTCTCCAGATAGACCCCTAGTAACAATAATTAACTAACGAAAAGAAAACAACACTGATGAAGATGTCAAGAAACCTTTTGGTGACAATTTTTTTTATTTAATTTTTTTAAGCCCAATTTGGAAGACATGATGCTCAATTGCTATAGATTAAAAACTGCCAAAACCAGAGAGAATTACCTGGAGCTGACACGTTTATTCTGCACGGTGGGACTGTGTTTGGCTGAGGCTTCAACGTAAGAAATGTTCATTTAATATCTTGTTTCAGTCAAGCAGCAATCATATGCTAGTCTCTGTCTACACCAAACCTCATTTGTAGTTGAAGTGTTTTGTCTACAAGCTGGTAGTAATCTTCAGGGGGCACAGGGGACATGTTGGGGTGGTGGTAGGGGTGTTGGACTCTGGTCTTCTCTCTCTGCTCCTCTCTGGGGAGCCTCCATGCTCCATGCTGTCTCTTCACCTCAACAGACAGTCTGGCTTAGCACCTGCTCCTCACACTGGGGGAAGGGGGCGGCTGCAAGTGATAGTGAAGGGGGGAAGGGGCTGTCAGGGCAAAGGGTGGCCTTTTGTGAAGTGATGGGGGAAGGAGTGTGTGTGAGACTGTGTGAGAGGCTCTGACTGTACAGATTGCTGATGCAGGGAGCATTGAGCTGAACACACCCCATCCCAAACAAAAGCTCTCAAAGTGGCTTAGATATGCTGATTATAACTATGATGCTGTATTCATGGAGACCAGCAAAATCTTTTTGTATTGTGTACTGGTGTGCTGCTTCACTCTTCATTGGGTCTGATTGTGAATGCTGGAGATAGTGTTTTTCCATTTTTTCAAAGATCGAGAGAAGGACGTTTAATAGACATCTGCTAGCAACTGGACGATTATTTTATTCCACAGATTTTTGTATTTCCGGGGTTTATTGTTTTATCAAATCTCAGATGAAAACAATTCTTAAACAATTTTTCAATTATGCCACAAAATAATTTAATTTTAGAAATTAAAATTTGATATGTGATAATATGTGTTTCTGCAAACAACATTTTTGTAATTGACTTATACCATCACAAAAAAGTGCTATATCAAAGATGTTCATATGTAAGATATTTTTTTTCCTCACCTTTAAATGGAATAAAACCACACAAAAACATTCTTCTGTACTGCATGATAAAAGTTTAGTTTCCTGATAAAATTATTCACTTACTCTGAAAGTCTGACCAATATCTGCTGAGATTACTAGATTTTAAACAAGTTGCATTTTGCTTTGCACACATTTTAGCACCAGCACTACTTAAAACACTCTAAACAGTTCAATAGAACTTTTGACTATGGAGAACTGGGTTCTTACTCAGGGAATTCAATGAGATATTAATTCGTGGAGTTGGATATGAACCAAACTTTGAAATTAAGTTAAGATGCCTGAAGTCTATCAGAAAAATATAATTTTTCCATCCTTTTTTGGAACCAAACAACCAGATTACATTACTCGCTTTTTGAAGGTTGAATGATTCCAAGAGACAGCATGAGGTTCACTACCTGCTTCAGTGACTGAATATATAATACTGAGTATACTGTAACTCATACATCTCACAGTAACATCATCTGTCGACACAATATAATGCTTCACCAGTTTTGTACAATCTGGTTATTTTCTGAATTAAGTAAAGGGTTCACCTTAGACTGCTTTTTTTTAGAGAGATGGCCCAAATTAAGGTCAGCCGATGTTGGTAGAGGTAAGTAACGGTCTTCCTCATCCACAGCTCGATTCAAGAACACTTGTGCTCCTTTCTTGGAGCACTAACTAAGTGCTGCGATTAGATGCACTGTATGAATGTTTGTGTGAATGGGTGAATGTAAAACTGTACTGTAAAGCGCTTTGAGTGGTCATCAAGACTAGAAAAGCGCTATATAAGTACAAAACCATTTACCATTTACTTCTCACCTCTTGGAACCCACACTTTGAGAAGGTTAACATGAAGCACACGGCACACACTTATGGTGTGTCCAAGTTTCCTGTGCACCTCAAAAGGCCCCTGCCACTTTGTCAGCAGCTTGCTTTCAAGAGTTGGCAGCCCATTGAATAGAGTTGCCCAAAGTGAATATTACATCTCAGGCTGCACGAGGAACCTTAAGCTGCTTAACCTGGCCAAAAGATGGGACAGACCCCCTTTCTTTCCCTTTTTCTAGCTCAGCAAGACGGTGGTCAAGGCTGGATTACTTTGCTGCATTTGAGTTATATTTGTAGGAAATTTGAAACCAGGGGCTGTCTGGAGCATCTTCCACTGGTGGTTTTAGAACAGTGTGTTTGGATTCATCTTGCCTTCTTTGGCTACATGGCTTCCAAGACTTCCTGGATTGAGTCTCCAGATAAACACCATAGGCATGGTACTGAGGATTGTGGAATTCTCATCTGCATGTTTTTCTTTTAGTTCTTTTAATAGCCACACTATAACTTTAAAGATGGGAATTGTCTCGAGAGTGCGGATGACATTAGCTGATCCATATTTCAGTTGCATAAGGGTCTGAGTACTGCCAGCATCGATCAGTGCTTTAAGGATTTTCTCATTAATCTGCACTGTGGTCATCTTAATTGACTGATTACCCATAGGTTTAAAGTCAATCTTCTGACGTGGAACGAAAAACATTAGAGTGAGATTAGCTGGATTTTTGGGGGCAACATGGTTTGGTGTGACCTTCTTGTCCGCACGGCTGACAAGTTGGTGCTCTACTAGAAGGTTTTGAAGTTGAATAAGCTTGTCGATATATCCTAAAAGGTCTTCTAGGCGGCATTGCTCCATGGCTGGTTCTTTTTGCGGGTGGCAACAAACACCCGTCAACCAGGGTGGCAGCTTCAGCAACTGATTTAGGAACATGCTCCTTAATCAAAACATCAAGCTGAGGGCAGAACATTCTAAAGTATTGTTCTATAATAAAGATTTCACCAATTTCTGCAGCTGTTTTATCTATAGGCTGGATCCTCTTTCCATAGATCTAACTTAACCGGACATACAGCTCCTTTGGGCTCTCTCTAGGTGCAATGTTTATGGAGCGGAACCTCTCCCTTTAAGGGTTATTATCCTATTTGTTACCTTGTCATAATCGTGTGAATCATCCATTTGCACATAGGCACCTCTGGCTTTACCATTCAACGGTGAAATAAGGTGAAAGTCCCTGTCAGATTTTGGCCACCGACACGCCACTGCAACTCTCGTAATAATTTTTGTAAATTTCTCTAGTTATGGCTCAATCGAGACTGAACTGTTGGACCTGTGGATGGATGTATTATTTCCGAAGGGGAGGCAGCTTGGGCCTGTGGATGGTGGTTATCTGCATCGGGATACTCCAGGGCCTGTGTCACTGGTGAACTGGGCTCTGGGACAGTATAAGTGCAAGCCTGCACTTCTAGCTGGAGAAGCTGAAACTGATGCTGTAGTGCCTTGAAACAACGCTTGTGTCATGTGGCCTCCTCCTCCTTGTGTGGCCTCGGAGTGTTTGGCTCTCAAACCTCTTCATCCTCAGTGCCTCTGGTTCAATCAGAAACATTGAACACTGTTCTTCTGGTCCAATGTGTGGGTCTTTAGTCTCTGCTGGATATACTCTTGTGATTCTACTCTGCACTACATTGCTCATAAAAAAAGAAAGAGTGAAAAAAGTAGAAGTTCTAGAAAAATTCTAGAACACTTTGTCACGATTTAACCATTTATTGCACAAATGGGAATACCGTTATGCTTGGATTAGCCAAGCAGCATGCGCAACCCCCCCCCCCCCCCCCCCCCCAGTGGGTGTAGCAGGCAAGATACATTTTTTCCAGATGAATACCATTTACCACAAACATCTCAGTGCTTAAAGGCGGAGGCTGGGGGGTTGGAGGCAAGTTGCCCGGCAGCAGGGCGTGAGGGGCAGTGTAGCTGAGCAGGGATCAGTGAGGGGGAGGTAGTATTTAAAGGGACTTTTTTGCTGAGAGAATGGGCTGTGATTGGTGAGTGACTGACGAGCAGCTATAAACCATTTGCTGACAGCTTATGACCTTTGTTATTTATCTGTTTTGCTTTTGTATGTGTGAATGTAATGTAACTAAAAACCATTAAAAAAGAATGTAAACTATAACTTAAGTGAGTGCAGGAGGGTTGATGACATTTCAAGTCACTGTGTGGAGGCACGTGCAGCCATCACCTGTTGCCTAGCAGAGATGTTATCGAGATTTTCCACTTGAGCACCAAGTACACCATGGAAATGAATTCCCAGACTTCTGTAACGGGAGAATGGACCCTTTTCACCGCAGCCATTTTAATAACAAATAGTAGGTAGTAAAGTCCGGTGTTACTTAGCACATTAATTAAGGTTGTGCTCTATTTAGATATAGCCTTAACTATTCATCATTAACAGTAGCAACTGCTTGAAAACAGTTCTGTGTAAAAGGAGGAACACAACAAAATGAAGCACCTGCCGACTCTCAGAATACATTTGATAGCAGAGGGATCCTCTGACAAGAGTAGTGAGGGGACACAAAATACCAACGTTTTGAAGCTGTGTCAAGATTCTGAAGCGATTTAGTGTACAGAAACAATCATTTTCAATGCACAAGGCTCTTATTTTGAAACTTGAGATTGGGAAGACTTGCGAGATATGAGGTCACAACGTGGAGGTTATATTCATAGTCACAAGCATGTAAGGCTGAAAGCTGTTAAGTGGGAAGAGATATGTTAATAGACATAGGGGTCCATATTCACGTTCATCATCACAGCATGCATGATTTGCTGGAAAGACGTTATGTGAGAAGACAGACGTGATCCATATTTTACTGTCCACATTACATCTGATATTATGACAATACCGTCTAGTTTGGAACTAGAGTATTTAGCTGTTTTAAGCACTGAAACTATTACTGTGCTCATAATTTTATTTAAGTTAAGACTTAAATTTATTATGTAATTTTGTTATGTAAATTTTGTTAAGAGTGTAGCACTTATTTTTATTTGTAAATTTAAGTTAAGAACATGTCAAACTTTTAACAGTTATGGTTAGGGTTGGATTTTTTTCAAATTTGCCAGAGCAATATAAAGCTGTTCTTCTTCTGTGTGTCGACATGAGAGGGACATCCATCCTCTCATCTCACATCTGAAAAAAAGTTAAAGGCATCACAATTAGTTTGAGGAACTCAGTAGTCTCCTTCTCTTGATATGTTGTCTGCTGTTTTGTGTCTGTAGGCAACAACCTCTCTGTTGCTTATTGTTGTTTCTGTCCCATTTAAAGATTGTGTTCCTGTTATTCATTATTTAGAGGTTCTGAATAATGCCTGATCTGATCACAGAACGTTGATTATCGTGCTCTCATATGAAAATAGGACTACTACACTCAATTGTCACAAAAACAAATGGGATTGTATCCACAATCTTCAACAAAAAGAGAGATCCCAGGATGGTTTGTTATATTTATGAATTCATTCAACTGAATTTAACGACATGCGCTCCTATTTTACTGATACACTGCTAGCAATCCATGAGTAGAAATGGAGGCATTGATTTCTATGGCGAAGGGATCCTTGGTTACTGATTGAGGAGCTTTGCCATTAACAGCTGCTTCATCAGCAGTGATTGGCGCAGGCTGCTCCCAACACTGCTCCTATTGGTAATTCCGCAAATATACTTGCCTTATTACATTCGAAGCTCCACCCTGCTGTACAAAGAAGGGAGGAGCCAAAGGGCGTGGATGAGGGTGTCTAAGCCCTGTGTGCAGTCTTACAGGAAAGATGTTTCTCTATATCATTTTAGCCTGGCTATTTTGTCCCCTTTGTACTTTTGCCCCATTAGCCAACAAAATATATAACTAATTATAATAAAATATTATGATTTTTGAGGGAAGTATAGATACAAAAATGTAGTCAGAGATAGACACAAACGGGAGGACAGGGATTGTTTTTTAAATATTCATATTGGAAAATGTTTTTATTTAATTATGACAGTCAATCCACTGTTACATAGAGAAGGATGATATGGTTACAGGTGGATGTGGATACAGACCTTACTACAAACATGAAGTCATAGCTAAGAATTCAGTGCTGCAAAATTCAGACAGTAGTAGAAAACAGTGATATGGTCAAATGAGACCGATGACAGTGCTCATCTCTGAACATTACATGCTTACATGTACACTTCTGACTTGACTTATAGCATATTATTTGCAATCTTATTAAATCAATGTTATAGCATAATTGTAATATAGCCACTGCGATATATTCTAAACATCTTTATCGTACCATATCGGACACAGACACATGTGCCCCTGATGGTTTCTGTCCTGGCAACAACATTCATAGAAACATTTCTTGTTAGGCAATATGTCTTCAATGTAAAAAAAACTTGCTTTATACTGAGCAGAATTACAGAGCTTTAATTTTGAAAGGTTGCATTTGAAGTTTGTGTTGAGAGCTCTAAAAATAGCAAACATACAATGTATGAAAAATATTTGCATTTAAGTAAATCATTCAAAATTATGTATAAAGCACATATATGAACAGTAGTAAAAGTAATTCAGTTTTATTTTGAGAAAAACATTTACTTTAGATTCTTCATTACAGACAAACCAGGTTGGATAAATACAAATTTTCAGACATCACTCTGCATCATAGACTGTTAATAAAAATAAATGCACACAAAAGTTCAGCATGCAAACAATAGAAAAGTGACAGCATATTGTAGAACTGCTTGGGGAGGACAAGGGCTCACTGACGCCAATGAATAATTCCAAAGTAGCTCCGGAGCATTACCAGGGGACAAGTCAATAGACCATTTCAAACAGGCAGGTTTAGAACAGACAGTGACAGTAGATTCAATCATTCCAATCACATTTGAAGTTTGTCTGAAGCCTCATTCTCCTCAGTCGCCTCCTCTGGCTGCCTGTCAGACAACACTGAGGGCACAGGCGTGGCTTCACTCCGTTTGCTCCTGGTACCCAAACACATTGTCAAACGACGCCTGATAACGCTCATCAATTACTATATTAACGGATACTGGTGGGGGACAGTCGCTGAGACACACACCGCTGAGCATCTGCCTTCACACACGATCCTTTTTTCAGCTGGATGATCTGAGAGGAGCGGGGTGAGTGTCCACATCACATGGGAGCTGCCCACACACGCACACACATACACACTGTGTTGACATTTTTCACATTCAGCGCCATTTGCAGACAGGTACACCTACCGCCCCTTTTATTGTCCCCGCTGTCAAACGCAGAGGTTTTCTTTCTTTTCGTATTATGGAGCAAATGTTGCAGGAAAATGCGGTTTAAGATGTTCACACTGATCTGATTTGTGAGAATGTCCATAAAGCTGCTGTGATGATGTGAATGAGAGCAGACGGGCTGATCAGGTCTTTGTAAACAGCGATACTTTCTTTAATAATCTCTGCCACAGAATCATCCCAGTCGAACGGTATTTCCATTTAAAATCTGTATTTATGATTTCTGTTTACATTGATCACGCTGGAATCAGGTTCCATGTCATCAGCCACAGGGGGAGCAGGCATTAGTCTGTGGCATCTGTCCTCCTCTCCAGCAGACTATAGAGTCACCATGGAGACTGTCGGTGGTGTTCCAACAGTGCGTTTAATTGTTCTGTTGAACAGAGAATCGTCTGCACCATTCGATTCAAGAGACCAGAGCAAATATTTCTGTGTTATTTTGTGTCTCGTAATTTATTCTGCGTTATTTTCAGTCAATTCATATTGATTTACATAATATAAAGAGAGGAAGGAGAAGCATAGAAAATAGAAATGGGGTGATGATAACATAGAAATAGCTAAAGAGATGAAAGGATTAGGAGAAACTAAACAGATAACAATGCAGTAAAAACATTAAGATAAAATAATGATGAATATGAAGAAAATCACGAGACAAGCTCGGTATGAACACCTGCTTGGGGGCCGCACCAGAGAAAGTATGGTCCCCTCTAGTTTTAAGATGAGAGTGACCTGAGTGACCTGAGGGTAGAACATGGGATCAGTGATATAATGAGTAGCCAAACCGATCATAAACCAATAGTTATAAGAATCAGTTTTGTAGTCAACTGGGAACCAATTCAGCTGTGATATGTAATTTTTTCTTTTTGTTGAAAATAGGCATTTCAATTTGTAACAGCTGTTATCAAGAGAAGGTGGAGCTGGTCGACTCAATATACAGGGAGCTGAGATGGATGATTGTTCAATATAAACACAGCTTCTAAGTCGGACATGTTGCAGATGCTAGATATTTCTTGTAAGGCCAAAATTTAAATGTAAAACTCTACATTATGAATTCTCAGTTGTAGTAGACTCTAGTTGAAGAGTTGTATTGAATCCGTGGAAAGTCCATGGATTCAATCCAACTCTAGAGCAGTGGCCGTTTTGACCTGTCTGTTTGCTTTTGGCTCTTTGCTTGGATTGTGTTGATGTTCTGGAGCTACTTCAGAATTGTTCCTTGTGCTTAGTGAGTCATTCTTAAACAATTCTACAATATACTGTCACTGTGTGCTGGACGTTGTGTGAGGATATTTTAAACAGTTTGATGGAGAGTGAGGCTAGAAAACTTTGCATTCATCCTACGCACTGAAGAATTTTCAGTTTGAATTCAACTCAATTCGATTTATTATTGTCAGTTGAATATGGTAAAATAATACAAAAATACTGAAACGATTTGGCAGGGATTTTGAACTGCAGTTTATCCCAGTTACGGACTGCTACTGTAATTTATCCAAGGACGTTTAAGAAGACATTTTCAACTCGGCCCACAGACCATTGGCACGCTATGCCACCCCCACTGACTACTACATAGCGCTGGGTGCCTGTTTATTAAAATAGAATAATATTGAATCCAAATTACACCAAATGTGGCACTATACTTCCCTGGACCATTCAAAAACAAATGCCACAAGTGTGAAGCAAGTAATTGTAGTGGTTTGTGTGATATTCATTTCATATAGACAGACATTTCTGGAATTAGCAGGTAGATAGTAGGTACATAATAATCATATATCAACATGTAGAAGTTATAACATTCATATAATGCTGCTGGTGAAGGTAGATCAACTTTATCGTTCATAATCACTTTTCAAGAATACATTCTTTTGGAGAACCAGATCTTCACGTCTCTGTTTTTTCATGTTTTAGGTATTTCGCTCACATCCTTGTCATTATTAACCCCTTAATGTTTTTTTTTTACCATATGAAACACTATCTTCTTTGTGGTCATTTAAGGACAGTACTTTTCCTTATGTTTTATTGTCCAGTGGGGATACATTGTAGACTTATATGAACTAGTATATTCAGCTGTATCACCAGTCAGCAGCTGGATGTAACTGGCAATGTGTCAGTTTGAATTAGAAGACAACACGGATCATCAGTTAGGGGTCTTTTTCCTTATGGTGATGTTGTGTGAAATGTGTGGCATGTCCCCTGAGGTGAGCGTGAAAATTAGCTGATGTAAGGTAGAAGAGGCTGACAGGGCTTTATCCTGTACACATCACTTACTCATGAGTGAGGCACAGTGCTATGATGCATATGTATAGAGCTGCATGCCGCTGTGAATGTAAGGCACAAACCTTCATATATTTGAGTGAATTTCATATACATGACTAAAGATTTATTATGAACATGTATAAAAAATATAAGCCTCTTTCAATGCAAAATGTTGCTTGTGTCAATAAAGTTGAAAAATACAAATTGTAGTGAGCTGAGGTATTGGTAGTGGCGCTAAGTCTTCGCCAAAAGAGAGCAGGCTGTTGTCATGACTTTTCATGTTATGCTATTCTCTTATTAAAAGACCTCCTGGCTAGTTGTAGCTGAAATGTTCCTCATGCACCTGCAGAGGCTTTAAACCAATCAAACACTGTTCATGTGCTGAGAGTAGAGAGTAGATGAGTAGATGACGGCTACTTGTTGTGGCACTTCTTCTTCATGTCTCTCTTGACTCATCTGCCTCTCTATCTGTGTCTATATTTATCCCTCCCATCCTGATTTGTTTCCCACTTACATGCTCATCATGATTGTTCTTCATCTCTCGAGTCTGCTGGTGAACAAAGAAAATCATGCCGCCACACTGTACATCTCTTCCTTTCTTACATATTAACTAACATTGACATAATCATGAATTAGAAACACATCTCCAACATCACACCCTAACTGATGAGTTCAGTTTGAAAGTTCATTCTTGACCTTGGTGATGGTTGTTTGTCACAATAAATGAGACTGAAATGTCACTTCAAACAAACTTCTTTTACAAGCTTCTTCTCGAGCTCAAACCAAAGTTGTCCTCATTTGTAAATATAATTGCAAATGCACTCAAGATACATTCAGGACATATTTGACATGCAATCCCTCAGACCCCATTTCGAGGTGTTCTGGGACACATTTTTTAACATTGTTTAAAACATCTTTACACTTTTTACAGATTTGCCATTTTTAAGAATTTTACTAATGTACACACATACACACACATACACACACACTCTCTCTCTCTCTCTCACACACACACATCTGGTTATACTCAGACAGCAACATAATTTTATCTTGTGAACAGAAGTGGTCACTGTAGACTCATGTAGAGACACGCCATGACACGCCATGATGCCAGGTGAGAACTGACAAACTCAGCTCTCCATTTGTGTTTTACAATTCTGAATATGACCTTTGTTTACTGAGATATTAGTGACATGCAATAGAAACTTAATCTTGAGAAAGATAAAAATAGAAATACTAAATATAATTAAAATAAAGATATTATATACAAGGCTGTTTTTATTTTTTACAAAATGAAAGTAAAAGTTGTATAATTGTACAATTTGTTGGATAGTAAAATGTTGACATCGATTGTCAGTGTCACTGATACCTCTTGTCAAAAATCGTTATCCCAAGCGCTTGGTCGTGTGACCCTTTACTGCCCTCTCCCCACACTGTTTCTGTTATGCCTAGTTTTTTGTGTATTGCTTCATTTTACTCGTGTCTCTCGTTAAATATTCACTGCCTCAGGTTTCATCTGGGTCAGCCTGACTCCCAGTTTCTGTGTTGTTGTCAGGGCTCATGCTAGCAGCTATGTGTGTGTGTGTGTTGGGACAGGGAGGGGTGTCCAGCAGTGACTGATAGACATCCGGCTGCCTCTGGCCTCCACATCAGCACAGAGCAGCCTTTAATCCCACACACGGCCCGATTAAATTTAAAGCCGATTTCAGTCCTTAAGCTCACTTTCAGCACTCAGGCGACCACACAATCTGAAAAACTGCAGATATGCTTAAGTATGTTATTCCTTTTCACCAATGCATTTCAGTTTTAACCTGTGAACCAGGCCTCACTCTGTGTCTAAATTAAAGAATCTATTTGAAATTTTAAAACTGCCTGGCCTACATCAAACAATTTAATCACATCATGACTTTACTTTTATCCGTGTTTTACTGTATTATTGCTCAGTATATAATGCAAGATCGTTACCATTACTTGAGCTTCTATAAAGCAATGGATTAAGAAAGAATAGAAGAACAGGTATGTGCCCTGTATGGTTGGTGTGTTTAATGCCAGATGTTGCAGCATCTGGGTAAGATCTTTGACCTCTGACCTTACAGTATCTCCGTGTGAAGCCTTTTTGACCTTTAGTCCTGTACGGTGGAGCAGCATAACTACTCAAACACTTCAGGCTATGAAACACAGTCTGTGTTTGTTTTAAGATTGCCAGGGAATGAAGCGATAATGGTCCATAGAGGTCCATTACTTATTAGTTGAATGTTTTTTCGCTGGATAACACACATTACATGCTGTGGGTTCTATGAATCATGTTTGGGTGTAAAAAAGAAAAATCCTCTGACAGCTCTCCTGAGCACACATCAGGGCATCAGAAGTAAAGGCCTCTTCTTGTTGTTTCATGGCGGGGAAGTAGAAGGCAGAAATATAATAATGTTATATTTCAACATAATCATTGTTACTATAGGGTGACTTAAAAGCAATAGAACGTTTTATTTAGATATAAATACATCTGCTGCATCATTGCAATATATAATATAGGAGACTACAACATTTTATGGCTCTAATCTTGTTTCTGAGTTAATAGATACTCAGTAAGGAAGCATAGGTCAATGTAGCACCAATGGGTTTTTATAAAATAAACCCACTGACCCATGCTGGGTTAAAGTAGCACTTAAAACTTTACTAAAGTTGCTGTATTATATAATTTTCAGTTTATGGAAGTTCTGACCTGCATTTCAATAGTTTAACGCAACCTCCACTGACACAGAAATATGAAGTCATAATCAACATCAGATTTTTGGTCAGGCAAATTACTTACAGACTAGATATTGCTTTCCTGTTTCATTTATAAAATCACCATGCTGAAACAATCAATAAACAGCTTGTTTTGCTGACCACACTTCCAGGTAAAAGCTGATGTTCATATTTGGACTCAAAAGCTGCACAATCTGGTGTTCTCTGTGGCACCTGCTACAAACTGCTACCCTGGACCATACGGTGTCTCAGCAACCAGCCATTAGAATTCGTAGTAGTTTTTTGTGTGTGTTATTCTCATTACAAACCCATCAGTACACCTGGAGCTGATGAGCACACACTTTGACTTTTCTCTGCCCTGTCAGCAATAATGTGGCTGCGCCAGCATCCATGCTGCACTGCAGGCTGCCAGCAGCTTTTGGAACTTCTTGTGGTGGCAAGCTGTCCACCCTCAGTCTGGCAGCATACCTTTAAGTGTTGTTTTAGAAAGTATTCAGGCCAATATTCAGACCACTTCCGTCTAAAACGATTATCAGGCCAGTGGCCTTGCACCCCATCAACAAAGTTTGATTGTGTTTGATCCTGCACTGATCACTAAGTGCTGATGTGATGCTACTTCAGATGAGTAATGATATGTCAGTAGCAACTGAAAAACCAAAGACCAAAATTCCTTGAGATCTGATGATATTATAAGCTAACTTCTGTGATTGTGTTGTTGCTATTTATTGTATAGGAGAAAGAATACTTTAAAAATAAATATGGAAAAGACTTGGCATGAAAAGAGCTTCAAAACGTTATTAAAACAATTTCTCTGTGACCTTTATGAAGGGGGGGGGGGGGGGGTAAAGACATTTAAAGTCACAGTGTCCACAGAGTTCGAACTTCATTAGCCCATATTTCCCTTAATTATTTGGTTCCACAGGTTTCTTATATGACCAATAGAAACGGAATGACCCATTTCAAGATTAAAACAAATAAAACTAATAAGCAGTTTCAGGACAAACTAGAGTAACGAGGGGGTGAAGAGGTGATTATTAAGGATATTATTAAGCATGCAAATCTTGCTGCTTTCATATTGCTGCAGGGGATGTAATGCCTGAAGAAAAGGTCTTCCATAAAACAGCTATGTGGAAAAACCGATATTGTCAGAATCAGTTATATGAGCCTACTTTACAAATCAGTGTGTGCTCACATAATTCAAGTTGCTGTTGTTAATAAAACCCCTTCTGCAGCACACAGTGGTGAAGTGTGGGTCAAACCATAACCTGCAGGTTCCACCATAGACGTTATCAGAGACAATACATTCCAAGAAACATACTGTACAAAAATGTATTAAGGATGCGTCCTCTGCCGTTTTGCTTTGCTTATGTTATTTGGAGTCAGAGTCTCTACATTACTTATTGCCCAGTTGAGCCATGGCATTGTCATCAATCAAGATCGTTTCAGCTGTCAATCATGAAGTTTCGGCCTGTATTTTTTTTAATGAAACAACTAATTATAACCAAAATTGAACACTTGAACATAGATTAGTGTGATAAGAGCTGCCTAAAATTAAAGAAACCATTTTATAATTTTTTATTGAAATGACTTTGACTTTTTAGTTTGTGTTGAGGAATTTGTAACCATCCTCCCACATTACTGTATAAGCCACTATACATAATGTATTTATTGTATATTAATTCTGTACAGGAGAATCGTGCCTGTCTAATTCAACAGATCCTTTCTTCTCACTGCCTAAACTCAGGTTATAGATAAAGGGCCAACATACAGTATATTGTAGTGTCTAACTCATGGACTTTAATATTTAAATGGTAAATGGTTTTGTATTAATATAGCACTTTTCTAGTCTTGATGACCACTCAAAGCGCTTTACAGTACAGTTCTATAATCACCCATTCACACACACATTCAGCCAGTGCATCTATTAGCAGCATTTTGTTGTTCTATGATGGCCAAATCAGGGTTCAGCATCTTGCCCAAGGACACTCCGGCATGCAGATAGGGAAGACTGGGGATCGAACTACCGACCTTCAGGTTATAGGACGACCGCTCTCCCCCTCAGCCACAGCTGATTTTGTAACTCTGATGCGTCAGACAAAGAGGCACCAACTTCAACTCTTTTACGTATTTCACCAGTGGCAAAACATGGGGACACTATGTGATTTAGGAATGCAGAATTTAGGCTTAACTATCCAATAGGATATGAACAACTTCATGTAACATAGAGAGTGACAACAATTCTAGCCATTCGTGGATGTGCTGTTGGAATTAGTTACGCAAGTAGAGGAAGATATATGCAGATGCTGTGTGAGACATCTTCAGACTTGGGGGTGACAATTGCACATGTTACTCTGTTTGCGTTTGTATATTTGACACCTCCTGGTCTCCTTGATGCATCAAGTCTACATTAATATCTTCTGCATAAGATATCAGCTGCTGCCTGAGTTCTCCTTTCATCAACTTCCAGAAAACGACCATAACCTTTTGGTGCATGTCCCATCCACTAATATGGAGGGGGCAGAGTTTAGGTCTTACACCTCAACCAACCACAAGTTGGCAATCAAGGTGATTTTACTTCTATTTTTGGGGGCTCTCATGTCGTCCATCTTTAAATAGTCTATAGTCTCTCCCCATTCCTTTTGAGGTCAACCTGGTGCTGACTTGAGACAAGACAGTAAATGTTGTAGAAATGCTGCTCAATTGTTGGGTATCAGGATGCCAATATATCAGAGCAGAGGATGTCAAGGATTATAATAACAGAGGCCGTTAGCTGCAATTTATTTTTTCTGAAATAATAGTGGATGGGCTTTGCTACAACACAATGTTCAATTTAACTATTTAAGGTGAACGTATAAAAGTAGAGCTCAATCTGAGGTGTCTCAACATATCTATTGCGGTGAAAAAGTAAAACTAGATCTCGCTGCTGTGATGCACCTTCATTTAGCTTGATGACATGAGACGGAAAAAATCCCTGACGAGCTATTGGACCTTAAACAATAGCTAGTCGATTCATGGATTAGTTGAGCACTAGACCAATTTGGATAAAAGCGTCTGCCAAATGACATGTAATGTAATGTAATGTAGACCAGACTCTTTGATTGGTAATTAGGGCACGAGCACTGACAGTGGGAGGCCCTATTGAAATTGTAAGGATTATTATTATTATTATTATTATTATTATTATTATTATTATTATTATTAATATTATTCAGGCAAATTAATTGACTTTTTGAGGGCTTTAACATGCTCAAATTCTTACCAAAATTTGCAGAAAGTTAGAAAGTGGTAAAAATTTAAGTATTCTGGAGGAATTTTCAGTGGGTGTTGAAAAATGTCTCAATGGTGCGCCCCCGAGACCCCCGGAACGTGTTCACATTGACCGATCTTCACAAAAATGGTCAATTCACAATTAATGGTCAATAAACAAATAATGTATGTTTTCAGTAATGGTTTGGATTAGTCTTGATAATCATTGAATGATTTTTTATTATTACAGTTGAAACAACAGCACCTGAGAAATAATTGACCTAAAGTACTTAAATCTATGTAATTCTTCCAACAGAGTAAAGAATAATTATATAAAATTGAAGCCTTTTTATTTTAAGCAGTTATAAGTTTTCTTATAGTATTATTGTGTAAAAGGTTAATTGTAAAATGCAATGTATTTTTTTCACATGTTTGTATGTTATTTTGCTCCCTAGTCCACTATCTTCTATCTTGTTCTATTCTGTAATTTCATATATTTTTCACTTAGTATGTATTGTCTGCTAATTTTTTTATTTCATATATTTTTCACTTAGTATGTAGTGTCTGCTCATTTTTTAAAGGGGACATATTATGCCCATTTTACCGCAAGTTGAAATGGTTTCTTGGGGTCTTAATGAAATGTCTGTAACATTTTTTTGGTCAAAATACCACAAGGATCATTTAAAACAGCACCATTTTTACCCTGACTAGAACAGCCCTCCTCAGATTGACCTGTTTTTACCTTATTTGGATTTGCATACATACAGAGCTGTTTCTGATTGACTTGATTTTGTCCTCTTCCTCAACAGCTGTTGCCATGACAACAGACGAGGCGGAGAGCCACCAGAAGAAGCCAAGGCCGCAGGAGGAAGCCGGCCAGGACGCCAGGCCACCCTCACCAGAGGAGGAGCAGCTCCGGCCTCGAAACCGCAACTCTGCGAGCCGCGGCCTCTCCCGCCTCTTCTCTTCCTTCCTGAAGAGGCGCTCACAGTGTGAGAGCGAGGCGGGAGAGAAGGAGGACAAGCAAGAGGAAGAAGAAGCTAAAGCCCCCATCGCTGACCCTGAACCAGAACTGAGGACAGAGGGAGAGGTCGCCCTGGATCAGCACTCGGTAAACAGTGCTGAGGCTCAGGTTAGCCTATATGCTCTGTATTTGCAGTAGTGGTGGGCCAAAACATAAAAGTTGGTCTCAGTCTAATACAAAGTGTTGCAAAAGCCAGGATCCTTGATAGTTATCCTGATACTTTTTATTGTAAAAAGTGGGTAATGGTGAGGTGGACAAATATGTGAATTTTTTTTGAATGAAACACATATATTTGTATGACCTGTACATTACATACCAGACATATCATTGCATGATCCACACACACACAGCAATAGCAGAGAATATCTCAAGCCCTATTAATACATGGAATGTAGTAGTAGCTTTCAAGTAATGTTTTTTTTTACACATAGTCGACTTATCAAAACCTGGCCTGCCCTACAACTACAAACACTGTAGTTGTATACCTCTCTAATGTGCTACTCATGCTGCGCACACTGCAGACACAAACTGTGTCTGCAGTGTGCGCAGCATGAGTAGCTAAGAAGCATTGGAAATGAAATACAATTGGACCATACAACCCACTGAAGTGAATTAGGCAAGGAGCCATCCATCTATACAAATGCTTATGTAACATCACCTTCAAGTGTAACTACAGCAGTAAGATGTGTAGTCGTCTAGTGGGTCTGTCTTCTGTGGTAATAGCTGATAATATACACCATAAATAACCATTGTACGCCCTGTCACAAAGGGAGTGTAAAAGAAAGCACCTCAGAGGATTGCAGTGTAAACAGAGGGTATATTGTGCTGCTGTAGCATTTAACTGATCCCTTATATTTACAACCACTGAATGATTTGTGTGGATTATATGGGTCTGGTGTGAGTGAGACCCTGTGAATATTGGCAGGCACCAACAGCATCTCACAGATTCTTGAGACAGGGGACAAAACACATTCAGCATTTGAAACTGCTGTTGAGTTTAAAAATTAAAATATTTTTAATAAATAATGAGGGATTAATTATAGAATGTATTCAGCACAATTATCCCCTTCAATGTAATTTACTATTTACTATATCAAATCTATGACACTAATGGTCTTACCACTACATCTTAAACAGCATGGCCAGAGAAAAGGGTTCAATCATTCGTGTGCAATAAAATGGACACAAATATTTTTTAATGAGTAAAAGAAACTTGTTCATTAAAAAGAAAAAATTAATAATATATCATATCAGAGCAAAGACACTTGCATATTTTATAAGGTTTCAAAGTTGTTTCCCCACTTTTTGTCAACACTGTCAGTCATTCATTAAAATGAAATGAAATCAGGTAATATTAGGGCCAGCAGTCACTCTGAAGGATACATTTTCACATTCCACCTATACAGAGTGCATCCATGGCAGACAGGGTCAAGTAAGGTATAATGTTAATATATCCTGTGTCACATTCATGATATGCGAAGACCGTCTTCACAAACCGAGTGTTTAGATCATTTTATTCTCGTGAAGTAGGCTCTGTTAGCATCTGGCATCAAGCTGAAAAGAAAATGTCTGAGGGTGGGGACAGGCCAATTACGGAGTTGACATTGAATCAGAAGTTTTTTGAGTCATTTGAGTGAAATATAGAAATAGGTTATTAGTTTGTCTAATTAATGCTAAATATGTTAAATTAGCATTTTCTGCTTTTTTATTGTTTTTGTGAATTGATAGTCATCAACTCTATCAGGGTTAAGGAAACATGCGTACACACACATAATGGTGAAGCTATATAGACACACTTTAAGGGTCTAGCATAATGTGAGTGAAAATGTATTTGTGTTTTTGGTTTCGGATGGGGGTCTAAGGTTGTATCAAAGCATACCTCAGTAGCTTAGTTCATGGTAGATACATACATGTGGTTTAATTTGTCTGAGCTTAAGGTTTCATTATTTCAATATGGAATCCTGTTTTGTCCCAATTCTCAAGAATCAGTGATCTGTTTCATTGTGACCATTATGCAAGTCTCACAGCCAGTTTAACTTGATACTGATGCCTTTACTCACAAGAACAGTTGATGAAGAAAGTGTGAATTGCATTGTGATCATACTGTCTCTTTCAGGCTGTCCAGGTAGAGAAGAAAGAAGCTGAGGCAGAGGAGGAGGAGGGTGGAAAGGACAAAGAAAACGATAAGGAGAAAGGAGAGGAGGCTGCCCTGGAGAACGACGAGGACAAAGAAAGGGAGGAGGAGAAGGAGTCTGATCCTGAAGGAGGGAGTAAGGGAGAGAACGAGGAGAAGACAACAGAGGAGGAGGCCAAAGCTCCCAGAGCTCCACGCCGACCCAAGACCATGCAGATCAAAATCACTCTGCTCGATGACGCTCTGTATGAGTGTGAGCTGGATGTAAGATCACTTCTCATTTTTATTTGTTTTGCCATACATCATGAAAGAAGAACAAAGAAGGAACATTTTAAGTCAACTGGTAAATTATTTGATATTAACGGTTATAGATACTGTTATAAATTCAATAGTGCTTTGCACGTTAAGAGGGACTATTAAAATTCCCACAACACAAAGTCTTGTATTTAAGTTGCTTATTTTGTTTGATTAAAAGTCGCTGATTTACAAAATTATTTAGTGGAGAGGCAATTCTTATAATAGTTTTTTTTGGTCAACAAATGTAACTGACAAACTGTTCCTGCCGTCTTTTCTTTTCCTCTATAAAACATATAGTTGTTGCACAATTTCTTATTGTCTCATTCTTATCCCCTTAATGTATTTGTAAAAGAAACACGCCACAGGCCAGGAGCTGTTCATGAAGGTGTGTGACCATCTGAACCTGCTGGAGAAAGACTACTATGGCCTTGTCATCTGGGACACGCCTACCATGAGGGTGAGCTGGATTCTGACTGTCAGCAGTTTGTATCAGTCTAACTTAAGTGTGGAAAAAATTATTACTTGAAAACTACTACTACATTCCATGTATGAAGAGGGATTGAGATATTCTCTATTATTGGTGTGTGTGGATTCAGTGAACACATCTAGTTCATTATTTTATATATACCATTGAACCTGTTTTGTCTTGAAACATGCATGTGATTCAGTAATGAACAGAGAGAGAACATTTCTATTTTACAAGTTAAACCTAAGTAGAAGTATACAGTGCCTTGCATAAGTATTCACCCCCTTTGGACTTTTCTACATTTTGTCATGGTATAACCACAGATTAAAATTTATTTCATCGTGAGTTTATGTAATGGACCAACACAAAATAGTGCATCATTTGGAAGTGGGGGGAAATATTACATGGATTTCACAATTATTTACAAATAAAAATCTGAAAAGTGTTGAGTGCATATGTATTCACCCCCTTTACTGTGAAACCCCTAACAAAGATCTGGTGCGACCAATTGCATTCACAAGTCACATTTGCAAGTCACATAATTAGTAAATAGGGTCCACCTGTCTGCAATTTAATCTCAGTATAAATACACCTGTTCTGTGACGGACTCAGAGTTTGTTGGAGATCATTACTGAACAAACAGCATCATGAAGACCAAGGAGCTCACCAAACAGGTCAGGGATAAAGTTGTGGAGAAATATGAAGCAGGGTTAGGTTATAAAAAAATATCCAGAGCTTTGAACATCTCTCTGAGCACCATAAAATCCATCATAAGAAAATGGAAAGAATATGGCACAACCGCAAACCTACCAAGAGGAGGCCGTCCACCCAAACTGAAGAGTCGGACAAGAAGAAAATTAATCAGAGAAGCAACCAGGAGGCCCATGGTTACTCTGGAGGAGTTGCAGAGATCCACAGCTGAGGTGGGAGAATCTGTCCACAGGACAACTATTAGTCGTCTACTCCACAAATCTGGCCTTTATGGAAGAGTGGCAAGAAGAAAGCCATTGTTGAAAGGGATCCATACAAAATCCCGTTTGGAGTTTGCCAGAAGCCATGTGGGAGACACAGCAAACATATGGAAGAAGGTGCTCTGGTCAGATGAGACCAAAATTGAACTTTTTGGCCTCAATGCAAAACGCTATGTGTGGCGAAAACCCAACACTGCCCATCACCCTGAGCACACCATCCCAACAGTGAAACATGGTGGTGGTAGCATCATGCTGTGGGGATGCTTCTCTTCAGCAGGTACAGGGAAACTGGTCAGAATAGAGGGAAAGATGGATGGAGCCAAATACAGGGAAATCCTTGAAGAAAATCTGATGCAGCCTGCAAAAGACTTGAGACTGGGGCGGAGGTTCATCTTCCAGCAGGACAATGACCCTAAACATACAGCCAGAGCTACAAAGGAATGGTTTGGATTAAAGAATGTTAATGTCTTAAAATGGCCCAGTCAAAGCCCAGACCTCAATCCAATAGAGAATCTATGGCAAGACTTGAAGATTGCGGTTCACAGACGGTCTCCATCCAATCTGACTGAGCTTCATCTTTTTTGCCAAGAAGAATGGACAAACCTTTCCATCTCTAGATGTGCAAAGCTGGTAGAGACATACCCCAAAAGACTTGCAGCTGTGATTGCAGCCAAAGGGGGTTCTACCAAGTATTGACACAGGGGGGTGAATACTTATGCACCCAACAGATGTCAACTTTTTTGTTCTCATTATTGTTTGTGTCACAATAAAATTTATTTTGCACCTCCAAAGTACTATGCATGTTTTGTTGATCAAACGGGAAAAAGTTTATTTAAGTCTATTTGAATTCCAGTTAGTAACAGTACATAATGGGAAAAAGTCCAAGGGGGGTGAATACTTATGCAAGGCACTGTATATATATCTGCAATATGTAATGATGATAAACTACTCATTATGGCAGTACTTTATTATTCAAGAAACATTTTAACAACATTATTCTAAGTTATAACAATGAATTCTGATATATAATAGAATCATATGTTTTGTGCATAAAATCTTTGAGGCTTCTGAACATACTTGTCTCTAAAAGTAGCACGTTTTGCATACCTCCATCTAATGATTGTAATGATACATGAATGCTGTTAATACTCTAATGTTAGCAGTTAGTGTCAATCTAACTATTCCAACCTCAATGTGTAGCAGAGGAGAGAGAAAGCAGGAACAGTTGTGCACCATCAGTTTTCAGCTCTGACTAGTTGTTATAATGAAAACAATAAGAGGGATAATTATAGATGTAAAGATGTTATTAATAGATGTTTGATCACTCATTTTCTTGATCAGACTTGGATGGACCTGGCCAAGGAGATCCGCAGGCAGGTACAAGGTGAGCTTACATTTAAATATATTTCTCATTTTCTTTTTTAACATGTTTCTAATGTAGTTTTTATAATTTATCATTATCACACCCTCTGTTTTTTTCTTCCCTCAAGGTGCCGACTACAATTTCACTTTCAATGTGAAATTCTATCCACCGGACCCAGCCCAACTTTCTGAAGACATAACAAGGTAAGTCATGAGTGAATGTGTCCAGTGACCACCTACAAACATAATTTTATTGCATTCAAAGCTTAATGTGGACATTTTTCAAGATGATGACTAAGTTTAACAGTCTTATTTATGTTTCTATCGTTCTATTTTGTCATAGGTTAGAACATATTATGATCGATATGTAGAGGAAAAATGTACACCATTTATGGCACCTTAGGGTGGGGGTGAGCTTTAATACAGTTCAGCAACAAGCAGTTAATTTACTTAGACCCTTTCCTCTGGGTTAACTACCTCTCTCAGGGAGGTTTACACCCGGGTCTGCAGGTTGGTTGATTAGTCGGTTTTATTGTAAGCAAGATAATGCAAAAAAAACTGGACATTTTTCCACTAAACTTTATGGAGGGATGCACTCTCATCTGGCCTTGGTGGAGTGTTATTCTACTTCACTCCAAGAATGACATTAATATTCTAAGCAAACATTGCAGGGGCATGTACAGATGAGAATTTGACTGAGCATGACAGTTTCTTTGACCTTTGATTAATAGTTTATCTGTTATCATGATATCAGAACGTTATTCCCAGTACATTTAATCCCTGTTTGTGCATGGAAGGTACTACCTGTGTCTCCAGCTGCGGAAGGACATCCTGCAGGGTCGCCTTCCATGCTCCTTCGTGACGCTGGCCCTTCTGGGCTCCTACGCGTTGCAGTCAGAGCTGGGCGAGTACGACCCTGAGGTGCATGGCAGTGAATATGCGAAGGGAATGAAAATGGCTCAGGGTCAGACCAAGGAGCTTGAGGTCAAAATGATGGAGCTCCACCACACATACAGGTCAGAACACTGCCTCAGTTTAGCAGTGGTTCATTTGGCGCTCATATTCTAGTGCTTTTTGTGTCCACAGCAGTTTTAAGTAAATCTGTCAAACTATAATATATTACAAATCAAACCTAAGTACAAAATATTATCTTCAAAATGTGTTGACGATAAACTACTCATTATGGCAGTACTTTTATATTCAAGCAACATTTTAACAAAATTATTCTAATTTATAGCAATACATTCTAATGTATAATAGAATCATGTGTTTTGTGCACTAAATCTTTGAGGTGTATGAACATACTTGTCTCTAAAGGTAGCACATTTTGCACACCTCCATCTAAAGATTGTAATGATAAATGAATGCTATTACTAGTAAAATAAAAGAGAGATTATGAGAAAGGGGGAAAAATACCTTTCCCAACTCTCCCTCAAGCTGTCACAGTGACTACAGGTTTTCTTTGATTTCTACTGCTATGGCAGGATAATGAGTCCAGCCCAGGCAGACCTGATGTTCCTTGAGAATGCCAAGAAATTGTCTATGTACGGAGTGGACCTCCACCAGGCCAAGGTGAGAGCAGGAGCTGGTCAACTCTTCTCTGCTGTTTGTGATTCAACCTTCTGGAACTATATATAAATGTTGGGAAAAGATGAAAAAGTTTTTTCAACAAAGTGTTAAGCACTTTGAGTGGTCATCAGGACTAGAGAAGCACTCTAAAAAAAACATTACCATTTAGCTTTGTCTGTTCACAGATTCAATGTCATGCATCACAGAAGCATGATAGACCACCAGTAAGACATGCAACATGTCAGCTTTTACAGTAGAAATCAGGTCAATCTCTTTGCATCCGAGCAGGGATTTTAACAAAATATAGAAGAAGGAATTTTTTGAGGACTGTACTGCCTCCAAGTGGATGATGGTGAGCAGTACATGGAAGCTGCATCGTACTGCAGAGGTAAATACAAGGGACAGCTGAGGGCATTTTTTTCTACTGACACAGAAATCACTGGTGGTAGTACCAGCTGTAGTAAACATTTCAAACACATGGTGTGTGCTGATCACCACTAAAACTTTGCATTAACTGTCCCAATGTCATATTTGTATAAATGGACTGAATTTATATAGTATGTCGAACAAACAGATTTTTCTATGTTTAATTCACCCATTCATAAACAGATGGCAAACCATCTGGAGCAGTTAAGAGTTCATCTCATGGACATTTCAATAATATCTGGAGGAGCTAGGGATTACAATCTTTGACCAGTAGAAAGCTATTTCGCCTTCTGTAAATGTAAATAAGATATATATATTATCATATTAATTATTAACATATCATCAGTCCTGCAGATAGTCTTGTACATTGACCTGTTTTAATGCAAGGTAATTTTAGCATTTACAACTTGACCACTCGAAGAGCAGTACATTCAGGATATAATTGCGTAGAGCACTCCTAGAATCTGGATGCAGAATCAAAGCAGCTCATTGACTTAAAATCCTCATCAAGTCCACACATCAACAATATTAACAAGTGACAAAACTGAACTTAAGTAATAAAAAAAAAAAAAAAGAGTAAGGTCATATTGTAATCACCCTTTGTTTACTGATGAGATAGAAGCAGTTATAGAGGCAGTCCACCTCAACCTCAAGATACATCCTGAAAAATTGAAGAGGATGATATGTCATTGGGTATCTGTTAAAATGGACTTCTGGATCAATCCATTCAGCCCTCACACTACAAACCACAGCAGCTGCTTGGAACTGGACCTAGACCCTCCTCTTCAAGTGGGTCTAGTGAGGTCATTTAGTGATAAAATGCATCATACAGAGTTTACAAGTTACAGTAGCTAAGGTGTGCCAATACGATGAGAACATATGGCAGAACGTCAATGTGTTACACTTTAGACAATGCTCTGCAACACCATAGTGAAATCATTATGTGGAGGAATGTGGTTATCTTTCCAACAGACTCTCATGCTGACTGAAGCTGCTTTGGTTTGCAGTGCAGCAGACATTTTAAGACATTTTTAAGGTTCCGTCAAGTTGTCTCAGTTTAATGAAATCTCCAGGTCCTGTTGATAGTTGATGGACCTCTTTGTGTCTCTGGGTTTGTCTGTCAGGATCTGGATGGCGTTGACATCATGTTGGGGGTTTGCTCCAGTGGTCTGATGGTTTACAAAGACAAACTGAGGATCAACCGTTTCCCTTGGCCCAAAGTCCTCAAAGTCTCATACAAACGCAGCAGCTTCTTCATCAAAATAAGACCATCAGAGGTACAGAGTTTTTTCATATCGACAAACATTCATCCATCTGTAAAATCTGTTATTCACTGAGCTTAATTGAACCATGAATGAAACCTTAGTTTTAATTTAATTTATCTCATATTAAATGGTTTGTGTTTCAACAGGTGGAACAGTATGAAAGTGCAATTGGTTTCAAACTGCCCAATTACAAGGCAGCCAAGAAAATGTGGAAAGTGTGTGTGGAGCATCACACCTTCTTCAGGTGAGTTGTTAAATTTCTTAAAGCTGGGCTCAGGCTGCAGGAGCTTTCAAAACCTGTCTGGTTTTTCATTTTTGGGTTGCATCACATACACAAGGATAAACTAAACAATTTCTGTCAAATCTGTCAAATCTCAAACATGCCCCACACCTCTGGAGTAATGTAGCCCCTCATGTGATCTCACATGATCGTATGAGGAGGCAGATGTGAACAAAATGGAAACTGTTATGTGTCATGGACATTTTCAAAGTTAAGTCAGAAGAAGATTACGTAGTCTTCCTTTGAATTACAGGCTGGAGCTTCCTTTTCTCTTTGGCAATAACTGTGACACTCAATGTTGAGTAAATTATATAAATAGATAAGAGCTGCTGGAACAAAATATCTCATAATGTACTCTGAAAGTTGCTTTTCATCTGCGTTTGGCAATTCTTTTTTCTTCTGAACACATCATTGTTCTACAGAAACTTTGTTCCTTCACGCAGTAAGATTTCCCACAACAACTTGCTGTCATGGCAGTAATACCTGCAGTGAGATTTTTAAAGTCCGTCAATAGTGAAGCCAGCTAAAAATGTAGAGTTGTTTGGCAGCAATGTCAGCGAAAGTACTGAAATGAGGATCATAATCATACCGATTTTTATTCCTAAAAATCAACACATAAATCTCAAGTAGTCTGAGCCTGGCCTTAGTCAGTTTCCTCAATGTGCTTTATAAGAGCTTAGGACTTTTGCTGAACACATTTGCTTGTTGCTTAAGGATGATGAGATCAGATATTTAGTTTCAGTGTTCTTTGTGTACAGGCTTACCTCCAGTGAGATGGTCACCACCCCTAGGAAGTTCCTGGCACTGGGCTCCAAGTTTCGCTACAGTGGTCGGACTCAAGCTCAGACCAGACAGGCAAGCTCTCTGATTGATAGACCAGCTCCTCTGTTCCAGCGTTCGTCCAGCAAGAGGAACTCGCGCAGCCTGGATGGAGGTACACCGTTCTTCTACCTTTTGTTCCTGCTGTAGGCCTGTGTGTGTGTTGTCTATGCAAACTTTTACTTGGCAATGCAATATTGTGTGTGGTGTTTATAAAATACTATGCAGGCATCCTTCCAGTTGCAGAATAATACTTTCAAATTTGTTAATGAAATAAGTACATATTTTCACGGATAACCAAACACAGCGACACAGTGACCTCAACTTCCAACAGAAGAACCCCAAGAGTAGCTTTACACAAATACAGTGACACCCAGTGTACATAGAGGGAATTGCATTGTTTCAGCAACCTATTTGGCTCCCATGTCAAAGTGTGGAGCTAGAGCTTGTTGAAGTATTGGCGATAGACTTTTTCTCCACTTTCACGTGGTAGAGAAGTAGAAACCACTCTTTGCTTCTGTTTAACAAGAGAAAGTATAAAATGAAATTTGCAAAACTGTGCTACTGGGTGCCTTTTTAGTCTTATAGCAGTGCTAAAGAGTGATTGTGTCTTCAGTGTATGATTGTGTATGAGTAAAATGATTCATCACAATTGAGCTATACAATAAAGGCATTACATCACCATTTATATAAAAAAGGAGGAATGATTACAGTTCTGAGGAAGAGTGAGTGATAATTAATAGGGTCTTGCTCCATCCACTATTACTAATAAACCAAACAAAGAAAAATAGGTTTTCAGGAACTGTGCCATGTGACCTGAAAAATCCAAACCTATTGTTCAAACCCTTGAATGATGTGGAAAGTCTGAATGTGAAGTCAAGGCTAAACAAACCATTTGAACCATGTCATGGTGCTTTAAGAGAAAAACTAGCACATAAAGACCTCACACACATTCTACAGTGTCACAGCTGTGCTGTTATGTTTGATCACATGATACTCTCCTCATTACCCCACAGCTCTGTCATCTGGAACCCAGCATTATGTAACTTGAGTACTTGGTTTACTGTTTAACATCTGTTTTTTCAAGTCATGCTGACAACACAGACCAGCCATGGTGGATTATGCTAAACCACACAAAATGTTTTTAGAAACTTCTTCTGCCTTCTATATCTTCCGTTTCTTGCTGCTCCCCTCATGTACAAAGCTTTCCTTCCCTGAATTCATGTCTTCAGTTGGATACAGTTATTTTAACCACAGGAAATACTTTTTTTTAAATTACTCTTTCAACTATTCTGCTGCTATGTGCCATTGCTATTGTATTGTGTGGATGTGTTCAGGATGAAAATAAAAAAAACTAAGGGTATACAGCCATATAAGTTCTGTCAAGCTATAGTTAATAAGAGTGCTGCTTTGTGCTAAACATCAGTGTACAAATATGGTCACAATGACATTGCTAACATGCTGATGTCTAAAAGGTATAAGGGTCCCCATCACAGTTTGACATGTTTACTTACCACGTAATTATATAGATTATTAAACCGAACATTTATCTGAGGTGGATTGGATTCAAATTTTGGTCTTAAACAGAAGATTTAGAAACATTATATAAGTTAAATCTTTTTTAATACATGCTGTTTGTATCCCAACATCATTTCAGTGTACCTGCACAGTAGTTTATGTGAAGCTAGGTCAAAGTAGGAAAAATAAGCTTATGGCATAATTGTCACAGTGATATTGCTGGAAATAAAGTTGGTCACAACAGTGTTTAAAATACATAAATGTAAAGGAATTGTGAGTATCAGTTGTAAAGGAGATCGGAATGAGTCCAGATGTTTCCAAAAAAAGGGAAGAAGGGGGAAGAAAAGAAAGCAGAAAGAAACTACTACTCATCATCTTTTCAATTCCCCCTTTTTCCTTTAGTGTCTATGTATAAGTTATGTGTTTGATCCAATTCAAATGTATTTTGTCAGCACCAAATCACAACATATATTCTCTTAAGGCACATTATGTAGCTAGGTTAAGATGTTACACACAATGAGCAAATACTTTGGTGACAGTGGAGAGAAAAATTAAACAGGCTCAGGGGTAAGAGGAGAGAGAAGAGAAATAGGAGAGATGCAGTGTAAGCGTTATTGTATAGAGCTCCATACAACTCAGGGTACCCCTGCTCCTTCACGTGTAATGGAGTCAGTTGAGATGTGTCCGGCATCTGTTCGGGATGCCTTTCTGCTGAGGTACGTTCAACTGCAAGGAGACCTTGGGACACACCCAAGCACATGGGAGTATACTTTGTAGCCCAGTTGCCATGGCCGGCAAGATGATTTACTCTGCCTCATTTTCATTGCAGGCTTTTTTTCTAAATCATAGTAAATAATGGTAGTAAACAATATTCTCAAAAGGCATGGATACCACATTAATAGATGAATTTAATTTAGTTTAGTTTTTGTTTGTAAAGTGAATCCATTGTTTCCTCTGTCTGTCTGCTTCAGCCATGGCGTCCACTCCCGACAACAAATCCACTCGCCCGGTCAGTGCCCCTGTTATGTCACCGGTGTCCCCGGGGGAGGCATCCCCATCTCCGCTGCTGCCCACCCTGCATCGCTCTGTCCGCCATGATGGCTACACTCCCAAAAGTCACCGCTCTGCAGACAGGAAGGCAGAGATGAAGAGGGAAAGTCAGTCAGCTGAGTATACCAGGAGCCACAGCCCTAGACCAGAGTCCACTCCGGAGATCAAGGTAGTGGGCACACTCCTGTACATCATGTGTCATGCAGCTTCAAGGTTTCACATTATTGAACAAAATGGGGACCTTACAGATTATCTTCAATCAGACATCAGGAAGAGGAGAGAGAAAGCAATGTTCACATGGAGCCTATTCTACCTCTCTGTAGTGTATGATGAAGTGTAGGTGTGGAGCAGTGGGGTAATGTACTAGACGAACAAACTGAAGCTTGTACTGATGACTAGGAAACTATCAAAATGTGTAGATGTTGTTATAGCTCTACATGGAACACAGGTGCACTGTGGAAGCTTTTATCCGTGCTCATCCTGGGGATTCATCCTGATGTGTGAGCTTTGTCTGTGCTACCAGACAGTGGCCAGGAGAGAGCGGAGGCACTCCCCCACTGTGACCACCGCCAATGGAGAAAGAGAGAAAAAGAGCCAGGTTTGTTTTTGCTTGATGCATGATCAGACTGAGGCTGGGATGGAATCAGTTAAACCAGAAACTAGACATAAATAAAGTAATATTATTATTGCTAGTATATGGTATCATATCTACAGATAATTTGCCCAAGCTGGCTTGTAGAATTGATAGTGTACACCTGAACACATAGTCATTTTGTCTTTCCTTTGGTGGAGGAACAGCACTCTCCTCAGGACAAAACAAAGACGGAGGTGGTGCGAGTGAGGAAGGTTAGCGTGCTCCCGAGCCAGTGTTTCTGCTGCCCTCACCATCCTCATCCATTCATCAGTTATACATCAAGAGACTTTAATTTGCTTTTCTGTTGCCTGACAGTGCTGTTCGTCATTGCACAGACAAAGAGCTTCTCTTGGTTGTTCTATGATTTCTGGCTGTTTGTCGTTGTGTGAAGGTTTGTTCACAAGAAGTTGCCGTTCAACTAAGGAGAAATCAATGGGTTGTGCAGGTTATCATTTGTGATTTGATGCAGCTGCCTTTTATTGTGTAAAAGTGGGTTTCTCCTTCTCCATAAGCAAAAAGTCGCACTGGTTTATTTGTAACATGCTTCGGTTACACAAATAACACGTGTGTTCAATGATGTTAAGTTAATATCTCATTGTTGTTGATGGAATTAGTTCCTCCAGGATGTAATTATTGTTAGTAGAAGCCAATGACTGATCGGCTGGCAGTTATATTCAACATGGAGTTCTTAAACTGCGGTTAAATGTGTGTCTTCAGATCAGTATAATCGTTGTCCGTAAACCATATAGATCAGTATATTTATTTGTAATCCAAATGTCGCCAGCGAACACAACTTTAAACAATGTGATACATACTAATATTATACTTACTAATTTTTCCAACATGTCTATCAAACAATCCATAAAATAAATAAATACATTTAACAAGAAACAATTAAAATCTTCTGTCACATCCACTGTTCAGTTGTTTGTAAGCATGATGAATTGATTTGCACCAAAAGTAGGAGGTGGGATCAGGCTTGATCAAGGAAAAGACCCCTTAAACTCTGTTTTAGTTTGTTTGTTACAAAAAAATAATAATAATGAACTCAAATTAATAAAAAAACTGCGGCACACATCTCCTGCTGCGCATATCGCCTGCGGCGCACATCTCCTGCTGATAACTAAATTTATCAGGAAATGATATTTGGATTGATGTAAGGAATCAAACAGTTGAGGTGTGGTACTTATTATCATAGAATCACACAGACATGTTTAGCTTTAACAGTGGAAGCTGCTCTACTGAGTTTAATTGTAGGTTGATTACATTTATTATGTATGTAGTAGGATAATGTACATTTTAAAAATGTACTTTTCTTCAAAGACTATCTTTTCATATTATGGGTATAATTCAAGTAAAAAAGTATTAAGTCAGTCATAGTAATTCTAACAGTTTATGTGAGAAGTTAATTCCCTTGCATTTCGTGTTTATGATATCATTATAGGATTACAGTTGTGTAGTAGACTTAATGACTCAGGACATTATGTAAAAAGACAATGTGGTGCTCACGGCACGCAAAATAGAGGAGACTGGGATTGAACCGCTGACAGTCTGGTTTAGTGAACAACCCGCTGCTGAGCCACAGCTGCACAGTATAACATAGCTGAAACACTGACTGGCTGCTACTTCAGGATAAGGGCATACTCACAATAGGCCTGCTTTCATTTGACTGTGCCGAAGTATTGTCACAGTCACATTTTTTTAAATAAGCTCGCACTGTGTGTATTGTAAGGAAATTGATACATTTTCACCAATCCATCAAGACAGGATAAGAAGTTGAAATGTGTAAATAGTGATAAAAGAGTGTTGTTTTTTTTGTGAAAATTCCTGAAGTGACGCTTCCATCCGACCATCAGACAAACAGTCACACACTGATGCTCCTCTTCCTGTGCACTGCACTGCAGCAGCCTCTGCATGCACTGCATGTCGCCTCCACACTCAGCTGCGAGTGTGTATCTGCCTGGCTTCTCATATACACTAGTGTGTGTGTGTGTGTGTGTGTGTGTGTGTGTGTGTGTGCGTGTGCGCGCAAGCGTTTCTGAATTCCACCCCCTGATGAGCTGGGCACGCTGGAAGCTGCAACCGAATGTGCTGTTTATTTTTGTAGGGATTCTTGTCATTGCTGCACAGTGGATTCTACTGGAAATTTAATGTTAAAATATTGGAATCAATTATGCTTCTGCTTATTTCCCTTTTCCTAATTTTCCACAGAAAAGAGCAAAGAAACTTGAGGGTGAAACTATTTATATCAGACATAGCAATTTAATGTTGGAGGTTTGTATCTTCAGTTGTCAGATATCCGTTTTGGCTGTTTGCCATCATGTTTTTCTTCATGCATGCACTTTGTGTTGATTTTATCATGTTTTATTTCTTGCCGTGTTTCCAGCTTAATCCTAAAGGCTTGGCATGCACTATTTTCCTCTCTGAACCTCATGCAAGTAGTTTCACTTCACTTTGACATTGTCTTTGTCATTCTATATTTTCATTTTATAAAATATATGATTGGGAAAGGTTAAAGTTTTAAACTGCTGCTGCAGATTGGAGTTAATGTAACAAATCATACAAAGAGACCCTTACTGTTACTGTACTGTATATGCATTTAATGGGAAGATATGGGTCCCCAAGAGAAAATAAATACTGGCAAGATGAGTCTCAGTTAGAACAAAATTCAGTAAAACGTAGGAATAAAAACATTGGTCTCTATTTAACACTACGTCTTCATGTACACCTGATGATTCTGTTGATGTAACAGAGCCAGCTGAGATAGAATATAAACTGGAGGGTGTGGTGATTAATTAATTTATTTTCAGCCACTTACATAATTGATTTCATTGTTTGGAAATATGTGATCTTAACAGCTTTTGTTTAACTGTACTATGAGGATAGAACCTAATAATAAACAAAGGGGAGGAGGCTGGCAACATTAATCACACTCAATTTCAGTTTTATTTCTTCTGCATTGCTCAGTGAATCATAAAATGGACAGAGCACCGGAATACTGAGTCTACTGTTGTTAAGATGTTAATGTGACGTAGCTCTCACCAGCCTTTGAAAAAAATCCAACAATTTCAAACTTCAACTCGCTGATGAACTGATAAAAATCCGGAAACCATCCAAAGAGATATTGTTCTTCTGTGTGTCAATGGGAAAATGTGGGTGAAAAAATTGTTTATCATCAACAGTAAAGTAAAAACAACTTTTCACGTAAGTGAGACCTTGCCAAAAACTATCAACTGATCTAAACAACTATTAATCCGAACTAAACCAAGATAAAGTGATCTAGTGCTCGCCTGACTCTTTTCCCAGCAGACATTATGATGATGTCAGCACAAGTATAAAAAAAAACACGGGCATAGGGTCTATTCCATTAAATGCATTAGGGTACATCTACATCTACTGGAATATGTAAACACCTTATTCTGCTACATTACCGCCTGGAATCCACCCTACTACTTGTGGAAATGCTACTGGTCCTGTTTTAGTTTGAAAACTCCAGGATTGTTATTAGTCTGGATGACGATGCAGAAAGCCACGTTCACTTCATCATTGTTTCTGATCAATCCTGACCTGACCACGAGCAATGAATGCAAAGCGTAGCTATCTCAGTAACAGCCTATCTGAAGAGAATGCAGCCATCATCAGTAATTAATTCCGTTTGGGCCTGTCTTATTTCTGAAAAAACGAATTGTCTGCTATGAAAAGAGTTTATTGACAAAGAAACTTCTTATTTTTTCTTTCCCAGTCGTGTATGTCTCAGCTCTGTCACTCAAAGATTCTGAACACTGCTGCTGTTTGTTCTCATTGGTCCTCATGGTTACTAACACTCTCTCTTCATGTGGTTAATCCACTTCATGTACATAACACCAATGCAAGGTTCCTTGTGTGTTTCCTCTTTGTGACTGTATCTCTGTTGCCCTGATTACTGTCATAGCTGTGCTCTATGAGCGTCTGTGCTTCTGAGTGGTGAATTTTATAGTTGCACATGTATTGTAAAAGGAGTTAGTGACAATCCCTCAGCTAATCATTTGAAGACCTTGCAGCTCTTCTGCCTTGGCCTCTTTAACCGACAGGAACAGTTTAATTTACAGCTGTCTGCTTGAGATTGGATTTCTCAGGACAAGTGGTAATACTAGTTCCTAACATGGCCTTTGCTGTATTGGTTTAGGTTATTAATGAAACCCATCACCGATTCAGCTTGACTATATGCATATAACACTGAAGCAGTGAAAAGAATGTAGAATAGAAAAGAGGAAGAAAATATAGTTGATGGCGGTTGGTTGCCAGCCGCCAATAAACCTAACAAAGAAGAAGAACAACAGTTGGATGTTTTAGTAAAAAGGTGTTCAACCATTAAATCGTAAAGAACAGATCTGTATCACTTTTACGCAAGATAAATCCAGTATCTCCAGGAGCGCTGCTGACATCCAGGAGATCATACACAAAATAACAACCTTGGAAACAGCCACTTGCTTACTTACCCTTCCTCCCTTAACTTACTGAAACTTACTGGGCTTGTTATAATCCCTCAGCAGACTACCTTTCCTGCCTGCACTTAAAGGTCCAGTGTGTAAGATTTAGGTGAAAGGGATCTATTGGCAGAAATTGAATCTAAAATAATCCTAGTGATGTTTTCACTAGTGTGTTTCATCTAAATTGTATGATTTGTTGTTTTCTTTACCCTAAAATGGGCCCCTTATATGTAAATACTTTATATCTGCATCGGGAGCAGGTCCTGTCTATGGAGTTTTTTTTATACTCGTCCACACTGGACAAACGAAACACCTTTGAGTTTTTATGACAACTGAAGGCTACCACAGGTTATCTTTCATGTTTGGAAGGAGGGGGAATTCAGCTGCAGCATGCAACTTCACCACAAGATGTCACTCAAATCTACACACTGAACCTTTAACTGACCATTCATCCGCTTTCCTACTTTTTGTACACCATAGGCAGGTTTTTCAGAGAAACATGACACACCCCTGTCATTAAACATTTCCTCTTTGTTACATTGGTGACAGCCATAATTTGTGCACCAGTTGCTGCTGAACCTGCCTTTTAAGTCACCTGTAACCAAGAGTTATCCTCAAAACCTTGCTGCTTCAAATCTTTTGTCATGATCCACATGAGTGCAGTCTGGTGTCCGGTTTGTCTGAAAAATAACTTCTTCCTTGACCTCAGCATGTCATTGAGAATAGGCCGACTCGATCGTTGCATTAGAATATGACAAGGCCTCATTCTGTTTTAAAGAATGATTTGTTAAATTATCGTTTTTAAAACTATTTATCTCCTTTAAAAAAAGGACTTCATTGTTTATAGTTCACTCCTCCTTTATCTCACATCTTACTCAATCATTTTCTATAATCCTGTCTTTTCTCCTGTTCTCTCATGTTATCATTCTATCCCTTGTCTACTGATACTGACTTTTATGTTCCTGTTGAAGGACGTGGATAAGACCCAGACTGGAATCATGCGTCATCACACTAGCATCAGTGAGCTGAAGAGGAGTTTCATGGAGTCAGTGCCGGAACCTCGTCCCAGTGAGTGGGACAAGCGTCTTTCCACCAACTCACCTTTCCGCACAGCGAGCATCAATGGCCAGCTCCCGCCAGCGGTGAGTCCAGCAATCTGATGCGCAAAATACATCAATACTTTTTATTATTCTTGATTAGACCTCATTCCATCCCATGTGGGATCATCCATATATAGCCTGTCAGTTTGAGACAGGTGCTAAGCTAAGTAACATTAATTATTTTAATTTTTAAATGGCAGCGTGCTCCTCTAAACCATTATTCTTACTGCGTAACACTCTGAATAGCTTGAATGAAGGCCGCTCAGTAAACCTGAAAAAACTTCTCTCGCAAGCTATTTGCTATTTATGTCAGCTTCAGATACATCTACTGGATATCCCAACCCTAATGAGACAGTGATTAAATCATCGAGCCTGCAGTGTGAAATAGCACCCTTTTGATCCTTTCATGTGATATCATTATATTATGATCCCAATTACAGACCAAGTATAGCACTGCATACAGTTGTTATCTACAAAATAAAAAAAAGCACTTGTCCACATATCTGTACACTGATCCTCTATTTAGGGGTGCTGTTGGCTTTCTCCATGTCATTCCATTGCTTAAGCATGATGTCACTATAACTGCATTGACAAAGGGATTAAAGACACTTCAGGATTTGTTCATACTCTATTTGCCAATGTGAAGATGGGATGTGTGTGTGTGTGTGTGTGTGTGTGTGTGTGTGTGTGTGTGTGTGTGTGCGTGTGTGTGCGTGTGCGTGTGTGTGCGTGTGTGTGCGTGCAGGGGAGGATGTCCGCAGTTGTACCTGCACACAGAATAGTTGATGGCGTGTCTGAGGTAAAGGTGCTCTGATCTAGTGCTTTCTGGCACAGGCTGCAGAAGGTCAACGCTGCCTGGCGTTTTCTTCATGAGCTATGAAAAGAATGGCACCCGGAGGCTGTGGCTGTGGCCCTCTGTTAACGAGCAGCTTTTCAAATTCAATAGACTGCTCAGCTGCAACATTAGGGGTTCAGTATGCTTCAAACCAGCTAGCATAAGTACTGTCTATATATGCCTTAAGAAATGTGTTTATAGTAATTCTAACACTTGCCCACTTGAAGGGGAAGGGCTTGTGATCATAGAGAGAGACAATAACAGTTGTACAACTGGAGACAAGGTCGGACACTTTGGAACAATCTACTCTGTAACACGTTCATGGTGGTGTACTTGACTGCTCACATGGGAAGAGACTGAAGTGGTTCAGTGAAAAATGGAAAAAGAGTAGGAGGGATTTAAATCTTGCGTACCCTCACCAGCACAATCTCTTCATGAAAAAGTTACAAAAGCTGTAAAAACTGCAGCCCCCTGAAAAGAAGGGGGAAAGGTGTAGGTGGGGGAAAGGGACTTTTAGCACCATTCAACACCCTGCCAACCACTTAGTTTGAAGCATACTGGCACCTTTGTAGGTGCCTTGTCCTGGATCCCATACCCTTTGACCTTAAATGTGGCCCCTTACCACTACCTTTGCACCGTGAATGGCCATCGCAAGCTTTTTCATCCTGCTTGATGTGCCAATCAATCGCATGGCTAGATTAATAGTAATGTATTTGCATGACTCTTGTGCCTGATATAATTAGTGAAAGACTGGAGAACAACATAACCAAGGAAAATAAGCTAAGAAGAATGATTAATAGCAAGAAGACTGACAACCCCCTCCCTCCATCTGTCTCACCCTCCAATCTTCCTCCATGTATCTATCCCTACCTGGATGTCTTTATGTGTTTTCCTGTGTCTCTGTCTTGTATCTCTGCCACATCTGTCCTCCTTATCCCCTTACTGTTTGAAGTGTGGGCCTGATTGGGCTCCACTCAAAAACCCAGCAACTCCAGCCTTTGCCCCACAGCCTTCACCATTCTTTCCTGCGCATTCAGACAATGATACTAAAGGTCAGAGAGGATCTCAGACCTCCGACCTGCCAGTTTCGCCCTCTGGCTCTCTGCTCTCCTCTACTCACAAGACACAGTTTATATCCTAGCTATGGGGTCCTGCACAAAAATGACATCATCTTATTAAAATAAAAAATAAAACTCAAGAATCCAGCCATAAGAGCACTTTTTAGCTGAATGCCAGAGGCATAATTTTGGTAATCCTCATTCTTGCTGAATGCTAGGAATTGTGATGACACATGAGATTCTCTGATTCTGTACAGGCTGAACACAGATCTTGCCTTGTGTGCAATTATACATCCTCATTACCCCCACTGATTGCAGTGCAGATCTACCTTAGAGAGTTTCTGATTGTGAGCTCTTCCAAATACCTGACACGTATCTGACAGACTGTTGATGCATTATAAAGCAATGCAAGTGACATATTACAGTTTTTTTTGTTTTTTTATTTGCACTGCCAAAATGGCTTGCACTAGGCAGAATTTTATGAGAATGCCTGTCCTGCTCCCACCATGGAGAACACATTTATTAATACTCTCCGCCTCCCCTGCTACTCCTGTCTACCTCTTCCTTCTGCTATGTCAAAGGTGTAGGCTGATTAGGCCACGTCACTGTTGCTGCCATCTTTTTACAAATAAAACATTCTCAGCTAGTGCTCATATTAATGATGGGGTTTTAGTGTTAAAATAACATTTGATATTCTGTCATTTAGGGAATGTTTTAATTAATAAATCAGCGGGTAACTTATTCTGTGTGAGGAAATTATAGTCAAATTATTTCAAGTAACATCAGTAATTTTACCAAGTACAATTTCCATTATTTACTTTTGCTATGCAACTTTGCTCTGTTGCAGGGTATACCTACATATTTAAAGTACAGAAAAGAAAAAAATACATTTTTAAACCAATATAGCAAACAATATGTTTCATTTTCACACAAGGTGAAATGTTAGTTAAAATTCTGATATAGGGTCACCCATAGGAGTCACACAGGTGACCCATAGAATAAAAAGAGTATGATGTGTTATTAAATTTGTTTATATTACAGCAAGGTTGTAATCACATTTTCCAGTTTGTTAAAGTCCATCTGCTGGCAAACCGGATGTTGTCATTTAGTAGATTACACAGATGTCATCTTATCTGTGTGCTATTAAACCAGAGTTAATATTGGCCACTGTATAACCACCACAGCTAGCTACTTAATACAGCACAATAACAGATTAGGCCTACCTTTGTAACAAGCTCTAGCTAACCTCATTCCTGTTGCTAAATTATTTATTGTACTTATATGTAATGATAATCAATGTATTCAATTGTTGAAGATAGACTATTTTCATATAAACCATCCAATGGGAGCAGACAATTCTGCAAAAAAACAACAAACACATGAAGAGCAATTAACAGATTTTCTTGAGTTACTCCTTATGTTTTTAATTTTTTCCCTGTCAGACTTTGAAGTCCAATGTTGCAATATTCCCAGATATTACAACATTGCACAATAGATTGCTTCAAAAGATATCTATGAAAACATAAGCCAAAACTTGTCCTAAATCAAGTCCCTCTGAATGTTTCCCACATGTGCATTTCAACAAAACCAGTAAATCCTGAAAATCAATATAAACAAAACCCCACATCATGTACAGTCACCACACAGAAGTAAGAACTAGAGGTTTCCTGTTTCATATTACAGTAAGGCACCCAACATATTAACCGTGGCATAATTAGAGTATGGGATTATCTGGGTAATTTTAGCTAAGTTACAATAGTTATATATGGATCCCCAAAACAAACATGGAGTAAATGCATGAAGTGAAGTAAATTGTCTGTACATGTTAACATTATTCTGTCAGGCATCATCACAAACAACTTTATTGAAACTTGAAGGGGACAGGGGACTACAAGAACAAATCAATGTCCCCTCCTTGGTGAATACTGTCTTGACCCTCCCTTTCTTGTTCCTCCCCTTCAGTATCACCTTCCTCATTGCTCTATCCCCCTGTTCCCCTCTCCTGTCAGTTGACCATATTCCCCTTCTCTGTTCATTGTTATCTGTCTCTCTTGGTCTGCTGCTGCTGAGCACAGCGAGGGAGGCAGTCTCTGTTTGGACGCAAGGTAAGAGCATATAGTTTATCCCCAGTGCCAGGGGGACCACCGCTGTACAGACAAGCCTGCCTGCTGGAAGAAGATGAGGTGGACAGTGAGGTTGCTTGGGTTGATGATGATGATGAGGAGGAGGAGGAAGAGGAGGAAGAACAAGGCCATGGTCACACTCTAAAGGTGGCTATCACTGTGCCAGACGAGGGGAGGAGCTTGGTAAACCCATGTGAGCTAAACCCAGCCAGGCTCAAGCAGTCACGGATGTCTTTCTTCGTGTCAGGACTGCTCGTGATGGCGCTGACCATGCTGTGGCTTGCTTTTATTTAAAAGACAGATATATATGAAAATCCAGAACTTGTATTCCTTAAGATGCCCCCAGCGATCTAGAGACTGCTTCATTTAAGTGCTGGTTTGTCCCTCTACCTTGAACTTGTTATTTTTACCTTTTTATACTGCAATTATTTATTTTTTCCTCCATGTACTACATTTGAGCTACATCTGGCAAGATTCCAAAATAAATTTTACTCATTTAAGCTAGCATGTGTAAATTTCACTAAACAGCGACCTCTATGGACGTGGTCTGAAGTACCAGTCATCCTTGATATGCTCCTCCCTTGCTTATTTACTGTTTCTATGTTATATCTGTCAACTTCTTCATAACAATAATGGAGATTTGATTATGAACAATCTACAGAAATCCAGTGTACTTTCAGATAGAGGTTTGCAAAACAGCCTTCTTGTTTTTTCAAAAGCTATCAACTTTTCTGACTGAAATGATAATTGTGACTGGCAGATATGATAAGCTCCTACAAGCTAACTCATTGATATACCTGAAGTGCTTGAAAGAGGACTCCTCGAGACACAGTTTTAACCAATAATTAGTCCACACCTACAATCATCGATGTTTCATATCCATATTTAGTGTTGGAAATCATGAATCATTTGAATAATTTAATTCAGTTCAGTCTATAGATTCTTAGTCATTTACTATTTAGTTCATATCCTGTCCTAAGATGTTCAAATGCACTTCAGTATGTCCTCCAGTAAGTTAATGCATCACCCTTTGTGATAAATGCACCAAAGTAAGTACAATAGTAAGTGAATGCATCACTGTCCTTTGTATATTCAATCTGTTTCTGGTGCGAACTTCGAGTTCAGTACAAACTTAGACCTTACATTAACTGCACATAGTGTTAATGGCTCAGCGGCTTATTGTTTTGGATTATGCTTTCTCTGTGTTTTATTAAGCTTTAATGAGGCAGTAACATACTATATATTACAGTAGAGCTCTTGGTCATCAATCAGGAGCTCCATTGCTAAAAGCTACTGAATCAGTCAGTGATAATGTCAGGAATACATCTTAAGGCTTTGGGAATGATGACCAACCAATGAGTTTGGCAAACTATCTGGGGTATAAACAGTCTGCAAAATACCCAGTGGCTGAATTAATATTTATGTTTTCATGGATAAATGGGATGTTCCGTCTTCTGTCACAATGAAGATAAAACACTGCTTTGAGACCCCCCAGGGTATAAAGCATTCCTGGAGTGTGAACTTGCATATCAATTAAGCAGCTAGATAGAGATATAGGTATTAGGGCATCTGGGACCAGCGCTCACACACTTCTTTTTTTTGCATGTGACTTATAACCCTAAAAATAATGTGCGTAATTAACAATATGCCACTGGCCCCTTGAAATTATGTCAGGCAACCATCTGTAGTTTGAAAGCAGGTTTGACAGGCATTGCTACCAGCTAACAGATTATGTTAGCTCTGATGTTACTGGCTGGAGAACAAAACATAGAATCACACCACTGAAGTCTTTGGATATCAAGCATGGTCATTACTATAGCCCCATATATTGTTTCATCCTGTGAAGGTCAATGACAGTAATGGTAAATGCTAAAATACTAACGATATGCCCTAAACAATATCACTGATAATGTCAGTTTCACTGTCATGATATGCTGCTATAGACTAACATTAATCATACCTATTGGTCATACCAGAACATAGCAGCAAAGTGAATTAACTGATTTTAGCAAACATGCTTTTTATTGCTAAGAAATAGAGAATGAAGTGCAATTTCATGTTTTAGAAGTTACTTTCTCTCGCTCGAGGGAACAACAAGGTAACATTCCTTTGTCATCTTGAATCTTGATTAAACAAACTTGACATTTTAATTATTCAGGAACTTTCTATTTATCACATGCATTGTAGCATATATATATACACTGTATTCTCTTTAGTATCAAGCACTTTTTGCTGTCTGCTGTCCATCAGTCCAGTGGCTATAGTGGCATGATACATGACAAAATACACCAAGATCTCAGTTCAGTTGTTTACGTTAAACAGTCCCCATTCAGTTGTGTGGAACAAGTATACTGAGTCACTATTAAGAATCCACGTGTAGCTTAGTAGAGTGCTATTGTGATTGATTCGCATTAACCCCATGTTAATCCTGGACCAAGTATCAGATGACAATCAGGCCACGTGGGAGTTAAGAATCCATGAGTGGAATTACTCAGGAATGCAACACAGTAATTTTATACATTTCCAGTAACTTTTTGTTGTTGAACAAATATTGATTATGACCTCATTAATGATGGAAGCCCAAATACATGATTGAACTAACCACGTAGACACCTCCATGGTATGATGCAAGGATATAATAACAGTGATGTGAATGGGATAAAACCATAGTTCAGTGGGACTTTGGGAATTTCCTACACCTTATAAGAAACGTGATCATCTTATTAAGACATTTGCAAGAGATGATGGTTCAGCTCAGTCCTGCACTGCTCATGTACCTTCAAATGCCTTAAATGTAAGCTGCTGCACCTCTTATAATGTGGTGTACTTGTTTACATGACATCATTGCTGAGTATGTAAACTATTTTAGTTGTATAAGTGCTGATGGTATTCCTTGTATGTCAAGCTATGATATGCAACTTTTCTTGTTGACACAGACAAAGATTGTTATAATCCTGCTCAAAGATGTTTGGCACAATGTTGAAATCGTTTTACTCTGAAGGCCAACATCAGTCAAAGTTCCTGATTGTTCAGATCATTTTACTTCTGCAGCTAATAGCAGCAAATGACTGTTTTAGCATGGTGTAAATATGGATAGCAAATAAATCTGGTGCGGTTATCTTTGTTAAATCTCAGGATCAATTTTTTTTAAATTTCAGTATTTTGGCCCAAGTTGGTTGTTATTGTACATATTAATAAACTAAACAAGCCTATTTTGTTCCTCACTTAAAAGAAGAATATATGCACCCCAAGAGACTGGAAAGTTTTTTCTTCATAATTTTAAACAGTTACAAATTTACTTGAGTACTGTTGATTCAACTTTAGATTACTTTAAGTAGAGTGGGTGTTGACTGACTGATACATGTAAATGGACTTGATGCCCATACACTTTACTCACCTCAACTTGACAACCTTTCACCCTGTACATGCTGAACTACTGCCCATTACCACATATTCATTCATGCAGTATTCAGGAGACTCAAACTTATTAGTTTGTTAGTCACTGCAGAATTTGGAAAGACTCACTGCTGCAGTTTAGTTTATAATTAGACTTATTTTTCATTCATACTGCCTAAATTAACTTTACCATAACAAGAAATCTGCTATAAAACAGGCATACAAAAATATAAGATCAGCACCAGTTGTATTTTTTAATGTACTGTATACTCCATCAGTAGAGGTAATGAAGATTATGGCATATGCATTTCAATTAATTCTACTACTAGAAAATGTCCTCAGCAGAGCTCAGACCTCTCTGTCAAGTCTGAGCCTCACTCAATATAATGCGGTACAAATAGAAAGTTAGCCATCAACCAAATCAATTAAAACCAGCATCACAAGTATAGTGGCTATCAGATGACTGTAGAGATAATATTTACAATAGTTGTACTAATAATCTGATAATTATGAGAAACATACCCACGTGTTTGAAATATACACAAAAAAAAACTTGAAAGGATACACTACAGTTTAGTGGTAATATGCAGGTGTGCGGGAATTCCCCAAAAAGTCCTTTGTGAATTAATATTTCAATTTTAATTCACTGTGAAAAGTTGCATTTATAGCTTTACATCTGGTCTCTGCACGTGTCCACACACTGCCATAAACAGTGGCAGAATTGAAACCTTCGCTCAGCCTAATTAGCTACAGTGCTTGTGCATTTTATTAAGTTTTGTTGTGGTGCATTTGTAAATGTGGATCATGTTGTTCATGTGGACCATGTAATGAGCATATGATGATAATATATCACATGTAATGTGATACATTATCTCCTTTTACACCTGATCATAACACTACTCTGGGACTTCCACAGAGGCTCAGAGGCTCTAACACTATCCCTCTTGTAAGAACCATTGCTATATTTAAATATTCATCAACATAATTTCAAAGAATAGAAAGGAATGTTGTATCTACAGTGAAGGTGATGCTCAGAGCTTTTAGAATAAAATGTAAAATATTATTTTAAAAAACACTGGGAAAGTGTAATGTTTACCCTTTGAAATGATGATTGGACTGACATGATATAAGTTGTAATGTGTCTTTGCTACTTTTAAAACACTACTAATGAAATAAATACTGTAAAAAAAGACTGTTTATATGCTCAGTTAATGCACTCAGCCTTTTGGTGGATAATTGGACGTCTATTATGACCAGAGTCAGTGTCATTGGATTCTGTATTTAACATTTTCACTGTGTCAATATTAGAAATGACAAAACTTTTTACCCTCATGCAACCAATGGATTTCTTCTCTATCTTGGTATATTGTCACTTTTATAGTAATAATTTAAAGCCCCAGTATGGTATGTGTGAAAACTAGATTAATCTACACTGACAAACATGATTGTATTAGATGTATATCTATTCAATCATGTTTGCATCTATTGGTAAGAATCATAGTTTATTAGTTTTTTCCTGCCTCACATATGTTCAATGATGGTCCAACCGGAGCCTACAGAGTGGACTTATGACATCACCTTGTGAAAGTCACTACTGCCACTCCGCATGTGATGAACAGCTGATCCCGTCTCCACCTTAGACGACAACTTGGTCTGTCCACCTGCCTCCTATCTCATCATATAGCATACAGAAGACTAAGATTAAGATACATATATTTATCCCAAACACATGCACAGACATGCACAGGCACACTCATGCAATTGTAGGGAAATTTAACCTCTGCTTTTAACCCATCTGGTGCAGGACACACAGAGCAGTGAGCAACCATGTACGGCACCCGGGGAGCATATAATGAACAGTGAAGGTTATAGAAGCCTTGCTCAGGGGCACTAGACAGGGTAGGGAGAATCCTCTTGGATTTTTGGACAGATCAATCCGGGTTTGTCTTTTAGTTTTTTCTCCGTGGAGTCGAACCAGAGACGAACCAGAGACCTTTTCTGCTCATAGTCCAAGTTTCTGCCACTAGTCCACTGTCTCTCCTGCCTCTAGCTAACAGTCAAAGAAACTTGCAGTTTGTTGTATGTATGTTATCTATTCATTAGCTCTCATAAATGTCACCAAATGCTGTTATTTGCATGTTTGTCTTTACCTTAAAGCAGGGGAGTCAAACTCATTTTAGTTAATTGGCCACATACTGCCCACTTTGATCTCAAGTGGGCCAAGACCAGTAAAATCATAGCATAATAGCTTCGTACTCCCCCTTTTTTTTTTCACCGCCGCCACGCCCCTCCGCCCTGGATGATGTTGCGTCGTTCAGGGTGGGGGGGCGTGGCGGCGGCGGATACCAACATGAAACCAACATAACGGGGGGTCCGACCCATCTTGGAACATTGACCTAGGAGGTCTGACGTAAGCATTGAAAGTGAAAGGTGAGGGCCGGCGCGCCGGCTGAGGTGGGATTCCAGCCCCCAAGGGCTCTGTGCACACCACTATGTACACCCTGAACCACTTCGCGTACCCCGTAACCCAGTTTGGGAACTGATGATCTATGGCAGGGGTTACCAACCTTTTGAAACTGAGAGTTACTTCATAGGTACTGAGTAGTACGAAGGGCTACTTATTTGATACAAACTTCCTGAATAACAAAGTTGCAAAGATCACCTTTTAATAACAATAATAATATATGTGAAGAGACTGTCTGATCATGTCAATGTTAATTATTTCTCACAATAATTATTAACAATGATTTCCACAACAAAGATGGTAGGAAACAGATATATTAAAACATGCAACATTTATTTCTGTTAATCTGTTTCTTAAACTTTGCTTAAATTCAACTTAATTGAAGTACTTTTGGTGACATTTATCACTACATTCCTCCATCAGTCTGTACTTTTTAAAAAATAGAGAAAAAATTACTTAAATTATAATCGCTTTGTTACAACGATGATAGAGCTTAACAAAAAAGAACACATGCATGTGACTAGGGAGAAATGTTTCAAAGTGTCTTCTTAATTTGTTGGGTCCCTAACTGTCAGCTGCCAGAGTTTTCAGACCTAAAATACACACTGGTCTCTCCTCATGTCCTCCTTCATTCACTGTGAACCAAAGAGCAAGACAGGCTTCATAATACTTTCTTTTCAACTTGTTTTTTTAACACTGTGTCTTGTTTGTCATTGACCGGCTGCTTCACAGGAACGAGCTCTGATCTGATATGTGCGTCTCTGATTGAGTGAGTTGGGGCGAAGCCCCGGGGCCTGTGTGTGTGTGCTGTCTGGAGACACACGCACACATTTCCGCTCCTGATATTTCATGCTGGCCTGATACGATGATGGTTGACAAATTAACTTTTTAAAATTCACTCCTTATCTACTCAGCCCTATGCTGATGGAAGGGTGGGTGAAGTGTACAAAACACTTTTGGAGTTTCAGGGGTAAACAGTGTTGCAGCCAAATCCAATACAATTGAAGACTTTAGTAACCAAAGCTTCAGACGTAATAAAACAACAGAAAAAACACAAATGCCTCCACACTGCTCCTGTGGTGTCATCAAAGTGTCAGCAAGCCCCGACAGTCATAAACAACTCGTAATGAGGTCATGTACACCATGTTTTAAGCCTAAAAGTCCAGCAGAATTGGCTGAGCTAGTGTACGTAAGCATTTCCGATGGTCCCTCAATACACCTCGTCGAAATATATCAGAGGACATTTAGGCTGAAAACACCTTGCAATTTAACTTGTTTAGAGTCAAATATGAATGTCGGGGCTTCAAGACACCACACGAGCAGTATGGAGGCATGTTGTGTTTTTTTCTGTTGCTTTATTTACGTCTGAAGATAGGTCTGGAACATTGTTTAGCCCTGAACTCCAAACGTTTTTTTGGGACCCAATCACCTCACCAACCCCTTGATCGACACATGGGTGAGTAGATTGTGTGAATTTTCATTTCTGGGTGAACTATCCCTTTAATTTCATGAAATTTAATTCCTGGTTCAAATGCAAGTTTTTAAGCTTCTTTTACTAAGTTAGTTCCTTACGAGCCCTCAGAGTGGGTTTTGGGATCTTTGAAACCTTTTGTCACAAATATTGTATATTTCCTGATTGTAACCAGTCCAATCTGCATTGATGGAGGTCACCTCTCACATTCTCTGACATGTGTGACAGTACAGGTCAAATATGTACAGTTTGTTTCACCAGCTTTCCCACTACTCATTTCAACTGACAACGAAATAAAGCACACACCACCAGTGAACTGTGGTCCACAAGTACACAAACATTATGTAGTTCAGGGAGCAGTATTTGGCTCTTTTTGGAGTTTTGGGTTTTGGGTTCATTGACAAACGGCAAGTGTTCAGCACAAGCAATCAGTTTGTTCAGTGCTTTCTTGAGTTGAACCTGTTGAGAAGCTGCCGTATGGGGACTTTTTAGTTCTGGGTATTGGTGGTTTATCCTGTTCTAATATAGAGTCTTAGACCATGATATTTTATTGTAACCTTTTCACTGGTTGTGTAAGGTTTGCGTTTAGCAACCTAAAACACAAGGCTTTATTGTTTCCATATTGCAGATTTAGTTTGCACCTAATTGAAAGGAATGACAGAGGAACATCACTGAAATCAATGGGAATTTTTATGTTCATGGTTGCAGTAAAGTGAATTGCAGAGCCTCAGGATGATGATTATTGGCCGAGACTGTGACATGATGATCACACTGGGAAAGAAGTCGGTGGTGTTTGAATTGTGCAGGTTCATGCCTTGTTTTCACAGTTTTAACATAGAATGTCCTCTAGTGTTCAATGCAAGAAATGTGGCGACGCCGGCGAGCTAGTTCTGGCAGGCAACTCGAGCTGCGCTGCGCCAACATACAACATACATACATCATGTGACATACATCATGGGACATACCTCGCTCTCCACAACCATCTATATTACACACCCACGTTATCAGGTTGTCTATTTAACCATAGAGACATTTCCCATCAACCTCTTGCTCGGACTGCTGCTGCAGTATTGCCACCAGTTGCGTCAGCCCCTCCACCATCCCGGGGGGGGGGGGGGGCTAGACGCCAAACACTAAATCTGTTGTAACAACGTAAGTTGTCTGACTGAAATGGATTTCTTTATAGATGAAAAGAAATACCACTGGAAAGCTGTGAGAGAGAAGCTAATAACCTCCAACAAGAGGTTATGTTTTCACCCATGTCTGTCGGCTGGCTCATTTGTTAGCGTGATTACGCGAAAACAAATGAAACAAATTTCATCAAACTTGGTGGAGGGAGGAGGTCTTAGAAGAACCTAGAATGGGATTGTATCCAGAAATTGTGTTTCACTTTCAAGACAATTATGTTCAGGATAGTTTCTGGTCGTGTCTGTTGTTTTGGGATATTCCCTGAATGGCCCTCCCATAGAATAACAAAGTGCTGCGATTAGATGCACTGTATGAATGTGTGTGTGAATGGGTGAATGTAAAGCTGTAATATAAAGCGCTTTGAGTGTTCATCAAGACTAGAAATGCGCTATATAAGTACAAAACCATTTTACATTTACCATCTAGTCCTGGGCACCATTTTGAAAAACAGGAGCAATTTACTTTTTGTGAATGATGTGGTAGATGAGACCAATTTTCACCCTCGAATCACCTGTCTCACCTAAACTCGGCAGAGGTACATATAAGGGAAATACCTGGTTGTGATTATTGTACTGCTCTTGCTCAGTGAACCATCAGTGTAACTCTGGTTAGGATTATCTAAGATTATACTGACTGAGTAATGTAAAGACAATACAGATACTACAGGCATGTGCACCTCCAGATATAAATATGGACTGCGACTGATTTTAGAGACACTTCATTCTTCTGATGCTTCATACACACATACAATGATAACAAAGACACAACTCAAAGTCAGAAGAAACAAACTTGAATTATAACATGTGTGAAATAAAAAATGAACTGGTATTAATTTTCTGCCTTTTTTAACTAATGTAAAACTACAGCAGTTACCCCAGCAGTCAGTATTAATGTATGTGCATGCTAACAGGACAATGAGTACCAATGTTTTCTGCCCACCAGTATGGTACCAGCTAGAGGCTATAATGTGCGAGTGTCAGAGAGTTTGCACCTGATTATTCATTTTATCCCCCCAGTCTCCTGTGCTAAAGACCCAGACAATCACCATCTCAGATGTCACCAACTCCCTGAGAGGAACCGTGACCTACAAGGACGTCCCCTTAGTTCACACTGAGACCAAGACCATTACATATGAGTCAGCACAGGTGAGGGCAATTCTGGAAATCGCACAGAATACAACATTTCTCAAAGTATCTGAGGTTCTGATAAATACAATCAGTAAAGCCTGAATGGTCTCCCATCGTTTGGAGGGTAGAATTATTTTCAACTGCACATGTTGACTTACCAAATCTTTGCTGCAGAGAACTTTTTCCGACCATAGATCTTTACCCTTGTCTCACCTCTGGCTATCTGTTTAAATCAGGCGAGGCTAAAGCTATTCACATGTCTATAGGACATTAAATCTTCATATTTTATAAACCTGTGGCTACTTTCAAATTGTGGAAACAGTCTATATTATGTCCAAAGATTAAGTAGAGGGCCCAAATGGGAAACAATATTTTCACTATAGAGGGTGTTTAATGCTCAACACACTCTAGAGCTCTTGAGGAAAGTATGTGATTTGTGATATTGTGCTATATAAATAAAATTGGACATGACTTGACATATCAATATTTACTAATAATACTGTACTTATCCACACAGTATTAACAAACCATATATTACATCACCAGAAACTAAATATCACACACTGGGCCGCTGTGGCTCATGCAGTAGAGCAGGTCATCCCATTATAGAATTGGGCAGTTCAATATCAAGTCCTACTGTCCGCATGTCCAAGTTTCCTTGATCAGGAGTTTTTATTCCAATTGCTTCCAATGGTAAGACCAGCCTTTTGCATGATGGATTGCTTTAATCAGTTTGAAGGGGTGAACTTTACAATTTACACTTAATCTGGAACCTTTTGGTAGGTTGAGATACTGGGGCCGCAATGCAGTTGCTCCTTTTACTCAATAATCCAGCCTCTATTATTTCTATTTCCATTTAAATCCATAATCTATCATCATAACCACTTTTTGATTATTTTGAGAAATATGTATATCGTTTTTGAATTTACAACAAAACCAAGATTAAAGTAATCTGAATAAAGCAACCTATAATTGGAAATGTAGTTAGATTGAAGAAAAAGAAAAGAAGATTACCAATTTGGTGAATTATGTCCTGAGGTTCAATACACAGCCAACAATTTCCAAAATGAAATGTTGTTAAATGTCTGTAAACAATTACAGAAATTACACATAATATACAAGTGTGTTTAAAATTTATTAATTTGAGATTCTTTTCCAACACTTAAAAGGTGTCTCTCCCACAGCCGGTGGACAGCCTGGCAGAGAGGAACTCAGGGGTACTGCTGAGTGCTCAAACCATCACCTCCGAGACCATCAGCACCACCACCACCACCCAAATCACCAAGGTCTGCTCACATCACTAACAGACCTGCAGAAACTCATTATACATCAATACAGTAATTTACTACCATGCTGTGATGGATATTTACATTCAATCACTTGTGCCATTGGTATTGAACCACTGTTTGAGTACCTGCTTGAGGGTTACTGAAGACTATACAGCCTCCCATATCCTCATATGTCCTATCAAAATCAGTCAAAAGTTTTTTTGTTTTATTTTATAAAAGGATAAGGATAGTTTATGTTATTTATACTTTATTAAGAAAACTTCAGTTGGGTACTAATGGTAAATGGTCAGTATTTATATAGGGCTTTTTTAGTCTTGACCACTCAAGCGCTTTACAGTACAGTCTCTACAGTTTATCTCTGGGCATTTACTGGGTTCTTTGAGTATTTATTATCCACCTCCTGAGGTTTTTTTTCTCGGAATGAGGCCAAAAACTAAATACACCCAGTGCCTGACATGTCTGCAAATGGAAATGCTTTGTTTATGAGAAAGGTCAGAGGACAATGGCCATAGAAAGGCGGCAGTAGTTGCAGTCTCACCAACACTGGTCAGTTAAAGCCTGAAAAATGCAGTCTGGTCTGATGAAGTTGGATTTTAGCTGAGGCTAGAGAAAGTAGGCTCATTTGACATTTGACATTCAGCTGACAAATCTGCAGAAATTATGTGATACAGTCATGTCAACATGGAGCAGAATCCCAAAGGGAAATGTCAAACATTCCGTGAAATTTTTTTCTTGAAAAACTGAGGCAATTTGAGAGCAGATGGAGGAACTTCCCAGTATTAGTGTGTTGTTCCTAATATATGTCCAGTTGGTGCGTTAAAGTTTCAGTGTGACTTAACTAAAGTCTCTTTCGACTATACCTTGATAAAAAAAAAAAAAAGGGTTAGGGTTAGACTTAAATGGCACTTACTTATAGCACTTTGTAGTTTGGCATTTTTTAAGAAAATTGTACTTTTCTTGATTATTGTTGTTCTGGGTTTGTACCCTCATGGTTGAATGCACTTATTGTTAGTCGCTTTGGATATAAGCATCAGCTAAAGGAAAATGTAATGTGATGAACTTATACATCCTATCTGCTTATATCATTGCATGAAGATGCTCCAGTCTCCAGTACTTACATAAGAATGATTATATTTATTGCCAGATATCCAAAAGTTGTGGCCCTCAGCATAACTCGCTGAATCTACAGCATCCTTATACTGGCTGTTTACATCCTCTAAAGCAAGGGGTCTAGGGGATTTACTTATGACAATAGAATACTTACAAGAATACTATACAATAATATTTCAAGGATTCTAGCATAGCCTATCGTTGACACAAGAATGCTGATGTATGCAGTTGATATTGGCATAACCAGCACAGAAATTGTATATTGAGCAGTTAGTGTCTTTCTGCAAGACATTCTACCATTCTAGTTATTTATTCTCATTTAAATGCATGCACGCTGTCAAATGTTTCAGAAAGATTCTTTCATGCATCCATGTTGACATGCAACATTTTCAAAAACTGTGTTTACATCCAAATTTTTTCTCTCAGGGCCAGCAGTTTCTTCTCTTATTTCAGCTTGTATCATGTTTTTATTTTAGACGGTGAAAGGAGGGATGTCTGAAACTCGCATTGAGAAGAGAATCGTCATCACTGGAGACACTGAAATTGATCATGACAAGGTGAGAATGTAAATAATGGAGGAGGAGAAATATTTTTTTCACGTTTCCCTGCTCACAATAAATAGTGCTAAATAATGCTGTTTTTCCTTAAAGCTCTACTAAGAAAGTGCTGTAATTGTGTGTCTGGCTCAGATGTCTGCTTGGAATGTTTGTGAACATGATAGAAAAAGGTGGAATAATTTGAAGTCCCAATTTGCTTTATAGAGTAGTTGTGTTCATATATCATGTAAATCTGTTTTGTGCGCAAGCCACTTTAATTAAACTCATAAATTGTGTTCTCCTTAACCAACCTAGATTGTCCTTTGTTCACTCCTCAGGCTTTGGCTCAGGCCATTAAAGAGGCAAAAGAGCAGCACCCAGATATGTCCGTTACCAAAGTGGTTGTGCACCAGGAAACAGAGATCACCCCAGAGTAACATAGGCTGATCCTTTTGAAGGTGAGTGCCTACGCTGACTGCTCTGACTGAAACTGGAACAGCAGCATCACAATGATGCTGCTGTTCCTGCAGATCAGGGGTATTCAATTAAAATTCAGAGAGATCCAGATAGAGAACATTTCCTCAAGCAAAGGTACCGAAAAATAGCATTATGATTCAGTTTAATAAATATTGAAATATAAGTTGTATTAACGTCTGGTCTAGTCAACAACTGACAAATCAAATAATGTATTATAGAATAATATTTTAACAATATTTATTGCAAGTTTTCACATTTGATTTGAGGTATTATAAATAAGAAATCTAATAGAAAATAAAAGCTCTTTTCTTACGTCAAGTAAAAGATAAAAATACATTACAGAACAGTAGGTGGCGCAACGGGAGACGAGCTTATAGACGCCTACCTCATGATATTATATGTAGAAAAGTCCACGATTGTTTATTTACGTCCTCCCGGCTTTCCTCACACACAGTGAATGATGGCAACTATCAGACAAAGGCTGTTGATGGAGCTTGAGCTGCTTGAGATGGAAGAGGACTTGCTTGGCACGAGCTTAGAGAATTGTAGTTGACTCCGAACACGCCTAGAAAGGACAGTTTTAGCTGAAATAAAGTGACACCCAGCGGGTCAAAATGCTTATAGTATCGTTTCTTAGCGCAGCGGTTCCTCGGTCTTGTTTCCGAACTGCGTTTTTCTAATTCAGTGTCATGATAGCCGTGGAGTTAAAGTCGTGACAGCGGGTTTTTGCGCTGTTACCACCGCAGTTAGCATGGTGGCTAGCTTTCCTCTGCCTCACTTATCACTTCAAAATTCTTCCTCCTCACCAACTCGGCATTAAACCTGCACTGGTTCTTTTAGAAAGGCTCTATAAAAATTTGACAAACCTCATCTGCATGTTGGTGCGTCTGTTATTGTCTAAGCCATTGTGAGAAACATGTTGATTGTGCGATATATAATCTCAACAAAATATTTTGGGACGTCACTGACCAAGTCGTAAGTGTACAGCATCGGACCGGTGATCAATAACTGAAGAAAATCTTTTGATCCGAGGTAACAAGTCGATTACTAAATCTAGTGGTATTGATGATTTAAAAGGTAATGAAAAGCAAATCTGAAAAGAGCACATTTTTGTAAAATATTTAAAAGTTGTGATTCATACAACTATAATGATAAACCTTGATCCACATAAATGGTAAATGGCTTTATATTTATATAGCGCTTTTCTAGTCTTGATGACCACTCAAAGCGCTTTACAGTACAGTTCTACATTCACACACACATTCATACAGTCGCATCTATTTGCAGCACTTTATTATTCTATGGGGGGCCATTCGGGGTTCAGCATCTTGCCCAAGGACACTTCGGCATGCAGATGGGTCAGACTGGGGATCGAACTGCTGACCTTCAGGCTGGAGGACGACCACTCTACCCATCAGCCACAGCCGCCCCACAATAATACGATAACACATTCTGCCTCAAACATATGTGCTGGCGTCACAGCTTTCAAGTAATTTTAGCAAGTGTTTGCAAGGTGCACCTCTCCACATTCCAAATGCATTTGACAAAGAACAAGGACAGGAAGTAATGGGATTTAGCCTACAGAGCCCAACGATTTAGAACAAAGACATTAAAATGTGCTTTTGGCTGCATTTGCTGCAGTAACATCCATATTCACTTCCTCCACTGTGAGTGTAATATATTTAAGATGTAGTTCAAACACGTGGACTGAAGATAAGCTACACCATTATTTATCTTCGGAGCTTTGTGATTTTAGTGAAATCTCTTCACTGAGCAGCGCCTGTGTGTTGCTCTTTGTTGCAGGGAAGCACAAGGCTCAATACATAGCCTGACCATATAATGGTCAGGCTATGCTTCTGTCTTAGTAACTCAGATGCTGCATACAGCTTCCAGCTGCAGAGTCATCAGAGACTGCAGTGCACATTCTCCCAATGTCCTTTTCTTAGTAAATCTGGCCTTGATAATCTTGCTTTAGAAGTAAGCCTGGAGGCGAGACTTCAATGTATTGACAAAAAATTTGACTTCATTGTAAATTAACCCATAATGAGACACTGAAGCTATCACTGTAATTAAACCAGAAAACAACTGGTGACCAGGAGAACAAATACTATTATGTGAATGTGGAAATGGTGATTTGTATATAACATTACATAGGTCTACATTGGGACTCAATTAACCACAAATCTCTACTTAATATTCTTCTTTATTACACAAGTTGCATGCAAAGGAAAATGTGGATGAACCAAAGTAGTGTTTAGATGTAGTTTGGTTAAATCTGATTCATCATGAAACAAGATGCCTCAGCAGCATGAGGTATGTTAAGTAATGGTGCCCATGAGGCTTTAATTGTGGCCTTGTTTATGAGGGTCCAGGTTGGGAATCTGGTGCTGTTTAACCCACTGACAGCCTGGTATGTAAACATAACAGCCCTACCTCCCAGTCTGTCTTTTCAGTGATGAGGCGGTTATCCAGAACTAAAGGCCTTTTAGGCCCCAGTGTGGTCTGCCAGACCGCAGCATTCCTCTCTGTTCTTGTAGACTTGCAACATCATTTGTCATGTTTCAGTTGTTCCAAGGCCCCAAACAGTCCTCAAGTATTATTGCTCTGCTCATTTTACAAGGAGGCTTGAGAACTGAATGTTAACAAAAGTATTCAAGTATGTGTTTCCCACCAGCCATGTATATGTATAGCTATACAACTTTTGTGTAACTACATTTAGTTTGGTTGTTGCTGTAAAACAAGCACAATTTAAGTATTTTGTTGGAAATATAATTTCTCACGGGCAAAGAGCAAAAGTATTGCAACAAAACAGGCAACATATAAAAAATTAAACTGAACAAAACTATGATAGCTCTTAAATGATTGTTGGTGTTTAAAGTGTTGCTTGCACACCTAAATGTCAATACAGTAAAAAAGAAGCAAGCAGAATACATAATGAATACTAGTGGGATTTATTTCAACACCTTAACACTAGAATACAATTTACTGTCCAAGCGGTTAGTATGTGATGGGTTAGGTCTGGAACACATGATAATACCAGGTCCAAATAGAGTCTGTGACACCTCACTGAGGACCTGAATGCCCCCATGTACTTTTGGTTTGCTGGCATATTCAGTCAACGTCAATATGTTTAAATATCCCCTAAATATAACTACAAAGTATTTTATCAGAGTCCTACATATTCCATTACTCTGGCAAAGACTTGATGCTTTATTCATGTTCAGCTTATAGAAATGTAAGCTGCTGTGACATGGACTTTCTTATTGCCTTCCCTCCTGGTTTTCATAAACATTAAGCACACTTTATGTTCGCATATACTGCTGTACTGCTATGTACTCCTTCGTGTTGGTGTCTCTTGTTGCCAAGGTATACTGAATCTGTATTTTTCATATCATTTGGAGTGACCACTTATCATGTGGTGCGACCAGTAATACCAAGACCTGTGTTCAATTTAAAGTAAAATATAAAATTTCAGTGGCTGAAATATTAATCGCTAGTACACTATTCTTAAATTAATGGTATTTTTTTAAACATTTTTATCAATATTATGCACTTTACCTGAAAAATAAGTCTGTTAACTACATTTAATAAGGGGAAGGTGACATTATAGAACAAAAATATGAGATCATTATATACAAAAACTCTAAAGAAATGCAATTACTTTGTTACTAATGACTTTATATTATTGAGAAATTGTAAAAAAAAAATGTAAGCATATTAAGGAAATTAATTAATTTTAAGATAAATTACGTTCGCATCACGTGACAAATTTTAAGGCAAAATACATCTAGATGAAAAAACACTAAAAATCTAATACTTTTTAATTTTTATATGACTTCATGTATACACAACATTCCTGAATAATTATAATATTCTGACATGATTGTTAAGTTAATTAGACTGAATTTATAATGTGAACAATCAAAGCAGCGGTAACCTTGTGGCAGATTAAGTTTAGACTGATTCACATGATTTTATTTGACAATGAACATTTTCATTTATAGTAATCCAACTTAATGCAAATATTAAAATGTTCATTATTTTCTCTTTTATGTTCTATTTTTACTTACTTCATCACAGGAGCTACCATCTATTTTCAGTCTGTGCTCACATGTCAGAATTTGCTGGTGTTGTCACGATGTGATCTGAAATCTGGCTCTTTTTCCCCCCCATTCTCTGTCCATTTGTCAATCTCTCTTTCTACACCTTAGACCCCTCAGCTGCCCCCACTTCTCCCTCCTTTTGTGTGTCGACATCACACCATTTTACCTCAGCACCCCCCAGCCATTACACCCAAATGCACTGCCTTTGTGACGTGAATCACCAGACCACAGGAGAGAGAACGAACATCAACATTGAACTATGAACTTTCCCATGAGCATGGAGTTCAGCCTGAAGGATACAGTCACCAGAACATTCCCAAGAACCCCCCTGTATTCCCCACAATCCCCGTCTTGTTCCAGTTACTGCCAAAAGAACAACCACTGGACTCACAAAAGAGGGAAATTTAAGAGAAAAAAAAAAGAAAATAAAGTAAATCATGAGTGGAAATTTCTCTGGGTTTTAAGACAATTTTTCAAGGGTATTTGGTGTTTTAATCTTGAGATTACTGGTACTTTATTTTTCTACAGTTTTTCTTAACATCAGAATTGGTTACCGATAACTTGGAAATTAAGCGTTTTTTAACAATGTTATCAAAAAAGCATCAACTGCGGGATTGTGGGTGATTTTTCTTGGGATTGTATACAATGGGAGATGAGGATCCCTCTCAAATTTTAGCACGGGTTTGGTGTCATTTCTTGTACAGTAAATATGTATTTTCCCTCTCAATGTGAAAATAATATTTTTTCAAGTCATGTATAAAAAAAAAGATTGATTTTACCAAACCGGGGGGCTAGTACTCCTTCACCTTATTTAAAGTTATGACTTGTTCATTTGTTGAGTGATTTTTAAATCTTTGATTGTTTTAGTTGTTCTTGTTGTTATTGTTGTCGTGCTTGTGTCACTAGAACAGGGCTTTATCAGGACCAAGGAGACAGCAGTGTAATGAAATTACCTTTTGTTTATTTATACCCAACCCTATCGTATTTTTGTGTGTTTCGCATTTTGAGATATACTCAGCACACTTGTATGTAACCTCAAGATTTTTTACTGAGAACATTTCAGTCATCCCATACAGTTAATTACAGTCTACTAATTGATTTTAGCATTTACAGTGGTTATGCATATTTTTCCATTTCTACTCCTCCACTAAATGGGCAGTGTGTACTCATCCAGGGAGAGGGAAGTCAAATGGCAATTTCATAAGTATTGCATGTCATTGTCAACACATTCCATTCTTTAATTACACCAGGTCCAAATGTAAAAGCTGTGAATTTAAGATCTCTGCTTAAGCTTAAAGTGGAATTCCAATTTAAAGTTGATTTCATAGTTTTGTTTATCTTCATAACATCTCACAAAGTAATTGATCACATCTGGGAACAACATGGCATCACTAACAAAGTCAATAAACACAGAAAGAACAGTTTATCAAGAATATCTAGACATTTTAAACAATCTATAATCATGTAAAATTAGATGATTTTATACTGCTTTTAAATGAATAACATAATAGTCAAAATAAATACAAATATTGAATGAAAGGTTAGAATAAAATTGGCTAGTTTTGTTTTTTGTTTTGTTTGAATGTGTGAAGCTGCAGCAAGTTTCTGTTTCAACATTTGATTGACTTTAATTACATTATTCTGTTTTTGCTCGGAAAATGTATTATCAAATGTCATTTTTAAATTGAATATTCCCATTACATAAACTCAGGAATTAGCTCTGAGCTGAAATTCTTACAATCATACCAAGTGTCTCTGACACAGAGTATGGATGCCGTTAGTTACTGCTAGCTGCTATTTATTTGTAAGCCATCAAATTTAGCTGTAAACGAGTGAAACAAAGTAAGTATAATCAACGTTTGTAGGTCATACAGTCAACATGATGTCTGTACAATGTAAATCTTGGTACACAAAACAGTCAAGCAAATGATTTAAAACCAAATAAGACATGTGTCATATAGCTTAGGATCTGCATAAAATGTTAATGTCCTGTGGAGTGGGAGAGATGATTTTCATTTATGGTAAATAGAAGAAGACCCAGAGTAGATCCATGTGGGACACCAGTATTAACCATAAGTGCACCTTAGTGAACTGCTGAGTTATTCCTGAGATGATGTTAAAAAACATTGAATGGACAGTTCATGTGAACTCAAAATTAGTTTTCAGTTAAATACTAGTCAACAGTTTATAATGCCCTCAATTTATTTCATAATTCTCCTTTAAATAGGCTTTGATCTTCTTTAAACTATTACTTTAATCTGAATAGTCTAAGAATTGGCATACTGCTTGTGTTATTATTATAGTGTACCAAGACAAGAGGAGCAAAATAAAACCCTGCTCAGTAGACACTGCCCATTTAGATCATATTTATTATAGCACATGCAATTTACATTTTGTTTATTTTATTTATTATCATGCCTCTTTAGAACACAATATTTTGTACAGTCATCCCAAAATGTTACTTATTTTATCGTGATGTCATCTTATATGTGGCACTCCCTTTTCTCATCGGAAATAAGCAAGCCATCATTTCTACGTTTCTTGAATGTGAACCCTCATTTTACCATTACAGGAAGTCATCTAGTGAAAGAGCAGCACACATCACAATAAAAATCAATGTACTCAAAGTCTCTTTTATTATTGTGTTTTGGCTGCTGTACATTTGTTCCATTGTTGGTTTGTGTTTGTTTGTCTGCAAGATTACACAAAAACAACAGAGCAGATTTCAATGAACCTTGGTTGAAGGATGGGACATGGGCTAAGGAAAGAAGAAGATTCGGATCTGGATCAGGGGGTGGATTCAGGAACTTTTTTACTTTCTTTAACATTCTTTAGTTAATTTCTTAAGAGAATAATGCATGGATCTTGATGAATGAAAGCAGTCATGTTTGGGAGATCTTACAATATTTCCCACAATATTCAAGCACTTTGTGACATTGGAGAGAAAAAAACTAAACAGGAAGAAACCGAAGTAGACAGTTTGTGCAGCCATCTGCCTCAACTGGTTGAGGTGAGCGGGGAAAAATAGGGAAGAGAGAGGAGAAAGATTTTATAAAATTGTATAAGCCTGATTAGACTGTTATAATAACAGTGATATTAATAGATATAATTATATTATTAATGATAACAGCAAGGGTTCATATTATTCAATAATAATGATAATAATTCTGATAATAAATAATGATTGAGGTAATAGTAACAATAGTTTAACAGTAGTGTCAGATAGCAGTTGAATATTGTGTACTGCACACTAAAGGATTTTAAAATCTTAACTGAGTATAAAATTATGGGTGACCACAGACATAAATACATATGTTACCAATTCAAAAATGAGAATTAACACACTAAATTATCAAGTCAAGAGGCAGGACCACAAGTGATTAAAAAATAACCATAGAGGCGGACTGCTGGTTGCACTTGTTTGTGCAATATTTTGCAACTAAATGTGGGACCATATAAAACAAGACCTAATTTTGTTGTCCTAATTACACAAGTTTCTCCACTTAGCATTGGAGACATTTGTGCTGCATAGGCAAATTTGATTCCAAACATGATGCTTCCTGGTCAGTTGGTCTAATTGGCTATTGTGGGTTTCAACTGAACATGTGTGATATTTACAAATATAATAGAATATGTCTGTTAGATTACAGGATCAGATAGTGTGTTAAGATCAGCCTTGAATTTGCAACACTCTGCGATTGTCGGGAGAGGTGAATCTGACAGGTCTGACCAATCAACATGGAAAAGGCTGGCATCCCACTTCAGCTGTAGGTAGTCCAACTCCAACTTTTATCAAAATAAAATACAAAACATTAATATTTAAAATATTAATATTAAATCATAACTTTAATTGGTTAAAGTTGTCTTGGGGCACCACCCTTCGAAGAAAGGGAAAATATAGCCAATTTATTGATTAAGATCAGTCTCATTTAGATCTATTTCAATTCGAAATCTCAATATTTTACTATAAAGATTATATAAGATTAAGATTAAGATTAAGATACATTTATTTATCCCAAACACATGCACAGACATGCACAGGCACACTCATGCAATTGTAGGGAAATTTAACCTCTGCTTTTAACCCATCTGGTGCAGGACACAAAGAGCAGTGAGCGACCATGTACGGCGCCCGGGGAGCATATAATGAACAGTGAAGGTTATAGAGTTCTTAACAGTGTAACGGTTGGCAAAATTCACTTACGCAACATTAATGAAAGAACATTTGTAAAAGAAAACATTTATTATGAACATAATAAAGTATAAAAACACAAATTACTAAACAAACGTACTAACTAACAAGGATGCGTATGTGAGTGTATGTGTGTGTGAGTGTGTAAATTAGGGTGTTCTCAAAATGGTGGTTGACCAAAGAGTAACGCCTTCCTGAGCTTGTTTCAAAATGGTCGCTGACCCCCTAAGATAGCAGCCCCCCCCCCCCCCCCCCCCCTTTTCTGAAGTGGGGGAGGAGATATGTAAGGTGAAGACTATAAGTGTGTCTGTGTAGATGTTAATCAGATAATGAGAGAGTCAGGGAGAAAGCCTGTGGCGAGCCTAACTAGCATTAACTTTCATTTAACTTATGCCTACAATATCACAGCATATATAAAACTTATAAACACACACAGAATCAAATAAACAGTCTTGCTTAGTCTAGTATAATTATTAAGCCCACTATGTTACCAGTCCTTTGAAAGGGAGAAAGTTGCTGTGCAGTTTGCAGTTCTGTGACGTCTCCTGGCTTTGTGTAAGGTGTCTGCCTTAGCGTTGCTGGGGAGCCGTGCGCTCCGATGATGGTTCGAAATCCTTACCTGCAGGACATTGAGTCGCTGCTAGGAGTTTGTACAGCTTGAAGGGCGAGGAGGTTTCCTTGAGAAGGTGAGCTGGAAGCTAGACCTTTGCGTTCCTCTCTTTGGATGCGAAGAGTAGGGTTGAGCTGGATAAATCAGGTTTCTCCTCTCAAGCTTTTGACTAGACATGAAGGCTGGAAATTGGCCTTTGGTTTCATAAAAACGTGTTTCCCAACAACCCGTTAAAGTATTCTGCATATTTCCACTACATTACCCCCAATTTAAAACCTCTGAACCCCTCCACTGAAAAAGAGCTTTTAGATTGTGTCGGGTAAATTTGTTAAATAATTTACTTGTTAAGTTGATGCAGGTAATCTTTTAGAGGTTTCAATTACTGTCTCATTTTATTCAGGGTCATCACAAACCAAGAGAAAGAAGTTTTCAAAAGAAAAAAAACCTTTAGGACTACATCACCTCTGGGAAGGTTCCTGGGAAGGTTCCTGACACTGGGAAAGTCAAGTTTCTCAAGTGCATTGAGACTTCACCTGAAGCACCTAAAGGCAAGAAATTGGAGGTAGAGACATTTTAAGTAAAAACTGCATCGGTGCATTAAAACGAGACTTTGTAAAACAAAGGTAGACTTTGATAATTTTGCACCATAGCTTTCCAATGGAATATCGGGTTTGTGTTCTTATCTTCCCTGGTGTTCCCTGTGCTTAAATTATTATTTGTTTTGGGTTTATTTTGTTATTTATGTTTAAGTATGTATCTTGTTATTTAAACTAGTTATTTGTTGTCCTTTCAACGTGGCAACTCACCTCTTGTAAATACCTGTAGCTTTAACGGAGCGGACAGATATTATAAACACACAAAATCCCGAAGTGGACTCTTCCAGTCTGAGCCTGATAAAGCACCTGCTGTGCATTGCCGGTTGATGATGGTAACAGCGAAAATAGTAGGACAGCAGCTGTATGGCGATTCACGATCATACAGATCAAACGGATAAGAAGACTGCATTAATTCCGTTTTAACACCCCTCGGCGAGCGGAATGAGGTCCGAAGCAGTTTTAATTCCCTTTGCTACAGGTAGCGCAGGGTGGGAGTAATTTAGTCACGGAGTTAGCCATTCTCTGTTTACATTGTCGGCACGCAGCGGGTGAGTCGGGTTCTTTTGAATGAGCTTCAGCGTGTGATGGAAATTCATCTTGAGATTTGAAATAATGAAATTCTCAGACCGGAGTTGCTTTTGGGTCTTTATAATAATAAGCTCTGCAGAGTTAACAACAAGCACGGGCGCTCAAAATGGAACAACTGGCCGCAGGTTCACAAAAGCCAGAACTTATACAAAGAGACGTTTCACAAGACAATATGAAAAAAAGAAGACATGCCAGAACTAATACAAAGAGGTGCTTCATAAAACGTAATAACAAAAAAAGTTATGAAATCCTCCTCTATGTCTATATGCTGTGTCCGTCCGCTGTAGCAAACTCCCTGTTTGCCAAGGTCACAGGAGTGAGACACCTAGTCAGTGGATTTCCACAACCTTAGACACTGGTCATTATAATTTTCCATTACACTCCCGCATTTGATCATCAATAAAAATATGATCACTACCCAAAGATTAATCAAGAAACATCATAATCAACATCAATAACAAACATCAAATCATAGAAGAAAATCGACGAGTCTACTATCCTGGTACTTTGCTTACGTACAGTCACATTCACCTTGGAGGAGTTCTAGAGCAATGCATGACGATGAGGTCACAATAGGTAGCCGCTGCTGTTTATGTGGAATGTTATTGAGCAAGCATTTAAACTGAAGATGGGAGGAAATCATGTCATACAAAATCATTTTCTCATTAACCATTATCAAAATTTAACATACTTTATTTATCGGCAAAAGTAAATCATATTAACATGTAATAAAATGTGAAATGTCAACATATAGTATATCTAAGGTTGAAAATATCCAGTAAAAACTTTCAAAATGTATGCTAGGAAGTAAAATGTATTAATCAATCAAACAATCCAATTTCATTTGTATAGCCCATATTCACATATCACAATTTGTCTCATAGGCCTTTAACATGGTGTGACATCTTCTGCCCTTAACCCTCAACAAGCATAAGGAAGAAAACTACTCTAAAAACCCTTTTCACAGGATAACAAATAAGTAGAAACCTCACTGAGAGAGAGAGACACATGTGAGGGATCATTGCAGTAGCTTTTTTTTTTTCTAGAGAAATCACTAAGAAACACATAAGCAAGCTGGACGGAGCAAATAACATAAAAAGAAAAGTAAAATAAAAAAAGTAAAATGAAACTAAATTTGAGTATTGCCATCAGAATCATCTGTGCTGTCAGTGTCAAGGTAGGGAGGAATGGGGAATAAGTTACGGATCAAGGGAACCTGAATCACTTTTCTTGTCTCTAGTCAATTTTGCATGTGCTGGATGGGTCTGAGATGGCCTGACGTTGTCATACTCACAATTCTAGTCAGAATGTGAGTCTGATACCGTTCCATTGGGCTGTGATTATGGGGCGTGTTTCAACCGAACCAGAAAAAAAATGCCTCTTGTCTCAATTGGGTAGACCTACAACCAATCAGAGCAACGTAGTATGTGACGTATGTTAAGCGACGCATTGTGAGTTATAAGGACGCTTAAGGCGACGCCAAAGCGATGCTTCAGCGCCGCGCCAAGCCTTAAAAAACAGCTGACTCCCATCCACTCCCATGTTAAACCTTTGTGCGGGTCACACCGGAGGCTGAAGCGCCGCGCTGCACCAAGGCTGCACCAAGGCTGCACCAAGGCTGCCTAGCGCCGTGCAGCGATCGTTTCGGCGTCGAGTCTATTTTTTCCGCTTGACGCGAGCGCATCGCGCCAGGAAACACACTGAAAAATGATTTTAAATGATATTGATGACATATTTTATATGATATAAATTATCAAATATGCATCCCATACTTTGAATTCCCCTTCTGTTGTCCTGGAGTTTTAATTTTTTTCCAATGACATTATTAAATGCCCCCCTCTGCCCATTATTGACATACACCAAACACCAAACACATAACACATACACATATTGACATACACCAAACACATAATACATACTCACATTGATACACCACATATATTCCTTAAACCATACTCATAGTCAACACTTTATATCACACATCCCAGCTCCCTGATTCAGTTCACACAGAGACAGTGAGTAGACCTTGGCCCACAATCTCTCTCCCAGACAACACACTAACGCAGCTGCACTGATACAGCAACATTATCACCTCTGGTAACCACGACAACGGAGTGCACGTACGACATCTTCATCACGCGATATTCCAAGAGGATATAATCTATGTGCGCACTCTGTTTAAGCGTCTTTCTTCCTGTGCAGCCTCCTGCGTAGAACTAGAGACCCATGCATGTTCAATTGCTGGACACCGCGTTTTCCTGACCTGTGACCTCTGAATAAACTTGCTTAACTTCAACTTGAGAACGACGACTCCTCTCCTTTGATTTCCACCCGCAACAAATGGTAGCAGAGGATGGTTTCAGACGATTGAAAAGAGCGGAGTGGAAAAACAACCAGTCGGGGAGGAGGTCGTCTCTCGGACGGGAAAGAACCGCCCTGCGTGACTTGTCTCTCCTCGGGAACCTGATCAAAACAGCGCTGTACTATTAAAAGGTAAGCAGAGCCTATTTAATTGAAATCTGCATATTGTCGTGATAGGAAATAAAACTAAATTTTTGATCAGTAGTACTGAGGGTGAGTACAAGTTGCCTATGCTAAATTTAGAATAGTAATTGCAAAGGTCTGAAAACGCTGTGTATTTAGCAATTGTGGTTTTATATTTAATAAAGAGATACCGGCAGCTTACACTGTAAAATATGACTAAATGAGTTGGTGTAAGAGTAGCTGAGAGAAAAAAAAAAAGGAGTTAAAATTCAGCCAGACCCATGTTGTAAAATAGCTCCACGACGGTGGTTGATGTGGGGGTTGGCGTGACGACACACACTGTAAAACAAAGCACCTTAACGGGTTTGTGTGTGGGACTATCGCTACGGATTTAACTCACAGGCCCTCCAAATCTCGCAAAAAAGGGAATGGAAGGGCCTAACAATTGGACTATCAAATATTATAATTAGAAAAAGTGACTGTGGGGGAGACTTCTGAGGAGCAGCCCTTTTGCGGTCTCTGCCCGTGTGTTAGCATTCCTACACACTGATTGCAAAGCGCACACACATCCCCTCTCACTGACGGAGCAACACACACACAATTTCATAGACTGACTGAAAAAAAAAAAAAAAATGGAGGATTTTGGGGAATATGTGACCGCACAAGTGAGAAATATGACCGCTCCTAAGGAGTGGAAGAGTAGGGAGGAAGTGTGGAGCAAGATTTTGATCGGGTGGCGGAATAAAGGGTGGATATTGCCAGGGAACATAGCCCCAACCCGGAAGGTGATTGGAAGTATGAGAGCCGCACTGCTCTTAGCAGTGGACGAGGCGGAATCAGCAGAGAAAGCAGCTAAATGCACTCTGTTCACCAACCACCATGTTAAAACTAAAATGGCTAAATTGGAATTGGAGATAGGCTCACAGGCTCTGGATGTTTGCTTGCGGGTTGTGTTCGGTATGCCGAAATTCGGAGAAGGGACTGATGGCTTGGGAGTGAATGTCAAAACTCCCAGTGGGGACAAGGAGCAACTGCAGGAAACAGCCAACGCCCTTGCAGTGCCAACCCCGGCCGCTGTGCCATCCCTATATCCCCAAATGCCCCCTCCTTACGGTGTCAAAACAGGTGTAATACCTCTGTCTCCCCAGAAGAGGGAGACAAAGAGGGCTCCAACTGAACTTCCACCAAGTGCCTACACGATGGCGCCAGTGCGCGTAGTAGAGGGAGGAGTGCTTCATGGAGTCATGCAATTGACAGGAGGACAACTTACTGTGAAAGATGATTCACTTTCGGAGGCAACACAGATCCTTACAGGAACAGTGGAAACAGTCCAAAGTGAAATCAGACTGCTGAGAGAGGAAATGGCTGCAATGACTGCTGCGGGGACAACTGAAGGAGACCAAGATGGAGGGCACGAGGGTCACAGAAGCAGAAGAGAGACACCATCGTGCTCCGCCAGTGGATCGGTGAAAATGCATCGCTCACCGTCACCAGATGGGGCTAAAGGAGGGCCGGCCTCTGCCCAAGCATTTGAAGGGAGGATCAGAGAGAGGAGGTCCAGCCTTGGAGACCACACTCCATGGGGAAAGGGGTACACCTGGACAAGGTCAAAACAACATCCCTCCATGACACGCACCCTGCTGCCCTCAGAACGATGGGACCTGTCTAGCCCCACGTTGGGCGCCGGTTCTCCATCACTCAGATGACGAGTGGGAGAAAGAAACACAAGATTGGGACAAGCACCAGTATAGGTCGGGCCACTCAGAAGAGGAAGGCGAAAAGGGGGAGGAAAAAGAGTGAGTCCACGTAATTAACGGCATCTTACATGGCAGTGCCACACCTATGAGGACGAGAGGGCATCATGAAAGGATGAGGGAGGCCCAGAAGAGGGAAGAAGCAAGACAGGAGGAGAGGCCTGCATACTCGCTCCCCTTGAGACAGGCACCTGGACAGTCACCCGGCATGTGTGACTTCCACCCATGGGGATTTGCTGATATGACGGGCCTAATTGAAGGATTGCCCCCTCTCACGTCAGGAGCCACTCCCTGGATTGAGGCGTTTGAAACCCTCACCATGGGGAACAACCTGGCCGCTGGGGACCTCCGGCCGGTGTTAGCTCGCTGCACAGATCCACATCGTGCGGCTAAGCTGCTTCAGGAAGGAGGAATCACTGCATTGGTCCCCAACCATGCATCCTTCAACCCCTACCGGAACCCCCTGTGGACCGCCCTGAGGCGCAAGTACCCAACCCCACTAAACAAAGGTGCTCTGAAGGCCTGTAAGTGGGATGGGAAGATGTCCCCTGCAGAGTTCATTAGACAAACACACGCGGCCTGGAGGAAGGCCTACCTTGGACCCCATGACTCCTCCGACCTTACCATCTCCATGTGGAGAACAGCTACCATTCAAGGACTTCCACCATCAGTTCAGACTAAGCTGGAGGATTGCGTGGGCCTGGACGAAATGGTTGGAACTGAGTGGCAGGCTCAAGTCACTCACCACATGAACAAGCACACTGAAGCCCAAGACAAATATGATGATGAGATGAAAGTGCTGCAGAGAAGGCTCATGGTGGCTCAGGTCTCCGAACATGAAGGCACCAAGGCTGAGAGGAAAACAGCAGCAGCTGCCAAAATAGTGAAACCTCCCACGGCTGAAGAAGTAGCGGACCTGGTGGTTAAGCAGATGACAGCGATACAGCCTCTCCCTACGCCTCAGCCACAGTTGCAGACTCCTCCTCTACATTATGGCTCACCACAACAGCCTCTCCCTACGCCTCAGCCCCTAATGCAGGTTCCTCCCCTCTATTATGGCTCACCACAACAGCCTCTCCCTACGCCTCAGCCCCTGATGCAGGTTTCTCCCCTCTACTATGGCCCACAACAACAGCAGCAGTATGGCCAGTATCAGCAACCACAAGGCCCGTATCAGCACCAACCCCAAGGAGGAAGAGGAGGTTGGGCACCAGGAGGAAGAGGAGGTTGGGCACCAAGAGGCAGAGGACGTGGCACAGGAAACACCACATATTTCTGCTATAACTGTGGAGGACCAGGGCATATAGCCAGAAACTGCAGGCTGGAACCCCAGCAAATGGGGCCCCCACGTGGTCAAGGCTGTGACCAACCCAGAGAACCACCTTACCAACCACCTTACCAACCACCCCCTCAGAGACAAGCCAACATGCCTTACCCAGTCCCATATGATGTGGACCCAGCCACCCAGACCCCCCTGAGGGAGTGGAGGAACGAATGAGGATGCCCGCCACCAGAAGGGGGACTGATGCGACACTTTGGACTCAACACCGAACCACTTGTGTCGTGTGACATTGATGGTGTCCCTCATCTCATGCTGGCAGACACTGGAGCAACATACTCCTGTCTGCGGACCACACAGCCACTTTCAGAAAACTCCACTATGGTGGTGGGAGTTACGGGGTCCCCAATTAGACAGTCCTTCACCCAACCCCTCCGTGTGACGCTGGGAAGCCACACAGTTTCTCATGCATTCCTCTCTGCCCCAACATGCCCGGCCAACTTATTAGGACGTGACTTGATGTGCAAACTCAAGTTGAAGATTTATCTCGATGAAAAGGGGGTCCAAATCTCCTCTGAAGTCCCAGAAACCACAAGACAGCATCCAATTCGTATCCTATTCACTGGAGAAATACCCTAACCACCGGATCACGAAGTGTTTTGGCTCAGACTGATGCCCACTGGCCCCTCAACACCACGCATCCAGTTCCTGTTCAATACATACAAACCTAAAATCTATGCTTTACACCCATACAAAACTCCCCTCTCACACATACACTGCACTCTTAATGTCACCTCGAACCCTGATGAACAATATGAGGAAGACTGGGACGAGAACATGGCTCATCTACAACCCAAGATCACATGTTCAAGTATAGTGTGTGGCAAAGAAGGAGTGGCTGCAGAGGTTAAACTGGATGACTTTGCTGAAGAATGGTACCAGCTCACAGAGTCTGCTCCACATGTAACACTAACTGTGGGATTTGGCCATGAAGCTCGCAGTCTAGGCCCCATGATGAAGAGAGCACAAGGTTTGACCTGGATTGCCACTACAGACCCAGAAGTTCTCAAGGCCGCCACTGAAGACATGTGGAAGTTCAACATCCCTGCCACCACGGAAACCACACTCCCAGAACACTTGCCCATACCAAGACATCACGGTTTGTCCTGCACTGGCCACACCAGACTACACCAAGCCATTTCATCTTGATGTTGCAGAGACGGGTGGTGTTGTGAATGCAGTATTATTCCAAAGGCGTTCAACAGACCGATGTGTCCTCATCTACCATTCCTCCAAACTCGACACGGTCGAGACAGGACAAAGTTTGTGTGCCCGATACATTGCAGCTGTAGCGAAAGCCATTAACAAAACCAGCCATGTCGTCATGGGACATCCAACTCAGATTCACACCCAGCATGGAGTTGCCGCTTTCCTCCAGAGCAAAGAGTTCAACTTCAGTGCAGCCCGGAAGACCAAACTTCAGGTCCAGTGCACTCAGTCACACATAACCTTTGTTCCAAGCATCAACAACATGGCGACCAACATTACAAGTGGAACACCCCATGTGTGTGGAGAACTTGCGATCAAGGAAAACAAGCTCAGACCAGAACTGAGTGCAGATCCCATTCTGAATGCTGATGCCTGGCTGTACACGGACGGTTGATGCTACAAAGGAGAAGATGGCAATGTGGCTGCCTATGCTGTAGTGCAGCAACACCCAGATGGAAGTCACACCACCTTGGAAGCTGGAATCATTCCCCAGCCAGCTTCAGCTCAGTTAGCTGAAGTCACAGCCCTCACAAGAGCCCTAGAGTTGGGGCAAGGGCAAATTGTAAATGTCTACACTGACTCTGCATACGCACATGGTGCCGTTCAGCTTGATGGCCCGTCCTGGATGAGACGAGGCTTCCTGACTACCGGTGATCAACCGATCAGACATCAAGTTCCAATGAGACGCCTCCTGAGTGCAGTTCTGTTGCCCAGACGCCTGGCTGTCATGAAGTGCAAAGGACACGACACCAACCAAACCAGAATCAGTGCTGGAAATAATGCAGCTGACCAAGCTGCCAAGGAGGCAGGAGGTTACACGCCGCCTCAGATGGTCATGGCATCCCCCAGCCCAGCTCAGTTCACGGAACTCACTGAAGACACGCTCATCCAAATTCAGGAAAAAGCTGGACCGTATGAATGGTCCACATGGAGACAAAAGGGGGCCTTGAAGTCTAAAGAAGGCCTCTGGAGGTCCCATGATGGACACATCGTTGCCTCGGCAGAACTTTGTGCCATGTTGCTCAAGGAAGCACATGGCCTCACCCATGAAGAAAAACTCAGAACCTTCCAGAGAATTTCAGCCCTATGGCGGCATCCACATCTCGAGAGCATCTCCAAGTTATATTGTGACGAATGTTCCATTTGTGGGAACTCCAATCCTAGAAGACCTTTCCAAACACCCATAGGTTCATATCCCGTTCCTGCCGCCTGTTTCCAAGACATCAGTATAGACTATACAGACATGGGTGCAGACGGGAGAGTGCAGGGAATGAGATACATGTTGGTAATGGTATGTAGGTTTTCTAGATGGGTTGAAGCCATCCCCCCCAGACGGGAGGATGCAAAGTCAGTGATCAAGTGGCAGCAGAAGGACTTGATCCCCCGTTACGGGGTTCCACGGTTCATCCGCTCAGACAATGGCACACACTTTAACAACACACACCTAAGAGAGGTAGAGGCTGCCTTGGGCATTCACCACAAGTTTGGCTCAGTGTATCATCCACAGTCACAAGGCCTTGTAGAAAGAGCCAATCAAACGTTGAAAGCCAAAATTGCGAAGGTTTGTGCAGACACTAAAATGACATGGGTTGAAGCCCTGCCATTGGTGTTGATGACAATGAGGTCGTCCCCAGGCGGTAAGACACACCTGTCGCCACATGAACTGTTGACAGGCAGAGTTATGCCTGGTCCACCCAGGGATGGAGGTCACGTGCCACCCCTGGATGTACATTGAAATGTCAAGTTATATGAAGGTTTTAACTGCTGTTACTGTAGCTCTCTCCAATCAGGTCTCCAGGGCCCTGGCGACTGATCCGGAGGAAGCTGCAGGACCAAAGGTAAAAGTTGGTGACTGGGTAAGAGTTAAGGTTCACAAAAGAAAGTGGCCAGAACCCAGGTGGACTGGACCGTACGAGGTGAAGGAAATTACTTCACACTCGGCCCAGGTCAAAGGTAAATCAGGCGCTCCTTGGCACCACCTGACACATTGTACCCCAGCACCTTCAACTTCCCGCCCATTGGCTGAAATAAGAACTAATTTGAAAAATGGAGAGGGTATAAGATGTGCCTGTGTTACTCCTGGACTGCCATGGAGTCCTGTGCGTCTTCTGGTCGTAAAATTACTCCCAATATTAAGATGTGCACAGCACAGGATGAAAAGGGGGAGGGCCAGAAGCCTTACAGCTTACCACTGGCGTTAAACATCACAAAGAGACGTGGTTGTATGATTGTATGTCTGTTTGTTTTTATTTGCTTCATTCAGAAGTAAAGAATTCCCAAAGAAATTGTTAAAATTACACTGTTTGGTAGCAATTTGTTGTTTCAGATTTTTCAAATATATTCAATCCATTAGAGGAAAGGAGAAACGGTTTAGGCCTCCAAATTTCTACATAAAATCAGATCATTTAATATCTTATTTTATTTTAACCTGACACAACAGGGCTAATAGTAAAGACCATTTTAATACTCCACAAGTTACTAATTGGATTCGTAATATAAATTCAAGGATGAGTGATTCACTACATTAAATTAAGGTGTCCTTTTAAAGCCCATCTCTAAGTATAGTTTATGTGCAAAGTTTTTCCTTCTCTTTCTCTGTTTGTATTATATTTAAGCCACTTACACCCATACAAAAGTTTCATCCGCGACTGTGGCCTTGTGAGAATGAGATAACAATGTTTTTTGTTTTTAGTCTGGTGAAGTTGCTGCTCCGATGAAATGAGCCCAGTGAAAGTTCAATAACAGCTGATCTGTTCTGCAATGCTCAGGTTTGATGAGAAGGGAAATCCAGCTCTTCTCTTTGGTTGTTGAAAAGCTGTTTTATTGACTTTTATTAATTTTGTTTTGCTGGCTGTGATTCTTTTAATCACAGCTATGTTTTGGCATTAAGCACTCCAGTCCCCCAAGCAAGCACACAGAACTTGGGGCACACTATAACTGATACAGCCTGAAGTGCTAGCAACCTCTCAGAGCTACACCACACCCCCTCACACACACTGATAAAAATCCTCTCGGCGGGACCTGTGAACCGACGCCGGAGTTTTAACTTTTTCCTTATGTTATATATTTTCCTATTCATTTTTGAGCATTTAACAGAGTCCACAGTGTCAGAGGTTGATTTTGCTTTTTGTGTTACATTTTCTCTCTAAACCCACAGTATCATGCATGTGTTTTAATTAAATAAAGATATGATTGCTGTGATTCTTTTAATCACAGCTATGTTTAGACAATTCTTTATCTATAATTGTCAGTTTTCAATTTTTGGTTGATTGCTGTGATTCTTTTAATCACAGCTATGTTTAGACAATTCTTTATCTATAATTGTCAGTTTTGAATTTTTGGTTGATTGCTGTGATTCTTTTAATCACAGCTATGTTTAGACAATTCTTTATCTATAATTGTCAGTTTTGAATTTTTTATTGATTGTTGTGATTCTTTTAATCACAGCTAGGTTTTGACAATTTTATAAATGCAATTGTTAGTTTACTCGTTTTTGGTTTTAGTAGCTGTGATTCTTATATCACAGCTATAAGTTGACGTTTCATTTTTGTATAATTCCCCTTTTCCTGCCCTTTGCCTTCCCTGTGATATCCACACCTATCAGTTGTGGAAAGGGGGATTTATTGACATACACCAAACACCAAACACATAACACATACACATATTGACATACACCAAACACATAATACATACTCACATTGATACACCACATATATTCCTTAAACCATACTCATAGTCAACACTTTATATCACACATCCCAGCTCCCTGATTCAGTTCACACAGAGACAGTGAGTAGACCTTGGCCCACAATCTCTCTCCCAGACAACACACTAACGCAGCTGCACTGATACAGCAACATTATCACCTCTGGTAACCACGACAACGGAGTGCACGTACGACATCTTCATCACGCGATATTCCAAGAGGATATAATCTATGTGCGCACTCTGTTTAAGCGTCTTTCTTCCTGTGCAGCCTCCTGCGTAGAACTAGAGACCCATGCATGTTCAATTGCTGGACACCGCGTTTTCCTGACCTGTGACCTCTGAATAAACTTGCTTAACTTCAACTTGAGAACGACGACTCCTCTCCTTTGATTTCCACCCGCAACACCATCCACTACAGCCACACAAGCAGTGATAAAGATGAAAAGAGATAGAGGGCGGGGGGAGCCTACGTATTCTCCACATAGGCTTGAGTGGAGAATACGTAATTTACCCTCGACACCCGACATTTAACGGAGCAAACAGCGGAGAAGTTCTTCAACATGGATGACATTAAATAAAAAATTGAAGTGCAGAAGTACAGTGAGTTGTATGATCCTCGGAACATGTTGTGTAAAGACAACACCAAAAAAGACAAACGAGGAGTTCATTAGATCATCAGAGACTTTTACAGGAGTGTGTCTAGACAAAATAATGGGCCAAAACAATAATAAATTTTGGCCTAACATAATCATCAAATCTCTTCCTAATAGATTAATTGGGCAACAGGGAGACCACAGAAAGTCATGTTCAAACCTTATGGGATGTTTGTCTAACTTAGCGATGCATTTGAAAGAATATAAAGCGACCACTCATCTCAGGAGATGTGGGCTAATCTGACATCCTAACCACAGAATAACCAGCACCAGAGTCGACCATGAAATTAAGTTTGTGACCGTTAACATGGAGTTGAGGCATTTTCTTAAAGGCATTACTATTGTACTTAACATAAGATCCACACAGTTGTGTGTAATCTGGTGTGTGTGTGTGTGCTTCACTTCCCTTTCTCTGATCCTCGGCGGGTAGGCTTGACGTCTCCTCCCCGTCTGCCCCCTCCTCACTTTCTGCAAAGTTCTTATCCCCTCCCTTTGCCGCTGGGGGCAGTTCTCTGCCCAGTGTCCTTTTTCTCTGCAGATCAAACATTCATCTCTGGAAATTTTTGGTCGTCGAGAGAAGCTTCTCCCACGTCCGCGCCCCCCTCTTCCTGGTTCAGTGAAGTTGGCTCTGTTCTCAGTGTTATCTTGTCTGCTTGGCCTTGACAGGGTAGACACAGCCGGCATCATGCCGCTGTGTTGATTAAACAGGATGGTCAGACTTGTGAGGAAATCTCCTACGGTTTCGTCTGGTTGTTGTTTGCATCCTGTTATTTTGGACATGTCAATTTTATTGGGGAAGGCGGTCCTCAGGGCGTTGAGGAGTGTGTTGATAGCGTTGACATATGCTGCATTACCCGCATCATCCCAGTCCGGTGGAGTCAGACGGAGATCTCCCCCACAGTGCAGACATATCTTTGCAAAGTCAGTGGGGCCTAAAGATGAGGAAGAGGTGGCGTCATCATTCAGTCCTCTCGCTGCCCCGTCTCCATAGACTGGAAGAGCGGTGGGTGGCGTCTGAGAGTGGCCTGATCGTTGATTGGTGGAGTCTGGTCTCTGCACATCATGTGGAGGAGGGTTTTGTCGTTGGTGAGGAGAAAGGCAGGCGTTGAGAAGAGGGCTGCAACACCCTTTCAAAAGGAGAATACAGAGATCTATATGATTCTTTTCAACTTTCTTTTTAACATTATCAGACTAAGTGCTGTGTCCCCATAGTTCCTTCACATGAAATTTATATTAGGACAACTCAGTTCAGTTCCATTATCCAAATCTTAAATTTTTCATTTAACTATGTAAAGAATTTTTTTATTTTAAGTATTAGTTACCTTAAGTCTTCAATCAATCTCCAAAACGCTATCGTAAGGAGCAAATAGAAAATTTGGAAATATAATCATCATCAAAATAATGCTATACCCCCTACATAATAATCAATAGTAATTTCCTCTTGTAATTGCTTGGTTACTGTTAGTTTCTTAATTCATCCCTTTATATATCTATCTTTCTATTACCTTAGGTTTACGGTGTTTCTACGGCGCCACGAGGAAATGTTACGTGCCGTTACGCATCAGTCTGGAACTCTCTGCTTCTTGCTTTTCCAGCCAGAGGCTGTTAGCAGAGCTGCAGTGCTAAACACTTCTCTGCGCTCCCTCTGGATCAGTCACACAACCCCATAGAGATAGTGTCTGTTCACCGTCCGATTAAATTATTGAAATTAAACAAAAACAGAGCGAGAACTCCACACAAAAATCTAATACAAATTAAAACAACCTCTGAAACAACACAGGAAACCAAGACTTTTAAATGTGGTCTATTAAACATTAGATCACTGTCAAAAAAGGCTCTTTTAGTTAATGAAATAGTCTCCGATTACAGCATAGATTTATTGTCCCTTACTGAGACGTGGCTGCATCCTGATGAATATGTCAGTCTAAATGAATCTACTCCCCCCAGTCATATAAATTCACAGGTTCCCAGAGAAATTGGGCGAGGAGGTGGAGTTGCTGCCATTTTTAACTCCAGTCTATCAATTAATCCAAACCTAAACTCAGCTACAAATCATTTGAATGTCTGGTTCTTAGTCTTCCACGCCAATCTCGGAACCACCAACAGCCAATCATATTTGCTGTAGTTTACCGTCCTCCGGTGGCTGATTCTGAATTTTTAAAGGAATTCCCTGAGTTTTTATCAAACTTAGTCCTAAAGACCGATAAAATTATTATTGTTGGTGACTTTAATATTCATGTTGACAATAATAAAGATTGCCTTAGCGTAGCATTTATTTCAATACTAGACTCTATTGGTTTCAGTCAGTGTGTGCACAAACCTACTCATTGTTGTAACCACACACTTGACTTGGTATTATCGTACGGTGTCGGAATTGAAAATTTAACAGTACATCCGCGCAATCCAGTTCTATTAGACCATAATTTAATAACCTTTGATTTTTCAATAACTGAATATATGCCACTAATAAAAAATTATTTTTCTAGATGTCTACCTGATAGTGCTGTAGCTAAATTTAAGGAAATAATTCCAATTACATTTAAACCCGTATTAGCAGTAGATATCAAGAACAAATTCTTTAAAAACCCGAGCTCCATTGAGATCGACCACCTCATCGATAGCTCTGCAGACTCATTACGATTAACATTAGACTCAATAGCGCCTCTAAAAAAGAAAAATATCAAGCATAGTAAATTAGCTCCATGGTATAATTCCCAGACAAATGAGTTAAAACAATTATCAAGAAAACTAGAAAGGAAGTGGCGCTCCAGCAACCATGTTGAAAATCTAATAGACTGGAAGCATAGTGTTAAAGAATATAAAAAGGCTCTCCACAAAACAAGAGAAGAGAATAGAAACAACCCCAGGTTTCTCTTCAGCACTGTAGCCAGGCTGACAGAGAGTCACACCTCCACCGAACCCAGTATTCCTCGATCCCTAAATAGCAATATCTTTATGACCTTTTTTAATGATAAAATTCAAACTATTAGAAATAAAATCAACCATCTCCTGCCCTCAATTGGCACTAATACCCTCCCAACAACAGAGATCTCAGAAACGGCTGAGAATCCTACCCATTACTTAGACGGCTTCTCTCTGGTCACCTGTGATCAGTTTACCAAAATAATCTCAGGTTCTAAACCAACAACCTGTATCTTAGATCCCATTCCTACAAAATTACTTAAAGAAATTCTGCCCCTAATTGATAGTTCGTTACTTAACATTATCAATCTGTCATTATCATCAGGTTATGTACCACAGTCTTTTAAAATAGCTGTCATCAAACCCCTACTCAAAAAAAAACACTCTAGACCCAGAGGTTTTAGCCAATTACAGGCCAATATCTAATCTCCCCTTCATGTCTAAAATCTTAGAAAAAGTTGTAGCCAATCAGCTGTGTGAGTTTCTCCAGGAAAATAATATATATGAAGACTTTCAGTCGGGTTTAGAGCCAATCATAGTACAGAGACAGCCTTGGCAAAAGTCACTAATGACCTTTTAATAGCCTCAGATCAGGGACTTGTATCTGTCCTCGTTCTGTTAGATCTCAGTGCAGCATTCGACACAATTGACCATCAAATTTTATTACAAAGACTCAAACAGTTAATTAACATTAATGGAACCGCCCTTAACTGGTTTAAATCGTATTTTTCTGATCGCTCCCAATTCATGCAAATTAATGATGAGTCATCTGTGCGCACCAAAGTTAACCATGGTGTTCCACAGGGCTCTGTGCTCAGCCCAATTTTATTCTCATTATATATGCTTCCACTAGGAAACATTATCAGGACACACTCGGTAAATTTCCACTGCTATGCGGATGACACCCAGTTATATTTGTCAACAAAGTAATCAATTAACTAAACTTCGAGCATGTCTCAAGGACATAAAAACCTGGATGACCCGCAATTTTCTCTTATTAAACTCAGATAAAACAGAGGTTATAATACTTGTCCCCAAACACCTTAGAGATACATTATCTAATAATATACAGTGCCTTGCATAAGTATTCACCCCCCTTGGACTTTTTCCCATTATGTACTGTTACTAACTGGAATTCAAATAGACTTAAACTTTTTCCCGTTTGATCAACAAAACATGCATAGTACTTTGGAGGTGCAAAATAAATTTTATTGTGACACAAACAATAATGAGAACAAAAAAGTTGACATCTGTTGGGTGCATAAGTATTCACCCCCCTGTGTCAATACTTGGTAGAACCCCCTTTCGCTGCAATTACAGCTGCAAGTCTTTTGGGGTATGTCTCTACCAGCTTTGCACATCTAGAGATGGAAAGGTTTGTCCATTCTTCTTGGCAAAAAAGATGAAGCTCAGTCAGATTGGATGGAGACCGTCTGTGAACTGCAATCTTCAAGTCTTGCCATAGATTCTCTATTGGATTGAGGTCTGGGCTTTGACTGGGCCATTTTAAGACATTAACATTCTTTAATCCAAACCATTCCTTTGTAGCTCTGGCTGTATGTTTAGGGTCATTGTCCTGCTGGAAGATGAACCTCCGCCCCAGTCTCAAGTCTTTTGCAGACTGCATCAGATTTTCTTCAAGGATTTCCCTGTATTTGGCTCCATCCATCTTTCCCTCTATTCTGACCAGTTTCCCTGTACCTGCTGAAGAGAAGCATCCCCACAGCATGATGCTACCACCACCATGTTTCACTGTTGGGATGGTGTGCTCAGGGTGATGGGCAGTGTTGGGTTTTCGCCACACATAGCGTTTTGCATTGAGGCCAAAAAGTTCAATTTTGGTCTCATCTGACCAGAGCACCTTCTTCCACATGTTTGCTGTGTCTCCCACATGGCTTCTGGCAAACTCCAAACGGGATTTTTTATGGATCCCTTTCAACAATGGCTTTCTTCTTGCCACTCTTCCATAAAGGCCAGATTTGTGGAGTAGACGACTAATAGTTGTCCTGTGGACAGATTATTCCACCTCAGCTGTGGATCTCTGCAACTCCTCCAGAGTAACCATTGGCCTCCTGGTTGCTTCTCTGATTAATTTTCTCCTTGTCCGACTCTTCAGTTTGGGTGGACGGCCTCCTCTTGGTAGGTTTGCGGTTGTGCCATATTCTTTCCATTTTCTTATGATGGATTTTATGGTGCTCAGAGAGATGTTCAAAGCTCTGGATATTTTTTTATAACCTAACCCTGCTTCATATTTCTCCACAACTTTATCCCTGACCTGTTTGGTGAGCTCCTTGGTCTTCATGATGCTGTTTGTTCAGTAATGATCTCCAACAAACTCTGAGTCCGTCACAGAACAGGTGTATTTATACTGAGATTAAATTGCAGACAGGTGGACCCTATTTACTAATTATGTGACTTGCAAATGTGACTTGTGAATGCAATTGGTCGCACCAGATCTTTGTTAGGGGTTTCACAGTAAAGGGGGTGAATACATATGCACTCAACACTTTTCAGATTTTTATTTGTAAATAATTGTGAAATCCATGTAATATTTCCCCCCACTTCCAAATGATGCACTATTTTGTGTTGGTCCATTACATGAACTCACGATGAAATAAATTTTAATCTGTGGTTATACCATGACAAAATGTAGAAAAGTCCAAAGGGGGTGAATACTTATGCAAGGCACTGTAGCTGCGCTAGACGACATTGCCCTTGCTTCCAATGAAACAGTCAGGAACTTGGGAGTGATCTTCGATCCTGATTTATCCTTTAATAGTCACTTAAAACAAATTTCTAGGACCGCTTTTTTCCACTTGCGTAATATTTAAAAAATTAGACATGTCCTTTCACAAAAAGATGCAGAAAAACTAGTCCACGCCTTTGTTACATCGAGACTGGACTATTGTAATTCATTATTATCAGGCTCCAGCAGTAAGTCGTTAAAGACTGTACAGCTTGTCCAAAATGCCGCAGCACGTGTCCTGATGAGAACAAAGAGAAGAGAGCACATTTCTCCAATATTAGCAGAATACTTGTCGTCCCTAAAGTCTCTAAAAGTAGAGTAGGAGCCAGAGCTTTCAGCCATCAAGCCCCTCGGCTGTGGAATCATCTAACACTTTCAGTTCGGGAGGCAAATACCATCTTTTCATTTAAGAGTAGGCTCAAAACCTTCCTTTTTGATAAAGCTTATAATTAGAGCTAATTAGTGCGGAAGAACGTAACTTTTTCTATTTTATGACACATGACACACGGAGCTTCTCTTTCCAGCTTCTCCTTCCTCTTCTCCATCCCTATCCCCCTTCCCCGGAATCCCTTTGCTTTATCACCCGCAAATCCAGGGCCTCTGTGGCCGCACCATGGATTGCGGTTTGTGGATCGCGCACCGGGGGTCGCAGTATTGGATCCAGTGTGGCGGATTCTGAGTTAAGTGGGCTGATCGTGGTGCTGGTGGCGGACCCTGTGTCGCGTTGGCATTGGGCACGGGCGGTGGACCAGGAACGCGGTGGTGGCTCGTGATGGGTCCTGGTGGGCGGCGGTGGACGGTGACTGAGGACTAGAGTGGCGTCGGGATGTCTACCCTCATCAAATGCTGCTAGAGACTTTAATCCTTAATCTTTAATCTTGAAGACTTTAATCATGATGATGTTTTCCTGCACGTGGCATCTATTGCACTTCTGTCCGTCCTGGGAGAGGGATCCCTCACATGTGGCTCTCTCTGAGGTTTCTACGTATTTTTACCCTGTTAAAAGGGTTTTTAGTAGTTTTTCCTTACTCTTGCTGAGGGTTAAGGACAGAGGATGTCACACCCTGTTAAAGCCCTATGAGATGAATTGTAATTTGTGAATACGGGCTATACAAATAAAATTTGATGATGAGTGATGACCTGACCTGGACCCACCACACATACTCCATCAGAAAGACTGCCAGACAACGGCTCTTCTTCCTCCGCAGGCTGTGAAGCTCAACACGGACTCCAGGATTCTCTGCAACTTCAAAAGGTGCACCATAGAGAGTATCCTGACTGGCTACATCACTGCCTTGTATGGCAGCTGCACCACCCTGAATTATAAGGCTCTACAGAGGGTGGTGAAGTCTGCTCCGCACATCAGCAGGACGGAGCTGCCATCAATAGAGTACCTCTACATTACATTACATTATATTTCAGTTAGCTGCAAGCGACTTACAATAAGTGCATTCAACCATGAGGGTACAAACCCAGAACAAGAGTCAAGAAAGTACAATTTCTTCAAAAGCTACAAGGTGCTGTAAGTAGGTGCCATTTACACCCAGCATTGTAGGAAGAATGCCAATTGGATTATCAAAGACTCCCATCCCCCACTGCCCTAAGACTGTCACTCCTTTAACTGTGCACCTAGCAATTTTGCACTCATCAGTATTACTTATTTCATAGGTTTTACTTATTTCATTAATTTACTCGGTCTACTCAGTAGAATTATACTTTTTTTTTTTTTAAACAGTGCTAGAATGGAGCCTGCGAAGCAAGCATTTCATTGCCAATGACTGCTGTATGTAATTGTTGTGCACATGATAAAGTCTTGAATTTTGCCTTCTTCTAAACATAGGCTTTTCCCGCCTGACTGCCGAAAATCATTGCTCTGACTTCCAGGGTAATTCATTCTGACAGCAAATAGAATAGATTGTCCCACTCGCTATTGTAGGTCATAAAGAGGCAGCAATTAAGGCTCAGGTCAATTGTGCTTGTGTTGCAATGGTGACATATTTTAGTTTTCATAAATATTTTCAATGGAACTAAGTAATTTGTCATAGTAGGGGAGAGCGGGGTAATGTGGGACATTTTTTACATTTGCTCCCCTCAAGGCGAGCTAAAATTATATATCAGTAAAATTTACACATTTCCCATTAATTCAGGATATTTTCTAGCAATGGAAATGATCAGAATGTTTTCAGGACAAAGGGCAGTGAAAATATGATTGTTTTAAAAAAAGTGGTCTTGTGTCCCACTTTACCCCAGCTACTGGGTAAAGTGATCCACTTACTTGTTCCACTTTAAAACTACCATAACAACACATGTTGTAATAGTTAAAATCCTGACAACCACACATTCCAAAACTAATATTGGACTAGTAACAGAATCATGGGGATTGGTCAATTAAGCACATTTATGATTATAATGATTCATGTGATCTCTTGCACAGCCTAGCTTACCTGCACAGGGACAGGGATATTGTTTTTCTCTGCGTATTCAAATGCCAGTTCACGGCACTTAACTGGAGTAAGGCCATGGAACTGGTCAGCTAGTTGTTTCAAGTGTTTGGCAAGCTCCTCCTCCATCTCATCTGTGAATATTCTCTTTACCTCAGCTACTGCAACCCAGGCTACTGATTTTACTTTCCCTTTCTCTTTTTTCTTTATGAATCTTTTGAGGGTTGTCTTGTCAATATTTCTATCCCTTCCAGCTTTTCTTAAGGACTTCTTTCCTTGCATGACCTCATCGGCTGCACTCTCCATCTCTGCGAGGGGTGCATGGCCCCAGGTTGTCTTCCTGGTGTATTTTCTTGGCATAATGACTTTTCTACAATGTTTATGACATTAAAAATAAAACATATATAATGTAATATAACACTAAAATATGTTTAAGACTAAACTTAACTTGTGCTTCATGGTGGGGTAAAGTTAGACACTGTCCCACTTTACCCCAGAGCATTTGTCCCACTTTACCCCGAAGCCACAATTTTAGAAAAACAACATCTTTTAGCAATTCAGGCTAATCTTCAGCTAGCATCAATCACATGGTTTTATATGTTGGAAGTTCACCAACATGTATGATATAAGTTTTTCTACCTGATTCAATTTGTTTTGACACAACAGTTGATTAAGTTCAAAGCAAGAAAATTTACTTTTACATGCAAAAAACAAATTTTTGTGAAAAAACATACTTTCCACAGCACCAGCACCGACTTCTCCTTCATGGTAAGGGGGGAATGGGAGGGGCTTCAATACAAAATGGTCAAATGACCACAAATGTGTTCCGTTGCCTAGATACAGGGGGTGTTTCACATCACCCGATGTCCCACATTACCCCGCTCTCCCCTAATAATAGAATAATAACAGGATACACTGTAAATAAAAATTTAGATTGTAAGAATCTGAAAAAAAAATTACGTTACAGCTGACCCTGCTGCCAGTTAAATACTGTAAATTTACAGCAAAAAAGTAAGTAGAAGAGTAAATTTGTGTTAATACAGTTTTGAAGAATAAATTGTATTTGTTCTAGGAGTCCCACATAATGTTATGCTCTTGATGGTATCTGGTAGGAAAGAGATGGAAAACCAGATGTTCTAAGCATTGATAAGGTCTGCCACTATAACAATCATTTAGGCTGTTGGGCGGCTGTGGCTGAGGGGTAGAGTGGTCGTCCTCCAACCGGAAGGTCGGCGGTTCGATCCCCAGTCTGACCCATCTGCATGCTGAAGTGTCCTTGGGCAAGATGCTGAACCCTGAATGGCCCCCCATAGAATAACAAAGTGCTGTGATTAGATGCACTGTATGAATGGGTGTGAATGGGTGAATGTAAAACTGTACTGTAAAGCGCTATGAGTGGTCATCAAGACTAGAAAAGTGCTATATAAATACAAAACCATTTAATGGTTATTTTGGATGAGTTAATCAACTTTATGTTGAAGTTTCTCACTCTTAAGTAAGACAGAAGTGAACAAGACACCATAAATTCCATTACAAGCACTTATTTACTTTTGAGTGTAATAATTATAAATATTACTATACTTGAAGCTTTATAATGTTCCTACTTAGTAACAAAACCCAAGGTCTAAAGTTTTCTGAATGCACCATCAAATGAAAACATTCTGGAGCGTTGTACATAATTTGATACGTCATAGTGCAGTCTGAATCATTTGATTTATTTGAGATGACAGATTACTAAGTGCCTCGAAATGCACTTAAGGATAATAAATAAAATAATTCAAGTATATTTCCTCAAGTCAAAACTCCAACTCTAACTCTGTTATTCATTGTCTATGGAAATCTAGGCGACTTGCAGACAAAAATAGATACAACATGACATTAATCATAAAGAGAAATAATTTTTGCTAGAGAATTTGCAACTAGCATAACAATAATTCAGCATTACAGCAGGGAGCCTGAGAAACCCTGTTCTGAAGAGCAATTTGATTGTTCGGAGATGAAGCACTCCTACTAAATCAAGCATGTTGACTAGTTGACAGCCAATAAGTTCTTTCTACAGAAATTATTGCAGTGAGAACAGAAAGAAGACATTCCTTTTTTCATATCTACTGTTTAACTTTCCCTGTTCAACCTGTTTTAAATAAAATTGAGGAAGAAAGTGAGTAAACAGGTCAACTTGCCAAATTTCTGCAAATCCCATTTTCCTACCTGTGCTTTAGACATGCAAAAAAGTGATTACTCTCAATACTGCGAATCAGCACTATCATGTCAATAATTCATGTCGCATGCAAGTTTACATCAGAGTAGAGTGCTGCAGTAAAGCTGTCTACACATGGCTTTATACTCATATTCAGTGAAAGAAGTGATTCTTATTTTTAAAAGCAGCTGGTACACCATATGTGACTCCATCCAGCCATGAAATCATAGACCCAAGAAAATCATTTCAGCATTAGTCCTTTCCGGTTTCCTCTTTTCAAAACAGTTTTTTAACTGCTCTTTTATTATTCCCTGACACACTGTTTTTTCTTAACTCACTTACATTGTCAGTTACACGTAAAAAAAAAATGTTTATGTTGACACGACACATGAAGCTTATCTTTCCTCTTCTCCCTCTTCATCACATTAAAGACATTAATGTCTCATCAATACATGTTACTGACTTGACTTCTACACGGAGTCCTTGTGCTTAATCGTTTGCAGATCCAGGACCGCTCCTGCGGCCACGTTGTGGATCATTACAGTGCCGATCGCATTGGGATTTGATACGTTTGGAAGCTTAATGCTAGTTTCAAATAATACCTTATCAAGTAATCAAAAGCCACACAACGCCACCTCAGGTTTTTCACCTGAAGAATTATTCAGATTTAGTAATACCTGTACCAAGGCATTGAGGTTAATTACACTGAGGCAAAAGACATGGTTCTTTTAAACAAAATATAATTATTTTTATTACAAAAATAGCATGTCTTAAAAGGCAGTCAAATCCAGTCATACATGGACGTGAAGAGAGGTGTTGTGCAATAGTGCTTAAAAAGTGTTACCATAGAATGGTGTGCCTTTAGGCACTCAATAAATTTGGTTATCAAAATAAAATGTAAAACATTAATATTTAAAATATTAATATTAAATCATAACTTTAATTGGTTAAAGTTCTCGCGGGGCACCACCCTTCATAGAAGGGAAAAGATAGCCAATTTATTGATTAAGATCAGTCTCATTTAGATCTAGTTCAATTAGAAATCTCAATATTTTACCATTAAAGATTATATACTGAACAGGGAAGGCTATGGAGTTCTTAACAGTGTAACAGTTGGCAAGATTCACTTATGCAATATTAATGACAGAACATTTGTGAAAGAAGAACATTTATTATGAACATAATAAAGTATAAAAACACAAATTACTAAACAATCAAACTAACTAACAAGGAGGTGTGTGAGTGTGAGTGTGTGTGAATGTAAATTAGCATGCTTTAAAAATGGTCCCTAAGATAAGAGCCCCCCCCCCTTCTTCTGAGGTTGCTTTATGGGGGTAGGTTTAATTAGGTGGAGACTATGCATGTGTCTGTGTAGATGTTAATCAGATAATGCAAGAGTCAGAGAGACCTACAAAGGAGGCCTATGAAGGGCCTAACTAACAATTTACTTTCAAATAACTTGTTGCCACAATATCACAACACATATCAAACTTATAAACACACACCGATCAAATAAACAGTCTTGCTTAACGTAGTATAATTATTAAGCCCAGATTATGTTACCAGTCCGAGGGAAAGGGGAAAAGAAGTTGCAGTCCAGTTGCAGTTCTGTGACGTCTCCTGGGTTGGTGGTCGTAGAGTTCTGCATTCGCGATTCTGTCGAGCCGTGTGCTCAGATGCTGGTTGAAGTTTTCCTGCAGGACATCGCGTCGCTACGAGGAGTTTTGTAGAGCTTGAAGGGCGAGGAGATTTCCTTGAGAGGGGTGAGCTGGGAGCTGCACCTCTGACCTCCGGTTGTGGGTTGGATAGAGAAGGAAGCTGGATCAGCCAGGCCCCCCCCTTGGCGATGTAGGAGAGAGAGGCTGTAGCAGCCTTCCCTCCTTGGAGGGATGAGAGAAGAGAGAAGCCTTCCGCCCTCGGCAGGATGGAAGAAGAGAGAGATTTTAGGCAGACCTCTCCTTATATTGGCCCCGGTGACCTCACAGGTCTTGGACCAGAGTGACCAATAGGAGTGACCCCCCAGGTTTTTGACACCTTTGTGTGATATTGCCCAGTTCCCAGGACATGCAGCATCCTGTTACATCCTCTGGGAGACTGAGTTCCTTGACTGTCTTAAGACAAAGGGAACATGTGGCACTCTGGGAGACTGAGTTCACTCCAGAACATGCGGCTCCCTTGTTTCAAGTTTGACTGAAGGGAGGCCTGTGGTTTGCACAAAAACCATGTCCCAACAGAGGGTTACCTGATCAGGAGCTGAGGCTTACCAATTGGGGGGATGGATGGATGAGGAACAAGGGTTCCAAAAAAACAAAATACAAATTCATCCCAGGTCACACGTGAAGACCACTCGCACACATACGTTGTGAAGAAAATAAAACCTGGGGGAGGAAGCACACAAAGGGGAGACCACCACCAGCACCACCCCCTTCGGCTCTCAGCAACTGAAAGGGATAAGGGAACAGAGTCAGTAGGGTAACAGGCAACAGAGATTAACCAATGTACAAATAAACACAATAAACCAAAAACCTATGGGGTTTAAACAAAATCAGCCGTGGCAATGGGGCAGGTACTTGACACAGCTAAACTAGGTTTGATAATCAATTATCGTAACTAAATAAAATAAACCGATACTCCAATAATATCAGTTACCCAAAATTAAACATAAAACATAATGCAACCAATTCAATAATAGCAAACAAAAAGAAATCTCAAATGAAAATTTGTTAATATTAATTCAATGAAATAAGTAAATGTTCACAAGCTAAAGAACTGGAATAAAGAATTAAAAAAAATGAGGAACTCAAACAATTCAGGAATAAAGAAGGGAAGTAACCCCACAGTCCACTCAAACATCTAACATGTGACCCCAGCTAAAAGGGACCCAAAATCTTAGCCAGCTGTGCCGCTATATTCAGGCCTCCACCCTGTCAAGGCGAAGCAGCCAAGACATGCAGGCGATGCACGGGTACAAATTTAAGCCAAAGTTGCCCGAGAAACTAGAAGCAAATTATAATAATAATAGCACTACTGTAGCTGTTTTGGCCGCATATTCAAGAAGTCCATAAATCATTACAAAACAACCAAACCATGAAACTCACAATGAGTCTGAAAGTTGTGATAATAAGAGTAAATTATTCTATTTTCCTTCATAAACAGGAAACTTAAGATACGATAAGAAGTCCTTTATTAAATTTGCAATGTTACAGCAGCAGAAGACATCACATAAGTAGCATGCAGAACTTGGGAGAAGGAATATAAAGTAATACAAAAATAAAAAAGAGTGTTTGGTAACCTAACAGGGCTACTGGATCAGTGAGGAGGATAAGCTGTCTGCAGTACACTGCCAGGCTTGCTAGCAGGTACAAGCTTTTAGCTGCATTCAGGAGTCTCAGGACATTTCTTTCACTCACAAGGCTGAACAAAGTTGCAGTTATAAACTTGTACAAACTAAAATGCGTATATATCTCTGACACTTTATAATATCAGTACGATGAAAACACAGTTTTTCTCGTCTTTGTCATTTGAAAAACGACTTGAATAACAGCATTGGGTACAAATCATCAACCTGCCACACAGGGAGAGTGTAAGGCTCTGGGCAGTGACAAAATCATTGATGTTGTTCAGTGGTATAATGAAACAAAGTTCATTACAGAACAGTATAAACACTGCTTGTTTTACAGTCCCTTGAATATAACGTACAAAATCAATGATCAGAATAGAAAAACGTGGCATCCCCCTCACTGAGGTGAAAGCACATACTCGCATACCCTTTGACTTTAAAGATTGACAACACAGGCTAATACAGGAAAGTCATTTTTGTTATGTTGTGATTTTATTTGTAACCCCTACTAATCACTCTCTTCGAGGTCTACTTCCATGTGATTTCATGGAGTGAACAATTGAATGCAGTGACAGGATTCAGCAGATGACATTACCTTGTTTAGGCGTGAAGGAGAGAGACAGAAGGAGGTAGAGGGGACCTTTTTGTTACGTTTTTTTTTTGTTAAGTGTTCCCTCAGATGATTCAGCTGCAACTGCTAAATGCAGGTGTGACAGCAGGAAAAAACATCACTTATAGTGTGGATGGGGCATCACTGTTTTTAAAGTAAAACCCTAACCCTAACCCATCATTCTGACTGGAGAAAATCTGAGTATTATGTTGTTTGTGTCTCAGTTACACTAATACGTTATTAACATGTATTCTCATTGTATTAATGACAGTTTTATTGGTATAATTATAGTTGTAGTGTCGTATCTCTCAAGCAGCAGAGTGTTGTTGAAGTTTGTAGATGATGAAGGAAGGACTCAGAGGACCGAATATTTTCAGTATAATAGAATTTATTACAAGAAACTACAGGTCAAAACGAGCATCTAGATACCCGGAGATTCACAAGCCGAATAGTGAAATCTGATTTGCAGTGGTCGAAAGCACACATATATAGGGAGTTTGGTTCCACCCATGACTTCAGGTTAAACACATCCCACATGAGATTTCTGACTATAAGGGCACATTTTTGTGTCTGAGGACTAAGATAAGATAATCAAAAGACATTCCATCTGAATCCATTCATCAGCTGGTCAGAAACAATTCCCTAGGTCAAAGGTCATACCCAAAAGTTAGGGAGTAAATAAGATAGCCGTTTTGAGGACTCTCTGAGAATGTCTGAGAGTCCAAAAGGCAGGCATAATCAATCTAAGCCTGTCATTATCTTTTAAGCACACATACCACCATGTTTTAGTCTAATGAATACACGACAGTAGCCATCGTGGATTTAAAAATACTCGGTGGCATGTTAAAAATAAGCACAATAGTATACCCCAAAGCCCAAATTAGGCAGATTTTCATATCAATTTAATAAATCAGGTATATGTTTTCCCCTATTTCACCTGTATATTTATGTCATGGACAAATGCTCCATAAAACAGCTTTGTCATATCTGCAGAAAACGGGGGGAAAAAGTGATCAGAGGAAGACAGGATGGGGCCCTCCTACACAGGACTTCACTCATTAAGTACACAATTGTTGCCTATATTTGACTAATCATTAGAGGAAATTAATGTACCTCCTCTGCAGTTGATGGTGACACACAGGTGTTGCTCTTACCACCCACGCACACCCTGTCAAAGACAGAATTAACAGTGACTTCAGCCAGTCACTGTCATGTCATCAGGGATGAATCATGGCTTACACATTTTACTTGTCTTATCTTTTCAAGTGGAGGACAATGATGAGGAGACGGTGTGTTTATATTCTGAAAGAGTTTTGCCGGTACATTTTAGACCTGTTACCAATTTCATAGTGTTTGATTTCTCCATTTTGATACTGATAGTGAAAGTGTTGACAGTCTAATTAAATAATCTTAACTGCTTGCTATCCTGAAATAAATCAATAGCTTCTATTACTATAATATTTCATCAGGAGAAGGAAGGTGTCTCCATCCCTTTGACCCTGTGGCCTCCACCTCTGGCACAAGAGGATCACAAGTGGTAATAAATCAAAAATATTTTCCCTTGAGTGGTGCTAAGACACCTTGCATTTATGTACAGCAATTAACTGCATTATATGTTTCAGGTTGGAGCAGACAATGTGAGGGCCTTCTACAAGAGGGGTTTGCAATTGGACATGGAGTATCCAAAGCTGGACAGAGCATACAAAAAGGTGAAGCTGGAGGTTGAAAACTTGAGTGGAATCATTTAACTATACGTATTTTCATTTTCTTAAAGGTCCAATGTGTAAGATTTAGGTAAAAGGGATCTATGGGCCGAAATTTTATATATAATAATCCTAGTGATGTTTTTACCAGTGAGTTTCATTTAAATTCTATGAATTGTTTTCTTTTCCCTAGAATGGGCCCTATATATTTATATTTATATATATAGTAGCCAAGACAGGACAAATTAACAGTTTTTATGACAACTTAAGTCTACTACAGGTTCTCGGTCATGTTTGGGAGGGTGACATGAGAGGTATTCAGCTGCAACAAGACACTTCACCACTCTGTCACTAAAATTGTACACACTGAACCCTTAACAGCAACGGGAAAACAATTATCAATAAAGCTTTCTTTTTCAAAAACAACTATATGTTGTTCATGTTCCTTTAGTATAGGGTGCAGCTGAAACTGGCCTGTCTTTCAGTAAAAAGGAAAATAAAATTCAACATGACTCATACAAAATATAAAACTGCTGGGTAATTGCCTCTCTCACAGCCCAACCAGGGTGGTGGGGTCAACCACATCAGGGTTGTAGGGTGACAGGGCTGCCATCTTTCTTACGGCCACGATGTTGTGCAGCACAACCCATGCAGATATATTTCTGCAAGGCCATGTAGGCATGTCAAGCTGCCTTTCAAAACACCAATTGTCTTTTCAATCCTGACCCTGGTTTTGCTAAAGAAATTATTTTGTGGCCCAACATCAGGATACAGTTTTCATCAAAAAAGGTCTGGCAGCCGTACCCCAGCACCACGTTAAACTCACCTAAAGAGACACAGTGTATTACAATGATTAGTATTACAAAATACCGCAATGCAATTAGAGAATTTACCCCAAAAATGTTTTGGCAGAGTGCTTGAAGATCCTGGATGCCACTTTGCATCAATAATGGTTGTGACATGCAACCATTATGCGCTGAGGTAGCTATTTATAGCATTTATATAATTAATTTATCACATGTACTTGTAAACATTTATCAGTGATGATACTTTCATCCTCAATTAATAATCAAGAGAGATGATCAATGATGAATTACTAGCACTGATATTGAAACAGGGAAAATGCTTCACAACTAAGGATAAAATGAAATGAGCATTAATATAGAATGATGGCTCAGAGGAAAGGGAAATAAAAAAACTATATATACAGAATAGACTTTGTTTATACTGTACAACTGTCCCCTCTTGTTTTGATCGATCCTGGTCCCAGAGGCTTTGGGGCTGTTGCACACATTGCCTGGTTGGTAACATTTCCTTTTGCCTTTCTCTGTGTCCTTGACTTGTCATCCCTGGCTTCCTCACATTCTCTGGCACTCCTTCCTGAAGGCTGAGTCTGCGGTCCTGTGCTGTGATTAGGATTGACATACTCCCTGGAGCTTTTCTGCTTGTCTCTGTGATTGACCGTGATGGCCCTGCCATCCTGGATTCACTCCGCAAATGTGACCAACCAGTATTAAGCTTACTTTTCTGTACAGTCAGGAAATTCTCCCCCTGTTCACCAATAGGCTGCATTCATACTTCAAGGTCTATATCCCCTTTAAGCATAAAAGCTATGCATTTAAATAAAAAAAAGTCCCAAATTTGAGATGATGCAATTTAAAATGAACTGTTCCTGAAGTTTTGAATATTTGATTCCTGTATAATCCTTTTAAGAGGTTGGGGGATGGGAATTCGCCTAAAACACCTGTCTTGGGAATACCCAAAGTAAATTGAATGCTGTTCTTGAACCATTTGGAGTAAATGAATGGTCTTGGTCTCTTTTGAAAGATAACATTCTGAACCTTTACCCCCGACATTCAGAATCACTCTTAGTGCTACTGGCATTGAGTAATAGCAGTTGGAACACACTTAAGTTGAAGATTTTATTTTTCGCCTGAATATTTTTTAGTAAACAGATGCCTGCAGATGACTCTAGCCGGGACTTATGAGCTGGAAAACACAATGGGAACACAGCATGAAGCCTTTCCTAGCCCAAGTTCAAATTTGATAACAATACCCCAGAAAATGAATATTTTACAAAAAAAATTCTAATGGTATGTCTAGGTGGTTTCCATTTGGAGACTCCAAAGGACCCTTGGTAACCATGGTCACACACTTTCACACTGAAAGAAAAGGGGCATTCAAACACACACACCCCTCCTCCAGATCAGAAGTGACTCCTACAGACACACACAGAGTGAAACAAAGGGCCATACACAAAAAACTACAGCAACAACCCTTCTTTGCCTTTTAAAGAAAAAATAAAAGAAAGATGCATTTATTCGTCCCAAACACATGCACAGTCATGCAAAGGCACACTCATGCAGCTAGGGAAATTTAATCTCTGCTTTTGACCCATCTGGTGCAGGACACACAGAGCAGTGAGCGACCATGTACAGCGCTCGGGGAGCAGATGTTGGGGGAGTAAGGTGCCTTGCTCAGGGGCACTAGACAGGGTAGGGAGACTCTTGGATTTTTGGACAGATCAATCCAGGTTTGTCTTTTGTTGTCTCTCCGTGGAGTCGAAACAGAGACGAACCAGAGACCTTCTCTCCCCATAGTCCAAGTTTCTGCCACTAGACCACCGCCTCTCCTTACGCACAGCTGTTGGTCATTACGCAGTGATTTCGTTGCTGTGCCTATAACTTGACACAGTGACTCGTCACATCTGGATGTTGTAAATTCCACTGGCTAAATGAAACGCCAGTCATCAGAACAATCAGTTGCTATTGGCTCAGTCTTTTAACATGGCAAGCACTGTCCGTCAATGAGATCTCTCGTTGGTTATTGTACGCTGTGGACAGCCCATGCCAGCTCCTATTGGGTCAAGTGAGCTGTCAATCTAAAGTTTAGAGTCTACCCGCCATTTTGAAATGGAGAGATCGCCTCTGTTCACATTCAAACAAAAAATTGTGTTGTTGTTGGTCTGACTGCGACGTTGATTGACCGGCTGTGGTTATCGGATCTTGAAATGGATTACATCGGTCGAATCACAAGAATCTTAGCTTTCCAAAACTATCTTGCATCAGTACCTAGCTGTACGAAGAAGTTTTGTAAATAACAATGTTGAGACTCTTTCGACCCGCCGGTCGAAACATGATAACATTACAACTACACCAGCTAGGTGTGCTAGAGAAGTGATATAACTAGAATCTGTCTGTAAAATAAACAACGGGCACTGGAATAAGACAGTTGTCATTGGACATTTTATACAAACAAAGTTTTTAAGAAATTACCTGTGCTTTGTCGCAGTTATTTGACTGTGAAAATGCCTTGTGAGTATTGAAAATAGCAGCCGTCAGATTTAACATAGTTTAACCAGGTTTAATTATCGAAATTATGTTGTTAATGTTAAATGGTCTGTGTTGGTGGTAAATGCCTCTTTTGTAGTCTTGATGACCACCCAAAGTGCTTAACAGTACAGTTTAGTCCCTTTCACCATTCGCACACACATGCATAGAGTGCATCTATGGGCTGCACTTTTGCTACGAGAGGCAATTCAGAGTCAGTAGATGGGGTAGACTGGGATTGAACCGCTAAATGTAAGTTTTTTTCATTTTTATAAATAATTTTTACTTGTGTGGCCCTAAGAGGATGTGTAGTAGCCTGGAGCAATTATTTGAGTCATGTTGAATGTGGGTGTTTTCACACCTGATAGTCTGGACCATGGTCGGAACCAAGGTAAGGTCTTTGTTATTTTGTATATGTGGCAATAACCAGATGAATGTGGTTTGAACAACAACGCCACATTTGGAGTTAATTAAACCTGTTAAAGAAACTGCACTTCCTACCCCACCTTCACTATTTGTCTCAAGGCTGGCCTCTGAGCCGTCAGACACTTTTAACTCAAATTAATTTTATATATTTGTCTTGTTGTTACCTGCTGCTTAATTAGCCCATGTATTGCCCATTACCATTTTCTTGTATTTTTATACTGTTCTGCAGCTTGTGTCTTGCAAAATCTCACTTTGTGTTATTGCTATATTTGATGCCGTTTTGTTGTTTTTATGTTTAGTATTAAGATGTTATCACCCAAATGTGTGTTGTCCTTATGAATACATACATTTAATAAAATTAAGTTCCTTCTGGTCAACATTTTTTCATTTGCCATTAACTTGGCAAGTAAGTATGGTAAACATATATTTTTTTTAGGGGACAGAATGCCTTTTACAAACAATTTATTGAAAGTACCATTTAGCAGATTTTCCCTAAAAAACGTTGTTTTGCTTTATAACTGCGTCCATTGAGATTTAGCTAAACCAACCAAAGGGATTAATTCTGCATCCAGAGCAGCTTTGTCTCAGCTTTGTCTTGAAATAATTGCACAGCTCCAAGCTTCAAATTAACACTTCTGTTATCTCTCCATCACCTGGCCTCAACCCAAGCTCTGCTGCTGCCAAATGAATTGTTGACTGAAGTTAATGTGGTGGTCACTGCTTATAATGTTTGAACACATGCTGGCACCTTAGATTTGTTTCCCTGCTCTTATCCTCTGTCTCTCAGTCTGCAAACACAGATAATCTAAACTTCTACTCCTAGGAACCCAGTCTCAGTCCACACCTGTCTGCTCAGTGAATTAAGCCACAATTTTCCCCAGTGAAGAAAATTAAATAGAAAAATGACAGCATTTTCAATTAGAGCTATTGCACACAACTTTAATTTATTTTTCTTAATTTGTGCTAATGTACATATTTCCATATTACCAGTTATCTAAATTTGTTTACTGCAATTTAGGCTTGACCTGCAGAGCGCTTTTCTGTTTGCAATGAATAAATGTGCAATCCTAAATGCTCTGCATATACAGTAATATTTTTTTTATCACATGCATTTTTTAATCTTTGCATTGTGGAGTGGTCAAGGTGGCCTGTGTGTGTGTGTGTGTGTGTGTCTGTGTCTGTGTGTGTCTGTGTTTGCCACCTGGTGGTTTTATTTCCTCTCCCATTGGCAGTGCAGTGGAACAGATTGCCTGCTCTGCATCCCTGCTTTGATAACACAGCATTAACTGGACGTATTTTTATCAGGAGCATAACAGATTCTGGCACTGCAGATCTCATGATGTAAGCAGTGCCTGACATGGCACTCATGCAGGAATTTCATGGTTTGACCAACACCATCATGGAAATCATAGATAAAAGTGGTGTGGCATATATATTGGTATATTAGAAAGTAAAATGTCAAAATTAATTATTTGTTATAATCCACTTTAATCATTAACAAATTGAATGCATCAACTGAGTCATATAAGCGTTGCATATTTTTGAGATAACCATAAGGGTTCATACGGACTCATCTTATGAACAACCCAATTTGAATGCAGCGTGAATATAAAAAAGAAGAAGCAGTAATTGGTCACAGGTGAAACACATCAGGGCACGGAAGACAATCATAAGAGCAGGAACAATCAATCAATCAATCAATCAATCGATCAAATTTTATTTGTATAGCCCATATTCACAAATCACAATTAGTCTCATCGGGCTTTAACATGGAGTGACAACCTCTGTCCTTAACCCTCAACAAGAGTTTGGAAAAACTACTATAAACCCTTTTACAGGGTAGAAAGAAGTAGAAATCTCAGAGAGAGCCACATTTGAGGGATCCCTCTCCCAGGACGGACAGAAGTGCAATAGATGTCAAGTGTAGAGGAGAACATCATCAGGATAAATGTTTTAGCAGCAGTGATAAGGGTAAACATTTTGATGGATAACTAAAGGTCAATGAATTGATGGATTATTGTCAGTAATGGTCAAGTATCTGAGGAGAAATACTATACGTCAAGCAGTCCTGCTGCAGTCTATGGTCGGCAGCCAGCAAGATCATGATCCACCATCAAGATCGGATGCCAATGTAGTCCACAGTCATTGTCCACTGCCGCCAATTAGGATCCATCATCAGCTGCCACCTCGACCGTGGTCCACCACCATTATCAGATGCCAACACCATAAAACATCCGCCATTATTATTACGATCAGCCAGCCCGATATAGAATACGCCAAACTGGATCCACCATAACGATCTCTGATATGCAATCCACAGATCGTAATCCATGATGTGGCCACAGCTGCGGCCCTGGGTCAACAAGACACAAACAAGGTAGGAAACACCAAAGTAAAACAGAAAAGAGATTAAAATATTGAGTCCAAAAGTTTAGTGGGTTACTGCAGTGGCCCCTAAAAGGGCTGATCATGATCTTAAAACAGTCTAAAGAAACACTGAACATTAGAGCTTTGTGAAAGTACAATTGCTGTTTTATTAGCCTGTTTAGCTGAATTGGCAGTTCCAGTGTATCTTTGAACCAGGATTTGTCATCAACCTTTGTACAATCTATGATATTCATACACAATATAAAATTGCTTTTTTCTCTTCCTGACAGCTAAGAATAGAACATTTGAAACACTTCGTATTTTAACTCTAAACCTTTACAAAAAGGCACACATATGCCTGGTTCTCAGAAAATCCAGCCCATCTGTCTGGTGCATTTGGGCCAGTTCTGCTTTTGTTTAGACTTAAAACAGTACCTGCTGTTACCGGAGCTCTCGGGTGGCAGGATATAAAAAAAACACCACCCTGCAGCGTAGTCACACGTAAGAATACTGAGCATAGACTAAAGTTACTTTCAGACATGCACTGAAGAGATTGGACATGGAGAAATTCCAGAGGACTTGTGTGTGTGAACGGAGATTTGTTGCTGATGAGAATGCAACCAAGCAGAGAATCTTCCGCTGCATTCTGCATGTGTGAAAGACAAACTGCCCTGACTCAATTCTCTGGAGTTCCTCCGCAGGTCAAATTAAAAAATACGGCTTAAGATAACACTGGATGCTGAGACAAATAGATGCACATGCTGTAGAAATTCAACCAACTGTGGAGCAATAAACCACTTTGTGGACACATTTTGCAGTTGAATTATAGTCAAATGTGTTTTTGTCAAGCAGGGCTTGCCTTGACAATTAACTAATAACCTCTCAAAACTATTGCATCAATCTTGCTAGGAGGCCATTAAACTGGCAGCTGATTTATTGCATCTTGGACTGCTTCATTTAATTTCCCAGAGGGTTATGAAAAAGGATTTTTTTTCATTTATTTATGTCAAAAGAGGAGCTCAAAATAACACTAAATACAATAAACCGTTTTGTCAGGGAACTATATTCTCCATTCAGAAATTATATTTTGGCAATTACGATTCTCTGAATTTCAGATTCAGCTCACAAACCTATTCCTCCAAGAGCCGAGTAGGTAAATGAGGCACATTAGGATGCTCAAGAAGTTTTGTCGATTACGAATAGAAACAACTGCAGACAATTAAAACAGGGTGGTTGAAGGTTGTTAAGAGTTTTTTATCGAATATAACAGAGCAAATCCAACTAAAGTCTTGAATCAGAGTGTCATTGGTATCTGGAGGCTACACTAATCAAATAACCATATGACAGTGCTTTTTTCTGACCCAATAGCATTTTTGATATATATATATATGTATATACAACAATATTGAAAGCGACACTTGGATCCAAAGAATCAAAGTTGTTACCTCTATCTGCATTTAGTAATAGGTCATTAATACCTCATCAAGTGCTGTGAAGTGCACTGAAACATGAATGGAAAATTTAAAAAACACTTTTTTCATAGAAGATAGACTTTATCAGAACCTTAGATAAAAATACACAGTTTAAAGATATTTTGGCATGACAACAACAGGAAGTTGTTAAAAATGATGTATTTATGACAGGGTAAATGGTATGGACTATGCCCCTCAAAGTGTGTGTGTGGGGGGGGGGGGGGGCGCGGACACTCTCCAGGGGGTGGCGCAATGTCACAGACAAAAAAAACTGTCACTGGTTTATGGTTCTCCAAGGCCTGCATGTGTTGCAAAGCAATTCACCGCCAGAACACTAGGTGGAGTAACGTTTTTTGTCAAAGACGACCTTACAGACGCCTTCTTTGTGTGTGGCAGTCGTCGTTAACTGTTTATTACTTTATTACTTATTTTTTCTGGAGTCCCTGATCTTTCTCCACAGCTTCAACCGACGTTAGCCTAGATGTCCTTCCAGGAATTGCAGGCCATCTGCGTGTCCTTGTATTCCGTCAATGATGGGTTATACAAGTACTTTCGGATCTCTTCTGCCAAGAGCTCTTCTATTTGGTCCATATTCGTTCTTCTAACTCTTCAGTAGTTTCTGCCGGTATTATGAGGCATGAAACCGAAAATGTGACTCCGGAAAGGATGTAGTTAGCAGACCAATCACAGCCCTGCGGGCTGCGTGAGGCTTGCGTAGCTTTGTCGTATAGTTACATAAATTGGGCAACGCACGCAAGGTGCTCTTGAGCGTACCCCTTCTTGCATGTCTCTGAAAACGCAGAAGCATGCGCCAGCCTTAAGTGCATCAACCCCGAGGGTACAAACCCAGAACAACAAGAATCAAGAAAGTAAAATTTCTTCAAAAATAAAACAAAACAAAGTGCTATAAGTAAGTGCCATTTAAGTGCTACCAAATTGTTAGTTTTTTTTTGTATATTATATTTTAGGACATTGATGCGGGCCAATTCAAAATGATATGCTTCCACTAGGAAACATTATCAGGACACACTCGGTAAATTTCCACTGCTATGCGGATGACACCCAGTTATACTTATCAATAAAACCTGAACAAAGTAATCAATTAACTAAACTTCGAGCATGTCTCAAGGACATAAAAACCTGGATGACCTGCAATTTTGTCTTATTAAGCTCAGAAAAAACAGAGGTTATAATACTTGGCCCCAAACACCTTAGAGATACATTATCTAATGATATAGCTGCGCTAGACGACATTGCCCTTGCTACCAACAAAACAGTCAGGAACTTGGGAGTGATCTTCAATCCTGATTTATCCTTTAATAGTCACTTAAAACAAATTTCTAGAACAGCCTTTTTCCACTTGCGTAATATCTAAAAAATCAGACATGTCCTTTCGCAAAAAGATGCAGAAAAACTAGTCCAAGCCTTTGTTACATCGGCACTGGACTATTGTAATTCATTATTATCAGGCTCCAGCAGTAAGTCGTTAAAGACTCTACAGCTTGTCCAAAATGCACATTTCTCCAGTATTAGCATCGCTACACTGGCTTCCAGTTAAATCTAGAATAGAATTTAAAATTCTCCTCCTCACTTTCAAGGCCCTTAATAATATAGCGCCTTTTTACCTTAAAGAGCGGTTAGTACCCACTAGAGCACTCCGCTCCCAGAATTCAAGCCTACTTGTCGTCCCTAAAGTCTCTAAAAGTAGAGTAGGAGCCAGAGCTTTTAGCCATCAAGCTCCTCTGCTGTGGAATAAACTACTCCTTTCAGTTCGGGAGGCAGACACCATCTGTTCGTTTAAGAGTAGGCTCAAAACCTTCCTTTTTGATAAAGCTTATAGTTAGAGCTAATTAGTGCGGCAGAACGTTACTTGTTCTATTTTATGACACATGACACACGGAGCTTCTTTTTCCAGCTTCTCCTTCCTCTTCTCCATCCCTATTGTTGAGATATCTATGTTTCTCTGTATCTTGTGATTATATTTTACCTATATCCTGTGAACAAATATTAGCTGTATAATCTATATAATCAATAATGCTACAACTGATTCTTTTATTTGGAATGATGTATATCTTTTTGACTCAGACACAGGGTCAGGCCCAGAGCACGACCACAGAAAGCAGGTGTCAATCTGAGTGTCAATCTGACTGCAAAATACAATTTGGAGAAAAGTGTGTGATGGAAATTCATCTTGAGATTTGAAATAATGAAAGCACGGATGCTCAGGAAAGAGAGAGGACGTGCCAGAGCTTATACAAGGAGGTGCTTCATGAAACGTGGTGAGAAAAGGATATGAAATCCTCCTCTAAGTCTAATCTTCTGTGTCTCTCCGCTTTTGCAGACTCCCTATTTGCCAAGGCCACAGTAGTGGGACACCTGGTCGATTGGATTTTCCCTTACAAGTGATATGCTTGCAAAAAACTGCACTTTGAGGAAACAGTATACATCTGGCCAATAGCTGAATTCCCTCAAAGAAAAGGAACCGCCTCTGTGTTGCACCCTGTGTCTTGATATATACTGTGGACTTAGGATGTGTGTGCGCGCTTCTTCTTGACATGATCCAGTGAACCTGGTGACGTGTCCGGCAGAACCCCAGAGACTCTCTGTAAGTATTGTTCTTATACAATAAACTTGTTACTGTGAAACTTTTGAACATTGAATTTGTCTAATCATTGCCTTTCCCATCTGAACCTCGAATCAACGAACACGACGCTGTCCGGTCCGGACGGGACCGGGCTTCGACACTATCCCCCTTCCTCGGAATCCCTTTGCTTTATCACCCGCAGATCCAGGGCCTCTATGGCCGCACCATGGATTGCGGTTTGTTGATCGCGCACCGGGGGTCGTGGTGGTGGACCCAGTGTGGTGGATTCTGTGTCGTGTGGGCTGATCGTGGTGGTGGTGGCGGACCCTGTGTCGCGTTGGCATCGGGTACGGGCATTGGACCAGGACCGCGGCGGCAGCTCGTGGTGGGTGGCGGTGGACGGTGATTGAGGACTGGAGTGGCGTTCTGGTCTGGATGGTGGATCGTGGTCCTGCTGGTTGCTGACCATGGACTGTGATTGCAGCGGAACTGCTTGGCATGTCATGTTGGGGTTGTCCTTCGGGATGTTTACACTCATCAAATGCTGCTAGAGACTTTAATCTTTAATCTTGAAAACTTTAATCTTAACGATTTTTTCTGCATGTGGCATCTATTGCACTTCTGTCCGTTCTGGGAGAGGGATCCCTCACATGTGGCTCTCTCTGAGCTTTCTACGTATTTTTACCCTGTTAAAAGGGTTTTTAGTAGTTTTTCTTTACTCTTGCTGAGGGTTAAGGACAGAGGATGTCACACCCTGTTAAAGCCCTATGAGACGAATTGTAATTTGTGAATATGGGCTATACAAATAAAATTTGATTGATAAAAATTAATTTGATTGATGGCGGGCCGCAGTTGGCCCGCGGAGCCGTAGTTTTAACACCCCTGCCTTAGAGCCTTGTAATCCCTTTGGTTCTTTTCATCTGCAAGACGGTTGGAAGGGTCACTGTGACAACCTAACAGCACTTAAACAATGGTGTTCAGAAGCTATTACAAGCTATAGACGTCTTTTGAAGGATTTTGTCTTATCAAAGCAGGAAAAGCATTTAATCAAGTTAGTGGTAGCTGTATTACATTTAGGTCAGCTAGTTGCAGGATGCTTGTTGTATGTGAGAACACAATTCTACTTCATAAAATGAAACCATCGTAGACGTTAGTTCTCACATTCTGTGCCTTATCTGCTTTAACAACACTTCAGCTGTGAAATGAGCATGAATCATGAATATGATGAAGTATGTCGCACTAATGGAATTTATGTTGTATAAATTTACATTAAACTGAATTTTAATAGACTATGATTGCAGCAGGACATGTGGCTCTCTCTGAGGTTTCTACAATCTTTTTACCCTGTTAAAATGTTTTTTTAGTAGTTTTCCTGACTCTTGTTAAGGGTTAAGGGCAGTGGATGTCACACCATGCTAAAGCCCTATGAGACAAATTGTGATTTGTTAATATGGACTATACAAATAAAATTTGATTGATTGATGGGTTGAAGAGCTGAGAATATCACACCTCTATTGCTTTTCTTTCTACCAAAAACAGACTTTTAACTGATAATTCATATTTTGCCATATAGAGCTCATAGTTCTTTATTAAATCTTATAGTCTGATTTCATTCAGCACTCACCCACCCTTGTGTTCAGGGATACAATTATGCAAGGAAATAACTGGTAGATACCTAAAATAATACCTTGATAACAGTTCCATTGTTAACCCTGTTTTTTTTTTTTAAATCACCTCACTGCCTTGTGGATTAATATTACAAATCATATAGAATCTGTGATAATAATTATCTCGGAATTCTCCCTCTTAGATGTATTCTCTGTTCTCAAACATCTTTGAGCAGAGTAACAGACACATAGATGATGGCTCAATGGCCTGGGCTGGAGAGACTGCATATCAAGCCTCATTGCCCTTTGTAGTCAGTTGTACTCAGGGGAACTCTAAAAGTCCAAGCAATCCACTTTTGCTGTAATGAATCAAAGGCATAGTTCAGTGAACTGAAATATGTCTTTCTTATGTGTAATCTTTAATGTGTGTTCAGGCCTCCTGTCTGTAAAGCACAATGAGCTTACTGGTTATAACAATTGGCATCTTTCGTCTTGTCGGCTTGAGTTATGTCTTTCTCTTGAATATGCTAGTTCAAACATCTCCTGCTCTCCCTATTTGCACTTAATTGGCTGCGCAGAGCCCAGAGCCTTTGTCCAATTTATTGTCTTAGATTTATGAGCAGTTCAAGCTTACAGAAGTATGTCCGTTGAGACTTGGACAGCAGGACTGGACGAAACCCCAGGGCTGTTGAGTTAAACATCTGGATTGCCCTTCTCCCATATTGTGTGCAGCGCTGCTCTCCATAAACATGAATCAACCATCTTTTGTTTTTATTCATTATAGTGTCAGGTCACTCCAGTTTTCCATCTATTCCTCTGAGAACCAGCTCCATTTAAGACTACAAACCAAGACAGCCATTCTCAAAATCTGCCTTTGAAGTTTTTAAAGCCTGAATGATTTAGTTTTCTGGCCCCTCAGACCTTTAGGGAACATTCATGGGAACTTATGTTCTGTGTGTTGACACTTGAAAGCATCAAGGCGTCATCGTCTTTTGTAATGAGTGCCGTTTGTAGTGAGTGACTTATTTCATTGACCTTGCAGTGGGCAAGAATATTGTCATAGGTTCAGTAGAATGTCAATGGTCGAAGTATACACTGTAGCTCTAGCTGTGTAAACAAGGGTGAACCCTTCAGTGGGCTTGACAATTCATCTTGTATATGACTTATAATAAAGCTCAGCTTACGTTCAGTCAGGAAGACTTTACCTGCTCATTGATCAGCTGATTGTGGGCGTTTTTAAGTGGCTAATCAGAGTCTGCCACAGTCTCTTCCAGCCAATCATGCAGCTGCGGTCAAACTTTAAATCCTTTTACTCTCTTCTGCAGTCAGCCAGCATTCAGCACAGCATAAGGCAAATCATTCGCTCACCTTGCTTATTTCACACTGTTTTTCATCTCGGTGTCAGATGCTGAACATGACTATTCCTAGGAGGTTTCAGACCCAGCATCGGTCTTCTCCAAGAGATCACCTCTAATTCTTTGGGTGGTCGGCGCAGAGCCTTCTCTTACAGACACAACCAATCTCCCACAGACGAGGCTGATTTCCTCATCACTCAGCTTCAACATTGCTGCATTATGCCAGCTTCAGGCCGGCCTCCTTCTCAGCTCGGTGAGCCAGCGGTTCAAGCTGTTCATCTTTTCTACCTAATCCCAGATTGAGCAAGACCCAGCTAACCCAGCCGGCTCCCTCGCCTTGTCTGTTTGAAGCCGAAACAACCAACAAAGATACACTGCATTAAATGTGGGATTTTCTGCAGTTTTCTCCTAGATCTAAGGGAGACTTTCACATGTAAATGACAAAGCTGTGATCTTAACAAATGAAAATCAGGACAGTTTCACTCAGTTGTGCAGAGCTACACCTTTTTCTAAAAGGTACTAACTTTTCAGGGTACATCTGATGATACATTGTTAACATTTCATGTCTATGCATGGGCTATGAAGACCATCATCATTTACCCCCGATCTCCTACATTGAACAGTTTACATGCACAGACAACTGGAAAAAGCTGAATCGCAGGCTGACCGGTGTGGAAAAATGCACGTCCCGTGTGAACAGCCAGGCGGCTGCGCGCTTAAAAAAGGCGCTGCGCTGCGAGGTGCTTCCACGTCCTGTGTAAACCCGGCGTTACAATAAGTGCATTCAACTATGAGGGTACAAACTCAGAACAGCAGGAATCATGTAAGTACATTAACTTAACAACAGAAAGAATATACTGTTCTTCAGTCCCATACTCATCCTATATAAATATTATATTGAGTTACCAGTTCCTGTGGGTTGCTGCTGGATTCATTTGGCCATTCATCAAAAGGAGGCCCAGCTGCAGCAGACAACCTTAAATGGCTTTGAGCATTAATTGGAATGCACCATTTCCATTGTTATCATGGGGAGGGATATTATTTCCTTATTTAGATTTTTAGTTGTTAATCTTTGACTACTTTATTACATTTATGTTTAATTATTGTTCCTAAGTTAATGGTTTATGGCCTTATACTGGGGTGTTATGTTGTGGCTGTAGTTTGTTTTCAATATTATTATGTCTAATTCTACCCCCCTTTTGTGTTTTGAGTGGCTGGTGGTTGAGAAGCAGTTTTTTGTAGTGATGGTAACTTGGCTTCACTGTATACCGGAGACTAGTTTGGTTGGTTGACCTTTTGCTGGCCCAGTTTGGTGAAGTTTGACCTTTTACATTATTGTAAATGAAAACCAAATGAAAATAAAAAAATTTCAAAGAAAACTATCTGTGGCTCTCTGGTCTTCCTGCTCGGTCCCTGACAAGCATCCTTCGATGTATAATTTCAGAATAAAAGCCCCTGGAAATATCATATGTTCACTGTTTTCACTATAATTTCAGATTTCAGACTCCCGTTCCGCGCTACCCGCAGCAAAGTAAATGGGACCAGCTTCCTTACCTCATTCCGCTGGCGAGGGGTGTTAAACTCTAGTTTTTGAGAAATGCTGCGCAGCCGGCGTCCGGTCGTTGTTCCTGCTCCTATCCTTGTGCCGGCGCTGTGCGGCAGGTGTCTTCTTGCACTGGTCCGCAAGCGAGGGATCTGGTGCGTCTATTAACATGGTCCGCTCCTTAAACTGCAGGTATTTATGCGAGGGGAGTCGCTACGTGTAAAACAAAATAAGCCCAACACAAAATAACAGAATAAAACAGTATGCATAAAGTGGCAAGTGTAGCAGTCAGTCACAGTAAAGATGAATGCACGTATGAACAAGTTTTCCATTTAGGATTACAGCTCCACAACACATCAAACAAATCGTATCACATTTGTCGGTCCTGTAAGAACTCAATAACACGGTTGGAACGCGACATTGCCGTGTCCCATCTTCTTCGCGACCGTCGGGGCCAGCTGATAGATTTAACTTTTTCCGAAACCCGTAGGAAAGACGGCAAAAACATCTTTTCGATCTACAAATGCCTTGATCACGTTTCTCTGTTCCTCTTTCAAAATGAATGCGCTGTCGATGTCTCCTAAAACAGACTCAATGGCAGCATCTACACATCTCAGCTCTCCAGCGGCAGGCATGTTTGTGGAAAACAAAGTCAACCCAAGCGCTCTTTGATGACGTAGTTGATTACATTACCGTTGATCATCTGTCCATTATCATATAAAGCCCGCCCTGACAATCTGATTGGTCCGGTCGATTTCGAACCGGGCATAATTTCTCCCCAACAGAGCGACTCCAGACCGAACTTCCCGACCTCAAATGTTGTGGGCGGGGCTAAGTTTGTCTGGCATCCAGGCTAGGCCAAACCACCATTTTGAAAGCATGCTGACAAAGGTGTGAACTTTGGTTAGCCATTTTGAAAGCACCTTGATTTACATACTCACATACACACACACTCACATACACATCCTTGTTAGTTAGCTCGATTGTTTAGTAATTTGTGTTTTTATACTTTATTATGTTCATAATAAATGTTCTTCTTTCACAAATGTTCTGTCATTAATGTTGCATAAGTGAACTTTGCCAACCGTTACACTGTTAAGAACTCCATAACCTTCACCTTTTCATTGTATATTCTTTAATAGTAAAATATTGAGATTTCTAATTGGACTAGATCTCTAAATATTAATGTTTTATATTTTTAGTTTGATAACCAAAATTTATTGAGTGCCTAAAGCGACACCATTCTATGGTAACACTTTTTAAGCACTATTGCACAACATATCATATGTTAACTGTTTTCATTCTAACTTCCTTTTGATATTGAAAATAAAGTACCGGTTTCCAAAGACTTATCACTTCAGAATGACACCACCTCAAGGTGACCCTTAGATAATATCAGAACTGTATAATTTCTAAGTACAATCCCTTTAAATTATCAAGTTTCCCTGTTTTCACTCTAATTTCATATTGATATTAAAAATAAAGTACCTGTTTCCACTGACTTATTTCACTTCAGGATGACTAATCACCACTTTTTCCTGGTCTGACACCATGGCCCTTCCCTCAGTCAATGCTGTGAAAAAGGAGCGACATATAGTTTATTTGCTTATATTTTATGATGGGTAATGGTTCATGATTATGTTATTTGATCCCAATTAAACTCAACAATTGATCGAAATATAGACTAATATTGACGTATAACATAAATACAAATACAAAAAATAGAAGGTCTGTTCAAGGACATTTATTTGTCAGGGTATGCAACATGGCAAACGAGAACCCAATAGCCCGACCAGGGGTCAAAACAAGGCAGACAGTCAATGAGGGCAAACAAATCCAATAGGGAGCAGGCAAAAAGAAAATTCACAGTCCAAGAAGGCAGAGCAGAGAAACAAGACACAATGCTGGAAACCTATGAATACACACTAGACAATCTGACACAGAACACAGGAAATGGCCGGTATATATACGGAGTGACTGATTGACTGATGGAAAGCAGGCGAGTTGGGGGTGGGGCAGGGCAGGTAATTGGAATCTGTCCGAAGAGGTGATGCAGAGCACGGGGGAGTGGCGGAATTCTGAAACGACATGAGAGTTAGTGTATGGCAAAGCAGTAAACACGATAGTAGAAAATGAAAATACTATGAGCTGCCTGAAGTTTTGACAGAATCCCTCAATCTAGGGGATGTCCCACCAGGCTGTCTTGATGACCACTGTTGTGCAATAGTAGGAGTAGAATTGACGTTGGCTAATTATTAATAATCATGAAATATGATTATTAAAATAACAATTATTTCTTAAAAATAATCAAAAATGATAAAGCTATTAATTAAGAAATGTAACACATTTAATTAGAAATGATACGGTTATCCATTAATAATAGTTAAAATAATTAATGAAAACAATAAAATTATCAATTAAGAATAATACAAATCTGTAATCATTGCTTATTGTCGCGGGGCACCACCCTGGTTACAGGGACCAACGAGTCAAACTATAGTTATCAGTCTCAAGTGATAAATTATATTAATAATCTCAATATTTAATATTAATGATTATATAATACACAATGAAGGGTTTTAAGTTCGAGCACAGGCAATCATAATCCAGCTGTATTCACATACACATGTACAAATAATCACAGAAATACAAATACTTTAATTACAAAAGTATTTATTAAAAAGGGGAAATAAAGTTATAATGTTATTCAATGATTCATCATTTTAACAAGCTCCGATATTTCAAAGATAAACACAGCAGCAGCACTTATCACAATTCAGAAAATACATGTAAAACCGGCGGTCTACCTATGTATGTCTGTCTCGGTGTGTGTGTGTGTGTCTGTGTCAAAGTGTCTCTCTGTGTGTGTGTGTCTATGTGTATGCATGTGAAATAAAGTTAGTGTTATTTAATGATTCATCATTTTAACAAACTCCCATATTTCAAAGATAACAACAGCAGCCGCTTATCACAATTTAGAAAAACACATGTATTCATCTACGTGTATCTGTGTGTGTGTGTATCTGTCTGTGTCTATCAATGTGTCTCTGTGTCTGTGTGGGTGTGTGTGTGTGTGTGTGTGTGTGTGTGTGTGTGGGTGTGTGAGAGAGCGAGAGAGAGAGAAAAAGAAGGGGGCGTGGCGATGACGCAGTCACGTGGTGACGTCACATCTAAGATGGCGGCCGATCATGATTCGTGGAATCAAGGCCTAAAAACTCTCAAAATGGCGGATTGACTACAAAACAAGATGGCGGAGCCGTTATGAATTTAGAGCCAGAATGGGAGGAGAGGGAGAGAGGAGGCGTGGCAATAATAGATTCAAAATGGTGGTTTAACTTGCGTTATTCAAAATGGAGTCTATGTTAATGACACCATGTGGCCGGAGCTCACACTGGTGGTCGTCACATGAATTACACCAAGGGATTTTCAGACAAAGAGAATTCTTTGTCTCTGCTTTGGCGTTGGGCCACATGGCTTCCAGATGTGTCCAGCCTCTCTGAATATAGATTTAACTATGTTACATGAACTGTATTCTAAATACAGATCGGATGTGTGTATAGGTCGGTTTAGAAGGAGAGAGAGAGAGAGAGAGCATACAAGGAGAGAGCAAAGCTCTTAAAAGCACCGTCAGAGACAAGTTACATTTACTTTACCACTCAGCACCCAAGTGGCGTTGTGTGCCGAGGTTTGACCGGTAAAGTCTCTTTAAAGTTGTTCAAACGGTCACAATGAGCTGGAGACGCTGCTCACGGCGCTTAAAAACTGTGGCACAAGGCCGTAACCGGAAACCGGAAGTGGCGAATCGCCGCTAAACACTAGAGACTCGGCGGTCTCATACAAAACAAATACGTTCAAGTATTAAAACAATACGCTACGTATTAGATTAACATCTGCCCAGACAATAAAGCCTCTTACTGTACCACCCTCGCGGTGTGCGTGCGCGTCGGGCCAGTGAATCACGTGGTCTCTCAAGCGGTCTTCGGCCGCTGGACCGGACAAGCAGCGGATTTTCTCGTGCTGCCTCGACGGGATGAACGTTGTCCTTCTTCAGGGATGTGGAGCTCGTGCTCCTCAGCGGAATGAATCTCGCGCTTCTGCAGGGGACGGCTGTGGAAGCCGTTTGTAGATCGTTGGGAAAAGAAAAATAAAGTCCGTGGGGAAAGTGAAACAGTCTGAGATTGTTCCGCGTGCAATTTCCTGTTTGGTCTTTTCAAGTTAAAAGAGCAAAAGTCCTTTTGAAAATAAAAACGTCGACTGAGATAAAAGACAATGAAAGAAATGAAAGAAAATAACTCTGGTTGCCCCCTTTAGCAACTAAATCATCTGGAAAGACCCGGAGGGGTCTGTTGGCGTCTTCAGAGCAGGGAAAATGGCTGATAAACTAAAAGTTAAGGTTGCCCCCCTTTAGCAACTAAATCAGCTGGGAGGCCCCGAAGGGGGCCTGGTGTTGTCTTCAGAGCAGGGTAAAATGGCAGCGATTATTTGGGGTGCATGGGCTTTTAAATTACCTGAGAGGTCCTCCTCCTTGAGGAGTTGGTCATAGGATGATGCTGGCTTTAAGCCAATTGAGTGTCAGAGCTGGACCTGAGTGGGCTGGGCTTGGAAATCAGCGGGGGTTCCAAGGCATTCCCAGAACATTTTTCCACCACCAGGGGGAGATTCTTGAGCCTGCAGGAGGATGTTTTCCCGCCCAAAGTTTAACAACCCTTTGTTCCTCTCGGCTCCAGTGTCTGGGGGCCCCCCGCTGGGCTCTGGCCCAACACCACTCAAAGCTCTTTACAGTACAATTTTACATTCTCCCATCACACTCATATTCATTCAGTACATCTATTAGAAACACTTTCTTGTTCTATGAGGGCCAATTCGGGGTTCAGCATCTTGCCCATGGACACTTCGGCATGCAGATGGGGAAGACTGGGGATCAAACTGCCCACCTTCAGGTTGGCGGACGACCGCTATACCCCTCAGCCACAACCGCAATGTGATTCCATGCAGCCTGAAAACATGGAGGGTGAAGACATACGCATTTTCTGTGGCTGAGGGCAACTTATGGAGAGGGAAAAAATGGACAGCCTTGGAGAACCGGTCGACCATTGTTAATATTTGGCGTTAACTTGTGAAGACCAGTTATGAAGTCCACAAATATGTGAGACCAGGGTCTGCTGGGTACAGGAAGGGGGTGCAGGAGACCGGCTGGTGGCTGATGGGAAGCCTTGCTGCGGGCATTGACGGAGCAGGCGGAGACAACGGCACGGGTGTACTGGGACATGGATGGCCACCAGAATCTCTGCCGGATGAAGGTGAGGGTCCGGTGAACACCTGGTTGACAGGCCAGTTTGGCGTCTACCTCACCCACAAACTGCAGCTTGTGGTCAGGATGAATCCGCACAGGTGCCTTGGTGTATAGTTGCCTTAGAGTGTGGAAAGCAGTTTCTACCTAAGACCTCTAAGTCCAGGCAAAAGGAACAGCAGGAGAGGCCGGTTTGGTGAGAGGGAATGCAACCTGGCTGTAGGGGGCACCAGGGAGCAGGTCAATAAGTATTTCGAAACTGGTCTACCGTCTTCACAAGGTAACACCACCATACTAACCATTGTCGACATTGTGTACTAACCGGCGCGAGTCCCACACCTGGTCTCAATCCCCTCATCAGCAGCCCTACAAGAACCCTTGTCTTCTCTCCACTCATCGCCAGATTGTTCATTCTCCTCCGTGGTATAAACCCTCGGCCGCTCTGAATGCTATTTTATAAGTTTCAAGTGTAACCCTCTCATGTTCCCTTTTTCCCTTTTTCCCTTTTTGCCTCAGGAGCACCAGAGCCAACCTGCCAGCTTATCTCAGCTCACAAGATCGCTGGCCCAGTCTCTGCCACCCACCAGCTAGTAAACTGTCCGTTTCAATGTTTCATCAAAGAGACTCTGTTTCACAAACAAACCAAACCCTCTCTATGTCAGCTTCCAGGTCCTGTTCTAAAATCTCACAATTCTGTCAAATGGTTTGGCCTTAGATTGTGAAGAGTAATCCCCAAATAGGCTCTTAATGATACAAAGGAACAGATGTTCTACCGGCACCTCCTGCTGGAGGTTTAATCTGCAATTCATGAAATCCAACAGATTAGAATCATATGACCTTATTCTGTCACCAAATTAAATGATACGCCTGCATTCGAATTTAAATGTATTTTAAATCCCGAAGTTGGATCTATAATCTGTCCTTGGGATTTGATATGTGGTATGGCCCTCAGTTTTTATTAAGAGACAGAGTGGGAGGACCTGGGCTCCTGATGGCTCTGAGCATTTACGCGGAACACTCTTCCATCAGAATTATTGTCAGAATGCCTTAAATGTTTCCTTCACTAATACCATTTAGCTTGATTTATTTCCAGTCTTACCTTACCCTTTTCCTTCCAGCTCCCTTTGGTTATCATAAATCATTTTGTTGACTCTCTCATTTTTCTGCTTTCAGTTTCAGTTCCTCCTCTATGTTTAAAAGATCTGAAATACCTAAATAAAAAAATAAAAAATTCCATGCAATTTACTTTGTCAAAAGGGTATAGTAATATATTAGAATTGTCTCTTAAATAATTGAATGATTGAGTCAAATAGCACTATACACTTGCCAATGTTACTGTCTTGGCTAGATGTTTGGAATGGGCAAAGAAAATTATAATTTCACAGTGAATTACCTGTTTTTGATTATACCAATTTGAGATTAATGGCAGAAATAGAAGGTTATATGTTAAAAGCTGAATAGGAAAGAGAATGATACAAGTGTCTCAAATCACCAATGAAGTATGGTGGTAATATGCAATTCTGGGGTGTTTTGCCTGCTCTCTAGTTGGAAACCTGCACCGAGGGATATATTGATTCACGTTGTATGACCTTTTGGAATAATCAGTTGTGTAGTGCAGAGTGTACACTTGTAAAGGTAGAGGGTGTAAAAGTACACACATTCTCTACTCAAGTGGAATTTGTGTTAAAAATAACTCAAGTAAATGTACTTATTCAACCCTTTTACTTAAGTAAAAGTATAAAAGTACAGGCTCTGAAATGTAAACATGTAGTAAAACTTTTTCTTCCGGCTGTATATCTGTGCAAAGCAAACTGAAACTCATGTCACAATAATATAGTTCGAAGACTATTTAACCTAAACTACTCTGACTTTCCATGAGGACATGTGTACAATGTGTTGAATAAACAATCCTTAATTTAAATAAGGTCAGGGATGGAAACTTTGTTGGGTGAAACCACAGTATCAAGGTGCCACTGATACATGCTCTTGACCAATCGCATGTCATTCTCAACTGTCAATCATTGCATTTCACCCTGTTTTTAAAGCATCAAATAACAACTTTAAATCAAACTTATCAGACACATTAACACTTGATCATGTATCAGTGTCTTGTCATCCATTTTTATATACAATCTATGGTTTAAACAGTAACCACCTGTAAGGGATTATGTAAGAATAAAGCAAACACGCCAATCGCAATGTACTGTAATGAGACAGTGTCAAATTAATTGGTCAGTTTCATGTGTGGCATTCTATTGGTTGGGGAATTTTGAGCATATTAGGTTCCAACATTTCTCTTATCTCCTCAGAGCAGAGAGTCTCACCCACAATTATGAGTGTGTATGATGTTAGGCACTCTTCTCGGGGTGTAGGCGTCAGGGCTATTGCCTAACACATGGCTAAATACAATTCAATCAGGAGAGACTTGATTCACGATTTAACAATGTTTATTTGACAAGTGCACACAGTAATGTGAATGTTTTAGTCCTCTGCATTTTAGACCCCTGTGTCTGAAGCCGAGCTCAGAACAGGAATACCCCCCACCCGGTCACTGGTGGTGGTTCAATTAGTCATGCGACCTCCTCTGCCCTTAACCCCTAAACAAGAGTATGGAAAAACTACAAAACAACTATTAACAGGGGAAAAACGTAGAAACCTCAGGAAATGCCACATGTGAGGGATTCCTCTTCCAGGACGGTAAGAAGTGCAATAGATGCTGAGTATAATAGGTATATTGTGTCAGGCAGTCTTGTTGAATTTAGTCTGCGATCAGCCGCCACCATGATCAGATACCGCCATAATCCACAATCCATCATCGTGATGCATGCTCAGCTGCCCACACGATACAGGATTAGACATATGAACATGATCAGTTGAGGACGGGGATCCGGATGAGGTTAATATTATTCTGCACCGGGGGCTTATGTGCTCCGGGGGCTTATACCGAATTTTTTACGGAATTCCCTGAGATTTTAATCAAACCTAGTCCTAAAGACAGATACAATTATTATTCTTGGTGACTTCAATATTCATGTTGACAATAAGAAAGATAGCCTTAGCGTAGCATTTATTTTGATACTTGACTCAATTGGTTTCAGTCAGTGTGTGCACAAACCTACTCATTGTTGAAACCACACACTCGACCTTGTATCATCATACGGTGTCGGAATTGAACATTTAACAGTACTTCCGCGCAATCCAGTTCTATCACACCATAATTTAATAACCTTCGATTTTTCAATAACTGAATATATGCCAGCAATACAAAACTCATTTTCTAGATGTCTATCTGATAGTGCTCTAGTTAAATTTAAGGAAATAATTCCAATTACATTTAAACCCGTATTATCCGTAGATATAAAGAACAAATTCATTAAAAACTCGAGCTCCATTGAGATCGATCATCTCGTTGATAGCTCTGCAGACTCATTACGATTAACATTAGATTCAATAGCCCCTCTAAATAAGAAAAATGTCAAACATGGTAAATTAGCTCCGTGGTATAATTCCCAGACAAATGAGTTCAAACAATTATCAAGAAAAACTTAAAAGGAAGTGGCGCTCCAGCAACCATGTTGAAAACCTCATAGACTGGAAGAATAGTGTTAAAGAATAAAAAAGGCTCTCCACAAAGCAAGAGCCGCCTACTATTCAAAACTTATAGAAGAAAACAAAAACAACCCCAGGTTTCTCTTCAGCACTGTAGCCAGGCTGACAGAGAGTCACACCTCCACCGAACCCAGTAGTCCTCGATCCCTAAATAGCAATATCTTTATGACCTTTTTTAATGATAAAATTCTAACTATTAGAAATAAAATCAACCATCTCCTGCCCTCAATTGGCACTAATACCCTCCCAACAACAGAGATCTCAGAAACGGCTGAGAATCCTACCCATTACTTAGACAGCTTCTCTCTGATCACCCGTGATCAGTTTACCAAATTAATCTCAGGTTCTAAACCAACAACCTGTATCTTAGATCCCATTCCTACCAAATTACTTAAAGAAATTCTGCCCCTTATTGATAGTTTGTTACTTAATACAATCAATCTGTCATTATCATCAGGTTATATACCACAGTCTTTTAAAATAGCTGTAATCAAACCCTTGACCCAGAGGTTTTAGCCAATTACAGACCAATATCTAATCTCCCCTTCATTTCTAAAATCTTAGAAAAAGTTTTAGTCAATCAGCTGTGTGAGTTCATCAGTCCCTAATAAAATGACAGGAAACAAACGTTTGGCATTATTGCAGAGGAATTGTTACTTATAAGCAAAGTTTGTGTCCTCTTATTCTGTGGATATTCAACTATTTTTTTGAATTAGGGTTTTGGATTAAAAGTATACTACCAAAACAATGAATGTATGGAACTTTCAAAGTATTGCATATATAATTTAATTATGTAATATGTGCAATACCTTGCTTTGACTGTTTCAAAGTTATGAAAACAGGTTTGTATCTGGAGTCAGTGCTGAAGTGATTACTCTCATTGTTCAGTCTTGTTAGAGTCAAGTTCTGTCTACTCATGTTGGACATCCATGGGTACACACGAATAACAGATTGAGTAAAGTCTGTTTAAGATTAACTATGTAAAAACTGAATGTAGAAGACAAGTTGAGTTTTTACTGTAACACATTGCAACACATCAACACCAATACTCTGAATAAAGAGCTTTATGAGGCATAATGTTACTTTAAACAGCTGCTCTTAAAATGCAGATGTGACATTAAAATATCCCTGTTTCCATCTCTGTGTCTGCTTTCAGGTCCAGATCAAAAACAAACCCTCACATAACGATCTGGCCAAACTATGGACCAGACATAGGCTCCACCAAGCTCTAACTGCTCAAGGAACATGAGTGGGGCAGCAAGAGCGGACTCTACGCAACGTAGTGGAGATGCTGTAAGCCCTCAATACGAAAACCACCCGGCTCAGCTCCCACTGGAATCCCTGCGTCTCCGCTCAGCCTCAATGCCTCAGAGAGTCGTTCATCCCCACACCTGACCCTTCGTCCTGGGAATTGGGAGCTTGTGGTTAGTTCTTGCTCCAGTGCTCCCTGTTTTTTCAGCAGCAGCCAGTGACTTATTCCACAGATGCCTCCCACTTGGCCTTCCTCATCAGGTTACTCTTGGGTAAGGCAGCTCAGTGGGCTACAGCTTTATGGGAGGTTCATCAATTTGTAATTCTCATTCCTCTTTCATGGCGATGATGAGAAAAGTTTTGATTACCCAGTTAAAGGTAAAGGAGCGGCGAATCAAATGCTCACTTTACGTCAGGAGTCTAGATTAGTCGTACAATATGCGATCGAATTTTGCATTCTCGCAGCACAGTCTGGGTTGGACGAGCGATCGTACAAGGGGTGTTTTCAATCGGGTTGGACGGGATGGAGAGTTGGGACACACTCATCTCGTTATCTATACGGCTTGATAATCGTATCCGCGAACACCACAGGGAGAGAGCAAACCACTATCACTCTTCAAACTGCCAAGCTCCACCCTGACTAACTTCCTGTGCCCAGCCGGCCAATATCACTCCCTCAAGAATAAAGCGGGTCACCCAATTAGAAACAACATCAGTCTTGCATTCCTATATACGATGCAGCATCACAAACCCCTAATCACTAATCACACAAACCCAATAGCAAATCAATCGTACACATAGTGTGGTTTCCCAGATGTGATCCACTAAAACTAAATCTCATAGAACACCTTAATCATTCCAAGAATTAAGTGAAGCAATATAAATAAATACATTTTAAAAAAAAAAAAAAAATCTTCCCGCAGATCTTTTTTCAAGTTGCTTCTTATTTCCCATCTTTGCCTGAGAACCAGGGATGGACAAATATTTCAGTTTGGCTTTTTTTTCACATGGGACTTCTTTGTAACGTGCAGAAAGCTATTCTTCGTTCAGCTATACAAAGTGAGTGAAAGCAGGTGGATGTCACTAACAATGGTTTCCTACAGCTGTTGGTGAGTAACTGCCTGTCAGCTTAGAATATGTAAGGACAAATCATGCATAACATAAGAAGAACATAAATGGAGTGCATCTCTCGGGGGATGATGGAGTAACCAAAGGCACTCTATGATTCGGTTTTTCCTTCTTTCGTCTACTTGTCAGAAAAGTGGCAGGAAAGGGATAAAGTCCATGACAGACGATGTGTTTGACTTCTTTACAGAATTATTGGACAGTTTTGTAAGTAGCTTAGTGACTTGTTTCCTCTGAAGGTCTTAGTGCGGCACTGGAGGGAGATCCGGATTTCAGCTGGGTCCCTTATCACAACGTGGACAGACTACTGATCCGCCTGTCAGAAAATGTTTGACTACATGTGTTTTACCATAAGGGTAGGCTGTGCTGATATCAAATCAAAACATCCTTCCATACCCGGCTCTCGCCGAATGTAAATGGTTTGTATTTATAAAGCGCTTTTCTAGTCTTGATGAACACTCAAAGCTCTTTACAGTACAGCTTTACATTCACGCATTCACACACACACATTCATACAGTGGATCTATTAACAGCACTTTCTTGTTCTATGGGGGGCCATTCAGGGTGACCTTCAGGTTGGAGGACGCCCGCTCTACCATTCAGCCACAGTCGCCACCTGTCAGCTGGGATTGTCTCCAACTCGCCGGCAACCTTAAAAGGATGAGATGTATAGATAATGGATGGATTGATCCTTTAAATGTCAATTTAACCATTTTAATTTTATTTCAATTTTATTTTAGCTTTAGTTTGCTGATAACTGTCAGCTCATTTGTTATCCATGTATGTATATCATTTAACCCATTTTATCTTAATTTTTTGTGTCACTGTATTAATGTCATTATAAACAAGGTAAATTAGCCACAGCCTGACTAACCCATTAGTCTGTTTGAGAATACTATACATCACATTTCAGTAAAATAAAATCGTTACTCCCAGTTTGGCTCAGCATGGAGCCATCCTGTACTCTTCAAGGATGTGTAAGCAATTTAGATTATCCTGCTCTTCCTCACTAGAGGTGATGAAACAAAGCCTCCCTGTTTGCATTTCTCCATCCCTGCCCTGCCACAAGATCAGTAATCAGTATTACATGAGAATGTACTTTTATATATCTTATTTTTGTATATCTTTTGGGCTCTATACTACCAGTTAACCTTCACCTGTGTGATTTGTTGCTGAGTTATCTGGTCAAGTCTGTATTCTCTCTATTGTACAGATATTTTCTCCTGTGCTTGGCCGCCTGGAGCGGATCAAATGAGAGGTTATGTAGAAATATAATATAATATACAAACCGTGAGGCCTTGTTAACATTTTGGTATGCGTGTCAGACTTGATTGAGAACATTAGAAAATCTGAAAGTCCTGCTCTCCAACTGAAATGGTAAATGGTCTGTATTCATATAGCGTTGTTCTAGTCTTGATGACCACTCAAAGCACTTTACAGTACAGGTTATTGACATTCACACACATACAGTGCATCTATGGGCAGCACTTTCTTGAGTAAAGATGAGGAAAACACTATGATTGGTTGTTTTCGCTGTGACCATGATGAGCCAGGCCCACCCACTCTCAAGCGTTAACACAGAATGTACTTGAGATTGCTCAGTAACTTTGTGTGAATCGACAGAGTCGCCCCCCCGGTCTGACTCATCTCCCCGCCATTGTGCAGCTCCACTCCTTCTCAGCCACACAGGATTTAAGAGGGGGGGACAAGCTGCAATCCCTGACAGGCGGCTCAGCACACTCAGTGCTCATCTCCTCTTAAAACCCATTAGCGCAACATTGCTCATGCACATGGTCAGTTGTGTTACATTTCTGACACCCTTAATATCAACATGTGTCAGGAAGCCAAATCTGCAAAAACTGCAGTGTACTGCAGCAGTTCCTCTATAAGAGAGCCTTGAGCTGCACCTCTATCATGCATTATTAAAGCTTTCTCAGTCTATGCAGACGTGGAAAGATTGTTCCCTGAAAAAAATCTGATTTGGATCTCCTTTTGTTTTAGAATAAGATGATGTTCACTCATATTATGAACTCTACAGTGTTCTACAGCAGCAATGTGGTGGAGATACTAGAGGGAGAAAGCAATGTTGCTGTGGTTTGACTGAGCAGTGGGATTTTTAAACAAGAGCCCCAGATGAGCTTTCTCTGATCTATCTGCTGCTCTGTTCCCAGGGCTACATTTTACAGCCTACTTTATACTATTGTAATAATATTTGTAAGATCAGAGAAACCATTAGATGAAAAGAGCCAACACATTGAAATGGGAGCAATTCTTTAATTAGAGGTAGTTTGAAACACTTGCCTGCTTGTCACTTACATAACATTTCAATCAGCATCCACACTCTGGAAGTTTCACTTCCACACTGATGAGTTTGTAGGATTTAGCTCCCCTCTTTGATCCATGGGCCTTTTTCTAGCAGTGAGATGAAGTGAAGTGAAGGCAAAGGAAGAAGGCACACACAGTCATCTTCTTTCCCCTCAAAGGACCATATTACACAATGATAAAGAGAACATTAAAAGGTAATGGGAAAGATTTTGTGTCAGAGCTTTGGTAACAATTGTAATGATCCCTGACTTAAAAGTAATTACCACAACGGTGATTATGGTATAACAACACAAACAACAATAATTATAATGATTATTATTAATATTATTGTTTTTGTCATGATATAGTAATATGTTATAATGTGTTATGTAAAAGGCATGCGTAACCATCCACAGAGGCAACTTACAAATTATGTGCACAGCCCTTCACTGGGTAGCTCTCAATGGTGATTGCTGGCTGCAGGCTGATCTGGCAGTGAAATCCAGGGTGAACCTAATGTCTGTAGATAACAATATACTGTATGCACTCATGTATAGCATCACATGGTCAGTTGTGTTGTAATGCCTGTCTATGAGAATCAAGACACTATTAAGAGCACGGTGAGGGAAGAGATGCAATGTTGCTATAACTACTGTGCTCTGAAGAAAGGGATTAAACTTGCTCTGACGTAATGGCCAAACATCAAATACTGTTTTAATGAGTAACTCATCCTTAACTTAAAGCTGAATATATTTTTTCCTCAACTCCATTTCTGCCATAAGTGAAGGGGTTTGGGTTAATGTTTCCTTCTATTCAGCAGTTATATTCATGCATTTTTTGTGGTTTCTGCAGTTTTCTCATTGTGCAGAACCTAGAGGAAGAGGAAGCCATTAAGAAGCTTTAGAACTCTGTCTGTTATTGTAACTCTGCAAGTATACATCAGTATATGTCATAGTGCTGGACTCAGCTCTATGTGAAATGTTAGTCTGATCTGCATTTTGGAAGGCTGACCTTTGTCTTCCATTTACTCTGTTTAATGAGGTTTGTGATGGTACCAATACAGATCCAGCAGATCAGGCATGGATCAAATTAAATTAATATGTTTATAGTCAGTGAGATTCATCCTGTATTTCAAATGAACCATCGTTGCTTCTACTAGAAACCCACACTAATAAGGATTTAAAAGACAGTACAGAATAAAATGTTTCAGATGTTTTGTCTCATCCCATCTTTTAAATATGTCAAATATGTTCATACAGCTGAATCTAATTCTTGACAAAAGTTCAGTTGATTTAACATTACTTATATGGGTTGGATTGGTTGTTCTTACATTTTTTAAGGCACTTCTTGAAAATACAGTTTGGTGCCCTTCTATTGGCAGTAAGAGGAACACCTGACATATAAATCAATCGACATCTCTTACACCTAAAAATAGCTACAATCCAATAAATAACCCTTGGGACCAAATTAAACATCACTTCAAGAAAACTGTATGATAAAATGGTGCTGGAAAAGGAACCTTGATTAACTTCGATATCACTGTAACCCCAGTCCTGTAAAAGCCAGTAAAATTTGATTTGCATGATTTGTATTCATGAGTGATTTGATCAAAGTGCAGAATCTGTTGGTATTTTGAGGAAATGCGAAATCCCCTGAATGTAAAGTTGCATAATGTCTTATGTTTAGTATCTTTGTCTTGTTTGAGCAAATAACCATTATGAAGTCACAGTGATGATGTTTTTGTACATCGCCAAATCACAACATACATTATCTAAATTCAGGTACCCAACAAAGACACCAAACAATTTCCTCAACTAGAAAACACACAGAAAAAAAATCCCAATTTATGATAAAGGCATGAATGGTGCAGGTTTTAATGAAGGTTTTTACAAAATAATAGTAGATAGTGACAGTAATTCTTTTAATGCATATACTTTTTTTTTGTAGCAAAAGTAGAAGTAGCCTACTGCTAATTTCAGTTTTAAGTGAAGAGTAATTTAGAGATGAGCAATACACAACACTGGTGAAATAAGTATTCAGATTCTTTACATTAGTAATATGATACTAAAGTATCTAGTCATCCATTGTATAAAATCTTCATCTTAAAAGTGACAGCTAACTAAATATGTTAAATTAAGTCAATGTAGTGAAGTGGAAGGAACCATGTTTCCCTCGGAAATGTAGTCGAGTAAAAGTATTAAGTAGGTCAAAGCCCCTGAGCAAGATGGCGGCAACAGAGACACGTCTGACATCTGGCAAATATGGCGCCTCCATGTATATATGAATGGGTTATCTCAGCCTGGGCTTGGAGAATACACATTTATCCTATGGAGCATGTAGTCCATGGGCCCAGTCCTGAAATTTCACATATCGGTACCATCTGGGTGGGCAAATTCTAGTTGCTATTTTTTAATTGTTATACATCCCTAGATTATGTTTTGATGTGATAACCCTTTCAGAGTGGCAGCTTATTAGTGGTTATTACCTCTTGAACAGAGACACCCCTATCGGGCTAACACGGAAAGATGAATTCTTCCATTCTCGTGGCATGTAAAATAGTTTTGTTTTATTTTTCAGTACTTCAAAACACACATTACATGTACAACTGTTTAATTAGTGGTCTGAAAGTGCATATGTCTGGAGGATGCTACACTTGTACACCATGCAACAATAATACTGATGGCTTGAATAGTAGTGTTATTTTACAACTGTACATATCGGGAAATATTAGGTCCACACCCTCAATCTAGGACTCAGTCACCCTCACCATCATCTGAGTCAGTTAACTCGTCAATGGGTTCTTCCATTGAAGATGTTTACCCTCATAAATGCTGCTAAAAACTTTAATCTTGATGATGTTTTCCTACACCTGACATCTATTGCACTTCTGTCCGTCCTGGGAGAGGGATCCGTCACATGTGGCTCTCTCTGAGGTTTCTACGTATTTTTACCCTGTAAAGGGGTTTTTAGTAGTTTTTCCTTACTCTTGCTGAGGGATAAGGACAGAGGATGTCACACCATGTTAAAGCCCTATGAGACGAATTGTGATTTGTAAATATGGGCTATACAAATAGCCCATATCTTGGATTGGTCAAAACTAGATGGAGGCCGCTGCATCTAGACGGGACACTGCCTCATCCTCTTGGAATGTCGCGTGATGAAGATATCGTACGTGCACTCCATTGTCGTGGTTACCAGAGGTCATAATGTTCCTGTCTCAGCGCAGCTGCCTTACACCGGGTTCACACCGGACGCGGAAGCGACGCCGAAGCGTGGCGTAAGCGCAGCGCCAAGCCTCTGGCTCCCATCCACTCCCATGTTAAACCTTTGTCCCGGTCACACCGGACGCTGAAGCGCCGCGCCACGCCGCGGCTGCCTAGCGCCGTGAAGCGATCGTTTCGGCGTCGAGTCTATTTTTTCCACTTGACGCGAGCGAATCGCGACAGGAAACACACTGGAAAATGATTTTAAACGATATTGATGACTTTTTTTATATGATATAAATGATCAAATATGCATCCCTTACTTTGTATTCACCTTCTGTTGTCCTGGAGTTTTAATTTTACCACTTTTACCAACCACATTATTACATGTCCCCCTCTGCCAATCCACTACAGCCACACAAGCAGTCATAAAGATAAAAAGAGTGGGGGGCTACGTATTCTCCACATATAGGCTTGAGTGGAGAATACGTAATTTACCCTCGACACCCGACATTTACCGGAGCTAACAGCGAAGAAGTTCTTCAACATGGATGACATTCAATTAATAATTGAAGTGGAGAAGTTACTTGAGTTGTATGATTCTCAGCATATGTTGTATAAAGACAACACCAAAAAAGACACATGTTGGGATGCTGTTGCAGTTAATGTTGGAGCAACAAGTAAGTATATGCTTGAAAAAAATGATTAAATGCCGTTTTTACTGCAGGCTGATAACAGCAGAAGTATGTGATATTATGAGTAATGCGCTGCGCTTCGGCGTCGCTACCGCGTCCGGTGTGAACAGCCAAGCGCCGGCTCGCCAGGGATTAGCGCTTCCGCCACGCTTCGGCGTCGCTTCCGCGTCCGGTGTGAACCCGGCGTTAGTGTGTTGTGTGGGAGAGATTTTAGGCCAAGGTCTGCTCATTATCTGCTGTTGGTGTTCTACTTTGTGTGTGTGTGAATTGAAACAGGGAGCTGGGATGTGTGGTACAAAGTGTTGACTGTTCTACAGAGTGTAATAAAGAGGTCAAAGGAATGTATGTGGTGTATGTCAATAGTTTCAACCGAACCAGGAAATAAAATTCCTCTTCGCTCAATTGGATAGACCTACAACCAATCAGAGCAACGTAGTATGTGACGTATGTAAAGCGACGCATAGTTGTTGTCAACAGAACTCAACTGCACGCACGCTGGAAGAAGTAGAAAAAGATCAGTAAAAACGATTTTTGCCGGGGTTGTAAAAATAATTTAAGGATACACGGAGAGCTTACCAACACGATCAGCATTTTTGAGAGAAACAGTTAATGTAACAGCCCCCCGAACATGACGCAGAGTTTCTATACGATATTTTAATCCATAAAACCAAACACAAACGTTAAAATACAATAAACAAACAAATCACCACGAGACAAGTCTGATGCGCGTTCCGCGCTACCTGCAGCAAAGTAAATGGGACCAGCTTCCTTACCTCGTTCCGCTGGTGAGGGGTTTTAAACTCTAGTTTTTGAGAAATGCCGCACAGCCCGCGTCCGGTCGTTGTTCTTGCTCCTATCCTTGTGCTGGCGCTCAGAGGTGTAAAGTAACGAATTACATTTACTCACGTTACTGTAATTGAGTAGTTTTTTTGTGTACTTTGTAATTTTTTGAGTAGCTTTTGAAATGGGTAATTTTACTTTTACTTAAGTCGATTTTGACTGAAGTATTGTACTTCGCTACATTGGAAATTACATCCGTTACTGAGTAAAAAAAAAAAGTTCAAGGCGCAAGGCAATTCTCACTGCAGTGGTAGATGCTGCATAGAGTGGATGACGTTCCCTCACGTGCACGTTCAACATATGAAAACTGATCATAAAGTTCACTGTTCGCGAAAAATATGCGCGACATGGAGAACACTGCACAGGGAGCCACTGCAGAGCGGCTGCAGAGCCGCGAGTTGCCGACCCCTGGCTACGGCGAAAGAGCGATTTGTTTACTGCTCCGCCGTTAAAGAGATGCGGACGTCAAAACATTAGTTCAGCTAGAATATTACTTCCGCCCCGCATTTTCCCCTCCCGGTCGCGCGCACCACCTGTGCCTCCGTGCTCCGTGTTATGCCTAGATGAGGCGCACCACACAGTTTGAGAATCACTGCGCTACACAGGGCCGGTGTAGCGCCCCTAGCACATTTAGCGCTCTATGCAAGCTTCACTCCTGGCGGCGGCGATCGTAACAACATAGTGCAAGCATTCGATTTAGACAGCGTCTCTCCTCAGGAGAAGGAAAACAGGAAACCGTAACGTTTTAGCTAGACCTCAGATAATATGAAAGTGTTCACCGTTCAAATTCAATATTTGTCATTAAGTTTCGTTCAGTTCAACGTTCTCATAAAAATGAACGTGTTCAATGAACGCGTTCTTTTGAACTCGTTCATGCACAACACTGCCTGAAACTCAATACTGGCCTACCTGTGCTGGATGCTGTTCACTGCAAAGAGCCCGGATGAGCTCTACTCACCTTGAAAAGGAGCGGCGGCTCAAACTCAACAAAAGTTTGTAGACTAGTGCTCTAAAGGTGGACCGAAGTTTAACCAAAAGTTTAAATATACAGTGGGACAGCGGCATTTTAACTTTTGTTTTAACTGTCCTGTGCTTCATGTCTTGACATGCCCTCCCAAAAGTTGTTTTATAAATGAGGCCCCAGATTTCCAATCTTTCAAAAGGAAGAATGAGGAGATGAAGGAGAAACAAATATTATGGTTCAACAGAACACATCGCACAAAAGGTAAGACAACAGCTCAGGGGCCTCATTTATAAAAGAGTGCGTAGGATTCATACTAAATGTGTACGTACGTACAAAAGCCGGAAATGGCGTACGCAAAAGAAAGTACCAATTTATAAAACCGTGCGCATGCACACCTGAACGCAATGTTCGCTTTATAAATCACAGTCCACCTGGAAACGTTCGTACATGGATCTGCCTCCAAATCCGCTCTCCACACGCCCACTTTCAACCATAAATGGTCAATGCAAAGCACGGCATGAATATCACATTATGCTGCTGACCATGGATTTCCATCGTGAGTCGTTTGCGTCGCCACTTCCCCGTCTCCAAAATGTTTGTATGCATGGGTCAGAGTTTGCTTGGAAATACCCACATTTTCCCGTCAAGTTTGTTTTTATAAATCCCAACCATTGCGTGAGAATTGGCGTACGCACGTTTCAGGCCCCGTTTTGTGCGTAAGCAACAGTTATAAATGAGACCCCAGGCCAGGTCAAAGACTCTGGGTGAATACCACACATCAGGATGGAGTCCTACAACTTCTGGAAGTTTACGGAGAAACAGATCCCACATCCGGGTCATATCACATCAGGCAAATTTAAGAGCCCCATTCAAAATGGACCTATAATCGACAGTCACAGAATTTATCATGTTGTAGCGAAAACCCAGAGAAAATCCTACTTTTCAACTGGTGCTAGATTTAAGCAGGCATCAGCCTTTTTATAGCTGAGATCAAGTAAAATAGAACAAACAATTCCACAAAGAAAACAGGAGGAGAAACAAAGGGAGAAGGGCAAAACCGAGAGCCAACTTTCCTATCCCTAAAACCCAGAGTGAAAAATAATGTGAATAAATTCGGGGCACACACCCATAACTAGGTTATGTGGTTAACAGGATCAATCTAGGTGTATAGGTAGGTGAATGTGACAATACAATGTAAGATATGGAGCTAAGCCTCTAGCCCACAATCCTGAGACACAACTGCCTCAAAACTAGTAAAGTACGAACAACTCAAACTGTTAATAATCACGAGTGATGTCACACAGTGGCTTTTGAAAGCTTTCCTGCTAAAATGCTGACTTGTGCTTGGTGACCATCCGGTGTTGGAAAACAGGTGGTGAAGGGCATCGTGGGCGGTCTAGCGGTGGCATCCTCTGAGGGAATCCCCTGGAGAGGCGGATGACATCATACACGACCGCATGGTCACACAGGACAGTCATGGAAGAAAACTCAAAACCTGCAACAGGGTGAGCTGAGAAAATACTACATTTGTGGGTCTCTCTCCCAGCTTGCCGGTGATTCCCAAGGCATTCTGGGTACGCCTAGGGTTGAAGGGAGGGTGTTAAAACGGAAACCAAAACTGATGTCTGTTAGAAGCTGTACATTTTTTGTGTAGAATTTTACATGTGTACCCTCTTGGTCTCCTGCAGCAACAACTTCCTGTGTGTTTGCCGCATAGGGCAGGAGGTCCTGCTTGCTCACTTTATGAGCTGGGAGAAACCCAGAAGCCATCTTGTAAACAGCCGATTAAATGAAAAGAGATTGTGAGAAATTGCATACCTGACCAGGAGGAGCCATAAACTTTAATAAGAAGGGAAACATTTGGAGTGAGGCTCTGCTGAGTATATTTGCAGCTAGGGAATTCCCCCTTACCACTCCACCCTATCAATGCTCAAGGCTGCTTGAAAACCTCAGGCTGGTACTGTGGAGGCAGAGAGAAAAAATTCCATGTCTCACAGTTTTATTTATCAGGTGATAAACTGGACGTGGGCCTCACTGCTCCAAAACCCAGCTGGATGTTTTCAGCCTGAGAAATGGAATGCAAAGTCTGGAGGAAGGTATTGTCAGTTGCGAGCATAGTGAGAGCTTATATGCCACATACATATACAACCTGGTAACATTAACTTGACAGCTTGAATAAGTGAGACAACCACAAACAAGAGCTGCTTTTGCTTTACTTTATATTTGCAACAAAGGCATGGCAACGTGTTTTCATTTGGTGGTAGACACAGGGCAAGACACAGCCATTGGTTGTTCTCTTAGACAGATGATATTGCTTGGTATACATTTAGAACACAAAGTGTCACACATGGCATACAGAACCGGCAGCACATAGAGAAAGAAAACCAGAAAAGACTGTTGATTCAAACAAGGAGGAGTCACCTCTCCACATTAGCATTGTGTATAAACGGAGCGGGGCAAAGGAGTAGGGGGCATGAGACTCTGATTTATATACTCATTCCTTTATGGCGCTGTTCAGACAGAGCGTTAACATGCATCTTGGGTGATTCAATTACAAGAGGACAGCTCTAAGTGCAGTAGTTAACACAACCAAGATGGTCTGAGACACGTGGCTTTATTCTTTTAGCAGTCTGAACATGAAGGTGCCCTCGGCCACATTAACAGGCCATCTCTTCCGCTGGTGTCTTTCCACTGTGTATGCAGAGGAACGAAAACATACAGGCGCTGGCCATGATGTCTGAATAAAAAAGAAGCCCATAAGCATGTATAACAAGCTTGTCAAACATCTTGGGCCACTTGTCTATACTATCTTGATCTCTTCTTCTTTTCAATTTCACGCACACTCGGCACAGAAAGTGCATTGCTGCTTCCAACATGTTAAAATCATATTTTAATATATTTGGTCTTTGCTTAATTGTATGTATTTGCATAGCGAACAGGCAAGTGTCACTGGAGACATGTGGAAACACATTATAATACCAGGGCTAAACAGAGTCTTTAGCACACACTCAGCTGTATGCAAGAAAACTGATCTGCAGGCAAGCCTCGTCTGCACAATCCATTCTGTCCATTTGATCAAAGGTTGGGGAGCGTGGGGGTGGGGATTGATGTGTGTGAGCATGGCATCCTCATAAATGGTGAGTGCATTGTGAAAGAAGAATTGCTGAAGAAGACACAGGGGACATGTCCCTGTCTTCATTACAAACTAATATTGGAAACAACAAAGAGAAATTCGCTGTCATTATTTTATCTGCTTTGACTTCTTTCATGTTTTAACCATGCTTCCTTATAGCAATTATAACACTGTAATGTTAAAGTTCATCAGTATCAGAGCTCTGGGATGTCACTAAAATGAAGTCATAAGATAAGTCCGTTCAGTTAACTAATTGGGTAACCCTGTTTGCGTTTGCAGTAATCTGTCTGTGCTACCAAATAAAATTGATGGCCGGACCTGAGGCCTGTACTACGAAGCGAGCTCAACATACCCTGGATATCTTTTCGTAATCTGTCTTGATTTAATTTAACAAAATCCTGTCAGTCTAAGCCGCCACACGAAGATGGTTTCAACTCATTAAGTCCACCCAGGCTGTGATATTAGAAAAATATGAGGAGTTATACAGACTAAAAGAAACAAAGTCACAATTGCTAAATGCATGGAGAGAAGCTGGCTAAGAATCTTAACTTGACACACTTATTTCATAGGATAAACTTAAAGGGAAGGACATAAATGTAAAACTATGATGGATTATCCCACTGCTAACACACCCAGTACATCAATATCAATAACTCCCACAAGTAAAGAAATGTTAATCAATGCAGACAGTATGTGGTACTGTGAGCACATTGTTGTGTTGTTTATATATAGTAGTTTGTACAGTGCACCAACAACACCAAGGCAATTTCCTGTATGTGCAAATATACATAGAAATAAAAATAATACTGATTCTGATTCTGATTCTGATTCTGATTGCTAGGTGTCCGGTTGGTTATGTTTGTCTCCAGCAGCTGACAAAGGTTTATCATTCCTTCTGATGAGAAACTATATCTTTCATAAAGAAAGGATATTTCCGGTCTCTGAAGACCCTTGTCCCCCTCAGAAACTCTCCAACAATCCGCACACCGACCTCCACGCGATCCTGTTTTTTTATTTGCTCCATGGGATCCCCCAAGAACAGTGATGTCAAGTGTTTCAAGTAATTGATTGGTCAGTGGGCGAGGACTTTTTCTGCTTGATCTCTTATTTCCAAATTAACCTGCTTCAGAGCAGTTTGGCCGCTCAGTATAAGTTACCATGGTGATTTACTCTCATAAGAATTAAACGAGCTTCGTAGGACTGAACCTGAATAAGTGAAATCCTGATTCGTAGTACATGCCACAGAAGTCCCACTATTTATTTGCATTATGTAAATATAGTATAGTTTTTAGTATACAATAATATATAGCTATTATGATATTTTCAGTGCTTGTTGAAATTCGCTTTACAGTACAGTGAATGTAAAACTGTACTGTAAAGCGCTTTGAGTTGTCATCAAGACTAGAAAAGCGCTATATAATACAAAACCATTCACCATTAACAATATTATTTATTTGCCTTAAATTAATATTTTATATAAAATGTCAATATTTGTATCTATTAGGTTTATAAAGCAGATTCATTTAAGAAAGCCTGCGTAGGAAGTTATAGTTGTTGAAAACGTATTTTATAAGAACAATAGTGTGTTGCAAACTATATTAAATGTTATTTTCTGCTGAAAAGATTCTGAACAGAACGGGACAATGTTGTTACCTGACAGAGGAAACACTCATAGACAAAACAATTGAACTGTTATTACATGAATGACAGATATGCACCTGAAAATAATGCCTGGGCCCATGGCAATGACAATTTGCCCATAAGAAGACTGCATTATTATTATCCAAAGAGTCCATGAAAACAGTCATCACAGTTAAGAGATAGACAATGTAATCATGTTCCCGGGCATCAGCAATTCACTTGAGCCAGTTTCAGACATGTCATCTGGAGGAGTCTGCAAAAGTGGGTCCAGACAATCTCATTCACACATGAACAACACAGCAGGAGATTCTCACATTCACAACAACACAGAAATCTTCAGAGTGTTCAGGTGAGGGGTGGTGCAGCAGGCAAAGACAGGATGTAAAATAAGAATTACACTGCAGAGATAACATGTTTTGTCGACACCTTAATCACCAAAAGCTCTCAACATCTTCGTCTGTGTCTTCTACGTGTATGGCACCGCTTTTTTATCCTGAGATATTTGTTTACCTTTAGTTTTTTTTCTTTTGTGTCTGTCACGTGTTGGAAATATCAACACGCCCACTCGCTTGAAAAATACCACAGAGGATCTCCTGCTATGTTCTCATATTGGCTGCTTCAGACATTCTACTGTCTTTTACGAGGAGACTGGAAGGAGAAAGTCTGCAGACTGTCCGGAGGCTCTCACTCTGAAATTTGCATTCACACATAGTGCCCGTTCAGAGATGTAAGGAGGTTCTCCAGAGATCATTGCATGTCTCAGAGCAGCTCTGGTGACTTCAATGTTATCTCACCTGATTCTGTATGAATAACAGCCAAACATAAGACAATTAGACCCAAACATTAATAAACCAGAATCACCCTTTCATGATCATTACTTCTTATAGACTTAAAAACCAACAATGACATTATTCTGCATAATTATTAAGATGTAACATACTGTACATCGCTGCCATGCATTGCATTTGGAGTATGGGACCTCAGCTGAGGAAAGGTCCCTTTTTTCAAATACTACTCGTATTTATTAAGAGCTGTCAGCACTTTATGGGCTCAGGGGTCCAGGTAGTTTGGTTAAAAAATGATTGCACAGTGAAAACAATCCTCCATAAATTGACATCCTTACTGTATATCACTTCTTCATTTGGTTGTGCACATTGTGTCCTGGAAACTGGCAAACACATTTCGGCATCAATATATAAGTTCATTGCTTTGCTGGCAACCCAAACTCAAGTAAAAAGTCTTTACAGCCTGTAGGATCTGTATATTGCTCATGTCCTTCAATTCTATAAACATCTGCCACATTCAGCCAAACAAAAAATATACTCTGTGTTCCACGGAAGAATAAGAACATGCTCATGTTTTGGATAATCCTCGTGGGAAATACTCCAAACGGTCCAGGGCTCAGTTTCTCTCTGCCTCACGCAGAATTTAAAAACAAACGGTGCAATGTCTGAATCCAGGGTAAAATATGATTACTCCATCACTGAAAAGGTCCAGAGCCAAAGCTCCTATCCCACTGTGAACACTGCTGCTCTAACTGGTCCAGCAGCTTGTCTACTGAGTCCTCTTTGTTCTCTAGCTTCAGGTATCGCCTGCCAATACCCAGGTCTAAACGAGGCCAGCTTTGGTGAGTCTGCTCCTCCACAGCATCAACAACATGTCCCAGGATGTTCACACAAACCTGTGAACCAGCCTCTCCCATCAAGGCTACAGGCTGGTTTAATTGACCCTCCTCTCTGGGTGTGTGGAGACTTTCCTGGATGCGCACACCAGCTTGGGCTATATGAGGGTTAGTCCTGTAGCTCATACTATGGCAACGCCTCGGCTGGGCAGCTGGAATATCCACCTCGTCCACACCCAGGGTGGACATGGAACTAGCAGACACCAGGCAGTTGCTGAGCTTGACAAGTGGGGAAGCCGGTACATTGAAGTTGCCTCTCTGCTCAGCACCAGACTGTATGTTTAAGTGTGTCTGACTGGAATTATATGAGTTGGAGTGGGAGTACTGGAAGGAAGGCGGCGGCTCTGATTCCTGGTGGTGGAGGGCTTCTGTCTGGAGAACAGCTTGCTGGTAGATGCCCTCCACGCTGTCCTCAAGTTCTCTGGGATGTCTGGTCTGGAGCAGGGGCTCAGAGCTGGCCAGCTGCTGCAGACAGAGGATGTTGAGATGGGCAGCTGGCAAACTGCTCACCCACTGGTAATGTTTCGTCATTGAGTTGGCTGCTGCTATTTCTTGAAGGTCGGCTGAGGGCACAGCTGCAGACACAGAGCAGATAACACTCCGCATCTGGGACAGCAGCATCTTAGTCTCTCTGTCCCTGTTCTCATACAGGACCGTGTTGGCACATATGAGGATGAAGAGTCCAACCCCCATGATGACAGGCCCCAACAGCTTCATCCGTTCATTGTGGATGAGGCTGGCTGTGGACATGAGACCCTTAGCTCCCAGACTCCATCCTGAAGTCTGTGACTCAGAGATGCTTTCACCATCTGTTGCTCCCAGGATGGATGATCTTGATATCCTGTAGGGCCAGTAACCCGCCACAGCCAGGGCAGTTCCGACAACCACTACAATGACCCCCAGCACCAGGAAGGCTCCAGGCAGGGAACGGATTCGAAGCTTGCCTCGGATCACCCTATCTTTTTTCTTTCTGCCACATAAGGTGAAGCGAAACTTCCGCCGCCCAGATGGGGAAGTTGGCTTGACACCTCCGGCCTTCTGGGACATCATAGCACAGGTCAGTCAGGAACTCTCACTCCAGGTCACACCCTGTCAGAGGACTTGAGGAGTGAGGATATGTTAAGGGTGAATGCAGCTATAGCAGTGTATATGCATCCATTAATTAAATGTGCACAATACATCAGTCAGCTGTACTTTTTAAATATCACTTTAGTAGATCACAAAAATGTGATATGTAGGTGAATCATGGCATGATTACAAGTACATGCTATTTAAAAGTATTAATTAATGGAGAGGTATGACCAAATTTGAAGCCACTATGTTTGACCATAGTTTGAACATTTCTGACCTTTGGCCACTGGTGGCGGTACCAGTAGCAGTACAAGAAAAGTATTTTGATGATTATTCAATGAGTAAAACAGGAGGAGCTTGAGAGCACAAGCTGGACAATATCTTTACTGAGGGGGAGTCTGTGCCTCTAATGCAAGAAGTCGCTTACAAACAGATATATTATTAGCCTGCACTGCACATCTTTATTACCACAAAATGATATCTTTCACTTTAGAGAGATCCAGCCCCAACATCTCTGAATGATGATAAGAATGTTTTCTAAAGCTACAAAACATCAAGATTGAGGTGGCAACTGTGACATTTATAACTTACCAATGGCCGAATGTCTAAAACCTGGATTAAAACGCTGCATGATCTTTTGCTCATTTCCTTTTGGTCTTTGTTTCTCTTGTTGTATCTTGACTCTGTGGATAGGGAGCGTTTGTTTGCAGCTGTGTAATGGCTCTGACTGGATATCAGAGCACTTTGAATAGTTTTTAAGAAAACCTACGTCACGGAATCTGGTCTGTTAAACATGTATTCCTTAAGACTTTTTAACAGAAGGTTATGTTACAAGTAATTAATGTAATTATATATTATTATAATTATTATAATTATTATAATTATTATTATTATTATTATGTAATTAGTAGAGGGATGTCAGATATATTTGAAATGGATTTTGAAGGTCATCAAATTCTAAACCCTCTAGTCTTACTGGAAAAGAGCAGATAACTTGCGTAGTTTCTGCAACACTGACATAGAAGCATACATACACATTTTACGGTCGGCTGTATATCAAATATTTCCTTTCTGAAATGTAATCCCTTTTAACATCTCGACAGATTGGATATTACACATGGATGTCTATAAATCCAGACATATTTAGTCTTGCCATAGCTTACTTTGGCCACCCATTAGTCGATGGTTGTTTACCATGTTCCAAACCTTCTAAGTCTGAGGGAGTTTGTAAATTTAAAGAGCTTGAAGAGCTCTCACATGATTATAAAAAAAGCAGAATGAAATTGAAAAACAGCCTCTAACACTCCCACTGCAGTTCCATATATCCTGAGCATTTGACAGTGAGAGTAAAATGCTGTCACCAAGCCAACTGTCAGACACCTCACAGCATTGTCACTTCTTCTTATTGTGCACAGATGGGGCTGGGTGCTCAAATATGCGTTTGCTTCTTTAGGTTTGATGGAGCACAACTCCACAGCATTCAAGCTTCAAAGATAAACTCTTCACCGTTTTTTTGATTTGTGAAAGTGTCATTCGTGAAAGTCATTACTTTTCTTCCTCCTGCAGTCAAACATCACAGCCACAGTGACACCGACATTCTGATGAGGAGGATTCTGCACAAATTGATGAAATACAGCCTATCCGACCATCTACCTATCTATCCTATCCGTCTGTCCTTCCGTCTATCAATTCAGCCATTCAGCCATGTGTCAGTTACTAATGGCTACCTGGTAACAGATCATTTCCAGCAAAGGGAAACAGAAACATCCTTGTTCAACCTGAAAACAAAATATGCAAAAGTGACAAATAAATCAGAGCTCCAAACATTTAAAATAAATCTTCATACTGCACTAATCACCATTCCATATTAAAATCTGAGCAGAAACTTGATATCAAACACTGCAGTTCCTCTCAGATCTACAGATCTTTTTAGCAACTTTCAGGTTGTTTCAGTATTTTACAGCATCAACACAGTGGTGTGGTGTTCAGCACCTGCACCTCACAGCAAGAAGGTTCTCCCTCTAACCCCCTGGCCTTTCTCCAGCTGCTGTCTTCTCCTGTCACAGGTTTAGTGGGTTAAGTTGTGCTTCCAACTTGCCTGGGAATGGTCTCTCTCATTTTTCAGATGACACTGGCTAAACACTCAACAAATGAAGCTGCAAGTTAAACAAGCCTAAGAACTTAACCTGCACATACTAAGTATTTCCCCAGACATTATGAGTGGCTTGCATGGTAAAGTCTGATCACAGAAACGATAGTGTTCGATGGCGATTAAAAAACATGCATTTGTTTCTCAGCTTGGAGCATCTCATGGGGAGTAATCTGCTCTGCTGCAGATTTCTCTCATCCTTACAGAATTATACTATCTAGTACAGAGTACTATAGTATCTCTTTAAAAATTAAAGTTTGACAAAATAATCCCAACTCATGTTCCATGTTCCAGGCTTTTTCCAGAGTGTAAAACCACATTTCGCTACTAGATCTTGACCCCTGGTTACATAACACCTTAGCAAACTCCCTCTGCTGATGATGAAGGTCATGACATTCAGCCAAAGGTTCCTGATACAAGCATGCAAAGATCAAGTTATGATTATTTTGTCAAACTACTATTCAGGGATGAATTTTCATGTTTAAATTAAATAACACAGACTTGCTCAGCATGGACTCCGAGTTTCCTACATGTCCTTGACAATAGAAAAGGACTTCCATGAACCTTTTGCTAATATGGTTGTAAGCAGCATTTCAGTATCTTTTCAACACAAACTGAATTATATCCAGTACAACATCAAAACCGATACTTTGATACTCCTTTCCTGGTCTGAATCATGTTTATTTATTATTTAATATTTATGTGTGTTTCATAGCTGAAACTATTTGTCAGTTGGTTTATTATTTGATTATCAGACAATTTAACAGCAAACCTTACCTATGTTATTAACTGTGTATGACTTTTTAATGTCAAATACCCAGTGGTTCCAGTTTCCCCTGCATTAACATCTATAATAATGAATAGAATATCTCTGGTTGGATAGAATAAGTCCCAAAACTCCAGGGTAAATATGTCACCTTGGGTTCTGGGAAATTATGACTCACATTTTTCACAATGTTAGCAAAAGTATTTGGCAGATTAACCAAGTGAAAGGGAACCCCAAATCCTACATTGCATGTTATTCAGGCAAATGTTTTGAACATTTAAGATATTAGACGACGATCGGAAATCTGCTCTAAAACACACATCAGACAGGTCTCTTATTACATTATTATAGACTGTGGTCTGTTGGATTGCAGATGAATTTACTAATTCATAGTGAACCGCATTCACCATTTCTGACACATGTTTCTATTGGTAAACTCTGCAAAATGCAGCAGGACTGCGTCTTCGTGCGGATACAGAACTGAAGCAGAAGGTGCTCAGACATCCAGGTTCACTGTGATATGATTTAATAACACGGCAGTAACCAGATTCACCAGAGAGCAGTGTGAGCTGCAAAAGCCTCAGTGTCGTGCCTGACACAGGACGCATGCCTTAAGTGTGTCATAGACACATCACACTGTTCGCCTGCTGTGTTCCAACCAGCAAAGGAAGCACATCACTCCTTGGAAGCCACAAGTTGTGCTTGATGATGTGTACAGACACTGGGGAGTATATGATGAGCTTGCAGGGTGTGGAGGGGTGGGACCATCTGTGATGCAAAGGCAACATGAAGCTGAACAAAAATAAAACCTCTTCATGCAATATGAATTAGAATGATCATTGGGAAGATGATTTAATAGATATATCAAGCGTTTTATAATTACCTTAACGACGGAGCTTAGCGACAGACAGGAGTATGTCTGGCTGTCTGTGCTGCTGCATTCCTCAACAACAACACACACCCGCACAGCACCATCCATACACAGTGTGGTTGGTGGAAGAAACACTGGAGCCAGAGGTGGCTGCAGCACTTTACCTGCTGGTTAAACCACCCAGTCTAACTTCTCTGGAACTCCCAGTCCAGTGGCAGCTGACTTCTGGGAACTTGCCTGCATGTCTCGGATCCTGTTGCAGCCTCTTAATAGTTTGAGGACACAGAACATCCTGATCGTTTGGGCTGAGGAGCCTCCAGAATGTGGACAGCTCAGCTGCTGTCTCTGTTCCAGAATATTTACAACAGGCAGAGGGCAGGAGGAGGAGCACGCAGTGTCTTCACCAACTCCTGAGGAACATCTGGCACAAAGCTCGTCTCACCATGAGGACAATAGAAGCCAGCAGAGCCCCGATGCTCCCTCCTCAGCGCTGCGCTCTGCGCTCTGTCTGCGGACCAGTGCAGTCAAGTGAGCAGCAGCCAACAAGCTCCAAAACACGGTGCCTTTCAAAATAAGAGTATCGCAGCGCCATAGAGCCAATGGCATGAACATAACCAAGTGTCTGCATTCTTGAGTAGACTAATGTCCAAAAATGTTTGAGGTATTTTAATCAAAAAGCAGCCTCGGGGAATATAGGAAAGTACCTTTACTCTTTAAGTGGTAAATGTATTTGAGAGTCACAGCTCTGCAACAAATACAACACACAGACACTGGATTTAATTAAGATAAAGGAGTCACAATAAACGGCCACTGTTTTTTGTCTCCACCTCGTGGGCGACAGCTGATGTCACATGGTGTAAAGTGACTAATTAAAGTCTAACAGCAGTGATACGTTATAAGCTCGATATTTATTCATTTTGATCTGTAGCTGTTCACATCTGACAGCAGACTATTTGGTTTAGGTGTGTGTGTGTGTGGGGGGGGGGGGGGGGGGGGGGCTTCATGGGTCATTGTGTTTAAGTGTAGTTGAACCAGTCTATCGATCTTTTTCAATGATAAAATTATAACTATTAGAAATAAAATCAACCATCTCCTGCCCTCAATTGGCACTAATACCCTACCAACAACAGAAATCTCAGAAACGGCTGAGAATCCTACCCATTATTTAGACAGTTCCTCTTTGATCATCCGTGATCAGTTTACCAAAATAAGCTCAGGTTCTAAACCAACAACCTGTAACTAGGCTGATGATGGATCCTTATAAGCAGCAGTGGACAATGACTGTGGACTATAGTGGCATCCGATTTGGATAGCGGTCATGATCTTGCTGGCTGCTCACCATAGACTTTGATTGCAGCAGGACTGCTTGATATATAGCATTGAAGTTATCCTTTAAACAATTTTACCCTCATCAATGCTGCTAAAACCTTTAATCTTGATGATGTTTTCCTACACTTGACATCTATTGCACTTCTGTCCGTCCTGGGAGAGGGATCCCTCACATGTGTCTCTCTCTGAGGTTTCTACGTATTTTTACCCTGTTAAAAGGGTTTTTAGTAGTTTTTCCTTACTCTTGTTGAGGGTTAAGGACAGAGGCTGTCACATCATGTTAAAGCCCTATGAGACGAATTGTGATTTGTGAATATGAGCTATACAAATAAAATTTGATTGATGATGATTGACCTTCAGGTCGCTTGGAGCGTGTTGAGCAGCCTCTCCATGTTTAATTTTGACTAGGGACAGAAAGCAGAACCTGTTCCAGACAACCTGAGGGGTCTGGATCGCTTTGACAGACAGTGAGCCAGTGTCAACATCTCACCACTGGATTGATATGATCCACTTGATGGAGGGGGAACTTGATCATTTTCAATGAACTGGAGCTCAATAATAAGCTTTTTCCTTCAAAATTTTTCACTTCTCCTTACAAGTGACCCCAAGTTTTCTTCTACAGTTCATATATTGTATATTCCCGAATACAACTCACCTGTCATGAAACCGTTGTAGGTCAGTTGGAGCCACCATGTTATTCCCTTGGCTTTTAATGTAATCCTGCCATGCCTCGTGATGTACAGTGCCTTGCATAAGTATTCACCCCCTTTGGACTTTTCTACATTTTGTCATGGTATAACCACAGATTAAAATTTATTTCATCGTGAGTTTATGTAATGGACCAACACAAAATAGTGCATCATTTGGAAGTGGGGGGAAATATTACATGGATTTCACAATTATTTACAAATAAAAATCTGAAAAGTGTTGAGTGCATATGTATTCACCCCCTTTACTGTGAAACCCCTAACAAAGATCTGGTGCGACCAATTGCATTCACAAGTCACATTTGCAAGTCACATAATTAGTAAATAGGGTCCACCTGTCTGCAATTTAATCTCAGTATAAATACACCTGTTCTGTGACGGACTCAGAGTTTGTTGGAGATCATTACTGAATAAACAGCATCATGAAGACCAAGGAGCTCACCAAACAGGTCAGGGATAAAGTTGTGGAGAAATATGAAGCAGGGTTAGGTTATAAAAAAATATCCAGAGCTTTGAACATCTCTCTGAGCACCATAAAATCCATCATAAGAAAATGGAAAGAATATGGCACAACCGCAAACCTACCAAGAGGAGGCCGTCCACCCAAACTGAAGAGTCGGACAAGGAGAAAATTAATCAGAGAAGCAACCAGGAGGCCCATGGTTACTCTGGAGGAGTTGCAGAGATCCACAGCTGAGGTGGGAGAATCTGTCCACAGGACAACTATAGGTCGTCTACTCCACAAATCTGGCCTTTATGGAAGAGTGGCAAGAAGAAAGCCATTGTTGAAAGGGATCCATAAAAAATCCCGTTTGGAGTTTGCCAGAAGCCATGTGGGAGACACAGCAAACATATGGAAGAAGGTGCTCTGGTCAGATGAGACCAAAATTGAACTTTTTGGCCTCAATGCAAACGCTATGTGTGGCGAAAACCCAACACTGCCCATCACCCTGAGCACACCATCCCAACAGTGAAACATGGTGGTGGTAGCATCATGCTGTGGGGATGCTTCTCTTCAGCAGGTACAGGGAAACTGGTCAGAATAGAGGGAAAGATGGATGGAGCCAAATACAGGGAAATCCTTGAAGAAAATCTGATGCAGTCTGCAAAAGACTTGAGACTGGGGCGGAGGTTCATCTTCCAGCAGGACAATGACCCTAAACATACAGCCAGAGCTACAAAGGAATGGTTTGGATTAAAGAATGTTAATGTCTTAAAATGGCCCAGTCAAAGCCCAGACCTCAATCCAATAGAGAATCTATGGCAACACTTGAAGATTGCGGTTCACAGACGGTCTCCATCCAATCTGACTGAGCTTCATCTTATTTGCCAAGAAGAATGGACAAACCTTTCCATCTCTAGATGTGCAAAGCTGGTAGAGACATACCCCAAAAGACTTGCAGCTGTAATTGCAGCGAAAGGGGGTTCTACCAAGTATTGACACAGGGGGGTGAATACTTATGCACCCAACAGATGTCAACTTTTTTGTTCTCATTATTGTTTGTGTCACAATAAAATTTATTTTGCACCTCCAAAGTACTATGCATGTTTTGTTGATCAAACGGGAAAAAGTTTATTTAAGTCTATTTGAATTCCAGTTAGTAACAGTACATAATGGGAAAAAGTCCAAGGGGGGGTGAATACTTATGCAAGGCACTGTATAATACATCTTTAGAGCAGTAATCACCGTGTCTCCTCTGATTAAAAACCTTCACTGCATACATTTCACTTTCCTGTTGCTTGGGAGTCTGATCCACTGTCTGTGGTCGTGCATCTTTTGGTTCTTGTACAGACATGTAGACAAGCACAACATTTTTTTTTTTTTACAATGCATCCTGAAATCTTTAACAATCTAAACTACAATTTTCATATACTTACTCAAACACATTACTCTGTGTGGAGATGGATTTAATCGTTTTCAGCGTACTGTATGTTTTGGTCTTTTGACCTTATCCCTGTAATATACCGTTATATATCAAAATCCATTCTTAATCTCATGATAAAATACATAATGCTGACCATAGTTCAGAATTGTTTCCATTCACTTGCACAGATGTGTACAGGGAGGGAATTTGAATATAACTAAATTCTTGAGTTTGACGCAGTCACAAACACATTTCATTTCACTTTGCCATGTTTTACTCCAGAAGCATCAAATAAATCAGTCGAGACATAAACCTTCTGTTATTTACATATGAAGACCTGGAAAAGTTGTTTAACATAAATAATGGGAATAATCTGAGAGATGATAGAATCACATTACATTTCTTTGTTTTGGGCTTTAATAAGAGATCAATCTCACAAATACTTCTGTTAAACAGATAAAAACATATGTGAGGTCAACTGGTTGTGTACAGGTATCAAAGTCAATAAATGGTCATTTTGGGGTTTTGTTTACATTCGTGTTGTTTAATTTCATAATACATGTTCTGTATCTGTCCTAATATCTTAGGACGTTTACCATAACACATTATCCTTTGGATTCAGTGTCCAGAACCATAAATAAATCACAAGTATTTATTGTAACTCAGGAATGTGTGTACACACTGCATTTGCACTGGTTTATACACTTTAATGAGATCTATTACCAATGCAAATTTGCACTGTGTCCTTAAGAAAATTATTTTTAGAGTCAACATTTCATTAGCTAAAGGAAATAAAACACCCGGGGAGGGTTAAGTCCAGAGAAGTGTTTCAGCTGTAAATGGGCTCTGGTAGGCTGGATGTCACATGTTCCTGTTCAACAGAGAGTTCAGCTGACTGCCAATGACACTCGATCAGAGCGTCATACAGCTCCTCACTGTGCTCCATGAACTTCCTGTTGGCCTCCACCACATCAAGCCCTGGACTGGGGTCTGCAACACAGGTGGATGGATGGTTACAAAGTGCAACGGTTTGGCCAACCCTGCTTGTTTTTTGTTAAATTGTTGACATTAAAAGAATAAAATACATGCCCTGCAGCAAAAAGGATTTCTTTAAATGTTAATTACTTGTTACTTTTAATTTCATGATAAAAAGGGGCCAAAGGAGCTTCAGCATAGTACTGAGTTAAGGGTAATTTAATCAGGGTTCATACACATTTTATGACTTTTCATGCCTTATTGCCAAATTTTCATGACCACACATTTCCTGAATCATTTATGTATCCAGTGGCATTAAAAACTTTAGGTATCCCTGGTCAAAATATATCTGTGAATACTGTATTGCTGAGCAATCTGTTTCCTTCAGCTTGCAGTCTTTATGCCATTCTAGGCTAACCAACACAACTCTCCAGATGTATGCAACACTGATGAATATCCATCTAAAATTCTCACCCTGTGAAATCCAGTACATAGATGTAAACTATTCCTTTGAGTATCTATTTTAAGAAAATAAATATTGTATTGTGGGGGCTGTTTGCTAAAAGGATTTCAGGTTATATAATCAGAATTATGCATGAAAAGCCTTGAAATTCTGGATTGATAAGATAAAACAGTGAGGAATGTCATGGAACTTGACAGACAACACAATCAGAAAACTAACAGATATATATGTAAATAATAGACAATAAACAGAAATCATTAGCAGCCCCAAATCCCAATCCAAACCTTCAAGTCCATCATCCTCCTCAACAGCTTCACTCTCCTAAAAAAAAGAAAGAATGAATACATAATGTTAGAATGACTCATGTCTGTTATTGATGACTAATGACCATGTGTGTTAACACAGAGAGAGCTCACCTGTGGTGGAGGATATTGTGTATAATCATACTGCTGCTGATAGTTGTAACCATACCCTCCTCCAGTCTGATCATAGCCCCAGGGGGAGTAATAGCCATTGTATGGCTGCTGCTGGTACTGGTTGTACTGGTCATAGTTGTTTCTGTAACTTGAGGTCGACTGCCATGATTTGTCTGAGTGTTGATTCGGCTGCTGCTGCTGTCGGTTCCTTAAACTCACAGAGGAGCAAGAGACACACAGATGAACTCCACCAAATAATTCTGCTTATGCTCCAGGCACAGACTATTCCACTGGCTTGAAAAAAAAGTAGGGAAGACTTGCAGAACAACTCACTTGTTAGCAGCCAGGCTCAGTCTCAGAGGTTTACTACCCAGTCCCATAGCACCCTGACACTCCTCTAACGCCCGCTTCTGCAGCCGCTCATCGGGGAACTGAACAAAGCCACAGCCCCTACAGGGAGAAACAGGCACAGGGTTATTACAGAGCTCCCCTGAAAACAACCAAATCTTCAGTTGACCTCCAAAGAACATTATCTTATAGCATTGCAAATGCTGCTATGACTAATCACATTAAGAAATAATATTTCCGTGTCCAGTCATCTGTAGACCTGGAGCACAGAGCCTGAAGACACAAAGCTGTCCAAAAGCTTCCAGTCTTGACAGGATCTGCACCAATTACATCCAACAATATATAGTATAATATAAAGCAGGGGTGCACGATATATATCGGAAATATATCATCAGCGCGATATCAATGTGCGCGAACGACGCATCGCAAAAGACTGCAAAAACTGCGATAAATGATGATCCATGCGCCACATATTTACGCTCTGCAGAGGATGGAGCCCTGTGACCCTAGATGATACTTGAAAGCCATTCAGTTCATTGATGGGTTTTCAGTCAACTCCTCCAACTAACTTTGACTGTGGAATCTTCTAGTGATCAAGTTTGTCCTGGGTCAGATTCATCAATATAGGCGGTTGATTATGTAAAAGAATTATGAAGCTTATTTATGATCCAAGGACCTGAGGGAAGTAACACACTTTTTTTTTTCTCTCTCTCTCTAAAAAGGTTATTCGTTTGTCACCACAATATCAACATTGATCATCACAAAATGAGTATTATAAACTATTAACAGGAAGAAACCTATAACAGAACCAGACTCAATGTGGGTGGCCGTCTGCCTGGACTGGTGGGTGTGAGCAGAGAAAAATGGGGAGAGAGAAGAGGTGGGAGGAAAGAGAGAGGGGACATTTTGACATGTTAATACTCACTTGGAGTTGCCCATGCTGTCCAGCACTACTTTCCCACCCCTGCAGGTAGGGTAGCGGTTGTAAAAGAACTCATAAAGCATCCCATCATCCACCTCGGGAGTTAGATCTCCCACGAACAGAGAATACAGCTGACTGACAAAAGAACAAACACAGGCTTAAATTACAGTCGACAATAATCATTACCTTCATTTAAATGGCACCTTTCAAAACAAAGACATAACGTGATTTACAGATGAAAAATTAAAGAAAAAAAATCAGCTTGAAAGCTAAGGAGTAGTGGGAATACCAGGAATAAATGTGGCTTAAGTGATGTTTTTTTTTTATACATATTAGTGTGGACGTAGCCTTAATTGACGTGGAAACTGCTTCTCTATTTGGACTCACCCGCTGTCTTGTTTCCCAAAGTTGGCTCTGTTTAACTTGAATCTTGTCGGCTGTAAGAGAGAGAGAGACAGAGAGAGAAACAGAGAGAGAGAGAAAGAGAGCGAGAGAGAGAGCAAGAGAGAGGTAAGTTCCCATAAGTGTCTCCATCAACCAGGATAAGAAAAATAACAGATACTGTGGATGAAAACTGCTCTTCATACCGGATTGGCTCCTGGTAAAGCTTTTCCATTGATTTTGCGGAGACACCTCTCAGCTGTGGCCTCATCTGTCATCTCCACAAAACAGTATCCTAGGGCACCCCTGGATGACAAACCACTTAAAAATCAGAATAAAATAACTGTAAAATGGACAGCTGCTTGTAGATAAATTCTCACCCCGTCATCTTGTTTCGTAAGATCCGCACATTGACCACCTGCTCCCCCATCGTGGAAAAGGCTCTGATGATAAACTTCTCATCCATGTAGGAATCCAGCTACAGCGCAACAGAAAAACCATAATGAAGCCAAGAGCTCAACGATCATTCAGTCAAGACAGAGGTTATCAGAGAACTGATCGAAACATCACTGTTGGAGATCATTTTCACATGTGGGAAACCAATTTTATATAGTAATCTATGGTATAAGGATGATATCCATTAAAAATAGATGTTTGACTATGAAACAGTTTTCACAAATCTAACAGGGCTCTGAAACAGTCTTGAGGTGTGTCCAAGCTGTTCTTGTCCAGGTTTAACACATCTTAATATAATGATGTTTCCTTTTCACCTAGAAAGACCTGGATAGAGAAAAAGGAGTAAAATCACACTTTTCCCAGGTTTCACATAAAATAAATATAATACAGATCTAATTAATGTTGTTGACCGATACAAGCGCAGAGAGGGTTGGACACGAAAGGTTTCCATATGTTTTACTGAACGTTTTCTATGAACTAGTCGTACTCTGGTGTAGGTGCTAATAGACTTTAGCACATCCTTCCCTGGAGGACAAGCTCTCCTTCCGCATAGGAGGTGAACTTAGGAAGTTTGCTTTACATATTACTTCACTATTGTGTTTACCAAACAAGCAGGATTAACCAGTAAGACACTGTATACTGAGAAACACGACGATGCTACGTTGCGTATCTGCTAAAGGAACAACGCGCAGGGCTAATGCGTACGCAGCTACCCCGGGCATTAAACATTAAACGAAATATCGAAACAATTTGGTGAACAACTCACGTTCCCCATCCATAACGTGCTCATGGTGCTGGCGAAAATGTAACAATAATAACGTGAATTTAAAGTGAACCCTGGACTGTGATTCACGCTGAAACTTCTACGATGCTCATAATAATGCTAGCTAACCAAGAGCGTGATGCTATACCAACACTTCTTCTTCGGGATAGCGCGAATGGGCGCTTCTTCTTCTGCTTATTTACGGCTTTATGGGCGGTGGGCAAACAACGTTTTTGCAAATTACCGCCATCAGCTGGTACGGAGTGTGGATATTTATTCAATTAGATTGCACAATTATCTAAATTATATTTGTTATTCTAAGATCATGAGAAAGTTTTCGATAACTATTTATTTTTTGAGTTGTTTTGTAGGATATCTCTTAAATCAAAACTTACTCAAATCTTGGCAAGGTTTACAATTAGCTGCATTCTTTCTTGCTCATATTTCAGCCAGTGGACTATGACATGAACTGTTTCCTCATACCCACAATAATCACATTTAAACCTCTGCTTTACTGAAGCATTGAGACCTTTACTCTCTAGGAAATATGACAACCTTTCTGTTATGATTCATTCTATGGTGTTGCATAAATGGGAAGTTACGGCAATCAAGGTCTCTTCAAATAGGAAGAAATACTACAGTATTGCCTCCAAAATGTGCGTTTTTGTATTCTTATTGTTTTCCTTTCTGCTTCCTGGGCCCTATTGTACTGGATCAGAGCATCCTGAGAATTCTTTTTTTTTTAAAGTTGTCTAAATGTCTGACATTTGCTATTCCACAAGGGCACAATCTTTGTACGCCTAGCTCCTGTGCTCTTAGGGATCGTTTCCCTATTTAACAAATTTACATCTATCTATCCTACTCCTGTTAATTCTGATCCCTTGGAAAGCATCCCAATCAGCTTCTCCTAACTTTCCATTATTAACATTGACTTATGTCAATACAGGGTAGTGATTGCTGTATTCTTTTTCAGACTCCATGTGTTTCGACTGCTTACACCTGCCATTGAAATTGATACAAATGTTAGGTCAATGGATGATTAGGTGTTTTCCCTGATATCATATTCTGTTCTTTCACGACTATTAATTCACACCAAACCGTGGGCATCCATAAATTCTGCATTTGTATCTGGGCTATTGCTCCCTTATAACAAATTATGTGAATTGAAATAGCCGCACCATATTACACTGTCTTGCAATGATCCTCATCCCCAATATCCTTCAATGTATTTTGATCTAGTTTCCAACAGGGATTATAATAATTTATATATATAAATTGCTTCATGATCTGTCATGCAAGTAACTTTATAACTCATTCCATTTTGTATGAACGTTGCAACTCCTCCGCATTTGCCAGATTCCCTATATCTTTTAATTGCAGTATATCCCTTTATAATGAAATTTAACAGTGATTTTAAAGCAGAATTCATGTCACAACTCTATCCTTTTTTAACCAAGTTTCCTGAATACAAAGTACATTAGGTTTCTCTCCAAAACTGTCAACATACTTTTGAAACTCTTGGCCATTTGCTAATAATAACTATTTCCCATTACAGCCTTTTTACAGCAAGGTATTTCTCAGCTGATTTGACAATTATTTAGATTCTCTCATTTTAGCGTTTCTTCTGTGCACTTCACTATCTCCACCATAAAGAGCAGAAAATCACTCTTATTCACTATCACAGTTTCCTCCTTCAACATATCACATCTGTTTTCTTGTCTCTTTGTCCCTACTATCCTTTTAAATTGATACCTGTGCTTCTCCTGAAACCTTCTTTGCTGGCTCTGCATGGCTGATTCTCTGGCCAACAGTGACCCACTGGACCTCCACTGTTTTCTTACTGACCTCACACCGGCGATATGCAGAGCCATCTATATTATTCATCCTGATTGCTCTGCCTTGTTGTCCTCCATCCTTATATATAATCAGCAATTATCTGTTTTTCAATATCTTGGCACTCCAGTGTTGCCAACTGCCTTACGTCCGCTAGCTCGCTGCGGGAACTCCAACAACCCTTTGACAGCTTACGCCGCCCTTAGGTTCTGAACATCACCCCCTCTACTGTGTGTTCTAAAAGGTCCCATTAACTGTCATGTATATTTGTTTATAGTCCAATACTAGACAGATATTCCACAATTAACCTCATTTTGGTCCAGTTGTTCAGGTTGAGTAAAGTCTCTCTCATAATATTAAAGATTCCAGAAAGGTATTATATGTTGATCTAATGTGTAAAACAGATATAAGTCACAGAAGTTAATGAATTCACTTGATTGAAAAGCTATGTGAATAAGACATAAATATAAACAAAACCATCATATGCTGTGAGGCATATGATGGCTATTATTGCTAGTCAACCTTGAGCTGAGTGGAAAACACGCTAAAACGACCACAATTCTCTAGCTTCTTAGCTTTACATTACATTATTACATGTCATTTAGCTGATGCTTTTATCCAAAGCGACTTACATTTTTTTTAGAACACTCAGCATTTATGAGGGGCCATTTAGGGGTTCAGTATCTTGCCAGTGATGACCGAAAGGACGAGATCGCGGGTACAAGCGGCCGAGATGAGTTTTCTCAGAAGGGTGGCTGGCGTCTCCCTTAGGGATAGGGTGAGAAGCTCAGTCATCCGTGAGGAACTCGGATTAGAGCCGCTGCTCCTTTACTTAGAAAGGTCAGCTGAGGTGGTTCGGGCATCTGGTAAGGATGCCCACTGGGCGCCTCCCTTGGGAGGTTTTTCAGGCACGTCCAGTGGGGAGGAGACCTCGGGGAAGAACCAGGACTAGGTGGAGAGATTATATCTCAACACTGGCCTGGGAACGCCTCGGGATCCCCCGTCAGAGCTGGTCAATGTGGCCCGGGAAAGGGAAGTCTGGGGCCCCCTGCTTGAGCTGCTACCCCCGCGACCCGACCCCGGATAAGCGGATGACGATGAGATGATGAGTGAGTATCTTGCCAAGGACACTTAGGCATGCAGATGGGATAGAGTGGGATTCAAACCGGCAACCTTCTTGTTGCAGAGCACCCGCTCTATCCCCTAGCCCACGCTCTCCCCAGAGCTTTGTGCTCTGTTTTTTGATCATCTCACTTTTTATTACCTGCCCAGGATCTTCCTGACATTTCTGAATATGAGCCATGCTCAGCCTTCTTCTGTTGGACTAATGGACGGAGAATCTCGGCCTCAGAAACCATCTTCTCTACTTGAACCTGGACCTAATAATCAGCCTGCTTGTTCACATTCAGCTCCTCTTACTTTAGTTATTCTATTAAAGACATGGAAATGCTTTTTGTCTCAGTTCCCAGATAGCAGATATTAACGATTAACAGTAAATAAAAGAGCTATCTAAAAGAGGGTAGGACATGCATGCTTAAAAAAGACTACATTAGTTTTAATGAGGTCTTCCTAACAAAATGACAATTACAGTAAAGAAGCTCATAAAATAACCATAACTATAATGAACAAAAAGATCAAACACAGAAAAGATAGAGAAGGCTTGACTATACTCTCTTCAATGGGCAGTAGGTCTGGTGGTGTTTGAGAGAAAAAGAAAAGAAAATCTGTGTTAACTGAAGTTTATTGACAATCACAACAACTGATTGAAGTCCATTTCTGGAAGAAGTGCATTGAAAAGTGCTAAGGAGAAACATAAAATAATTGACATATTCCACAGCAAAATAAACAACTGATTCTGGCTTCCAACACCTCCGAAGATTTTATATATATCGTTTATTTTTAAATTGATAACTTTATACTTATATAACCCCAGTGATTTGAATATGTGACAATGATCAACCTGCAGATATAAATTTATCATCAGCCGTCCTTGCACAGGGTTGTGACCTCATAAACAAACTTGTAACACAAACTTTAAATTTGGAAACAAAATAAAAGCCTGCTACTAAATGAATTCGATTATTTGATCAACTACTGATTCAGGTTTAGATGGGAAAGATAAGCCTATATGAGATATAATCACCCCAGGAGAAAACTACAGTGAAGTGTTTTGCTGTGTAACATTCATACATCCGCAGCTGTACATGTTTTCTCAGTATATTGATTTTAGGGTACAATTTCCAAACTTTGACAATAAGGTGCTGACTGCCCAAGTCTTAAACCAATATTTGTCTGTTGAATAAAATCTCATTTGAATTGAACAGGTTTTCCAAGGACCCATGAGACAGATTTATCCTGCACAGAGATATGCATATGACAGAGAACTTTCATTCTGGAAATTGTAAAAAGTAGTTTGGCAAAAAAAAGGAGAAATGAAATCCTAATTCAAGCCCCACAACCACGAAACATACAAGTCCATTAAAATGAAAACCATGGGTAAGTAGTAAGTAAGTATGAAGTACAGTGTGCTGAAGTCCAAACGTTAATCACACACCATTTCATCTTGTTTGCACAAGCTGTAACTATTTTGGTAACACAAATTATTTCAGTTACTTTGTTTGCACAGTGGGTCATTGGATACAAATTACCTTGTATAAGGTTACCAAAATAAACCTCCTTTGACCTTGACCTAAAACATTGTCAGCAGAGTGTTGGAATGGTCTGATGTATGTTCATGTTTGAGATGATTCAACACACACAGCTTGTACGTGAATTGCACACAGACCAAGAAGAGAGGGTGAAACCTTCAACAGCAGAGGACAGTTTCAAAGCCCAACCACATCTTGATAATATGAAAGGTTTAAATGTCTGCGTTGTCTGCACTGAGCAGTTGTGTAAGGCAGTAATACAAGACAGGAGCTCCACTCCAGAAACTAAATTGGAGAGTCAAACCAAACCTCTGAGGAAACAGGAAACTGAACCAGAGGAAACACGGTGGAATACGGAGGCCTGACCCTGAATGCTAATGTCTAGGTTTTTGTGTCTGAGAAGTCAGTGTAATTATTGTAACTCGTGATCAAGATAAACGTATCTGTTTTGACCATAATATAATTATCTGCAAAAACAGTTAAAGAATGACGAGACATTGAATGAATAATCTTTTAATATAAAGCCATATAACCGTTGTCATAGTAACAACGTAATGTGCAGGCCAACTTCCTTTCACCTTAGACTGCTCTTTTCTAAGACAACACTTGAGCATCCTGATGACCAAAGAGCTTCATCTGATAACTTGGGTTAAATCAGATTCAAAGCCACAATTTGTTTGATCAAAAACTAAACTCTGGCTCCGTCCACCAGTGATTAAATTTGATAATTGTTTAAAAAGACACTGTGGTAGACAGCTTGAATAAAACAGTTTATCAATGTAACCTCATTTTCAGTCAACCTTAAAACTGTGGTACTGGTCTCTAAAAACAAAGAACTTTCATCAGCCAATTAAGGAAAAGTGACAATTACCAAGCTCTTATGTTTTTAGTGGAGTTATCACAACCTGTACGTCTGTGTCAACCTCTTCCACGCCTGTCAACTACATTCTGACTGGTTTTCTACTGAGGTTTTTATTGATGTAACTAAGTATCTAAATAGAGAATTTGGAAGCTGGCATCCTCATCCTTCCTACATGTTCTAAATGATCAATTGCTTCTCAAACCACTTTTAACAAACGAAAAAAACATGAAGGAGCACAAGCATAGACCTTTTTGAATCACTGAACTAATCGATGATGTGGGCTGAGCTGTATAGACGTCTGAAACTTGGTTAAAAAAATAAAAAATACTAGCAACAACAAGACACTCCTTTGTATCGACTCTCCATACAAGTGGACACATCTTCAGGAGCTGTCTGCAGGCAGCACAGTTAATGGTAGTATAATAACAAGATGGTAAGGAAAGCACTGAGCCATTAACAAAGCATAATCATCATACTCTGTTATTGTGCAACATTGTGCTCCATTCATCAATGAGATACAACATACCCTTTCAGTATGTGCATGTTTCAGTGCCACATGTCTAAATTTGTATTGACATTGAGTGAACAATCATCTGTTGTGATGAATATAATCCAATTTAATTGACAATCTTTAAAACTACAATAATCAATAATTAAAAAATTTACAAATTTCATCCAACTCTTGGATACTACACAACTTGTGAAAGTATCCACTTTAATTTTCCATCCTTTGACAGTGAGTCAATTTGTATTGAATACTTACACAACTTGCAAATGTGTTCTTAAAGTTGCTATCTTAATAAACTTGGATTTGGTTTTCAATAACTTCTTATCCTATCAATCATATTTTTAGCAGCACAAACTCTGATACTACCCCGTACACAACCTTTTTTAACACCACATCCATATTGTTGCATTCCCCCAGATAGTAAAAGGTTGTTTTTTTTACTTGTGCTGTAAAGCGCTTTAAAAAGCACTGTATAAATACAGACCATTCTTACCATTTTACCAAAAAAGGAAAATATTCACATGGCCTTGATCCTCTTCTACAGAATTTTGTTAAAAATGGTTAACAAATACAAAAGTGAGCAGTAGTGAGATAGCTTACTCCCATCATAGACCCTCTGGAAAGAAATGAACCCTAACAAAGAAGCAACCTAAAGACACATATGAGGAATGTAAACCATGTAAAGGAATGTGTGCAGTACCACTGAAGAAAGTCGTATGTGCAGTAGAGAAACAAAGTAACAATTGTGGATGAGAAAGTCTTCAGGGCAGCGTTGAGGCAGCAAATGGGTCTAGATACCAGACGTGGGGCAGTAGACTGTGACGATGACAAGGTATATGAGTCTTCTGGACCCAGGAGCTCCTCATACACACAAACCCACACCGTCACTCAGTCCATCTTCTCCTTGTGAACCAGTTTGGGGGCATCCACAAAGTCTGCGCCATTAAACAAGATGCTAGTGGCGGTAATGGCACTAGCAGCCCCCCAGAACATCACGTATGCCAGCGTTTCTGTCCATGTGTCACCTGGAAGATAAGCAGCAGTCATTTCCACTGGTTCTCAAATCGGCAGCAAATTTCAATTTAAGCTCGTTATCTGAACTTTCTGTCTGATTTTCTCTGTGGATAAATGTTGGGCTCTGCAGCTGATATAGAGCTGTACTGTGCTACAGATGGAGGACTGGAGCTTCTGCTGACATGCTGCCTTCAGTGTGGAGACACAGAACAACGGTTCACTGCGGCCACTCTTGTGCTGTTCCTCCCTGTAATAACTACTGTAGATCAACTAACCACATTCTGCTGAATATACACATTTAGTTGTTGTTCCTTCTCACAGTCTGATAAGTCATGAAACAAAGTCTATAAGACAAATACTGGTCAAACATGTGAGAAAAAAAAGAGTGTAACATGCAGCACGTCTTACTCGTCTTTTGGTGGAGTCAGAAATTTGATTTCCTTCACTGCAGCTGCCAGAGTTTAATCTGATTAAAACTCAACATGAAATTGTGAAGTTCTCCTCTTTCCAGGCAGTTTTAGAATTATCACTTGCTTTAGCAGAGAGGAAAGGATGCTGCCTTTTTTTTCTGCTACTGTAAGTCAATGCCTAGCGTCCACACTCTTTTGGAAAAACTACAGGACAATTTAAAAGAACAAAATCAGGGTTGATTTAGTCTGGACAGATAAAAACAGAGACTTTTGGAAATAAACATGCCCATATTCGCATATGCGTAATAATTTATTGTCACACAATATGCGTTTAAGAGACTATATCTGAAACAAAGCTAAAATGCTCGTCATTAGACAGAGTTTTACAATGGATAAAAACACTTTGGCGTTTATATGTGATTTGGTAAGTTTTTGTGTCATTTTTACAAGTTTGTTTCAAGCATTCTGAGCTAATATGTCACTGGAATTTCGAAGATGAAAAAACCCCCACTCACATTACATTCCTTGCCATTATCATCACAAATGTTCAGAACACTTTTTTTAAAGGAGCAGCATTGCAGCTCTTTACCCAACACAAATACACATTTTTATTGATCAGCAGAGAGGAACCTACCAGCCATGAGAAGACATACGATGCACATGGAAAATGCAACCAGCATAATGATGGGCAGCTGCAAAAAAAAAATCATATATTTATATATTAATTGGATTTAACCAGGATTACCAGTTGCTGCTGACTACAGAGATAATAGTGATGTACTGACCGTGAGGAACTTCCAGTCCTTCTGCACACGAAGGGGAGTGGGTCCATCTGACTCCTCGACAGCAAAGTTACCCAGAAACAGGTCAATGGAATCCTGAAAGCAGTCAGGTCACATTGTATATAAGTATATACATAAGTTTGATCAAAATATTGAACAAGAGGTAAAGTAATTACACGAGCAGTCTGATTGAAACAGTGGGGTACTCTTCAGGAGTAATGCATCAACAAAGTGCAAAATAAATATTTTTTATTACATATTATGACAAATCATGTCATATTCATCATACCTGTCTGAATCCATCAGAAAAGTTGTTTTTGTAGTAGCGGATCATGGAGTTCCAGCCATCCATCAGCAGCCCCAATCTCGTCCTCTTCCCCGTCCTGATGGAGATATGACCTCAGATTAGACAACAGATTATAATAGCAACACTGCGGAGGGCCTCCAGAGTAGGTAACACGTTAGTCAGTTCATATTTGTTAAGGGGTGTTAGCACACTGTACCTTGTGAAGTCTGTTTTCAAGGCTCCAGTTCCTGCATACTGAACTGCGCAAGCATTGGCATTGTCAGCCCATGCTGGTTAGAGAGCGCACACACAGTGAACACAGTGAGAACACGCAGAGAGGTTACACTTTCTACTTAACACATGCTAACAGTCTGTTAAAGTTTACACAAGAACAAGAGTTACCATTCTTGTAGATCTTTTCAAACTCAGCCTGCTCTTCAATTTGCTGGCCCACATTCAGAACCCCCATTCTCTGTCAAAACACAGCCAAAACAATACAGGAATATGGTCAATAGTCAGGTTCCAAAAATGTTATTTATTCCAACAGTGGCTTAGAAATGCATTCAAACAGGTTATAACAAACGAAATCTGCATAGTCCACCTAAGTGCAAACATCCATTTGCTCAGTATGTTTTGTCAAAAGTGTCAGTCCATGTACTAATGAATAAAAAAAAATGTGATGCTTCCTATTTCTGAATGATTCACATGTCAATAAAGCTACATGATGACTGAGCAAACTCTACTCATGACAGAGAACAGCAACTTTGGGATTTTTATCAACATTGTCTTAACTTGAATAACAGTGATGTACTGTGCGGTGCATATACAACTCATATATTAATGAATATATTCTGCCAGGAAGTGATGGCATGATATGCACTCTTCTCTCTTTATTCATAAATTTCTGCTGAACATCCAAACAAAAGTAAAAAATTCTCACCTCAAAAACTGTAAGACTTGAGGACATGCAATTACCATTAAAACGTTTACTCTTCTAAGAGGATCAGCAGCAGTGGGTTTCACAATACCTGGAGCTGAGACTGCAGGGAGCATCGAGCTAGCAGACTCTGGATGACATTGGTACGGTCCAGGCAGTCCATACAGTTACTGCGGAAGACTCCTCTCTGCTGGGCCACAGTCTTCCCCTCTGAGCTCACCATGAAGTAACTACACACAGAAACAAATCTGAATACTCTATTACAATAAACAACACCATATTCCCCTAGAACTGTTACTGGTTAACCTACCTGTATTCATCTTGTGTCTCAGTGACAGCATTCACCAAGATCTGCAGACGGTCCCACCGCATGTGGCTGCACTCTTTGTGGAAGTCGAAGGCGATGTAACTGAGGACAGAGGAGACAATGTCTGACAGTGAGACTCTAAAAACAACAAATTAAATCAGGTTGGTTAAGCCCTCAAGTCAAACGGTTCAGAAGTGGAAAATAACTATACTCTGCCATGCTCACAAGTTAGTCACAGAGTTCCACAAGGTTCTGTCCTTGAACCAGTACTCTTCACCTCCCGTTAGGCAACATCATCAGAAAGCAACACATACACTTCCATTTTTATGCAGACAACACCAGGCTGTACATATCTATGAAGCCTAATAAATCTAATCACTTGGTCCAACTTCAGGAATGTCTCAAGAACATTAAGACCTGAATGACCCAAAACTTCTTACTTCTAAATTCAGACAAAACTGAGTAATGGCCTTGTAATGGCCCTAAACATCTCAGAGAAGCACTGTCTGTGAGGTGAGTCCTGAACCATCCCTTAGTTATGCTGCTATAGATCTAGACTGCTGGGGCAACTCCAATCATGCACTGAGCACTTCTCCCCTTCTCTTTCAAATAATAATCACACCAAGTTTGGTGAGTCTGTCTATGTGTTGTCAATGCACACACACTCACACACATGCAGGCACACACACAAGCAGGGTAATAAGAGAGCAGAACAAAACCCAGGTATAGTGAGAGGTGCAGGGGAAAGAACGGATTAGTGACTTCTTACATGTTTAGTGTAACCAGGTAACTACAGTGCGTGTCTTCTGAGTGACTGTGGACTCAGTGACCATAATAACTGAGCAATGCATTGAGTGACACTTACTTGAGCATACCATTGTTCATGCCTGACACCATGTTGGCAAAGGCCTGTTCTAGTGGCTTCTCTGAGCCCTTCTGATTCACCTGCAAAAACAAGAAAACCCCAGTTGGCCAAACATGAGTCTTTCATATATTTGTTAATAAAGAAAGAGCTCAGAAAAGGGCTCTCACCAGGTTGAGAATGGTTTGCTTCCCATAGATGAGGAGCTGAGAGTCAAAATGCCTCTGGAAACCATCCATCTGTACAAAGGTTATAGCGGTTAACATCCAATTTTCATATCAATCGCTATTCTAAAAAGACACAAGACACTTCCTCTTACGCGATTTGTGGCTTTGCTGATAATAGGTTTAGGCTTGTATTTGAGGTTTGGCCTCTGACTCCAGTAAAAGGGCATGGAACCTCGTGTCTGGGGATGAAAAACATTTCCAGGTCACTTATGAATGTGTGTGCTTCTCAAACTTAAATGCTTTAACGTACGAGTTAAAAGTGGCACAGTGAGAAAGATCCATCATTTAACAGTATTGCAGCTGGACCAGCTGTAATACTTACCTGTATAAACGAAGCCTTTGCTCCCTCATACAAAACTATTTGCTCAGTCTCCACAAAGTTAGCAGCATGGCCTTCAGAGTCAATGCCTGTGAAAACAACAAGACAAATTCATGAGCAGCACCAGTGGTGAGGTCAACAAACGTTAGATTCTCTGTTACTCTAGAACAGAACATAAACTCCTTTTGACTCACCTGCTGCAAGGCACAACTATAGACGGTTATTCAACTATTACAGTTTATGAAAATGTGTTGGCTATCACCGGCTTTACTTATCACACTGCTTGAGTCTAATAGAATGCAATGGTTAATTGGTTAGCGCATTTGCAGTCTTATTGTACACACCATTCACACACTGCCAGTACAACTGGCAATTTGGATTCATTCGGCATACAGACTGGAGGAGCTGGGAATCAACCCAACTACCTTCTGGTTGGTGACCGACCTGCTCAATCTCCGGATCCAAAGCCGCTTCCCAAAGCTACAGCCAACTCTGGTTTGTCTCCACAGACAACAATGCACTGCTTCAGTTTTTTTTTTTTGTTAATTTTGAAATACATACCTCTTACGTAGTATCTGACACCTGCCCGGAAGCAGCTTCTTCTGGATATGAGGATCCACTCAAAGATCTTCCCGTTTATACGACATGGCTTCATGACAATAACTGGATCACAATGGTCAAGGAAAGGCTCAGTTCAGCATCTCATCAGATTCTCTCATCCCATCCTCTAAACTACTCTACTTATTTAATCTAATCTAATCTCATGTTATCTACAAATGACTCTAGACAGCTCATGCTGCATGAGAAAATTTGAAATAAATGGACATTCAGTGAAAAGGATACATCCATGGACAACAGGAAGGGCAAACTTATGAAGCTATGGGGAAATAGTCACAAATATTGTAATTGAATAAAAGAAGTACAAAAATACTGCATGGCTGAAGAACAAATGGGCCACAGGTCACCTGTGACATTTGTTACCTCTGGCTGTGCAGCCAGTTCTCTCAGCAGGTTCCCGTTCCACACAAACCTCTGGTCTGCCTAAAAACCACATCACACTATTTGTCATTCATCAAGCAAACGCATATGACAACAATTTACAATAAGGTTGTGTACCTAATACATTTCAAAGCAACTTTAGTTATTGCAGTTTAATGTTAATATCTTTAAATGGAATCTATATGTAAATAAGTGACTCAATTAAGTTAATGTTATTGTTGATATAAAAAAATACACTACTTTATGATCACTATTATTGTAAAATAATCTATTATTAATTATCTATGACAAATCAATGACTTTGATTTATCAATGACTGGACAACTGTATGGCAGAACCCTAACCCTCTCCAGTAGACTCATCTCCTGGAAGTCAGGGCTGGTGTTGGCCAGCCGTTGCAGAGTGTGTGTCAGGTCATAGTCAGTGCAGAAGTAGAAGCCGTCTGTTGTCAGCATATTGTTAATCATCGACAGGAAGGTCTTATTCTCTTGAGACTGGAGGAGGAAAGAAAACAGACTTTCAGTGTGCAGGAAAATTCCTGATTATGCACTTTGCAGAGTGCAGGAAAATGCAAACTCATAACATTGAACTTGTATGTGTAAGGGGTTCATCTTTTCCAATCCAGACACCTCAGATCTATCTTTGTGCCGTGACTACCAGGCATAACATCTATCGCACACCACAGCTTATATTTATCAAACTCCTAAGATTTACACCAAACTAAACGGCGTCGTATCGATCAAACTACTAAAGGCAAAAATTTTGCTAGGTTAATAACAACAAATTCTGAAATCCATACCAGAGGCAGCATCCCTGCATTGACTTCCAGTAAAGTAAAGGATTCTTTTAAACCTTTGAATTGGCCTGATCTTCCAATAGAGCTCTGAGCTTTTTTGCCCCTTTTCCACTCCTAAAACTCTTAAATCTTCTGAGCAGCTGCTCACAGCTATCCCTTGGTCAGTTGTTTGAGTGTTTATTGTTGCCACTCGAAACATTTGGAACACTTTACCATTTACAATTAAGCGTTTCCCCTCTATCGATGAATTTAAGGTTCAACTAAAGACCTGCATGTTTTATCAAGCTTTTGTGTGACCATTTGACAGGTGTAGTGTGAGAGGTAACATTCATGCTAGATTTCGTCCTATACACCAGTTACAGTTGTATCAGTGTGAGTTTTGTGCTTTTTTGAGCTTTGTATGTTTCTGCCAGTCTAATAGGATCTGACTGCTAAGCCAGTTAGCACAGAGAGGGAAGCCTGACATTTCCCTGTTCACTCACTCCATCTGCTTTCTTACATTCCTGTCACTTGGTTAGCGCTTTTCTTTGTCATGATACTACGAAAGAAAACCCACAAAAGAACAAACCCCACTATTTCATTACAAACTACAGAAGAGTATTATGGCCAGGCATACGGGAAAAAAAGGGAAGAGAAAGATTTTTTTCAACTTCCAAAAAATGGCCAATTAAATATTAAGGACAAACTTCAAATCAAGAATAAAGTTGAACTGTCAATAATAAACATACAATTTCAAGATTTAATTAAAACTTTTTAGAATCAAACAATTTTCATTAGCAGACGTTATCAGACAAGACCTCTGGAGGAAATCCGGAGAATTGTGTCTGGAATCAGCTACAGTGTGGTAAATAGTATAAGGCCTTTGCAGAGATTCCACAGAAGCTTCGAAAGATGGAACAAAAATTAATATTACTTTTGTTATTGTCATTTGGAATTTTTCTCCACAAGTCCACTTTATTCTCGAAATGCAAAGGGAATTGAATCAAACAGCTCAGATGCTTGCTATGCTAATTAATATAACAAAATAGAAGGGGCCGCAGATTAATAAGGCACTGCCTGCTTCCCTATTTAATTATTTTTAATGCATGATCTGTTGAGTCCATCGTGTTCTTTTAAACTTTGATTTACATTTTATGCATCAGCCTGGAAAAGCAATTTTAATTGTGTTTCGTACACCAGGCTTTTTATTATTCTAATATTTTAATTTCCAAACCACTCAGCAGTTTGACCGTCCTAGGCTAACACAGAGTACCACAAACAGTACTGACAGTCTATTATAAGGAAGTCCATTATTGACACAAGTTGTACTGTGACTGCTGTTGGTCAAAAATATCATGCGAAAATAAGGTGACAAACTGTGGTAACGTAAATATATGCTGTGTGCATTAAATCCAGCTGAGGAGGCAAGCAAGCAGTACTTAACGCGGTTTTTAGACATGACCTGTAGTGGAACGCAAGAGGATTGGCTCTGGACTTTGACGGCAGTTTTTCTTATACACATGAAAAACAGAGCAGGAGATTCTCCGCTCAGACGCGTTCACAACAGCAACAAATTCTCCGCAGGATTCAGATGAGGCATGATGCAGCACACAGAGAAAGGATGTAGGGTATTGTTATTATTCTGCTGCTGAGATCACATTAGGGTTTACAGCACATTGACACCGGCATCAACTCTTATCACCACAAACTCTCTTGACATCTTTGTCCGTGTCTTCTGGGTTTGTGGCATCGCCTTTAAATGCAGAGAAGTTAGTTCTCTTTTTGTTTTGTTTGATTACATTTTCTTCATCTGTTAGACTTGCTCGCGGTGAATCCTGCAGAGGATCTCCTGCTGTGTTACAGCCTCTCCCATCTTTCAGTAAACACACTACTGCCTAGGTTTTATTTGGGGATATGGTTAATCTGCAGCAGTGGAAGATGTTAATACAAGTGCATTGTTCTAAATTATCTTAACACTAAAGCACTGACTGCACAATCTTTCTGACCTGGATCTCAGAAAGGTGTAGCACTGTCTTCTTGTAAGAGATCACGTCAAAATCCACAGCCTTCCACACAGCGTGGCCCAGGAGGCTGCCCACATTCCTCTTCCTGGTGATAACGATCAGGTACATCCCTGTATTGTGAAAGTGGACAGTCACAGCTTTTTTACTGCAACAGAATACGGATCCACAGAGCACTGACAGCAGAGTATTGTATTACAAAGGAACCTACCTGCTACCAGGCGAATGGTTCCCATGATGCCACATATAGGCTTGGTGACTGCTGAGGGAGGGACATCCTTTTTACCTGTGAAAGCAGCAATGGGCTTAAAAACTTAGATGCTTTATAAAAAAATAAGATATATTCTAACTTTAATCTGGATTATTCACTTGATAAGACTAATAAGACAAAGACAATCAATTTCCCATATGCATATAATGCAATCTATGGCACCTTGATAAGTATTATTCACTGATTATATGCTTAAGATGAGTTTTGAAATTGATCTATCGAAAAATTTTGCCTGGACAAATAACTCCTGAAGAACTGCCAGCATCATTTATTATCAATCTACTAATTCCATAACTTTGTCTGTCTGACTGTGGCATGCAATTCTCCAAATTGTGATAAGTGTGAATCTTGTAAGATTCACACTTAACCAGTATTACCACAGCCCATTCAAAACAGGCAGTTTTAGAACAGACACTGCCATAGAGATACACAAAGACAGGATAAGGAAAAACCATGGATGTATAGCTGTAACTGAATGAACCATCCACATGAAATTAGAACCTTTGAAAGAAACACTATAAGGACAACAAAATGTAAGGACACACCTCTTAATCATTCAATCCAGATGTTTCATGCAGTCCCATTGTCACAGATGTAGAAAATCAAGAACCTTGCCATGCAGTCTGCCTTTACAAAGATATCTAATAGATTGCATGGTTCCTAGGAGCTCCATGAATGTGGATGTGGTACTGTAATAGGATGATGTCAGTTCGTGAAATTTCTCTTAGATAAACCACTATCAGCTGTGAGTTGATTATTGAAAGGTGGAATTATTTAGCAACAGAGCAGGTTTGCCGAGTGCTGAGGCGCATAGTGGTTAAAAGTGGCCACGGCTCTGCTGACTCAATGACTGCAGTGTTCCAAACCTCTTCTAGCATTAACATAAGCACCACAACTGTGCATCAGGAGCTTCATGGCATGGGTTGCCACGGTCGAGCAGCTGCATGAAAGCCTTACACCAAGCACAATGCCAAGCATCGAATGGAGTGGTGTAAAGCCCACTGCCGCTGGACTCAGGAGCAGTGGAAATATGTTCCGGGGAGTGAGGAATCAGGCTTCTCTATCTGGCAGTCTGATGGACGAGACTGGGTTTGCCAGAAGAACGTTACCTGCCTGACAGCTTTGTAACAACTATTAAATGGATTTAGAATGAGGTGTCATAAAAGCTCCTGTAGGTGTAATATGTGGGTGTTCCAATACTTTTCGTTTATATAGCGTACCATAACATACGCTACTGCATCATTCCATGAAGTTCTATGGATACATGTTCATTTGTTTTCTTCTAATTCATGCTTATAGACTAACAAGAAAACGGACAGGGGTGACAACATAACCTGCTTCTTACTGTTCAATGACTGTGTGTAAATGACATCACAAAGATTTTCTACCTGTAAGGGTCATCTCATTTGAAACCCTGTCGATTGCCAGCACAGCATCAGCCCCCTCATCACAGGCCTCAATGAAGAACTTCTCTGGAGTTGTGTGCCTGGGAAAGAAATAAAGAAAATGTTAGTAACATTTTTTTATTCAGGGGTAAAAAGCTGAAGCTTGCAAATATTTATTCAGGCTCATAACACATATGTATTGCTTGTTCTCTTGCTCCAACACAAATGTGGTGAGAAGAAAAACATCAAATCGCAGGTTTGGTGAACCTGACTGGGGGTTAGGTCTACTTCCACCGCAAAAACCTGTCACCAGATGTGAATCCAAATTAAGCGCCAGGTGAGTGTAAAGCATATGGTTGCAGTCTGACTCCATGCTAGCTATGGATGTGACCCCTGACCACCCTGTGGAGGTCAGTTTCCTTTGAGGGGGACAATGCAGGGTTTCCCCCAGCACTATCTTGTTAAGGCGGCCGCCTTAACAAGACTAGGGCCCCGCCTTGACTACCAATGTATTGAAAAAAAAAAAAAAAAAAAAAAAAAAAAAAAAAAGTTGAAAAAAAAAAAAAAAAAAAATGGCATTGATAATACTCAGGTAATACTGTTTACAACATTAGTCGTGCCAATAAAGTTTTTTGAGTGTAATTGAGACGGTGACATCTGGTGGTTGAATATATTGTTGCATAGTCTATCATAGTCACCTGTCAATCTACCGCCAGTGACGTGCGGTGAGGTCAGTGAGTGGGTAGGCACTGAGTTCTGAAAGCCAGATTTCTCTAAACCTATATATTGTTAAATCAAAAACAATAAACAACAAACAGGCACGCACGGCCGATTTCAAATAAGTTCCTCCCTTTCTTTCTTTCTTTCTCTCTCACTCACTCACTCACTCACACACACACACAGACGGGACGTATATGAAATGTCACGACGGTGACTTCAGGTTTGCCCGTAGCCTACTGTAGTTTGGTCTAAATGATTAAACATCGCATCCATCGACTTAACGGACCCGTCCCTCACACCGAGGGCAGAATAAACGTAAGGCAACAAGTCAAACCTTCGCCGATTCAAACTACCGGTACTACTTCTATTCAACTTAAAAATAAAAGACAGCATTCATCATTATGTAGGACTACAGCATAACTGATGGCAACTCCACTCCATAAACTTTATCTTAATAGATATAGTACCAGTAGCATATGCCCCATGGACCTGTCCAGCATCAGAATGTAACCATTTATCCACATTGCAGAGCTTAGGTTTGTCCGTCAGTAACAATGAAAACACAACTGCTCAATTGAATATAAAATGCAGAATGGATTGCACTCGGTATCAATTCATCCAACTTTATTATTAAATAAACCCCCAAAAAGTTTCTGACTCACCAATCTGACTCCCTGGCTGTAAATAGTTGAATTTGCCCTTTTATGTGCATACAAAAGTTAAGTGTATTGTCCATTATTTGTATTTAATTTGCACTGTTCTTTAATTTTATTTTGTAGTGTCTGCATGTTTTCCACAACATTTGTACCTACTGTTGTTTATTTATATTGAAATAAACACTTGTTTATTTCATTCATGCGTACTGGCATCTTTGAGCAAAATACCCCCAAAAATTTTCGCCGCACCGCTACGCGCCGCGCCAACAGCACCGCTACGCGCCGCGCCAACAGCACCGCTACGCGCCGCGCCAACAGCACCGCTACGCGCCGCGCCAACAGCACCGCTACGCGCCGCGCCAACAGCACCGCTACGCACCGCGCCAGCAGCACCGCCACCTGCTTACCACCTTGACTGAGACATTTACTGGGGGAAACACTGCAATGCTTTTATTATATTACACCAAGCCTATGGTCATGTGGAACATCCCTGATAACAGGTGTTGTTGGGATCATAACACTGTGTTATCATCATACTCGCTCCCCATTTATCAATGACTGACAACAAAAACCTCTGGAGTAGGAAAAGGCAAAAACAAGCAGAAAGTCTATTGTGAGAAACTGTTGATTATTAAATGAAAGCCTGCAGCAGCTTTCCAATAAAACCACTTTATTGAATATTCAATTAGATCGACCAGAGATGGCAACATCTTGAGAAATACAACTTTAAATCCCTGCAATTGAAAAAAGTGATCTCCAATTCAGCCTCAGTGAAGTTTGGCGCACAGGGTGATGTAGTGAAATACTCAGCTGCTGTAGCAGTGACAAATCCATACAAACACTCTATTGTTGGCCTTACGTAATCTAGACCAATCTAAACTAACTTGAGGGTTAGGGTTACTTGATACAATATGAGCGGCAGCTTAAATCTGAGTGGTCATGAGATGACTAATACGATAGTGAACGTACTTATTATGAAATCATTCCTGTGCTTGTTATTCTTAGCTAACTCTAAAAGGGTCTCAAGTACAGCTGTAACTCCAACACTAAGAAAACTACTTGGGTCATGTCATGCATTTTAATTCATATTCTATATGTTCATTAAACTATTATGGTATACCTGGGTACCTTGGGTAATAACGCAATACCAATAATTATTACAGTATGATTTTCATCAATTGTGATATGTAACCAAGTCCGATATAATGCTTTTCTATTGTTCAACCACATTGAGGATGTAAGACACAGTTTGTTGATCCACTTCCGATAAGTAAAATATTTTGCCGTTTATCAAGTGTTTGTCATTATCTGTCTACATAGAAAACTTTACAACCGCCTTCACTGACAGTGAGTCTTTTAAGGTAAAAATAAATAATAACTAAATAAAATGTGAATACTTCTATCTCTTTAATTTTTAATGTTCATCAACACCTTCTTTTGCAGGGATCAGATTGAATGGATGTAAGCCACAGGAAATTAGAGACGGTTGTGCCCACATCATTTTCAGAGACCAGGCTCTAACACTCTATGGACAACTGTCCTCCACGCTGACAGAACACTAGAGTGTGGTAAGACGAGGGGGAGGATGATTCTGATTTTGCATCAATTCTGCTTTTGTCCTTTTATCTAAAACACGCAGTGTGTCATCTAAGTGAATACCATCCCCTCCCGACCAGCCTGGACACTCACAGATTTGCAACAAGAATCAACAGATCCAACCAGGATGCCATTTCCGCTGCCTCTACTCAGTCTTTAAATACCTTGAAAATAACACCTACATCAGAATGCTGTCTGGTGATTACAACTGAGGGTTCAATACATGCATCAAACTGATCACTTGACTACCCCTACTCTGCAGTTGGATTTTGTAATTCCCCACAAAAAGACCCCAGATAGGTCAGATTGGCAGTCACATCCTCCACTCCGGTGCTTGACACTAGAGCATCTAATGTACCAATGATTTCTATCTCAGACATGGAGGGAACTGTATTATTAATTAGTAGACGACACCACCATCATCAGCCACATTACAAATAATGAAGATCATATATATTAGTAGGGAATCAACAATCTTGAGTGGAGACCAAGAAGAGAACAACCTGTTCCAAACCAATAAGCTCAAAACAATTCTTTAACAAATCAAATCAAATCATGAGAAGTGACATGAACCCCAGGCTCCTAGATGAATGTAGGGTGTTTGACCCATTCATCCACTATGATCTCCTCTATATGCTCACTTTGATACTTGCTACCCCACCTGACTGTCTACTACAACCATCCTGGTAGAAGGCCCTGAGCCAACCTCGCCCAACCCTCTACACTCCTTTAAAATTCACAGTAAATGAGGAACACTCCTGATGGTCATGATCGCACCAACACAGTACAGGAGGTAGGAAACACTAAAAGGAGTGAACAGGGAATATAATGGCAAAGCATTAACATGGGTGTGTCTGGTAAGGTACAAAGAGCTCTGTCAACTTTAATCAAAGTTGCCCGACTGCCTCTTGAGCCATGAGAGCCAGTGAACAGTTACCATACAGAGAGATGTGTGTCTTAATCCAATTGGCTCCACCTCTGAATGGAATCTACAGCAGAACTGGATGTGGATAATGGATGTGACATCTACCTACTAATTCCACAAATTTCCTTCTAACTCTCGGTCTGTCTAGCTGCTCAAAGACATGCACTGAAATCTGGAAAAACCTGTGGACTTTCTCCTTCAAGCCCCCCTAGTAAGAATTCAGAATATCCGAATGAGCCAATGTGTTAAAACGTCAGGGGATCAACGTGAGCAAGAGGGTGTGTTGATGACGTGTCTAACTGGTGACTCGACAGACTCATAACTGAAATAAACAGAAGAATACACATATCTCAGGATGAAAAATCGGTGCCACACAGGTAGAAGACACCAACCAAGATGTCAAAAGAGCTCTTGGTGATCAGGGCGGACACTGCCGTCGAAGTGCTGTAAAAGAAAACCTCTCCATGTCGGAATGAATATATTACATCCTGCTGTACCAGCCCACACCTGAATGCTCCAGAGATTTCTGTATTGTGAGAATCTCCTGCTGCGTTGTTCACGTGTAAAAGATAAACTCCAGAGAAAGTCCAGGGCCAAATTCTGCGAATATCCTCCGAAGTTCATGTCTGAGAACAGCTTCTGTCTGTTTGGATGTGGATTTGGACATTCGGTACTTTCAATGTTGTTAAAAACTTCCGTTCGATTTCATCAAAAACATTGACTATAAAATATTCGCTGCAGATAATTCAGGTTGTATGAATGGAGGGTTTCTTCACTGCACTCTGCAACAAAGACTGTTTAAGAACTCTGCACACAACGTCCAGCACGCAGACAATAAGACGTCTATTGTAGAAGTGTTATAAGAGCACTCACTAATGACAAGGAATCCCTCTGTACACTGGAGCATTAACACAGGCCAAGCAAACACAGGTCAATTTCAAACAAGCAGGGTTAGACAGCCACTGCGCTGGTTTATAAAAGCTTTTATATATATTCAATCTTTCTGCCTCCCTGCTTGCACTGAACCCCCCAAAACACACAACGCCTGTGTGTGTACACCATTACTGCGGTGTACACAGTCTTCATTATGAATGAGTGCGGAGTGAAACTTGACTGCTTCTTGCTCTACCAGCCGAGCCTGTCAGCGAACTTCAGCCGCTGTGTCATCTGACCTGACGCCGCTCCTGGACCGCGGCTCCTCTTTCAACATGCACACGGGCGTCGCCTCTTAACTGCCCTTTAACGGGCATTGACGCACAGAGGACGAACTGAAAAACAATGAAGATTAACGCTATTGCGAGTACTTACAAATTGTATCTTTCGTAGGCGGTCGCCATTTTCGCTCCGTTTACCTGACCTCAGTGACGACACTGTGGATGATGTGAGTGTTGCCAGATAGAAGGGGTAGAACCCGGAGAGGGCGTAGCTCCTCATAAGTGCTTTTCCATTCAAGCCCGTAAGAACCTGGCATCCACGAAATGCGCTGTGGTGGGTGGTAATTGTAGTTCTCTCGATGTCTGGCAGTTCGGTTGCCCGGCGATTGCATGCAGTAAATACCAGAAATGAGATCTCTAATTTCTTTAAATCTCTCCTGTAAAGTACGAATTCATTTTTAAGTAACTGTACACTGATTCAGAGATGATGCTGAGCAAATCAGAATATACTGTATATTTATATACAGAATATGCTCTTGTCATGGACGGATACATGTTTGATTCAGATATTTTAGTCATGCAACATATATAGTTTCATTAATTACTAATAATAGCTTAGAATTATTGGTAATCTGTATTTGGCCATGTCTGTCATTCTAAATTGATAAAAAAAAAAAATGTCCCTCAAATAAAAACCTCTTGAACTCACATTTATCTTGGTCAACATTGTGCATATCAATTTAATTTATAAGCCTTAAAGGTGTGTAACAACCAAAGGTAGCAACATCCATGCACAATATTAGGAAAGTCAAAAACCGGCAGTATTCAGGACACCTAAAGTAGGCGGAGCTGTTAAGGATCCATCTATATATACCAAGGCTGGGCTCTTGCTCAGTCTTTCGTCCGGGCCATCCAATCTTACAGGAGACAAAAGATTATTGTGAGGACTTCCAAAAAAACAAGAACTTAACTAAAGGTAAATATAACGCCAAGTAATCTTAATTTGCTTCTCAGGTTTGCGTAGCAAGAGGACGTAATAGAAGGGACTGCTGCGTCTTCAGTGGTTTCTCTGTGCTCGACACGTGGTGTGGCGTGGCCTAAACTCTGATCTTTGTTCCCCTGTAGGCGATAAAATGCACCGCCACTCAGAGTCTGCTCAGCCCATGACTGAGTGTCTAAGGAGATTATACTGCACCACTTGCAGGGACATAAAGTAAGTTATCAGATTTTATTGATGAATGTGAATATAGTAGCTGCGTAATAGAGTAAACGACTGTCGGTGGTGCTTTGATTGGTCGACAGCACTAAATGGCCATTTATCATTATATATGATATAAATGAGACTGAATTTGACAATATGCAGGTTTTAGAACAAAGTCGACACTGAAAAGAAGCATATAAATCAACAATAACTGCGCCATGCTTGACTGACTAGTGGAAATCCCCACTCTGCTTTTTCAGGATGAAGAATGATTGCGGCAGAGGTTGACGGTCTCCTCAGAGCGCTGAGATGAACAGCTTTTTCTCTTGATCCAGACCTGGGTTCTTCTTTGGTCAGGTGTTAAGTCTGTGGCCATGTGCTTATGGTGAGTGTGGACACATGTAGCCACTGTATACTGTAAAAACCAATATGCAAATGATGATTCACTAGACTAGAGTCTCTGATTATCCATGAAGATCTTTCACAGTGCACTGAGCATACATATAGCTACTTTATACCAATGCCAAGATCACAACTGGTTCTAATACTATTCTCTGTTATCAGGTGCTTATGGTGGTGACTAGATGGGATCTCCTTTAGGTAAGTGTGGGATCTGAAAGCCTCTTTTCTCCGTCATGTGGGATGATGATATCATAGACTAGAGTCTCTGAGAAAGCTTGAAGATATTTCACAGTGCACTGACCACATAACCGCAGCAGAAGCCTAACGTTTCAACCCATTTACTGCAGATAACATATTACTATTGGAGGCATTTTCATTGCAGAAACTATTAAAAGTTATTCATTAGATTTTCCTCTTACTAATAAAGCTGCATTATGATTGAATGATGATTAAAGCATAAGATCTGATGGCATTAGTTTGTACTGAATCATATTGACAGTAAGGGTAGACTATTATTCACCCAAAAATAGAGTTACATGAACAATCTTCCATACCATTTAAAAAAACAAAACAAAAAACGGCCCACTTGAGATGGTGAAATTTGCCAATGGTCGCAGCACAAGGTCTTTATACATAGTAGGGCTGCTCGATTAATCGAAATTTACCCGTGATCACGATTATTGGGTCAAACGATGGCCAAACTACTCGAGTTGAAATGATTATTTGGCTCTTTTTTTTTTTCAAAAGAGGCGCGCATGCGCAATTTAGTCCTTCCCCCAAGCATTCAACGCGGCCCAGCTGACTTGCACTCACTCTCAAGCAGCTTTGAAGGAGGCGAGTTGTGTGGTATTTACAAAACAGCGCGAGTGAGAGGGCAGCCCCGTTTGATCGCCAAAAAGGGTAGAAAAGTTGTATGGGAACACTTCGGATTCAAAGAATCTGACTAGCAGCAGCACCACACAATGTAGCGGCCGTTTTTATGTAACCCGTTCGATGTAGAGGTTCGGGGTAAATGATGTTCCTCATAGCCATCCCCACCCTTCTGTTTCTCTTTCTGTGTGCTTGTGGTGGAGGGTCAGATGGGGACATGAACTGGAAGTGACTGTTACTTCCAGACTATTCATTTAAAGAATCAAGCATAGATTTCAGAATAAGGGCACATATTAATGTTTTAATAATCGTGATTATGTTTGTTTTTTTGCATTATCGAGCAGCCCTCAGTCTACATTTGGTAGATCGCACTGAGGTGGTCAAGACATTAAAATCTCACTTGGACACCAGTTAGCAGGACCTTTCAGAAGATTTCATACTGGCACATTTTCTAAAGTAGTTAAACCGTTTATCAAAGTTCAATAGGACTGCAGTAATTGGGTTAAAACTGTTAAACTTGGTGTGTGGAAGATCATTGTGTTGCATGTGAATTGACTTTATTTTTTTATCTTCTAGCTCATCAAACACTGAAAAGAGATGAAGTCCCAGTTGTGCAGCTGTAAGTACCAAATCTTTGAAAGTAAAGCCCCATTAGTTTGTCGATGATGATTCGCTTTTCGGTTCGACTGATAACTGATGTTTACTCGCAGCGCACTGAGACAAATTTGGGCTCTGGACATCTATTGTTTGCAAGCCATTACAGTGGTTAATGATTGATTGATTTCTGTCTTGTCAGGTATAACTGAGGCAACTCCAGCTAGACGACCCCGGCACAAACACTGGACCAGGTTGGTATTTATGGAAAAGTTTTGCAGACAGCAAGGCTGGTTCCCAGAAGAGTGTTGTAAAATATTAATCGTACATTTTCTTTTCAACCCCACAGGTGTTGAGCTGCTGGTCAACATCAGGTCATCTGGGAAATGGAGCAGTCTTGACTGCTGAAAGATGCACGCCATTACAGCATCTAACAAGCCTGTCAGTGGGAGATGTCCTGTATTACGTACACGTGGCTTATACTCAGCTGTAATGGTGATAACTTGACATTCAGATGACGTTTAAAATAAAATTATTGACAAGACTTGTTTTGTTTGATCTCCTTGAAAGATTTACCTGGCACAAAATGCAATTTGACATGATGGCTTAATGAGGGAGGTGCCTACGAAAGTATTTTGTTGCAGATTATGATCTAAAGAGTGCTCGTCTGTATTTACAAAGCAGCAAAATGGTGCTTGCTAATGCTAACAAATGTAGGTATTGTAATGGGCCCATGGTGTCCAATATTGGATAAAAGTACACATTAAGTGGAGATAAGGTTCCTTAATGTAGCAAAAATGTCTGGTGCGTATCTGCAGAAACTTAAATGACCAAATATAAGCTGGTACCGTTCAAAGGCTTCGATATCATTACGTGCTTAAAAGTATATGCTTTTAGGTGTGGCCGCTACTTGGTATTTCTCCAAAAGCCAAGCATAGCAGTAGTTTGATAAGATTGCTTTGACACAATTTGCCTTCACAATTATGGCAATGCAACAGTTGTCATACATTTTCTTTTTGTATTAATACCTTAAACATTGATGCACCCCTTCAATCATTTTCTCATGGATGTAAATATTTTGAATACATGCTGTTACACAAAGAGGGCTCTTTTACACGTCAGATTTCAACACTTTACCCTATTTTTACATTTTTTTTTTACTCTTTCCTTACTCCTGCTGAGGGTCATGGGCAGAGGATGTTGCACAGTTATACCCTGTGAGACCAATTGTAATGGTGATTTGTGAATATGGATTGCTGAGATAAAATTGAGTAATCATGATTTCAGCGAGATGATTTGTCTTAAGTTTATATAAAGACAGTGTATGTTCTGTACGTGCTTGAATCAAGGCAGCCTCTGGTCACATCTCCACTCTAGAAATGGTAGAAACACTGGCAGCTGTTATGACACGTTTGGTTTGAGTAGGATAATCGCAGTGTAAGATTATTTTGAAAGTCGAAACCAAACCGGTAGTACATCGCTGTAGTTTGGGAAGCGTTTCAGGAGCTTGTGCCCCGCTGGGTGACTGTCAGTTAACGTATCTGTTGGAACTCCGAGTGGAAGCTGAGATTTACTTTGTGTTCCAAACTCCACACACGCTAGTGTGTTTACAGCAGGATCCGGAAGTCGAGGAACTTGTTTTGCGTGTCGAGTTATCGATGCTAACTAGAACGCTAGCTGCGGTCTGGAAGACGAACAATGGCTATCGTCGCCAAAAGGTGAGTTTTTATCAGTTGTCTGGTTCGTCATCGTACTCTAGAGACATAGAAAACTTAGGAAATAGTTCCCTTACATTTTTTAGTAAACATATGTCGGGTAAGCGGCTAACCAGTTAAACTTACTAGTAAAAGCCCAGTGGCTAGCTAAGACCATGAAGATGCGAGTAACAGTGGCTAACTCGGTGTGTTGACGTGGAGGACGAAGTACAAATTCACGCTGCTCAGAACTGAACTGTACGTGTCTTTTGCTTTGTTTCCAGTATGAGGACTGAAGGGGGTTGTTTCTGGACACGAACACTCTGAAGCAGTAACGTAAATGTTCGTATGCAGCCGTCGTTAAGCTGGAGACTCGGTCAGTTCAACCGACCAGACCTGCTTAGTGAGCATATCCGTAATGTTGAGGTATTGAAACAAATGTTGCCAAGTGAAACCAAATACATGTGGACAAGTCAATTGATCTACAAACGCTGTAAGGTCAACTAGGCCATTGTAAGGAATGTCGTCTGTCCGTTGAACTGGCCTCAAACACCCTCATGTGTGTCCCTGGTCTGAGGACGTAATTTTCCCTGGCCGAAACCTTGTGAACAAGTAGAACAACTTCCTAGCTGCATTGGCAGTGCATGCATACTTTTTCCATGTGCTCACATAACCGTGCAGTCCCCTGACACAAGAAGAGCAGAGAACTGAGCAGCTGCAGGCTTTTCTACAACTCCAACAAGCTCACTGAGAAAGGATGACAGCTGTGGTAGGTAGAGCACTGGGCTGGGTATGCTCATGGGGCAGAAGTGTGGCATCAGACAATACCTCAGCGGTAGTAGCCAAGGGGCAGGAGCATGGCTGTGGCAGCCAGAGCCACAGGGGGTGGACCTCTTGGCTCTGGGATGGGTGGAGATGTCAAAGTGACCAAAGTTCTCCAGTCGAGGAGTACTGGGAGGCCCAGGAGAGGGTTCCGACCTTGGAAATGGAAGATCTCTATGCAGGGAAGCAGAAGACCGTGGTAGATGCAGGACAAGTTTCAAGATGGTGGAATAAATATCTCCCAACTTACATTTTGTGGCCAAGAAAATCAGAGCCAAACGCACTAAGCCAAAGGAAACATGATGGTCTGAGTCGAGGTGCATGGGATCATGATGTTGATGGGGACTTTTCTGACTACATAACGCCACCTCCGTCTCCTACGCCTCCTTCCTCTCGGCTGACATCACCTTTTCGATTCTTTGCGGACAGCTGGAAGGTGGAAATCCTTCCGGAGCACTACGAGATCAGTTTCAACTTCCTCCGCCATTTGTTTGACCTCTTAGTCGTTGGTTTCCTGTGGACTGTGTCTCCTCCCACAAAGCTGATCCTGGAGGTGTTGGGAGTCCAGGGAGCACTGCGGCTGTGGTTTCATGGTATGGCCATGTTTTTTGTCTCCACAGTTGGAATGGCAGGATTACTCTGGTTGATCCAGGAGTATCTCTACCAGTTTGCTTTGATCTATGGCATCATACAGGCAGTGGTGATCTCTGTCAGTGTTCGACAGAGTGTGATAACCGGCGTGGACGGAGAAGAAGAAGATGGAAAGGAGGAGGAGGGAAAAGAGACTAACGAAATGACAGATTGTAAGAAGCATACAGAAAAACTTGTGTCCATTGAGGACAAGGTGAAGACGAGTTAAACTCATGGTAAGCCCTTTCATTCCCCTGATGTGATTTAAAGGTAATATTTTAACACTTGATAAATGTCACTAAGATTTTTTATTATCTCTTGAGTGATTGAAACTGTGATTTGTTTTAATGACTGATTGGACTGAAGTAACATCACAAAACTATAATTAAAGAGCACAATGAAGCCTGATGGGCTCAAATTCATGTTAGTAATAGTTTTAGCTTGTTAAGTGATGTGCACTTCCACACATATACACAGATTATCCTTTGCAGGGGAAATGGGGCCTGGTTTAAATCCCCGGAGACATTGGCAAGATAAATGTGCATTAAATCAAAGTACATGTGTAGACATTTTTATCAAAAAACAAAAACATTAGACTGCTAAATTAGTGGTGAGAGCGCAGAGAGACAATGGAAAAATTGAGTGCTCTTGTAAACATCAGTTAACAGATACAATAGAAAGCTGTGTGGGGACTTTTAGGTTTGATTTTTAGGTTTGAGAAGCACGTCACAAAACAAAACTTTTTAGTCAAGGTATCATTTTTTGCACAGTTGACAAAAGCACTTATTTTCTTCACACATACAAACTTGAATTGTAGATAATTTTTACAGGTTTTTAAAAGATTTGCCTACAATTACAAACTTTGGAACTCTACCAGCTTGAAATCTCTCCGACCCAGATTCAAGCCCATGTAGCGCTTTCATCATGGACACTTGTAGTGAGAGAGACTTTGTAGACATAGGCCCATAATACATGTTTGAATTATATAATTTATCAACTTTGATTATGTATGTTAAGTGTGTCGCTCCACTAAGGATTCAACGACAATTTGTATTCGTTTTTTGATAGGGTTTCTGTAATTGATTAATTCCATCTTATCAACTTGCTTTTTTGTTTTAATGTATTTTTGACAGAACGTTGTCAAGTACATTTAATCAATCACTCTCTCTTAGTGCTACATACCTTAGTCCATAGCCTCAATCTGAGAGATATACTTATTGCAGATTGGGTAATAATTCCACCAAATATATTGAACTTGTTTCTAAGCTGTCTGACTGTCTGGACCTGTCAGGGTCGTTTAACCGTTTATAAAGAGTTGTGTCTTTTTCACAGATGCTGAAGTGTCTGTCCAATCAGCTGTAATAGACCTGGTCCGGGTGTCTGACATCACAGCAGTTGGACTACACACGGACTGATTCACTTCATTACCGGGTTCTGCAGTGTCTTGCTAACTGTATTGCACATTCATTGCAAAGTCTTATGTCACTTTATGTTCAAAGATATTGGTCTGAATTTTATACATGTCTGTCCTCATGTGATAACATTGTAATCCCAGAATTTTTACATTGAAAGCCATAGAAAGGTCTTATATCTCTTTAAGTATTTAAATACTATAATGAAATTTAGAAATAAGTGGGTCCACTAATGTTCAAGAAATCCTTGCTAAAAGAAAGATTTCCTGTATTAAGGGAATACTGCAGTTTACCCTGTGTACTACCTGTGCTGTGGGGCTAATTAAGTTGTAATACAATATAAGACATTACCTGATTTAGGACCTTTGATGCATTCTGGGCGAGAGAAGATGAACCGGAAACCACCAAATTCACAGCAACAAGAAAATGTGGGTTCTCGCAATATAGTAAAAAAGTGTTTGGGGACAGAGAAGTATTTATGCTTGTGAGGATTCAGCAGAAGCTCAGAAATTCAAACAGCTCTTACTACAACCAGAATATCAAGGTGACTCTGAAGGTCAGGTCACAAGCCTCTGAATGTTCCCTGAGTGAACAGAATTGTAACAATCACCATAGCAAACAAGGGAACTGCTCCCACACAGACTCATGTGCTCACTTTATGTTGTGAAATGTAGATCCATTCTTAAGTCAACAGTGAGTGAATTTGGAATCACCAGGCTCTATTCAATATGAGTTTCATTTTAGCAACAGACTAGTATCCATTGGTTCAGAAGCTTGAAGTGAAGCTTTTGTCGTTTAAGGTACAGTCACATTAGTCATCTGTCCCTGCAAATATTCAACCCCACTTTAATTTCCGTCAAACTAAAGCTTGTGCTTTAGTTCTGCTAGAAACTGACTCATTTTTTTGGAGAAGGAGAATTAGTTATTCCAATACTACATCATCACATAGTTCCGATGATTCACCTTTTGGACTGCAAACTAGAATATCCCTCTTACACAGTTTACATTCTGTTTTTAGTCTGCTAAATATTGATTAACCCCATCAGACCTGTGAGAGCACATTCCTTTTCAGGGTTGATATGTCGAACATGGGCTGATGTAAATGTACCAGGAGAATGGATGAACAAGTAGCAACCACCACTACTGACCTGCATGTTCAGACATGTCAGTCAAGCACACACACACACACACACACAAGGTGATACTTTATTAAAACCATAAGATCTCTTTCGCTCAGCATTGACCTGAAATTTGGTCTTTAAAACTAAATGAATGAGTATCTTAAGACGGATACATTGGATGAAATTCTGTGTTTTTTTGTTTTTTATAACAGCCATGGAGGAATTTGCTCCAGTGCTCACCTTTGACCGTTGCTGTTTGTTCATGTCCACTGGTCAAACTGTTTTGTACTATATATATTTTGACACATTGAATTTAAGAAGATTATGACAGCCCTGTATGACCTGTGGAAAAACATAACCACATACACTATGTTTCACACCACAGTGAGAATATATTTATATAATTCTTCTCAAAGAACATAACACTATTAATGTTGCTTGATGTAGGAGAGACACTATCTGCATAGAGTTTATAAGAATGGACATGCAATACCAGCAGCACATACTCATGTGTTATCTGTATACTCTTGTAATTGCCTTATGACATTTTCTGTGCAGTGATATTGTTTGTGTGAAACACTGAGAATGTAATGCTATACGTTTTTGTCTTGTCATGCTTTCAATTCAAAGGCATAACAATGTAGAGTCCAGCAGTGTAATATGTTCTAACTGCACAGAAACATGTTTTGCACACAACGCTCCTGTTGTATGCAACTTAATTTGACCGTCATCAGATATTCTTTCTACAGCATGCACAGTTGTTGGTTACCATTATAACAGCCTGTGGTTGACGATATTGAAATGAACATTTCATGTGTTTGAAAGGTGATTGTTCATTTGTATGCACAGTGTATGGAAATATTTGAATAAAAAATTCATAACTATAGCAGAAATAAAAATCTTGCTTGTAAGTTATTTGTCGCAATACTGAGTTGAACGTGAATGTGAGATGATCGTGTAATTTTCATATATTCTACCTAAATTAGAAAATCTAAATACAAACAACACAATTTTTAGCTCAAAACATTAATTGGTTGACAAAATGTGAAACTATTTTGACCATTTACTAAGTTTTGTTTTCCTCAGTTCCTTTATCTTATATGATAGTAAATTAACTTTCTTTTGCCTTTGACTTGTTACTATATTGAAACTTAAAGGTGAGAACCTTGTGCTTGAGAATGATGGAGGTAATTTTTTCTCTTTTTGCTCATTTCATAGACTAGTATGAAAGTATTAGTATTGAAAATAAATGTTATGTCTTTACCATCAGCTTCATAAGAGCTAACATTGGCAGATTTTATAAGAGAGCTGTGAGCGTACTGTCGCTTTGATAAGGTAAAAACACTGTTCAGTGAGCAGTGTTTTTTTCAAGTGTAGATTGCCCATATTCTTCATACTTAAAAATTCTAATTTGAAGACTTAACTTAAGACAAAATTATGTATGCACAAATGGAACATTTATTTTTAATTGGATTACAAAGTTTTGTGTTGATATGAGTAAGTGCAGTCTTAGAAATAGAAAGAATGTCATCTAATCTTGGGCTTTTTTGTATTGTGCCAACATTTCTATTAACCTAGTCCTAAAAAGGTTACAGTGTCTTCAGCTTTGTATTGACTTTTATTTATTGCTTGCTTTTATAGATCTTTTATGATTTCACGGTGAGAATCCTCTGTAAGTAAAAAGGTATTTTTCTGTGAGGAGCCAGTTCACCTTATAAGTGCTGAATAAATGTAGCTTAGTAAACTCAGACCTGAGGAGGGAGGACAGCACCAATGTCTATGGTGTAATTTTAACACATAGAAGAAGGTTCTGTTATGACCTAGAACATATAATTTATCAACCCAGAACATGTCATTTATCAACCCAACATGACTCTTGCTATAAAAAACTGATGTTCTTTTATTGGATCACCTGGTTGTTTTGGTTTTAATTTGTTATACATATTTTGAAATCTTACATGAATGAAACAAAAGCAATCACAGTGTACTAATTATGCTTGGTGGACTTTTTCAGTGGAACCAATACAAAGATTTTGTCAGATAGCATCAGCAGAGCTTTCAAACAATGTATATTTTTTCAAGGCGCTGTGAAGACTCACAGGTCAGAAGGTGGCCTTTGAAAGATGGATGCTACAATTTAATAAGTAAAAAATGCCTGCTGTTTGTAAAAGTCATATTGCAGTGAGTAACAGTGAAGAAACAGACAAAGCAAGAAATATATGACCTAACCCATCATTATTACATGACTGACCATGAGACAATAGTTGCTTGTGTCCTTAATGTTACACTTGTTGCTACAAATCAATAATGGATTCACCACCATCGGATTATAAAAAACAACCTCTGTATTAAAAAACAGCGGCTAAATGTCTTCCACTCTGCTGGATTTAGGCTTTTTTTATTTCACAATAAACTGTAACTGAAAAAGATAAATCTTGCAACTCAAAATCAAGTCATGTTTGAGGCCAACTGAAAATCAAACCAGCCAGCTGCTGGGGCTATTTAAGCACATGTCTGGCCCCATAACCATGTTATGTACAGGTTCACACAAATGTGTACGCCAGTTTGATCAGTTCAAAAGTTTATTTCACATTAAATCTGCTCTCATTATGCTGAAAAGTATATACAGAACGGTGCATAACCAGTACAGCAATGTACAGATGTAACAATGTCTATGTGTTTGCGCAGAACAGAAAGTGTAGGCATAAATTAAGTGAATGGGTGTGTATCACTGTCACTAATCAAACATGGACCAGGAGGTGAGTTTTCATACAGGTAGTTCAGTATGTCCTGTCCCAGTGGCGGTTCTACATGGAATTATCTCGCGGCGCACCTCATCCTGCGGCGCACATCGAGTGGCGCACATCGAGTGGCGCACATCGAGTGGCGCACATCATCGTGCAGCGCGCATCATCACCACACATCATCCTGCGCGCACATCATCATGCGGCGCACATCGTCCTGCAGCACATCGTCCTGCGGCGCACATCATCGTGCGGGGCACATCATGCTGCCTGCAGCGCACGTCATCCTGCGGCGCACCTCATCCTGCGGCGCACCTCATCGGCGCACATCATCGTGTGGCGCACGCACATCATCCTGCGGCGCACATCATCACCATCGTGCAGCCCACATCCTCCTGCGGCACATATCATTATCACCGCACATCATCCTGCGGCACACATAGTCCTGCGGCACACATACTCCTGCGGCGCACATCATCACTGCACATCATCCTGCGGCGCACACGCACATCATCACCGCACATCAACGTGCCCACATCATCATGCGGCAGACATCATCCTGCGGCGCAAATCATCACCGCACATCATCCTGCGGCGCATATCATCACCGCACATCATCTTGCAGCGCACATCATCCTGCGGCGCATATCATCATCACCACATAATCCTGTGGCGCACATCATCCTGCAGCGCACATCATCGTGCGGTGCACATCGTCCTGCAGCGCACTTCGTCCTGCGGCGCACATCGTCCTGCGGAGCACATCATCCTGCAGCGCTCATCCTGCTGTGCACATCATCTTGCGGCGCACTTCACCCTGATGAATCCGGTTTTGGGCCCGTGCCCAAAACCGTCCTGTCCGGTCCGCCACATTAGCTGTGACAGGACTGGACTCCATCTTCAGAGCTTCACCCCACTGCAATAAAACACTTCAGTCACTCTCCCACAATCACATGAGTTCATAGAGTCAAGTCATAGATTTCTCTTTTCCTACTGATGTGCAGCTGAATGTAATAGGAACCTATGGGTGTCCAAGATATTGAGTGGACAAGTGCAATAACAATTAAACTTTGAAAATAAATTCTCATACAAAAACATCATGCAAAAGAAAAGCAGCAGAGGATTTAGAAAATACAGAAAATACCAGCTCTTGTTCCGTTAATGAGGTTTAATGGAATCCAACGTTGTCATACAGAAAACAGCTTTGCAAGAGTTATCAAAGGTGAACAACTTTGTATGGGGAGCTGAGAACTGAACTGGCTACTATTGAGCTCTGGTTACTGATTTTAACACAACAACCTGTCTCTGTGTTTTTTAGTTTAGACCCACAGAAACAGTTCACGACCCACAACCCCTATCCCCCAACACACCGTGTTATTCGGATAAATTCATCCATTTAATTAAGGTCTTCCAACATAGGAGAAGGGACCATTATAAAGTAAGTTATCTCACAAAAGTAAACTAAAAATCTATTTTTGTGCAACATCGCCTCACCTTCAATAATATTTGAATTAGTCAGAACAGGGTTTTTAAACCCCGTACTGACATCTCATCTTTTGAATAACTGAATAATATATCAGCCTATAATGTCTGCAAATATATATCGCTTAAAAGCAGTTGATACAGTATCAGTGTTCAATTCTTACTGTGAAATGAAACCTCTGACTGCCAAAGCCTCTGACTGACAGGGATAATACTGTTTTCAGTGATCTGATGACTGATGTCTCTGCTCTGATGAAGCTAATGTGAATCCTGATACAGGGTTATCAAGCATACATACATTAACATGTTATGTTACTCTTTTGTGATTCAATTGATTCTTCAAGTCGAATTGAGTCCTTTTTATTCCATAGAGGAAACTTAACTTTTAAATAAAATTATTACATCTTTTTGAATGATTATTGTAAATCAACGATTTCAACTTGGTTTTACGCTAACAGATCTAGTAAATGTTCTCTTTAAAATAGTTACACCAACAGTTGGCAATGCTTTATTTCTCAGTCCCATCATTTCGTATCTTAGCTTCGTTGAGAGAACTTTCTAAGTTGGTATTAATTATAAATGAAAAAAAAAAATCTCTCAATTTAAGTTGTAAGTTAATTCATTTTTCTATGATTAAAGATCTTTCTCTTCATATATGCCGAGTGTATGCACATTATTGCATGTACAGCTGAAACTGTAAGGGTTACATCAGTACATATTTGGATGGATGAAAAAGTGCACAGAGTGAACAATATCACTGTTTTCCCCATAACCATGATTTAACCTTTACAAGAAGCTTTCTGATCCGTTTATGAGAGAACATGTTTCAACATGTTAGTAGTTTTAGCTGACAGAGTTCGGTGAGTTTGGAATAACAATTAGATCATTATTTCCCTGACACATTGTTGAAGATCAGGGGCATGTTCTCCAAACATGGATGAAATAATCCAGTTCAACTAATTCTGATCATCCTCTCTTGCACAACTTGGTCCTTCCGATGCAGTTAGAGGTTTGATTATTGACGTGAACTAATCTTCTGTTGTGGTGTAGGCTGACTGATCAATTAGATTTACATTTTACTTAAATGTGACAAACAAATCCATTATTCCCTTTTTTAGTCTGGGCAGAAAGGATCTGATCTGATTCCTGACAATACATCTTTCAGAAAACCCTTTAGTAGGTTTGTGTTTAAAGGCTTGCTGCTCGCAAAAAATCCAGGCTTGTGTTGAATCAGTAATTGAACACAATTTATAATTTATTAGCCACATGGGGCTGAGCTCTCTCATATGGATAACCTGGCTCCGACATATTATACTGACTGTGCTATAAGCTTTTGTAGTAATAATGTTATCACGTATATATTCTGTCAGTAATTGTTACAAAATAATCAGACAATAAATGTTAAAATGGGATCTCTGTGGGTGTCCACTTTTTAATCCACACATCATGGAGTATAAATGCAATGTTACTACAGACTGTGGTTGATTGCATCTCGAGCATTAGCAAGTATAGAATTAAGACCAGCAAATAAATAAAAAATAAAAAGTGATTACCTGAATTATATACAATTAACTCTGCCACTTTGTCATGAGCTAAATACACAGGCATACTGTATCTATCCCTCTCGCACTCTCCAAACTGTGTGCTGCGGTCCACAGACGCCTCAAAGTCATAACGTCCAATCTGCTGCTGGAGAAAGTGCAACGTGACGGAGTAAGTTCAAAGCAAAGTTTTAAAGACGCTGACGTTTGTTTTAGCTCTTTCATGAAAAATCACAGCTGATGAACATTTTCAAAAGCACTCTACACTGTTTTTTTATTTTTTTTTGTATATACTGTCAGACACCTGCAGCTTACATTCTTGAAAATGATCCACAGGTATGTAATGTACATCCATGTGACTTGAACTAGAAGGGTTAGTGTACTGGTATTACTGAAGTTCTACCGTCACCACTGCATGCCATCACATTTGTACATTAAACACTAATAGTTGGCCCAACATCAATTATGTTTTCACTGTTGAAAAGGGAACAGAAATGTTAATTTAAACCACTGATCCATTTGTTTGCAGTTTGTTTGACATGGTGACTTCACTGTACACCATAAAAGCGTTTTTTTTTGTTTGAGCTCATTTATGACAAGTCAGTGTTATATCATGCTGCTTAGCTGCAGAACATTTTCCTTGGCATGCTGCCCCCTTTCATTTTACATTTTGTTTTTTCATATTTAATAACTTATTAGCATTATTCTTTAATGACTTACTTGTTGAATGTAATAGTCTATATGTTTGAGTGTTTTTTGTCTTTTAGACTACTGGTCAAATTCTCTATATTACCCTAGGTCTGGCCATGGAGTAATTTGTCTCTGTTATTCAAAGTTTCATGACAACTCCATTAAATGAGAAAATATTCCGTAGATTGAAGATGTTGATGTGAAAAATCCACAAATAACTTCCAAAAACTGAGGAAAAATAAAAGCCAAGATGATGTTCACTGTAATGGACAACTGTTATCACCGCTAGTAGCATTTTTCGAATTGTATGAATTGAAAAACCTCTTGTGTGCTGTGTAGAAAAAGGGCTAAAACAAGCATAAACACTGGTACAGTCCTTTCGAACCTATTAGTATCACATCATGTCTCCTTTGTGATAAAAGCTTTAGATAAGAGACATTTAAGCTTGTATATATCATTCATTCATGTTAATTGGCACAGTACTGAGCATGCGTTTATTTGTTGAAATGAGAATGTTGAAATGTCTCCATATATTGATTCCTGGTTTAGTCTTTTATCTGCCATATTTGTGTTACTCTGTGTTACTCTCTGTTTCTCAGAGCAACAGTACAGATTCTGACTCATGACTAGAATGCAGCATCAGGCCTGCCTGTACCTCAGTGATGTAACTCAAAAAAAGAGTGCAGTTTTATAATACGGCAATGCTGTGGTGAGAAACCACTCAAAATCCCACAATCAGCCTACATAGCTCATTAGTGGGTATGAGACCCTCCAGTGTTTGGGGGCACTGTGGTACCCCCAGACCCTCTCTGTCCATTGTCTCTCCTTCCATGGCCCAGGATACAGTGAGCGCTGCCACACCCTTCTTCATCATCATCCCCCTCGCTTTCAGAGGACGACTCTCCAAACTGTCGGGGCTTCTCATAGATACAGCAGCCTGGAACACAACATAAATAATTAGAATTGATCCAGTGGATCTGCATCTACTGCTTATTCCTTCACTTCTTTGTTTTAACATATCTGGTCAGAAAAAGTAACTAAAAGGGAGGATGTAATCAAAATAGCTTTTCAGCTGCTGTTTGAGTCGTGCAGCAGGAGGATGAAAAGGAGGAATAAATTATCAGCAGCTACCACAACCTGGCTAGTAGCAATTCTCTCTGTATGTGTGTCAGCAAAATGTGATCATAGATATTGAAGACATTCATTTGGCAGATGGGCGCACAGACCGACGGACGGCTGTCTTTGTGTAGATTTTGTCAGTGTGACAACACAACTGTGCAAGATGTAGTTATATAGCATGTGAGTAGCTGAGATCAAAATGAAGGCTGAGTTTGAAGCTGGGGTGTGGTCCTACCAAAAATAACAGAGTACTAGTGTAATATGTATTATTGACTACTGAGTATTCATGCATTAATGTAGTTATGAATTGCAAGTACTCATGTCATAATATAGCAATGAATATTGAGAACCCATGCAATACTATAGTTATGACTAGTGAGTACTCATGTAATAATGCTGTGATGACTACTGGGTACAACTTTAATGTCGTAATAATGGTTATTGAGTACTCCTGTAATAATATAGTAATGGCTATAGAGTACTCCATAAAGTAATTTAGGAACGATAACTAAGTATTAATATTACAATGCAGTGATGACTACACAGTACTTGTGTAATAATGCAAAATTATGCATATAGGTGTGCATCTTGACCAGCATCATGATTCGACAAATAACGATACAACGATTCTCGATGCATATTGAGGCATTTCAATGTATCACATCTACAATTTTCTATATTGAGATAAGATATGATAAGAAGTCCTTCATTAGTTCCACAATGGGTAAATTTGTAATGTTACAGCAGCAGTCAACATCACATATTACTGCCCATGGCTGCTTTTTCAGTAGTTAATACAATCAGTCAGACATATATGAACTCCCTTTTTATTTAGTGAGTGCTTTAAAAAGTATTATAGACTGTTACAGTCATTACAAGTGTGCTGTAATTTACAAAACAAGGTTTTTAATTGAAAAATCTGCCTAGAACAGACGGTGGTCATTGCTCTACGAAGTGATTTGACATTTGTTCAGTTTAGATACCTGTGTGCTGCACCTAAAGCTTATAAGGACTATCTCAGATTATAGCCGTTATTGTATCAAGGTGGCCCCAACTGCTTAAACAATCAACATGAATCGATTGAGTTCTGTCTCTACATCGATGCCGTGTCATCCATGTCCGCATTGCGATGCATCTAAGAATCAAGAAATTTCCACACCTCTAGTCATGCCCCACCTGCCTCAAAATTCCATGAAGATTGTTTCAGTAGTTTTTGAATCATCCTGCTTACATCCATGTTTTGATTAGTTAAACTTGGATTATTTATCAATTTATCACAGAAAAAGAGTTCAAGTTTTTATTCCAGGATGTTTTCTACTTCAGTGTTAAGAGAAAAAAGGTAACCAAAACATGTAGAATGGGTGTGATCTACATCATTTAATGTCACATTCTGACTAATTTGCAGATGCGAGTCAGAGCACCTACATCCAAACGCCGCATTTGGATGTAGGTGGTCTAAGTCCGTCAAAGGTCTAAAGCTGTCATTGGATCCCTCACAGTGACATGCAAGACCCCTGTTTAGGACTGAAAGCTATTATTGTCCCCTTTTGTCTGACAAAGTCCCAAATCACATATAAATAGGAGCCATTTAACATAAAATTCATGGACTATCCAGGTTCTCCTTCCTAAAAATCAATGAGCTAACTTGGCATATGTTGGCACAGGGATCAAGGTTGATTACTGATACAACACAAAAAAATTATTGAGAATTAATCGTTTATACAGAAGCTGACAATCAACAGTTAAATACTGAGACGTTTGAACATGGGTGTTATGTCTCAAAATGTAGAAACAAACTTGGAAATGTACATAACAGTTGGGATGGTCCGAACCCGAAAGTCCGAAAAATGTGTAATTTAATCGAAATATCATTCATTTTACACACCCTAACCTCTAAAAAATGGCTACTATTAAAGCATCATTGATCGTGACCGGAAATAATTACAAAAATAACAGCTATTTCATATTTTAAATGATTGTGGCATACAATGGTGGTAAACATAATCTTTGTGACTGCTTGAAAATCATGTATATATATATATACACTCCTGATCAAAATCTTAAGACCAGTTAAAAAATTGCATGAATTTGCATTTTGCACTGTTTGATCTTAGGAAGGTTCTAAGCAGAGCTTCAAAATGCAAAAAGAAGAAATGGGAACAAGAGACCAAAAGTTGTGAGCAGGCAATTTATTGAAAACAACAATTTAACTCTAATAGGCTATTCATCAGCTGATCAAAAGTTTAAGACCACAGCCTTTAAAAGCCTAAATCTGTGCAAAAATTTGGATTCCATGTCATTTCCTGTCAAGTAATCACACTGTGAAGATCTCTTGATGGCAAAGGCAAAAAAGCTCACCGTCTTTGAACGTGGTAGGATTGTTGAACTGCATAAACAAGGCCTCCTCAGGGTTATGGAACAAAAAAGTGGTAGACCCAAAAAAATCTCACCAGCGCTGAGCTGGAGGATCCGAATGGCTGTCCGTCAAGACACGGGACAATCCTCGTCCCAAATTAAGGCCATTACTGGTGCTGACTGCAGCCCAATAACCATCAGACGGCATCTGCGAAGGAAGGGCTTCAAAAACAAGAAATGTCTTTAAAGGCCACGTCTCCTTCAACGCCACAAAATTGCCCGTTTAGACTTTGCAAGGGAGCACCAAACATGGGACATTCAAAGGTGGAAGAAAGTTTTAATCTCTGACGAGAAAAAATTTAACCTTGAGGGTCCTGATAGCTTCCAACGTTACTGGCATGACAAGGAGATGCCACCTAAGATGTTTTCTACGCGGCACAGTGGAGGGGGCGCCATCATGATCTTGGGTGCTTTTTCCTTCAATGGAACAATGGAGCTCCAGGTTGTGCAGGGGCGTCAAACAGCAGCTGGCTATGTGGAGATGTTGCAGCGGGCATCCCTCATGACTGAGGGCCCTCGTCTGTGTGGTAACGACTGGGTTTTTCAGCAGGACAACGCTCCAATTCACAATGCCCGTCTGACCAAGACTTTTTTCCAGGAGAATAACATCACTCTTTTCGACCATCCTGCGTGTTCCCCTGATCTTAATCCAATTGAGAACATTTGGGGATGGATGGCAAGGGAAGTTTACAAAAATGGACTTCAGTTCCAGACAGTGGATGCCCTTGGTGAAGCCATCTTCACCACTTGGCGCAACATTCGCACTAACCTTTTGGAAACACTTGCATCAAGCATGCCAAAACAAATTTTTGAAATGATCAACAATAATGGTGGAGCTACTCATTACTGAGTCAGTTTTTTGACACTTTAATTTCTGTTTTAGGAGTTTTTTTTTTTTTTTTTTAGCTGTGGTCTTAAACTTTTGATCAGCTGATGAACAGCCTACTTCAGTTAAATTGTTGTTTTCAATAAATTGCCTGCTCACAACTTTTGGGCTCTTGTTTCCATTTCTTCTTTTTGCATTTTGAAACTCTACTTAGAACCTTCCTAAGATTCAACAGTGCAAAATGCAAATTCATGAAATTTTTTAACTGGTCTTAAGATTTTGATCAGGAGTGTATATATACAAATATATGTATTCACAATTTGAAAAATATTAAAAGTAGCTCCAGCCTAAATTAAATTATCCAAACAAAAGAAATGTATCCATCGCATGAATACTTTTAAGTGGGTGCTGATGAAAAAGAGGAACTCACACTTTGAAGACCTTCTTCCCAGGTGCTCGTTGTCAACAGTGTCACTGGACCACTCCACCTTCTTCTCAGTCTTCCTCTTCCTCAGCTTGATTGTCAGGCTTCTTCCCTCCTGTAACATGTGAGAGGTCTGCTGAAAAATACTTGGTATCACATGTAAACTGGGCCCAGATGTTGACTGTTTAATCGCTAGGTAGGATGTATATACTCCCACTGCCCACACTCCTGAAAGTAATACATGTCAAATACATATAAACTCCCCTGCCAAGGCTATGGCTTTTATGAGTGCTGGGAAAAGGTAAATGCAAAGATTAAAGGCCATTAAATTGAATTGTTAAGAGTGGAAATATATTGTAAATACTAAATGATTTGGAAGAAACATCTATTTTAAGTGATCAGCAACAGAGGACATTAGGAGTGTGGATCTCTTTAAGAAAATAGATTGTTGACAAACTGTTCAGGATCATATATTATCTTGACAATGTGCAGCATCGTCATTGACAATAATTGTGAAATTCTGTATTTGCCACTTTGCAGATATCAGCGTGACTGGAACGATGTTATTGGACACCTGACACCAAAATTGTATGAGCACCCAACCAACAGTTGACCGTTGTTATCACCCCAAAGGTGCTAGGTGGGGTTGAGGTTTGGGACCTGCTCAGACGACTCAGGTTCTTCTGCACCAGACTGGGACAAGAATTTCTATCTGGAGCTGGGAAATGTTAGAATATAATCATCACACCTAATAAATTCACAGGGAATTAAACACATACAGACTTCTGTCCCAGTGTTTCCAAAAACAAGGCTAAGTTTAAGGGCCTAACTATCACATATTTAGTGTCATCTAATCTACACATTAAATGATGCCACAAACATGGTAAATGGTCTGTATTATATACTGCCTTTCTAGTCTTGATGACCATTCAAAGAGCATTACAGTACAGTTTGCCATTCATCCATTCTCTCACACACACATTCACACATATAATATGTATGTAGAAAATGAGCATGCTCACACATACAGTTAAGAGCTCTAACGCTGCACAGTCATCATCTCATAAATCAAACCTAATGATGTGACCTAGATATTTTTCTTTGTTCCAGCATTTAAGACTTGGTCTGCCATAAAGAATGAGGGAAAATGTTCTGATCCTGCTTGGGTATCAGAAGCTCTTTTAGAGCTCAAATTAATGGACCCCTTGCTCTGAGAACTTCCACTAACACTTCCCCATGATATCACTCTCCCCCGGGGGGCTCAAGCTAAATCACAGACCCACTCCAGGAGCACAGTGACAGCGGGCCCCTTGTATCCTGTAACCACTGACCTGTCAGTCCCCTCCACCCATTCAGGACACAGTTCAGCTTTGAGTATAATGCTATTTCTACGATTTACTCTTTCACTGTATTAATCAGTAGCATCAGAGGGAGCTGCATGCACGAGTGTCAAGGTCCAGAATAACAGCTGAGGAACCGCAACCTGCAGCTAACACTTCACACGTACTCAGATTGACCTGGGAGTCGTGATGGACAATACTTAAACACATCCAATGGAGCGCTGTCATTTCAAACGAGCTTAACGTCACTAACACGTTAGGCCCTGTCCAGTTCCGCACACCGATGGGATGTTACTTCAATAACGTGCAGACAGCGCGGCCTCCTCCGTGCGGGACCACTCTTTGGTACCGGACAATATCCCCGCTTGGTAAAACATCTAACGGACGAGCTCTTTATTACTCACCTGCTGGGGCGGAGGCGGTGTACTAGTTTGAACAGTCTCCGTTATCGTCTCACTTGATGTCCCGGGAGCCTCCGCCATCCCTGGAGCTGCTGTGCTAACGCTATCGTTAGCTAGCTTTCAGGTGTAGAAGAAGAAACTTGTAATATAATGTTGTAATGGCTGGAGCCGCTGAACTCGGTTGTTTGTACCACAAACAGCTGTAAGTGGAGGGCTGCTGACCTGACGACTCGGACGTGCTTAACACCTTAGTGAGGTGAGGCCAACACAAAGTCAAACTGCCAAGTGAACTCGGTGGATACAGTCAAACCGGAAACCGAATGATTCCACGTCCAAAACAAATGATCAGCCGTGTCGCACAATCATAAATACAGACACCATATTAATTAGTTCATAATGTATGTATTGGCATCAGAAAAACATCATTCATTAATTTATTCAATTCAAAGCCAGTGTCATTATAATCACTCTTTCCTGTTTTACATTTATTGTCCACTTCTTGAGGCTTCATCTCGCCATCACTACCAATAATATAATATATGTGAGGGGAAAGTGGCCAGCTCATCCATATTGCATTTTGAGTTGACATCATTTGAAGTATAATTTCAAGGGATTTTATTTTCAAATCTAGGCTCGTTTGTAATTTGACTAACTTGACAGCAGTAGGGCTGAGGGGAAGATATTTCCAGACGGACATAAGTAAGTTCCGGTTGTCCGTGTGTTAAAACCACCCGCCTGGAAATGTCATGCTTATTTCGAGAGCGGAAGACATCATATATTTTATAGCAGAGTAACATGAATTCGAACTGTTATTTTAAGACAGTCATACAGTGACACACTGTCTATATACAACCAACAGCACTGTAGAAATGTTTCGCGGTTTTACAACGACCAAATTAAAAGGTCGTGACTGACATCTGAGCACTCACAGTGTATTGACAACACAGTGAGTAAACATAGCTGTAGTTGAAACCAGGAATTGTCATTGCAGGTTGACGTATACCATGAGTTGCTCGTTTATGTATTAGTTTATCTGAATGAGAAGAACCGACTTTTCATGACACGGAGAGTGTTCTCTGTTCGTGTTCAAGATGTGGAGGACAGGTGGTGTCCTCCGTGTGAGGCTAATAAGCAGAGGAGCAGCAAGACTCTGTTCGAATAATCCATCAAACACTTCATCATCCTCTTCGTCTCAGTCATTATCTCCTCCACGGTTCCAATCTGAGAAACAGAGGCGGAGACGAGAGCGGGAACAGGCCATACTGTCAAGTCAACACAGTGTAAGTAGGAAAGTAAACCCTGCAGATACTTCCATCCAAGAAACATATTATTTTTTCCAAATTTAATACTGAAATTATACCAGAAAATTCTGAGGACCCTCTGCTGATAGATGTCCTGCAGAGATGGGACGGTCGTCCCAGTGATGTACTGGGCTGATTTGAACACTCTGTGCAGGCGTTTGCGGTCTGTTTGTGTGCTGTTGCCGTACCACGCTGTAATAAGCTCTGTCCTTTGTGAAGTTATTTTGATTAATGGTGGCCATGTTTTCCCACCAATCCTCCTTATTAATAATTTAAATTTGTATCTCAGTCTCCCAAGGCTGCAAAATCCAAAAGATTCTTTTCAGTTTACCATTTTAATATCAAACACTCAGGGTTCTTCAACCTTTTTCAGGCCAAGGACCCCCAAACTGCTGGAGAGATTGAGCTAGGAACCCCTACTATATAAATTGCATGAACATTGTGTTTTATATTAAACTGGGCCTAGAGCCATAATCATAGTTACCCTGTTATTGTGCATTCAATACTAAGCTATTCAAATAATACACAGGTTCATATATTCATGTTTTTATTTTAAACATGTGCAAGGTATAGGAGCTCCAGTGTGTGCATTGCTGACTGAAAGATAACGTCTTCTGCCTCCATTTATCTGAACGCTACAATATGTCGGATTCATGGTAATGTGTATTTGAAGACATTTAAAACCGTGGGAATTTTGTTTTTTAAATTGCAAAAAATCTCTAATCAACTAAACATTCCGCGACCCCCCCCTCTCTGCAGTATCTCCGCGGACCCCCTAGGGGTCGTGGTAACCCTGTTGAAGACCTCTGCTCTATACAATTGATCTCTTTCGATGTGGATTTTACTTCCAGTCGGCTGAGGATAAACCAGTAAAATGGACTGAGAAGCAGAGGATCTTGTACACAGCTACAACTCCTCCTGGCACAAAGAAAGGTGAGTGACCTCTTTTCACTTCTGTTGGATTTTCCCATCAACAGCTACACTTTGTATGTCTCTGTAGACTTAGAAAAGTTTTTGTCCCTTATTCACAGACACCAGCCTGCCATTCCCAACCTCATACAGTCCAGAGTATGTTGAGTCCAGCTGGTATCAGTGGTGGGAGAAAGAAGGATTCTTCAGTCCAGAGCAACATGTCAGGAACTATAACAACACTCTAATGCTGATGTTATTAATTAAAAAAAGGAATAAACTTTTATATATGAAGTTTATAAATGACAAATCACTAAACATGATTTGTGACTGTAAAAATGGATGACTTGTTAGATGTGCATGTGTGAAACAGAAACGGTTTGCATTTAAACTTTGTCTTTATCTCATCTGCTTTCAAACTTAATTATTGTCACGTCCATACAGGAGAGATTACCTCACGCTGTGGATCGGACCTTCTCTCTGTGCATCCCTCCACCAAACGTGACTGGTACTCTGCACCTGGGCCATGCTCTGACTGTGGCTGTACAAGACGCTCTGGTTCGGAGGTAACTGCCAACTGCATCTGCAGCATGTTGTGTGAAACTCCAAATCTGTTGTCACTTATTCAGATATGTGTGTCCCATTGGGAGTGCTGTCTGTCGATGTAGCATTAATGTATCAATTTATAATCCACCAGGAGAAGGATGCAGGGCTACAGAGTGCTTTGGGTTCCAGGATGTGACCATGCAGGTATTGCAACACAGGTATGACAACTCCCTATTTTCTTTCTCATTCATGACTATGGAGAATTTAAAGGATAGGTTAATATTTTCAGGACTCTCCTGCTCCTGCTGTTCCTACCAGCCTTGAGAAGGGTTTTTCCTTTGTAAGTTCTAGTAGAAGTGGTTAGCGACAAATCCACAGTTCATATGATGAAAGACAGACAATATAGAGCATCCGTACTCTGAATTCAGATATTGTGAATATCTTTAAAGGTTGCAGTCTTTTCAGGACAAAATTTCCTTTTCTCCACACTAAAAAGCGAGTGTAACTTTGATTTGACTCACTTACTCGCACATCGGCGTTGCATTAATGCTTTACAATTTGGGTGCTTGACAATTTGTGCTGGTGTAATCTTCATAATAACAATAAATCACAATTTCCTGCTCAGGACACACAACATAGCTGGTTGTCTAAAAACAACTAGAGCATTGCACTTCTTTGCTGACCTTGTAGCGATGTTAGCTTTGTTCCTCAGCTGCCTCTGCCTCCTCTCTCCAGCAAGCGCTTTATTTTCTTAAATGTGATTTGATTAGCTGGTGCCTGTGCTGCTTGTTTTAGCTTTTCCCAACGTGTACTACACACGACTCAAGCAAAGAAAAGCTATGGATCACAATGCAATATCAGCAACATTTGGTACATATCTGCAAAAAGGTATTACAATATAATTAAGTGGTAATTTAAGTTTTTCTTCATCTATTCATTACTTCACTTATTCATTTAATGACCTTTATACATATCTGTTACAGATTCTTGTGAAAACCTTAAGTTTTTGTGAAGTGATTGTACTACATTTGACTGAGCCTCCATATGCTGATGAGTGCAGTGAGGTCTCCATTTCCTGTGTGATAGACTGTGGTGGAGAGAAGACTGCTGAGGGAAGAGGGGAAGCATAGACACAACTTCACCAGGGAGGAGTTTCTACAAGAGGTGTGGAAGTGGAAGAATGAGTAAGTCTCCACATTCACCTCATCACTTTGTGTCTGCTATTTGGTCAACACATAATTTGTTTCATGCATCATCCACCATGTCTCAGCAAAGGAGAAGAGATCTACAAACAGTTGAGGAGCCTCGGTGCTTCTCTGGACTGGAGCAGAGCCTGTTTCACCATGGATCCAGTAAGGCAGTAGCACTATTGTTTTCCAGCATGTGACACTGGAAAGTGAGTCAGAAGACTTACACAGGTTCTTTAAGATGTGTCATTTCTATTAGATGGTAATTATGTGTATCAATATATTATTTTTAGAGTATAGATATATATAGATATAGATACTTTATGTAATTTAAATTAATAAACCTCAATCTATTAAGAACTAAAATACTACCTTAGCATGCTCCTCTTGCATGGCTTAGTATATCGAAGTGTAACATTGGCAGTGAGTACTGATTAATAAACTTTTATAATAATGTCACACTAAGCTGCTCATTAGGGCAGTTTTTACTGTTAATTGGATTTTATCCCAGGGTTTCAGCCGGGCTGTGACTGAGGCCTTTGTCATGATGTGTGACGTGGGTCTGATTTATCGCTCAGAGGGTTTGGTCAACTGGAGCTGTGCACTGGAATCTGCCATCTCTGACATAGAGGTGAGACAGCTTCACACACACACACACACACACACACACACACACACACACACACACACACACACACACACACACACACACACACACACTCTGTGTGTGTTATATACGGTAAACTGTGGGACATCAGTAAGTTCATCAAAGAAAGAAAGAGTAGCACCAACAAAGCTGGTCAAATGTCATAATTGAATTTAAGGAGGTCCGGGACATTCAGGATTTAATAAGAGGGAGGCAGCTTGTGATATTTGTTAGGTTTTGTAAGGATCTGTGGGCTCTAACTGCATGTAGAAAGCTGGTATACGCTGGTGAGTGAGCCTTGAGATTCAAGAGTCAAGATTATTAGGTGTGAAACTGCAGTTTCCAAAGTAATCTATTCCATTCATTATTAAGGTCCATTTCCAATGCCAAAGACAGTTCTATGCCAATAACACAAACAGCAGAATGAGGTCTTAAAACAAAAATGCCCTGTAATCTTCTTGTTGAATGTCGACACAGCTTTTAGCATTTCTCTTATTTTACCTTCTGACTATACATCGTTACAAAAGAATCTTGTTTTGCATTTTTGGGCAAATCATACATACATGTTAACTCTGTTTGTGGATTTGTTGTCAGGTTGACTCAAAGGAGCTGTCAGGGCCGACCATGTTGTCTGTTCCTGGTTATGAAAACAAGGTCGAGTTTGGTACAATGTTTACCTTTGCTTATCCCATAGAGGACCACGGTAAGGATTTGTGACTTATTGGAAGTATGACACAAGTTTTGCATGGACATGGTGTGTTATTTGTTGTACTACGATTTTCCTCTACCTTGTATTTTAGATGAAGAGGTGATTGTGTCCACCACCCGTCCTGAGACTATGCTGGGAGATGTAGCTGTTGCTGTTCATCCAGATGATCCTCGTTATCAGGTTAGTACTCAATTCTGACTGATGTTTGAAAGAAGGTAATGCAGCCTTTGAATATCATGAATGTAGACAGGGGTTAACCTCTTTAGGGAATATTAATATGAATAAATCTATAAAAATAAGGAAATTAGACATCAAAGGAATTCATCAGGCTTTTCAGCCCAAATAGACCAAACTGTTCAACATCATTAGGCTGTTATTACCATGCTGCAACATACGTTTTTGGGGTTTGCTGGAAATGATATTGAATTAGGTGTGACGTAAAAACCAGAGCAACTATGATGATGATATCTCAAAGGGATAATTAAAGTTAAGTCAGCAGAAAGAGATAACCGTGTGCATATAACAATAAACTCTTGAATCTTGAATAAGCTTGGATGAAAACTTTTACTTTAACTTATACAAATAATAAAACAGAAAAAAACCTTAATTATCAGCTTTCTTGTAAACAGATAAAGGAGAGAACAGCTTCCTATTTTTGTTCAGTAATTTAGAGACTGAATATTTTACTTAAACTATAATAGAAGAGTAGCCAGCGTTAGAGCAGACTCTGTGGAGTCGCAGGGTGCAGAACAATCTTGGTCTTTCTGGTCATTACAAGGCTCACAGATATGAAACACTTATCATCTGAATTACAATCCTGTGTTGTGATAACAATCCCTTTTGAGTCACATTTAAATCCAAATATTTTATTCACTTTTTCACTTCTATATTATCGTGTCAATATATTCTCGCGTAGACACACAAATACTCAAATGGACTTTATTTTGTTGTTTTAGATTGAATTTAAAAGGTTAACCCGGGAGGTGGGCTGCAAGTTAACATCAGAAACATGTTGAATTCAAACATTACGTAAACTGCATTGCCCCTCCCTGTATAAGAGTTTATTGCAATTTCCCCATATGTAAACTTACAAATAAACAATGATGTATATGTACGTGTACATGTATGTAAGGATAAGGGGAGAGGATATGGATAAAATCTACAATGGTCAGTGGTGGAGGAAGTACTCACGATTGACACAATCTTCAGACCCAGCTCACACATTTTCAAAATAAGAGCTATATATATATATATATATAGTATGTGAAACTGTTTCACCTCCATGTCAGAGATGGCAGATTCCAGTGCACAGCTCCAGTTGACCAAACCCTCTGAGCGATAAATCAGACCCAAGGCCCAAGCAGCTTAGTGTAACATTATTATAAAAGTTCATCAATCAGTACTCACTGCCAATGTTAAACTTTGATATACTAAGACATGCAAGAGGAGCATGCTAAGGTATAAAGCATTACAGCAACAAAAATGAACATTGTGCTTTTACTTGTAATAGAATATTTAATTACATTTCACAGCAATGACAATTATCAGTTCTGGTTGTTTAATTCTTACCCAGCTGCGGCTGGGGGCAACTTGCTTGTACCACTGAAAGATCCGAGCAAGCGCACATGAACAGTGAACTCACAATGCTTTTATACAAGTCAAACCCCTCCTCACACAGATGTAGAATGTTCATCTAATCAGATCTCTGCTTTGTTGTAATCAGGCTTACATTTGGTCACCTTCAATCTGAATGAGGACCCCTTTGAAAGTTACAATACAATGGCATCAGGAATCTGCTTAGACTCCAAGTTTCTCTTAGACCCCTGTCTCTGCTGGATGACCCATAAAAGAGTCTAGGTGTGAAAACCTTGTGTCTCAGCAGAGGCACAGAGGAATCTCCAACGAATACACATCTGAGTCTCCTAAGCTGACCCCCACATGTTTGCAGTCTTAAAACACACAGGAACACATCTCAGAATAATATTCTCCATCTATACTTATCATTCCTTCATTCAACTTAACTAAATATAAAATCTGCCATCACATACTTAAAAGACAATTGACCACTTCTGTGTTCTATCAGAGAATGTAGAAGAAGACATGTTCAAGCTATTGTTGCGGGTGGAAATCAAAGGAGAGGAGTCGTCGTTCTCAAGTTGAAATTAAGCAAGTTTATTCAGAGGTCACAGGTCAGGAAAACGCGGTGTCCAGCAATTGGACATGCATGGGTCTCTAGTTCTATGCAGAAGGCTACACAGAAAAAGAGGCACTTAAACAGTGTGCGCACATAGGTTATATATTGATATATTGGGCGTGACTGGGGTTCGTTTTGGATTGGTCAAAACTAGATGGAGGCCGCTGCATCTAGACGGGACAGTGCCTCATCCTCTTGAAATGTCGCGTGATGAAGATATCGTACGTGCACTCCATTGTCGTGGCTACCAGAGGTCATAATGTTCCTTTCTCAAAGCAGCTGCCTTAGTGTGTTGTGGGGGAGAGATTTTAGGCCAAGGTCTGCTCATTATCTGCTGTTGGTGTTCTACTTTGTGTGTGTGTGAATTGAAACAGGGAGCTGGGATGTGTGGTACAAAGTGTTGACTGTTCTGCAGAGTTTAATAAAGAGGTCAAAGGAATGTATGTGGTATATGTCAATACTATACCGCAGACAAACTGTAAGCATACGGCCCTACACCCACTAAACTTATCATGTGTCAGACAGACAGTCAGACAGACAGACAGTCAGACAGACAGTCAGACAGACAGACAGACATTTGTGATATTGGTAGGTAGATGTCTCATCTTATAATTAATTTTTATACATGACCCTCATTAACTCAGATGTGCTGTGCTCATATCTTTTATTGGGTACATTTTTAGGCTGTTAATGGGAAGCAGTGCAGACACCCCTTCACCAACAGACTCCTGCCCATCATCACTGATTCTATGGTGGACATGGAGCTTGGAACAGGTGATAGCAACACTCTCTCTGATACAGTGTCATCAAAACAGCTTGTCCATTATGTGGATTTGTCCCTGAATGCTGCTGCTCTCATATTATCTGAGCTGCTTGTGTCGAACTGTCTGTGTTGCGTAGGTGCAGTGAAGGTGACACCTGCTCATGACCACAGTGACTTCCTGCTGTCACAGAGGCATTCCCTGCCACGCCTCACTGTCATTAGAGGAGATGGCACCATGACACCCCCCTGTGGCCAGTGGCTCGAGGTGCGTGGACCCCACTGTTATTATCATGTCAATACCATATCAAGTCTTTGAGGAGATGTTATTACTGAGCGATCTGCAACTTACAAAATACAGCCAATGTTGTTCCTGTGGTCAGTGGTAGTATATGCACTGACCACGTTTGTGTTGCTATGTGTCCTTTAAGGGAGTGAAGCGTTTTGATGCCAGGCAGTTTGTTGTGGATGCACTGGTTGAGAGGAAGCTTTTCAGAGGAAAGAAGAGTCATGCCATGACTTTACCCATCTGCAGGTAGAGGAAAATCCACACATACATCAGACTTTCCTTGTGTGTGCTTCATACATGTGTGTAGCTTAACACTTCGTCACAAAAGGCAGCCTGTCCAGTCAGTGAGTTTGGAGCATTTCTCGTCTTTAACATCTACAAGGGGTCGATAACACTGCAGCATGAGTGCAGTCTCTGTTTGTGGGTTGATGCAATGAAAATTGTGCATGCTCTGTTGATCTCTGTACAGAGGCCCTGTACAGAGGCCCTGAAAGATGAGCACGATTTATTTTCAGGCTCTTTTTTTGCCAGGATCATTTTCTATTTTGTCGATTCTCTCATTTGACTTGTCACAGCCGTTCAGGAGACATCATTGAACCTCTTCTAAAGAAGCAGTGGTTCGTCCGCTGTGATCAAATGGCTAAAAAAGCTTTACAGGTTGGTTGGTAGCTGTGAGATGTAGATATATATGACAACTTTCATATCTATAAGATTTTTTAGTTGTATCACATACATATATCACATACTATACTTTCAATATCTTCAACATTTTTTTATCACTTACACGTGACTTTGTGGTTTGCTATCAGGCAGTGGAGGACGGACAGCTGCAAATCATCCCTGACTACTACAACAAGACCTGGAAGACGTGGCTGTCCAACATCAGGTAAACAGTTCTGACCTTTGCCTTGGTTAAACTGAATGAGTGTGTACATTGTTACTGGTCGGACATGTGTATGAAATGACACCACTCTAATGATGAATGAGCTTTTGTTTCAATGCATGGGTTCCTAACAATATTCCACTGTTTCCTTTGCAGTGATTGGTGCATTTCCAGGCAGCTTTGGTGGGGTCATCAGATCCCTGCTTACCAAGTGGAGCTTCCCAATTGTACTGACACAAAAGAGGTTTGCTCTTTGCCTCGTTTATGTTGAGAATAATAGATTTTAGATAGAAGGAGAGAGATAGAGAGAGCGAGAGAGAGATATTGAGAGATTAAGAAATTTTTTCCCAGTGATGTTGTTTGGTGTGTGTGTTAATTGTTGTAGGAGCGTTGGGTTTGGGGACAGAGCGAGGATGAAGCGCGACAGAGAGCTGCTATCAGATATGGAGTGCGTCCGGAGGCCATCACTTTGACTCAAGGTGATCACCAGTCTTACGTGTGTCACTGGATCTGTCATGGTGCTATATCAGCTGATGAAAATGAATGATGATGAATTAACTGTAATTCACTTTGGATAAAAGCGTCAGCTAAATACAATTTGACCGGTAGTGTGGTGTATAGGGCTCGAAAGTAAAATGATATGTAAAATGAGCGGAACAAGGAGACAAAAAGTGGACAATGAGTGCAGAGTGTTTAACACGGAGTTGACAACAAAATACTTTTTCACTGAAGTCCAATCGAAGGCTGTATGCCTGATATGCCGAGAAGCTGTCGCAGTTTTCAAGGAGTCCAACATCAGCCGTCACTTTGCCACAAAGGCGGCTACGGTTCAGAAGTTGGCGGCTAATTTACAGACTCAGCAACATTTTTTTCACCGACAAACTGCGATTCAGGAGTCAACTACCAAGCCAAGTTTCTTGGTGGCATTCGAAATAGCAAAGGCTAGCAAGCCTTTCTCCGAAGGCGAGTTTTTGTTAAATTGCCTTGTAAATAAATGCTTTGCTACTTGTTAAAGGCCAAATCCTTTCATGTAATGATTTTTCCATGTCATTAGTTCACAAAAACACTCCATCCATCTGTTCCTGGCACGGCCCCTCTGTCAAATTTTAGAACCCATTTTGGCCCACGAGTCAAAAAGTTTGCCCACCCCTGGTCTAGACACATTGACACAGCTTATTTTAAAAAGACCATACATTATCTGCCTATCATCAAATAGGCAGATAATGTGTCGAATAAACTTATCCTCATATATTCATAAATCATTTTTTTTCTTTTTCTTTTGACTTTATTCTTTAAATTTAGTAATGCCAAAAATGTATGGGCTGTGCATACAAACCATTTTTGTCGCTTAATTACTAGTCTTGTGATTGAGGTCTGGTATTTTGGTCCTTCTCTGATGCAAATTACATTCATGTAAATACACACATGTATTTCTTTGTTTCTTACATCAAAAGACCCTGATGTCTTGGATACTTGGTTCTCCTCAGGACTGTTTCCCTTCGCCATGCTTGGCTGGCCAGAACAGGTACACTTCCCTCACACTCCTAATCAGTAAACATCCCCATACATTGTCATACATCTATTTTAATTATGAATAATTTTGTAGAGGAGGTTGGTGGGTGCCATGCTTTAAACCAAAATGAACCAAAAATGTGTCCCCTTGAAAACCTGTAAATTCTGCCATTCTCTCTCAGCCACACCCACACAGAGAGTGCTGCTTGTACAGACAGAGCATTTGTGTGTGCAAGTGTACTTCGTATAGTTAGTGCTGCTGTCTCAATAGCAGGATCGGCTGTCTCAATAGCAGGATCTGCATTTTATTGTTAAACATTGAAAATGCCTGAGAGATTTACGAGGGCATGACACAAAGCAAAACAGGAGGAGCAGCGAGATGATCGGAGATGGCTTAATCTTACCCACAGGCAGGCAGAATGCACTATAAGCTCAGTATATTACGATCACTGTGACACACACACACACACACACACACACACACACACACACACACACACACACACACACACACACACACACACACACACACACACACACACACACACACCCACCATCATCCCTTCCCATGCGAATAAACAAAACGCCTGCTGATTATACCCCGAACTTCACTTCCCACAGACGACTGACCTTCAGCACTACTACCCCATCTCTATTCTGGAGACAGGCAATGACCTCGTCTTCTTCTGGGTGGCAAGAATGGTAATGCTGGGCACAGAGCTGACTGGACAACTGCCCTTTAAGCAGGTACTTAGTTGATAAAACCTCAACACAAAACTACATGCAAACTCTTTTGTTGAATCATAGTCTCAGTCAACGCTATCATATTCCTCTGTTTGTTTTCCTCAGGTGCTGTTTCACTCTCTGGTGAGAGATAAACATGGAAGAAAAATGAGTAAATCTCTTGGAAATGTCATCGACCCATTAGATGTAATTCATGGAGTATCTCTGGAGGTAGGTAGCATGTGGATTTAGCTCAGGAGCCATATTACTATAAATGCATTGATATTTGTCACACTCCTCCTGTGAATCTCATTCTGTGTTCTTACATGAGCTCATTCAGACTTCGTCCGGACTTTTTATTTGTGCTCACATATATAGCTCTCTGAAGTTCAGTGCATGTCTGAAAGCAGCTTGACTCTGTGGCAATGCAAAGGTCATTTGCGTGTATGTATCTGAGATTGCGCTGGTAATGCAGGTGGTCGTTTGTAGGGGCGGGAATCGGCAAGGACCTCCCGATACGATACAATCACGATACTTAGGTAGCGATACGATATGTATTACGATTCTGTCGGTATTGCGATTCTGTAAGTATTGCAATTCGATATTACGATTTCTTGCGATTTTTTTTTTTTAAATACTGGACCGTGTTAAACAGTTGAATCATACCTTCAAATACAACAGAGTCAAATTCAGTTAGAGCTTTACAAGTTTTATTTCAAACATTGACATTAACTTAATGACTGCCGGGCAGCCAATAGAGAAAACAAATAAAAATGTGCCCTATTATTGTATAGTCCCTGTCAACTGCAAAAAACTGACAGATTAAGAAATGTATGCCACTTAGGCTACTTTTAAACAATAAAGGTAAATTAAATAGAATGAATACAAGTTTACTTACAACACAAACTTTGAAATAAACAAAAAGTAAGCTATGCTACACTGTTTGCATGTAGGCTATGCAAAGCTAGTGCTTGGATATGTTTAGATTCTTGTGCAAAAACAACAGCTGGTCAACATGCTCTGGGGTGAGGTTATAAAACCATATAAAACCAATAAATATATGTTTTATAAAAAAAATATTATTATTATTTATTATTTTAAATTAAAAAAAATCGATTCATAAGAATCACGATTCGTAACTGAATTGATTTTTTCCCCATCCCTAATCGTTTGTGTGGATGTTGAAGGGGACATATTATGCCCATTTTACCACAGTTGATATGGATCCTTGGGGTCTTAATGAAATGTCTGTAACATATTTTGGTCAAAATACCACAAGGATCATTTAAAACAGCACCCTTTTTACCCTGTCTAAAACAGCCCTCCTCAGATTGACCTGTTTTGAGTGCCCCGCCCCGCGAGCGTTAGCTCGCTCGGCCAAGGCCATGTAGCTAAAACTCCCTACATGGGCATGGTGTGACTATGACGTTTATTTCGGTTGTAATCCCATTCAACGTACTCTAGCGTATCGTTTCTGACATAGAGGAACCACAACAAATCGCGGGAGTTGTTTTTTTCCAGAGTTTTTGAGACGGTAGACATGCCAGATACCCAAATTAACGTGTAGAAGCACTACAAAAGTGGAATTTTCATAATATGTGAGAGGTGTTCCTCAACAGTTTGATAGTAGATGGAATAGGATTATGCATTCATATATTGTACATGATACATTATAAGGATATTGGATGATAACTTTTGGGAGATGCGGGGTCAGTAAATCCATCACCTTTGCTTTTTTCTATATCTTTGAGATCTGGTAGACTATAGCCCAGGTGTTTAATAACAATAGGAGACAATCTTTAGTTTTATCCCCAAAATGTGAGGTGTTTCATTGCCGCATTCAGTTCTTTCCAAGGTGAACAGTTCAAAGTTTCTGTCACAGTTTTGCATGATGTGGCCCAGTCCTGTTTCCTTTTCTTTAGATATCCCCTTTCTTTATTGTTAGGCTTTCCATTCAGCAGCAGTTATTGTGCTGCTTCTTTGCCGGTAATGTCATCTATTCTTGACTGGTGTTCCTTTTTAGAGTTAGAGCCTTTTTGATAGTTGCCCAGGCATATTTTGCTTTTAAGAGTCAAATCTATGCTGGACTGGTTATATCCACTAAGGCTAATGCACTCTGGAAGGATGCATTATCCTTTGCGTCAAGAAGATTCGAGAGGTCGTGGTTCAGGCCCCATACCTCCACTGCTACCCCAGACGGTATTGTGGCTGTAAAATCACTACAACAAGGCACTCCTTGTTTTCAGGTATATATGTTTATGGCCACACATAAAGGGTAGTGGTGATTGGCAATGATTAGGTGTATTCCAGGTGTGATTCCTGTTGGCATATTATATCAGCATTTAGGTTGGCAGGTAGTTCCATTTTTGCGGCCAACATTCCATCTGCATTAAAGCTGACAACTCTAAACTTTGACACCTTGTCTAGGTGCTGAGGGTTTTCCTTTTACCTCCCCTGCTTAGATACAGTGCTGTGTGTGTTGTAGCAATTGGTCTCCTGGAGGGATTTACAGGGGCAAAAAAGTGAAGGGAGCTTATATTATCTGGGATATGAGAAGAGTAAAGCTGTCAGAGGGCTGATAAGTTGCAAAGTGACAGTGTAGCTTATAGTAGTGAATAGAAAACAGCCCATTTAGATTGATGTCTGGTGCGTTCTCCTCAAAAGTCATTCTGCTGTGAAACGCATTCCCTTATATATGTTTTTCCTCCAAGAGACTTCAGGAGAAAGTGATGGAAGGGAACCTTGACCCAAGGGAGCAGCTGCTTGCCATAGAAGCACAGGTCAGCTCTTCTCTCTCCTTATCTGAATGTGTTTCTAGCTGACTGAGCACACTCATTACTTCCTCACTTATCTGTCTGCTACATCTGCTTCCCCACAGAGGAAAGACTTCCCTAAGGGGATCCCTCAGTGTGGAACGGACGCTCTGAGATTCGCCCTTTGCTCACACAAGATGCAGGGTGAGTGACTCTCTGCTCTGTCAAAAGAGACCTTTTGTCAGAGTGAATGAATGTTTGGAGCTGTGTGAATGTGAAACACTGTTGCAGGAAAAGAAGATGGGATACAGCTTTAACTAGACTGAATGAGCGAGATAAGTTGTGAGGGACTGTAGTGAAGAGCTGACAGGACTACTGATTGGTTCTCCCCAAATCTTTCATTCGCTGGCAAGAGATCTGCAATGCGTCTGCTTAAAAGTTGGAGTAGCAGATTATGTATTTGAAGGCTCATCTGCTGCTAAAACACTGCACAACAGTTTATAATAATCACAGAGGACATAAATTCTGGAAAGTTATCACTGACGCATTGAATTTATTATTAATTGTTAGGTTTGCAAGGCAAACAGTAGAAATTCAGTGTTGGTGTTACAAAGCAATCCACCAGGATTCACACGCTTGTTATTGGCTAACAGCATCACACTGGAAAACCCTTTATTATATTGTGACAAAAGGTATGCCAGGACCAACTTTAGGGGTGCTGAAGAGGTGCAGGTGATACTGCGTTTGTTTGCTAGCATCCAGTAATTAAATTTATCTCCCAGATGAAATCCTCCACCTTCATTTTAGATACTATCCCAAATACTTTTTTAAAAGAGGTATTCCCTACTGTTGGTCCTTTTATTTGATTGATTATTAACAACTCTCCGACAGCCAGCATCTTCCCAAATTGTTTCAAACATGCAATCAATCAATAGCTGCTGAAAAAAAAATAATCTGGACTCTTTACTACACGCAATTACAGACCTATTTCTAAGTTATCGTTTTTATCTAAGGTGCTCGAGAAAATAATCTCAAACCAATTAATCTCTTTCATGAATAACAATTATATTTTTAGCAGTGTTGGTCAGGTTTTAAGGCTGAAGGCCATTTGAAGGTCTCCAGCAACCAAATTTAACAGCCGATAGAGGCACAAGCATTTTAGACTTAAGTGCTGCCTTTGAGCACACAGTGAAATCAGAGGAGCGTTAATGTGAAGCCAGTAAGTGACTCTGTTGAAGAACATTGGAAACAATCAGTGAAAATACAGAGTTTCTCTCTGGTCCACAGCTGCACAATGATCAGAAGATTGTTTTGCACCGAGCTGGAGTTATCGTGTCCTCCTCCACTCTCCTGCTGACTTGCTGTCACTTTAACTAATAAACACTTGTCAGTTATTAGGACCTGATCATTACATGAAGTAAATTAGTGTTTGTTTAAACCGCTCCCACTCCTCCTGTGATGGGAGTTTTATTGTTCAGTGAGGTTTTACTGTTCAGTGAGGTTTTCACAGTCACAGCCTGGACTTCTGCCTCTGTGGTTAACACACAATGCTATTTCACAATTTTTTTTTAAATGATCTGTTGTTACAAACTTGATCAAACTGAAAAACTGCACTTTAACTTATTTGAGTTGGCATTATCTTTCTCAAGGATTCTTGTTGAATGCACCTTTTTGTTGCTTTGAGCTCTGTTTTTTAAGGGTCTTTGAGAACTAGGCTACAGTAGGAAGGCCTACCTTATTTATTTAAATTTCTCAAAATCTTATGAGTGCAGCAGCCAAGTTTGCTACTTACTTGATTGTGATTTTCCTCTTTCTGCATGTATATAAAAAAAGACTGTCTACTTGAATCATCATACTTGTGAAATATGTGCATCAAAGGGTTGAATTTAAAATATGTACCGTGATTTAGAGGAGATTTCAAAATACAGTGCCTTGCATAAGTATTCACCCCCCTTGGACTTTTTCCCATTATGTACTGTTACTAACTGGAATTCAAATAGACTTAAATAAACTTTTTCCCATTTGATCAACAAAACATGCATAGTACTTTGGAGGTGCAAAATAAATTTTATTGTGACACAAACAATAATGAGAACAAAAAAGTTGACATCTGTTGGGTGCATAAGTATTCACCCCCCCTGTGTCAATACTTGGTAGAACCCCCTTTCGCTGCAATTACAGCTGCAAGTCTTTTGGGGTATGTCTCTACCAGCTTTGCACATCTAGAGATGGAAAGGTTTGTCCATTCTTCTTGGCAAAAAAGATGAAGCTCAGTCAGATTGGATGGAGACCGTCTGTGAACCGCAATCTTCAAGTCTTGCCATAGATTCTCTATTGGATTGAGGTCTGGGCTTTGACTGGGCCATTTTAAGACATTAACATTCGTTAATCCAAACCATTCCTTTGTAGCTCTGGCTGTATGTTTAGGGTCATTGTCCTGCTGGAAGATGAACCTCCGCCCCAAGTCTTTTGCAGACTGCATCAGATTTTCTTCAAGGATTTCCCTGTATTTGGCTCCATCCATCTTTCCCTCTATTCTGACCAGTTTCCCTGTACCTGCTGAAGAGAAGCATCCCCACAGCATGATGCTACCACCACCATGTTTCACTGTTGGGATGGTGTGCTCAGGGTGATGGGCAGTGTTGGGTTTTCGCCACACATAGCGTTTTGCATTGAGGCCAAAAAGTTCAATTTTGGTCTCATCTGACCAGAGCACCTTCTTCCACATGTTTGCTGTGTCTCCCACATGGCTTCTGGCAAACTCCAAACGGGATTTTTTATGGATCCCTTTCAACAATGGCTTTCTTCTTGCCACTCTTCCATAAAGGCCAGATTTGTGGAGTAGACGACTAATAGTTGTCCTGTGGACAGATTCTCCCACCTCAGCTGTGGATCTCTGCAACTCCTCCAGAGTAACCATGGGCCTCCTGGTTGCTTCTCTGATTAATTTTCTTCTTGTCCGACTCTTCAGTTTGGGTGGACGGCCTCCTCTTGGTAGGTTTGCGGTTGTGCCATATTCTTTCCATTTGCTTATGATGGATTTTATGGTGCTCAGAGAGATGTTCAAAGCTCTGGATATTTTTTTATAACCTAACCCTGCTTCATATTTCTCCACAACTTTATCCCTGACCTGTTTGGTGAGCTCCTTGGTCTTCATGATGCTGTTTGTTCAGTAATGATCTCCAACAAACTCTGAGTCTGTCACAGAACAGGTGTATTTATACTGAGATTAAATTGCAGACAGGTGGACCCTATTTACTAATTATGTGACTTGCAAATGTGACTTGTGAATGCAATTGGTCGCACCAGATCTTTGTTAGGGGTTTCACAGTAAAGGGGGTGAATACATATGCACTCAACACTTTTCAGATTTTTATTTGTAAATAATTGTGAAATCCATGTAATATTTCCCCCCACTTCCAAATGATGCACTATTTTGTGTTGGTCCATTACATAAACTCACGATGAAATACATTTTAATCTGTGGTTATACCATGACAAAATGTAGAAAAGTCCAAAGGGGGTGAATACTTATGCAAGGCACTGTATGGATATATATATTGTGTATCATGAGAAATCTCTAGTTTCCGCTCAATTGCATAAATTTATACATGCTTTAATTTTTCTTGCATGGACTACTGTAATGCACTTTAGGCTTCGTATCGGTGAAAGCTCCATTCATCGACTCAAACTGTATCAAAACGTTGCTGCCCGAAAGGAATATGAACACATGTCTCCTGTGGTAGCCGACCTACACTGGCTGCCTTTTTATTTCGGATTGATATAGACATTTTATTGATCACTTTTACTATTAATTAAATATCTATTGGCTCCTTATGTGCCCGAGCGCTCTCTGAGATCAGTGGATGCAGCTCTACTTGTTGTTCCCAGATCCCGGCTTATGACTAATGGTAACTGCCGGGCCTTTGCCGTTCGAGCCTTCTGACTGTGAAACACTCAATCTATTGAAATCAGACAGGCAATCATTAACATCATTTAAGTCTCTGCTTAAAACTCTGCTTTATTGGTAAGCATTTATAAATAGTTAATAAGTGGCAGGATTTTATCTTTTCACTCTTGACATTTTACTATTTTAACTGTTTTTATATTGTTGATCCATCTGTTGTATTGTGTTTTTTATTTCAGTTTTTATTGTTGACTCATGTCCTTTCTTCTCCCACTAGTAACTATTCACCATAAAAGCAAAGTTATCCTTACGCTGTGTGTTTGACTGTCTCTTATCAGGAGAAGACATCAGTTTGTCCGTCTCTCAGGTACTGAGCTGCAGACACTTTTGCAACAAAATGTGGCAAACGCTAAGATTCACACTGGGAGTGTTGGGTCACATTACAGCCCCAGTGGCATCCCTGGAAGAGGTACGGCACAGAACCTATGAAAGCCATAATGTTTGTTTAGGTTGTGCCTTTATTTTGATGGATATATATTTTACAACTTATATATACCGACAGCCTCAGAATTCAAGTTATAATTACAAGTGCGAAACTTGAATGTTTTTAGCTCTTAATGAAGCTGTTGGTTGGTGTATTAGCCTTTGGACAGTGCAAGACAAGCTGCTTTTTGCGTCTTTTTGTCTTTATACAAAGCTAGGCTGACTGCTTCATACTTCATACATTAGATCAATATGATTCGATAACCTTACACTCAACCAACTTTCCCAAATGTTGATCAGTTTCTATAAGAAAGTATAAAGAACATAACAAAATATGATAGGTTCAGTCCATACTATAGAAACCCAGGCCACATAAGTGTTGTTCTGTTCTTGTAGTCTAGGCAAAGAAAAGTTTTACGACCGACTAATTGTAAAATATTTTTTTTCCAGCAAAGATAATTTCTATGAGGTGTCCAGAACAACATACTAAAAGTTTCCACTTTTCATGGGTACTTTCATTGTGTAAAGTTTCATTTTGATAGGAGTAAAGGAAAAATATAGCCTCATTGGGGTGTATCGTTGCCTGGCCTTATTGCAACACATCTCGGGTTGATGAGAATTAAACATATTTCCTCAACTAGGATTTCTTAGGACTTTTAGTGTGCTGTTCTGGACACCTCATATAAATGATCTATGCTGAAAACAATTATTTTACAATTGATTCGATTTTTGGCTCCAAAATGAGTTACTTTGCCTGGACTATTGGTTAACTTTAAATTTGAAGAATAGCTTCTACTGTTGTGTGTTCCCATACTTTATCAGTTTTAACTGCTTATGTTTGGACTTATGTAAAAATAAAACTGAATGAGAAAAGGGAAATGTGTGATTCAAACAATGAGTTTCTACACTAACATAAAAATGGACACCTAAGCTGAAGCTCTGCTCTGAAATGGGAAATCTGTAAAGTTATACTCAAAGATTACCTGAATACACTTTGTAAATGTTTTCTGTGTTTTACAGTGTCCCTTTTTTTTCCAATTTTCAGACAACTCCTCTGAGCAGCATGGACCGGTGGATTTGCTCCAGACTCTACAGCACAGTGTTACAGTGTGAGCAGGCTTTTGAAGCCTATGAGTTACACACTGTCACATCTGCCTTGTACTCCTTCTGGGTCCATAGCCTGTGTGATGTCTACATGGTGAGGAGCAGTATATCTCCATTTTAATGACATTGTGATCCTTCTTTGTTTCCTTTTTTTATAAAATGTAATCTACTTGCTATCTTAAATGAGAGATGAGACCGCACCTGAAAACACATCACATCATGTACACTAGGCATGTGTAAGCCAGTGTAAACAGTAAGCAGGTTGTCCACTCTGCACCTGGTTGCATGAAGTTTTATGAATGAGGAATAGCAATTGTGAACAGTGAAAGCAGGGATTTCTTTTCTTGGAATTATGAGGTGGAACTATTACTGACAGTAACTGTTTCTACATTCACCACTGGTAGTCCAGTCGCACACTGTCCTGTCCAAAATGCAAACTTGCAGTTTTCAATAACACAGGGCAAGCAGGGTTTGCAAACAAGTCAGTTTTAGGAGCTTGAAAACTCTTGGGTCTTGAGCACCAGGAGTAAACTAAACACATTTGTTTAGATGCAACAATGCACTATTTATATTTCTACAGGGTGGCTTAAACAATGCTGGTATTTTAGTGAAGCTGACAGTAGTTTTCTAAGTATCGAAGTGGAAGTTCCTGCTGTTTGTAATTTCCTTGGCTGTGTCTGTATTACAGGAGCATGTGAAGCATGTGTTGGCCCAGGATGAGGGGGCAATGGTCCAGCCTAACACAGAGGGAAGTGACAGCATGAGGCATGTGGCCACCAGTGTCCTCTATCACTGTGTGTCTGTGTCTCTAGCCTTGCTCTCCCCCTTCATGCCCTTCATCACTGAGGAGCTGTGGCAGAGACTCCAGCCATTCAGACATGGAGCTGCTTCCCAGACCAGCCTGTCTTTACAACCGTACCCTTGCTCCTCTCAGCTGGTAGGACCACAACCATCAAACCTCTTCATCCACATTAAGAAACAAACATAAAACAAATATTCTCTCATGTTTTTTAACCTGTATTTGATTTTTTTTACTTTTACATTTTTTTAATTTCTTATTACTGGATAGAAATATAATTAAAAAATACTTTAAAATTGCTATAAAAGGTATATTAAAAACACAGCATGTCACATCCAAACCGACATATTTAAAAGTAACGATTACATAAAAGACACTTTTATAAAACACACAACAAAATAAAATTGATTGATAAAAAGTTGGCATCACAAGCAGTGACTGTCTTCACAAGGAGTGATGGTCTTTTGGCCGATTAAGATATTTTATGGGAATAGGGGCAAATGATTTCCTGTAGATGTTTTTTTTGCACTGGGGACTTTGTACCTTTGGCCCGAGGCCTGATTTTAAATTTAAAACTTCAATTAGTTTATTTACCTTTCAACTGTCAGAGTTCAATCAGGCTGATCCTCTGACGGGGCAAATCACAAGACTTTCCAGTCAGTTAAAGGGAGGTGAAACTGACCTGGGTTTTATTGACTAAATAGCAAAGTAACTGAAACGGCAGATCTAAGAGGCTGCTCTTTGCATGTGTAATTTTTTTTATATAAATGAAGGGATGGATATCCGAATTATTGAGGTGTTTCCATCTGCAGAAATGCTGCTAATTGGGATTTTTTTTGTTTTGGACTTCATTCTGAGTTAAAAAGTTAACTTGTCTGTGAAAATCCAAAGTGGTCAGCAGTTTCAGAATTTGTTTATTGGATAAATGCATGAAAAAGCAGGTGTACAAGTGTTACTAATAAAGTGCTGATATACTATCCTTCCCTATAGGTAACTTCAAAGTTATTTTTCTGCTACGTTCCTCTTGTTTACGTGACCATGCTCATTTCCTTGTGTTTAGCGGAAGTGTAATTTTTTTCCCTCTCCATCCTCCCAGGCACACTGGCATTTCCCTGAAGTGGAAAGTGCTTTTCTGCTGATTCAAGAAGTGATCCGAACAGCCCGCTCACTACGAGCTCAGTGTGGCATGACCAAAGATAAACCTGCCAGTAAGTTATTTAACAGTTGAAAACAATTATTTTCTCAAAGATTGGCATATAGAAGATAAATCAATAATATTTTCCTGTTGCTTGTATGTTGTGTGTTTCAGTGTGGGCAGTGTGTACACCCAGTCAGGCCCAAGTCCTCCTTCACTTTGGGTCAGCTGTTTGGACTTTAAGCCGGACCTCGTGTCTCCATATCTACTGTCCTCAAGGATCAGACGACCTCCACTCCACTCCTCCACCTGAAGGAAGCCTCATCGGTGTGGTGGAACACTCTTGCCAGCTACACCTTGACGTTCAGGTGTGTGCCCACAGCTACTCATTTTACAGTCAGCCATGCACCCCCACATTTTTTAGGTTCCAGCTTCTTAAATGTGAAAATATGCCACTTATCTTTACATTATATCCCTGCATTTTTGGTATTGTGTGACAGAAATAAATGACTGACTGACCAAAGTTATTTTGAATTACGGAGGGCATTTATAGGCAAAATTTTATACAGAAAACATTTGAGGGTGATTTTACATACTTTACAATGTATGCAACGAATAATTGATGCTGGATGTGGCCAAACAAAAGTTAGCTTACTTTGGATGAGTTCATATTACTGAGGTTCAATGACAATCTCTTTGAATCAGAATACATAAAACGGTTTTCACTACAAATGTATATTCATTTGGCAATTGATTGGGTAAATCAATTGCAGAATGAATAAAATAATGATTGTTAGCATTGGAACCCCCTATGGCATTTTCCTATGTGATTTTCTACTTTATACATTGTCATATGTCAATTTGGTTGACTGTGCAACCCTGCCTGCCATCTGATCCCTACCAATGAGCCCCTTGAATTTTTCTCTTGTCATCTTTATACAATATCAGAATCAACTGTGCCTGCTCAGCATTTGTATTCATGCCACAGAGCAGCCACAGAATGTAATTATCAATTGTAGCATGTAGTATACATATGTGGAAGCATCAAAACAGAATTTTCGTTGATAGACAAATTGAAAATGCATCCACATTGATGCACACCAGAATGCTTGTATCATCCACTGTTTAACGGTTTCAAGGTGTTGATGAGGATGTTGATGAGTAACATATAGTATTATATGGTTTCCTCTATCAGAGTGGAGTGAACGTAGCGAAACAGATCCTGCAGCTCTCCCAGCGCAGAGACAAGCTTGTTCCAAAGTTGAAGGAAATTCTCTGCAAAGTCCAATCTCCTAACTTCCTGACCAAGGTTCCTGCTCATGTCAGGCAGAAGATGGACCATAAGGTGAGCATTGGGCAGGCAGATGCAGGGAAGCTGCTATGGGTTATATGTAGTTGGTCATCATCATGTATTACGCACTGTTTTCACAATGTGGCGCTGCAGAACAATCACCAAAACAGCATTATATTGCTGTTTATCAAGATGATTGTCCTACATGGATTACTTCCTGTTGCCAATAGGTGGCGTGAAGACTGTGAATGCCAGCATAAATATGTTTTCAGGCAGGACCACTAATGTGTGCAATGATTTTTGATTGGCGTGTAGATGTTCTAAGGCTGGACTCCTAATGACAATGTGAACATTGGGGCAGTGAATTTCTTTTATATAGAAATAGAAAGTCCTTGGGCAAGATGCGGAACCCCCACACATAGCCTTATTGTATGAAATGTAATATAGTGAAAATTCTCCATATCACCACAGCCACTCTATTCAACAAACTTTAGATTAAACTGACCAAATTTTCTTCCAATTTAAAACAAATTTAATTAGCTGTGTGTGTGCCTGCGCGTGTGTGTGCACGTGTGTCTGCGCACCAAATTTAATGGTAAATAGATTCTTTTTTTTTTTAAATAACAAACCACTGAACTTTTTGCTTTCAGTTGGGGAAAATAGTAGCCTGACGTTGTCAGACTCACAATTCTAGTCAGAATGTGAGTCTGAGACCGCTCCATTGGGCTGTGATTATGGGGCGTGTTTCAACTGACCAGGAAGTAAAATTCTTCTTCGCTCATTTGGATAGACCTACAACCAATCAGAGCAACGTAGTATGTGACGTATGCTAAGCAACGCATTGTGAGTTATTTACTGGGTTCACACCGGACGCTTCAGCGCAGCGCCAAGCCTTAAATAACAGCTGGCTCCCATCCACTCCCATGTTAAAACTTTGTGCCGGTCACACCGGAGGCTGAAGCACCGCGAGGCAGCCTTGGCGCAGCGCGGTGCTTCAGCCTCCGGTGTGACTGGCACAAAGCCGTGCAGCGATCTACTGGATCAACGGGTGATATTATTAGCACTGCCCGGCGGTTCAGCGTCGCTTCAGTGTCCGTTGTGAACAGCGAAGCGCCGGGGCGATAGGGATTAGCGCGGTGCTTTGGCGTCGCCTCCACGTTTCTGTGAAAACGAATTCAACCCAAGGGCACTTTAATGACGTGGTTGATTACGTTACCGTTGATCATCTGTCAATCATCGTATAAAGCCCGCCCTGACAATCTGATTGGCCCGGTCGGGCATAATTTTTCCTCAACGGAGCGACTCCAGACCGAACTGCCCGACCAAAAATGTTGTGGGCGGGGCTAAGTTCGTCTGGCATCCAGGCTAGGAAAATAGGGCTTGGCCAGAAAATTAAGCATGTTGGTCACTCAATAAGTGGGGCCAGCTGATAACATCTAACTGAAAGGACCTCACAACATCTGACAGGGGTGGCCAGATTTTAGATCATTATTTTAGAGCGTGTTACATTTACTAAAATGTCAAAGGATTGGGCATCCAATGGGATTGAGATGTGGAATGAGGGTTCTTCCAATGCATCAGAACGACTCGCTTCGTGAGGAATGTCAGAAAGTTCAGTATTTTACTGTAATTTCGCATGATGTTGTCTAATTATATACTAGCAAGCATGAAAAAACGAATGTGATAAACATTGTAGCTCGTCTTTGTGTTCAGATGTCCGCCTTGCAACAGGAAGTGAAAACCATTGAGGACCAGCTGAAGATGCTGCAGGAGAATCAAACAACATCGCTGAAGCCAACAGGCATTACACTGTGAACTGCTGGAAATCAGAACTGATGAACTTGAATTGTTCATAATGTTGTCACATTGTATCATATAATTAAGGTTTTTCATATAATAAACCTAATCTCACTGTCAAACTACCGCACTGCAGTATTTCACCATATAAAGGCTTCATAAAGCTGAGCAGTTTGCAAAGTTTAATTCCGTTTAGGTTGCGATGCTGACAGCAAATTTTACACAAAATCCATCCACTGAAATTGTTTCCATCAGGACTTATCGAGTGCATATTCATGACTTCACCAATGTTATGTTAAGATGAGAACACACAAAATTATGTTGATTGTCAGTCATCCAGGTCATGCTATATCCAATTGCTAAAAAACAGGTCAACTGGACTTTGTTGAGTTTCTTGAAGACGTTTCCACTCAAATCCATGAGGTTTATTCAGTTCTAGCAGTGCTGTGCCATGTGTTTGTGAAGGAGTTGTTTAGTTTCCCCAAACTACAGGTCTGTGCATTCCTCACTACATTCAACTGCATATACTACATTGCTATGCTTATGTCTGGGTGTTTTGTCACACTAAATGAGTAACTAAGTGGGTAAGCAATACTTCCATTCAGTCATTACTACACTGTGAGGCCATATATGTATCTATATACAAAGACATAGGAAAGGTGACATTGGTAAGGATGAGATTTCGGCTCAGGTCGGTTCAACTCGGTCCCACAGGAATCAGCTAACCGGAAGTGTAGTTGTGTGTAGGCAAATGAAAAATGCCGTCACCAGATCAGACAGACAGTGGTAGATCCAGCTGGAGTATGAGAACCTGACACAAGGAAGGGCTCTGAACGAAGTGTCTGAATACACATGCCGGTGGCAGTGTACGGTCTGTAACGGAGCACATACTGTAGCCTGCTCGCAACAACAGACACTGGTGATGGATAAAAGAGCAGAGCTGGGGGGATAATGTGAACCAGAGGTCGGGGTTCAGGCAGCAGTGGAGCCGCTGTGTACCCACAGATATGTGTTGTGATTGTGACACCGAGGGAAATCTAAGGGTGGCTCCACCAGCTAACGTTAGCTAGCTAGTCAGCTAGCCGGTGAGTCCTGCAGCTCGGTGCAAGCCTCGTGTCCTTCCACGATGCAAGCAGCACCATGTCGTTCACGCCGTCATGTGAGAGGTGAGTTACACCAGCTTCAGATGCGACATCCATGTATTTCTTCAGTACGGCTCTTGAATGGAACACCCTTCACTTCTGTTCCTCAGTGCTAGCTAGCTAGCTAGCCAACCGTATGTTAGCAGTAGGGCTTAGCTTGCCAATAAAACGCTTCAATCCCCGATGCTGATATATAGTTGTATAGATGACAAAACACAGGCTCTGATCGTGCTGCTTTTAACACCCTGGGACATCCTGTGCTTTGAGCTAAAGGTAGTTTCGTGTCAGCTAGCAGGGTACCTTCAAAAAAGTACGTGAAGCGTAACAGCTGGGGATCATCTCAGTGGACCAGAAACTTGCTAAGTGCAGTGTGGACATTTGCATGAACTGAAAGTAAACAGTATTTAAGTGTTAGCCGACTAGAGGCGTCGCCTCTCAGTCCTCGTTTCAACCGTGTAGTCACGTGAAGCTGGACGGTACAGTGCCTCAGTCGGTCTGTGCCGCAGGCTCCTCGGTGAGATCCTACCAGTCAGCTCCACGTTGTCTGGCGGAGGGAGGAGGGGGTCAAGAAGAATAGAGTTTCAGCTGGTACAGTTTGTAAGAAGAGCAACAGTTCCCTCTTCCTGTTAGCTATCAGCTCCATTTGTCTGCTCGGCATTATTTACTCCGGGATTGAAGGGGAGACCAAGCATATCTGTAGGCTGATCCCAGTCCAGGTATGGTTAGTTTTATTCTTTATATTTCATTGATTTGGAGTTCACTTCTTGTTTAAGCATAATTCTTTATACGTCTGGTTTTCTTCTGTCCTTGACACTTGAATGCTCACTTTAAGAAGTTAGGATGTGACCATGTCAATTGTCTTTCCCTCAGAAATTATACTTTAGTACATCAGATGATCGTTTGTTGCCCAACTTTATTGTGTCTGCAAGTAGTTATTGTGTTTTTTTAAAGGTGGAGTCAGTACCTTGGATTTTCATTATGCCACAGTGTTCATGTTGCTGCTGTCTTGTCAAGATCATTTCTATCTATAAACTTTTCAAAACAGATCGGTAGCATATACATTCAGTTATCAGTTTACATTCCGTTCCATGTTATTCGCCAGATGCATTTATCCAAAGTGACCTACAATTAGTTCAGTACTCACTAAAGAGCATTGCAGCTTTATAGCACAGTTCTGCAAGAAATCCCATTTCTTCTCTAAAAAATTGCGATAAAATTTGCACATTTGCTTGTCTTGGATTTGGAATACACCCCCTGTGACTGTAAAGTATGTCATTATAAATCTATTTAAAGTTAGTTTAAGCTGTAAAGATTCCACTTTTCCCCCAAGCTGCATGAGTCATGTGACAGGGTTGGTCCTCATATGACAGTTGAGAACTGTAGACAAATGAAGGCATAATTTCACTTCCATGAAACTGAAATAGTCAGTTGTACACTTGTTTTGTGACATTTTACATACAAATGGTTCATTTTTGAGTGACAAACATAATCTACAGAACCATTAATCATTGGAATAATGGTTGGTGAATTATTTGACCTGGTGTAATCTTCCATTAACCCATTTTTAAAAAGAACAAATGTTGAGAAAGATGATGTGAAATTACCAGGGACCTTCAAAGATGTGCACTAGGTAACTGAGTCTTAACATATCTGATCAACTGAAGTTTAGATTTGCCAAACTCTAAAGTTTAGAATCTAAACAAATCATCTAAGCTAATCTGTGAAAAGCTTTGCTATCTTGAAAAGGCTAAAATGCTGCATGCTAACATAGTTCAACACTGAAGTGTGATTATTTCCTTGGTCTCTCTTGTTTAATGTTGTGCTGTTCTTGATCTGGATTGCATTTGGAACATTATGCTACTTGTACACACTCGTATTGATTCTCACATTTGTCACTCATCAAACATGTGACCTTTCTGTGTACTTCTGTAAACTGATGGAGAAAGATATCAGGGTAGTGAAGCACAGTCCAAGATCCAGTACTAATCAGAGCATCTGTTACCTGTAGCCAAACGTCCGTCCTTAAAAGATTATTGTTAGCCTATATTTATCAGCACTAATTGGTTTAGGCTTTTCTAATTCCGAGCAGCTCCTCTAGACGAATCAGAGGGACACCCTTCACTCAGTCACTCACCTCTGTCATCACTGCATCAATATTTCATTTTTTTTTGTCTAAGATGTTTTTATTCTTCTTTATTCAATTTTGCACCTGTTACATGTCAGAAACATTGTGAAACTGGCTGTCTTGCATCTGGAAATTTTCCTGTTGTATTCTAATATGGACTTTCTCATGATGTGGGAGCTTGCAGGTAAAAGGATAGGAAATTGTCCAAAGCAACTGACAGATATTTGCATTCACACGTACTGCCTTTCCGGAAAGTTTCAGGAAAATGCCGCTTGAAAGCATTTTAGGTAAATCTGATTTTAACATTTGTGTCTCTGAAATGCCTTTTGTGTTCTTAAATATGGTTTTGGTTTTGTATTTATATAACGCTTTTCTAGTCTGGATGACCACTCAAAGCGCTTTACAGTACAGTTTACATTCACCCATTCACACGCACATTCATACAGTGCATCTATTAACAGCACTTTGTTGTTCTATGAGGGGCAATTCGGGGTTCAGCATCTTGCCCAAGGACACTTCAGCATGCAGATGGGAAAGACTGGGGATTGAACTGCCGACCTTCAGGTTGGAGGACGACCGCTCTACCCCTCAGCCACAGCCGCCCTGGCAATTATTACAATGATTCCACTTTGAATGTTTTCTTCGGTTTCGTTCAGTTTGACTCCCCTGCTCTTCAACAACTAGCCGAATGAGAATGTACAGGAGGTACTATTGCTCACTGAGGGATTAGTGATGAAGCCAGAGTTAGTATAAACTGTATAATCTGTAGGTGGCAGATAGCAAGTCTTTGAATATCTTGTCCAGCTATGATGAATACAGTTTGATGCTGGTTGTGATGCCCACTACAGTTTCAGTTACGGTGGATTTGATAGTTTTGAACTAACCACCAAGTTTGCCCGAGTATGTTCTAGTCTGGGACAGTAGGCTTTCAGAGTTGGGAGAAGTTATCACAATGTAGTGTTTAAGGACACCTATTGTCCGCCTTGTTTTATTCCTCTGCACATCTAAACGTCTGACACCTTTGTTGAAATTTGTTTCTCAGTAAGCCTCTCTTGGCGTCTCAGATAAAGTGTCTGTTCAGGAATGTGAACTTCCATCATGTCATGTATCTACATTTTGCCATGTCAAAATATTTAGACTGTCTGATAAAATGATGCTGATTTGATTGATTGATTTTGCCCAAACATGACTCATACTCTATTTTATTTAAATCAAATTAAATATTATAAAGTAGCTTGCTGGACTAAAATGAGTAGTTGATTTGTGTGGTTGTCAACCCGGCCTTTATGGAAAGCCCTGTTAAATGAGAGATTGTTGAATGAACAATATGAAACTTAACTTCTGGTACAATGCGGAAATGTAATTAATTGTTGAACTGTAAACATCTAGAGACAATTTTAGTCATTGAAGCAAGTGGTAAATGTTCACAAGAAGCTGTACAAGTTCACAGAATATGAAGTGTCAGCTTGTAAGACTTTATTATAGAAAGTGAAAGTGAGCTGCATGCATTCTGCTGATCACTTGTTTTCATTCTCTATTTTCAGGATAATGGCGGAAGGATAACAACCAAGGAGTCATATTCCCTCAACCCACAGCGACCCCACTTCCCCCTTTCCACTTTCGAACCTCCCCTTGCTGAACTTGTTTGAGTGCTGTCTCTGCTCATTGCCTGGTCTCCTTGGAATTTCATGAAATTTTGAATTCCACAGCAGAATCATGTGAATTCATCTCAATCTGAAGAGTCCCCACTTTAACACTCCTGGACAAAAGAGAGGATGATTCAAAATTTTTAAATAATTGCAATGTGACTTGAAATCAAATTCCTACCCTTCTGAGATTGCTGCCTTTGTGTGTACTTTTTTCACTCTGGTTCCATCAATTGTTCCCTATTGCAGCCTTTTCATTTCCCTTTTCTTGTGACATTGGGCCATGGTTCGAAAGAAAGGTTCTCTAATACTATGCGGTGCTTTCCTGTTTGTTGCATGGAATGCTTTGCTTCTACTTTATCTTTGGGGCCGCCCTCCCATCGGCCGCCCCGGAGAAGGTGGAGGAGCCGAACCAGGAGGAAAGGAGGAGTGGGGTGTGGGCAGAGGGAAAGGAGGCCAGATCAATCTAGCTGGAGAGGTGATCCGGCTGGCTGAGGAAGTCGAAATCCAACTTGAGACGCAGAAAAAGCTACTGAAGCAGATTGAAAGTCACAGGGCTGTGTGGGCTCGGCAGAAGGATGTTGGTAAGAGACAAACAGATGATACAAAAGAAGTTAAAGAAGAGGTTGTCCACCAGCCATCGAAGCCTCCACTTCCTGTCAAGGCCAGTGTAGATGACAAGACCCACACTGACGTACAACTAACACAGAAGCCTGTTTATACAGTAACCCCAAACTTTAAGTTAGAACAGCACCAAGCCACTGAAATAAAGGAAGATGTTGCAGAGAATAGTAATTTGCCAACTTCTGTTGCCAGCCCACAGGTTGTCATTCCCATTTTAGTTATTGCTTGTGACAGGGTAACAGTTAAACGGAGCCTCGATAGACTGATACAGTACCGCCCTTCTCCACAACTATATCCAATTATTGTCAGCCAGGACTGTGGCCATGCCGAGACTGCTCGTGTGATTGGCTCATATGGAGATCAAGTGACGCACATAAGCCAGCCGGACCTGTCGGACATCAGAGTCCGGCCAGAACACAAGAAGTTCCAGGGCTACTACAAAATTGCCAGACATTATCGCTGGGCACTCAACCAAGTGTTCAACACCTTTTCCCAGTCTACTGTGGTTGTAGTGGAGGATGACCTGGAGGTGAGTGCTCTCAGACCTTTTCCTTACTGATTTAACCATGCATTACTTTACTCGCAGACATATACACACATTCACAGAAACACAATTCAGATGAAGTCTCTGACCCGCTCCAGTAAATACTTTTCTTAACTGAGTGAAATCTTTGTTCATGGCTTCATGTATTCATTCCTTAGTTCAGCCAGTCCTGACTCCACTCGCCCTCTTCCTCTCTCTCTTTACTTCTAAAACGCGACGGACGCAAAAATACAAAAACAAATATTTCCCAGAGAAAAAGCAGTATCATACACGTAGAAGTCACAGACGAAGATGTCAAGAGAGTTTGTGGCGAAGCAAACAAAATCACGTGATCTACACAGTAGAGTTAATAGGTCACTTCCTTCCTCTGCCTGCTGCACCTGGCTGCTCCACCTTTCACCTGAAAAACACGTATCTTTAGAGAACCTCCCGCTGTGTTGTCCATGTGTTAAAGAAAGACTCTGGGTAAACTCCTTAGCCAATTCTCAATGTAGAACTTTATTCCTTTAATCTAGCCACACATCAACAGACTTGACTGGTCAAACTAAAACTGCCCTCTAATTATACAGATCAGTATAATAGATCTCAATGAAACAAGCTCTTGACTTAAATGCCCTGAAGTATCTAAGTAACCTAGTAAGTTGGTACAAATATTTGTACCCCTAGTGACTGTGTAATAATTATGGTTACATTGAATGAAAGAGTTAAACTAAAACCCTGTGTGTTTATGGCGTTACCATCTAATCAAGTATGTATTCTGCTCATTTTCCATGCATTCATTTTTGCACATTTACACATATACTAGCTTTGACTGTTAGCTGTTTGATCTCCAACAAAACTGAAAAAATGAAGGAACCTTCTGAGGGTTGAAACTAGGCTCCCATTGGTGGGTGTGACAGGTTTTAGGTAGATGGCCTTTTCACGTTTAAAGTGTTATTACATTTGGCTTACTGTCAGATGTGGGTTAATAGTGTCTGGAGCTGTTACATTGAAGAGATTTCTCAAAATGTGCAGCAACAGCTTTTTTAGTCCTGTCTTGCTGCCTGGGAAGCAGCAATAACTGCTACTTAGGAGAGGAAGCTAACCTCATGTATCGATAAGATGAGCAGCTGTTATCCCACCCGATTTAAATGTATTATTTGATTATATGTGTTACCACTGAACAGAGCAGCCAGTGAAACTGCAAAAATCCTCCTGCTGCTTGACGTGGTTTAAAAAACCTCAGAGTGAACATATGGCTGGTTAAAAAGTGCTTGAGCAGCAGGAAATGACTTACAGGAAATTCAAAGTAATTCTGACTACAACCAAGAGCTCGAGGGAGGAACTTTGCCCCATAAAACCGCAATTATTTTGTCAGTGAGTGGGGAAAAAACTGGGTTTACTTACGTAACTGTTCTGCAATGGTTTCCTTTTTTCCTTACCAACAACTCAGAGACCAACTCCCTCTGTTTGGCTAATCTCTCTTTAAACAGAAAGAAAACAGTTAATTTCGACCAGGGACATTGCAATTACAAAGACAGTGTCCATTTCCCCTCTAAACGTCCTACAGTTTTCTACAATGCATCAGAATCAGATTTCTTTTATTTGCCAAGTATGTTTGCACATACAGGAAATTGCTTTGGTGTCGTTCTTTGGTGCACTCAACATAAAACAACAATATAGAACAAAATATATACAGTAACAGAGTTATGGGCACGTGCGGTGCTACGGTGCAGAGATTGGTGATAGTGCCAGTAATATATCAATTATAAATTATGTGAATTATGTGCAAGGGGGGGGCAGCAGAGTCAGTGTGATGCAGGGGGCTTGTTTGTGAGCCCCACTGCCATGGGGAAAAAACTGTTCAGATGGCGCGAGGTTTTAGTCCTGATGACCCGGAACCTTTTTCCGGATGAGAGTCTCTGGAAAAGGTGGTGACCGGGATGGGAAGCAATGATCTTGCATGCTCTGTGAACATGTACTTACTGACAACTGCTAGAGGAAGACTTTTCTGTGATTATCTCACGAACTTCTGGCTATCGTTGCTTCTTCAGCGGTGTATTTCTCTTACGACGTAAGACTCTGGTCTTGCGTAGAGAGATCACAGGCAGGGTGTTCACAGAGAGGCTGGTCAGTTAGTGACAGACAGGTATTCAGACCAATCATTTAATTCGGACTAAAAGACAGACTACTTTATTGATTGATGGCTAATTGCACTACTGTGGTTGTCTGCCTCGCAAGTCTTTGTGTTGCTGTTCTGAATGCACTGCATGACGGATGGTAGTCAAACAACGTCTCTTTCATTGACTGAAAATTAAAAGAAGTTCAAGGTGTAGAGCAGACAAAATATTCCTGTTTGGAAATACTTTGGGTTAGGGCAGCCCCCACCCAAAGATTGTTCTAATTAACTAGTCAACTTCTCATCACATGTTTATTATTTTAATTACATCCTTTTAATATTGATATATTAATAATAATTTATTCGCAAATTTGAATGAAATGGTGACACTTTTGAGCCCTGTTTTTATTATAACTTAAATAAATAATAGCCAAACTATGAAAATAGTCCAATATTAACCTAAAATGTACAATTAAGATAGAGTTAAATTTAAGAATGCCTTCCATACACAATATTTTCTTTCCTTGATTGCACTGTACTCAAGAATCAGCGTCTCACCACTGTACATCTGTCTTCTCTCTTCAGGTGGCACCGGATTTCTTTGAGTATTTCCAAGCTCTGTACCCAATTTTACGTGCAGACCCCACCCTGTGGTGTGTTTCTGCCTGGAACGATAACGGTAGAGACGCCTTGGTGGATCCATCCAAGGCTGGTCTCCTCCATAGAACAGACTTTTTTCCCGGGCTTGGCTGGATGCTACTGAAGAACATGTGGGACGAACTCGAACCCAAATGGCCCTTGGCCTTCTGGGATGACTGGATGCGTCAACCAGAGCAGCGCAAGGACCGCTCTTGCATCCGCCCAGAAATCTCACGGACTATCACCTTTGGCCGTAAAGGCGTGAGTTTAGGTCAATTCTTTGACCAGTACCTTCGCTATATTAAGCTAAATACTCAATTTGTGCCTTTTACCAAACAGGATTTGTCTTATTTGTTAAAAGAGAAGTATGATGAAAAGTTTATCAAAGAGATTTACAGTGCACCACTGGTGAAAATTGAAGAACTGCAGCAAGGGGGCAGCTTAAGAGACCCTGGACCATACAGAGTGCAGTACTCCAGCCGTGACAGTTTTAAAGTCTTTGCTCGAAATCTGGGGGTGATGGATGACTTGAAATCTGGAGTTCCCCGTACAGGTTACAGAGGCGTAGTCAGTTTCCTGTACCGAGGCCGAAGGGTGCTCCTGGCTCCACCAGAGGGATGGATGAAGTATGACATCAGCTGGAGCTGAAAGTCTTATTCAATACAATGTGAATAAAGGTTGAAGAGGGGAGACAGCCTTACTCAGAGGAACTCTCTGAGACCAAAGAATATCAGCTGACGCAGTAGTTCAAGAAGGGACTGAAGCATCACAGCTGGGGCTGCACATCAGGAAGATCAAGAGTTGACCCTGGCCCCTTTGTCAGGGTAGGTTCTAAAATAGGGTGCTCATTCAGGATCAGTAGGTCCATGGCAACACAGACCTCACATGGAGTTCAAACTTTTAGGAAGAGTCCACCCTTAAACACTGTTTCAAAAGAGCTATTGGCAATGTGCCTTGATTTATAGGCCCACTTCGTTTTATGTATTTTTATTTCTGTGAAAATTGGCCAAATGTAAGGTTAACATCCCATTGTTGCTGTTTGCAGCAGCTGTAAATGAGGGGTGTTGCAGACAATTCTTTGAATCATAAACAAGGAGAGTGTGTTTCAAAGTCAGCGATTTTCTCCACACACTAGAGGAAACAACTTTGGAGGAAAAAAAATAGTGTAATGTTTTTGAAAGTTGTTAAATTTGACCCAACTATCTACGTCATGGTATTGGTTTAAGTCTATAAAACTAATCAGAAACAGAGTGTACAAAGGAAATTAAAAACTTCTACCAGGTTTTATGTGGTAAACAAAGGCCATATCCACTGCTGAACTGAGTCACTATAGCCCTGATGGTTATCATTTAAGGAGACAGGCTTCCTCAAAGTGCAATAACGTGGATCCAGCATGAACAAGCTGCAAAATGCTGTCCATTCTGTATCACTGTCAAACTCACTGAGCAACTCATAAAGTCTGTCGGGAAGGGTGTCTGCTCAGCAGATTCTAAGAAAACGAAGATGGGGATGAACAAGGTCAGATGGAAGCAAAATATTCAGTACAATGATTTGGTCTGACCAAGGGGTTAACCCTAACCCTAACCCTAACCCAGGGTCTCCTCTATTGAAAGGGTTAGGGTTCAAACCCTACATTATCTTTTTAACTAACTGAGTGCTAAGAACTGCAGACAAATTATACAATTTGTTCTGTAATTTAGCTATAAGCACCAAAAGCACTGCGAGGACGACATCTTGAGCCATCTTTGACTGTACGTGATTTGTATTGACTAATTATAGAGACATTTTAAGTAAACCATAGTTTTGTTGCTTTACAGCTACCTGTGTCATTTTCCCCTAACTTACAGATTGTTTAGAGGACCACCTACCATCAGGTGAGCGCATAAAACAATCTGTAAGTGCTCAGTGACTTGAGATGTCTGAGTTCCAGGAGATATTTACTGGACTGTGATGTGTGATATGGTCCTGAATCAGGGCTACAGTGGCATTACTAGAGGAAACCTTTGGAGCTATTGGTAGTAAGTAATACATTGAAGTAAATTAAGATGCCAGATTGCAAGAAGAAAATCTGAATGATACTCCATAATAAAATGGTCCTGGTAATTTTTGCTACAGGACAAGTAACATATGTTTAACAGTGTGGGAGCACCAAGGAAGGAGTTTTTCTCAAATTATCAGCACTGCTCTTCTCAGGCTACGTCCACATTAATATTACTTGTTTTGAAAGATTCACGAGTGTTTAAGCCTCTAAAAATGAACACCTTTCAAAACAGGCCCGGTTTTGATTAAAAAAACTCCAGGCTCCTGTGTTTTAGTCTGTTGGGGCTAGAATAGGCATTTTGAAACAATGATTTGCTTCTTGATTGAATCTTAAACTTGAATGGACTACCAGCAGTAATGGAAAGAATTGCTTGCGCTTAAGCTGCCATTCCAAGAAAAGCTAAATTGTTGCTCTTACTATACTAAATAGTTGCTTTAAGACTAATATGCATTAGTATGGATGTTGCCTTAGATCAGTTAATGAACATGGCTTTGAAAGCAGTGTGATGACAACATTAAATCAAAGGAGACATATGATCTTATTGTATTAAAGCCTTGGTATGCTTCAAGTCAAGTTGAACATTTGACATTTATATATAAAGTTAAAAGTTTTACGACTATTTTTTTTTTAAGGACCCCACTCGAGGACAGGTGAGAAATACTGTGTCTATGTAGTCTTGACCCAATTATTTGTACAAATGAATATGACAACATAAAATATACAGTTTCATTTTAGAAAGTGACAATAGCTGTGTGAAGAAAGCTTGGGGAGCGGCTTCACACATCCCAGTTCCTTTCCAGTCACTGTGTAACATGGGTGTGATTGATTCTCGTCAGTTTCAGAAAGTTGCAGAAATTATCGAACACAGCTCCTTCAATTCTGCTGTGAAAGGTTTGCAGACAGCACTAGATGACACCATCAACATATTGTTTGAAGCATACTTAGGCTTTAAGGTAAAATTTTTCATATTTGGATGAAGCTCTTTGGATTTCTTTATATGTCTTATGTTTAAGAGCAGCCCAGTTTAAATTCCATGAAATGTTTGCTGGAGGAAATACAATATTTATACTTCAGCTGCTTTGGATTTCAGAAGCTTATGTAACCACACCTCTTTTTGGATGGATAAACTTGGTGTCTAAATATGTTGAAGGAAATATATTAATATGAAGGAAGAAACTAAAATGGGAAAGCGGTTTTAAAATGATTTAACTATTAAGAACTTGAAGTTCTAACAAGTTTGCCAAGCTACAAATAAGATTCAGACATCACTGAGTCGGACATTTGATTGATGATCGCCCTGGAGCCCTGATGTGGGGAAAGTTGTAACTACATGACATCCAATCCATGGTTTGGTCAGATTAGGTTTGTTGAAAAACCAATGATTGTTTGATTTTTAATTGTTTCTGCAACAGGAAGGCCGAGAAATGATTATCACTGTACTGTAATTAGCTTCGGGAGATTATCAACAAGATTGATTGAGTCCCATGTCTGTATGGTGATGTGTAAAACCACTGCCTGATGTGTTTATAACTTGAACACAGTATAAATAAAATCAACTATTTTGATATTTGTCAACATGTTAAAGGAGTCACTCTTTCATTGACAGAAGTAATTAAGCTGTGAAATTGTCAATCTTTGTCTGTTGAAAACAATAATCACAGCAACCTGGTGCCGAATAAGGTGTGTGTGCTTGCGTGCCTGGAAATAATGTGTATATACTAATGTATTCTCACCAAATTTGGCGGTAATATTAATTAGTGAATTAGCCTGACGTTGTCATACTCACAATTCTAGTCAGAATGTGAGTCTGATACCGCTCCATTGGGCTGTGATTATGGGGCGTGTTTCAACCGAACCAGGAAATAAAATTCCTCTTTGCTCAATTGGATAGACCTACAACCAATCAGAGCAACGTAGTATGTGACGTATGTAAAGCGACGCATAGTTGTTGTCAACAGAACTCAACTGCACGCACGCTGGAAGAAGTAGAAGATCAGTCAAAACGATTTTTGCCGGGGTTGTACATTTTTTTTAGAGAAACAGTTAATGTAACAGCCCCCCCCCCCCCCCCCCCCCCCCCCGAACATGACGCAGAGTTTCTCTAATGATGGCACACGGCTCTTTATTGTTCACTTCATCGTAGCCGTAAATACACCATAAAACTGGAATGACATTAAGTATACGATATTTTAATCCATAAAACCAAACACAAACGTTAAAATACAATAAACAAACAAATCACCACTAGACAAGTCTGATGCATTAACGTGACAGCGACTCCCGTTCCGCGCTACCTGCGGCAAAGTAAATGGGACCAGCTTCCTTACCTCGTTCCGCTTGCGAGGGGTGTTAAACTATAGTTTTTGAGAAATGCCGCACAGCCCGCGTCCGGTCGTTGTTCTTGCTCCTATCCTTGTGCCGGCGCTGTGCGGCAGGTGTCTTATTGCACTGGTCCGCAAGCGAGGGATCTGGTGCATCTATTAACATGGTCCGCTCCTTAAACTGCAGGTATTTATGCGAGGAGAGTCGCTAAGTGTAAAAAAAAATAAGCCCAACACAAAATAACGGAATAAAACAGTATGCATAAAGTGGCAGGTGTAGCAGTCAGTTACAGTAAAGGTGAATGCACGTACGAACAAGTTCTCCGTTTAGGATTACAGCTCCACAACAGCTGATAGATTAAACTTTTTCCGAATCCCGTGGGACAGTTACGTAGGAAGGACGGCAAAAACATCTTTTCGATCTACAAATGCCTTGATCACGTTTCTCTGTTCTTCTTTCAAAATGAATGCGCTGTCGATGTCTCCTAAAACAGACTCAATGGCAGCATCTACACATCTCAGCTCTCCAGCGGCAGGCATGTTTGTGGAAAACAAAGTCAACCCAAGCGCTCTTTGATGAGGTAGTTGATTACGTTACCGTTGATCATCTGTCAATCATCGTATAAAGCCCGCCCTGACAATCTGATTGGTCCGGTCGATTTCGAACCGGGCATAATCTCTCCCCAACGGAGCGACTCCAGACCGAACTTCCCGACCTCAAATGTTGTGGGCGGGGCTAAGTTCGTCTGGCATCCAGGCTACTAGTGAATGGTATCAGATGGTTAACTCCTGCAAGTCATCGGTTGGATGTGGGGGGGCCACACATACATGTTGGGTTGAGTGAAAATGTATGCTAAATTCTGCCAGCCTATTATGTCTGACCATGTCTCTGATGTACACTTGGATGACGTCACAGGAGCAGTATGGACTTTTTTTATTTATTTTTTCTCACGTTTGAAGAATTGGTCGATATGTACTTCAATTGTATTGGATTTGGTGAGTAGATAATGAGTAAATTTTCCTTTTTGGGTAAGCTATACCTTTAAGAAACAATACATTTGTCTAATGACTGTCTTCTGACCTCATTACGGTAAGCGTGCTGCGTCATTTCCTGTTTTCTTGCTGCTGGTGGTAGTCGCTCTCTGTATTAGCTCCTCTGCTAAACACAGCTGTTTCTCTGTAGCACTACGGCTAAAATCACCGGTCTGTAGTTAAACACCCACACATAACAACCCATACTCTATCGTGCTTACTAATGATTCTGTGTTCTGTTTGAGCTCACCCTCGTAGCTCTATAGCAGCGATGTCTTCTCTCTCTCCCTGTTGCTCCACTGCTCTCTCTTGCTCCGAGTGTCTTATGTTTACTTACTCCTCTGCCTCCCTTAACAGTAGAGGTACTTGTAATAAATGTAGTGTGTTGGTAGCGATGGAGGCGAGGCTTAGCGACTTAGAAGCTCGGCTCAGCACCTTAGAAACACCGTTAGCTGTAGTTAGCTGGCTACCGCTAGCCGCGGATCCACCTAGCTTATCACGTAGCTTAGCCTTAACTAGCAGCCCCCTGACTAGTCCCGTGCAGCTGGGTGACGGTCCGGAGGGGGCATACTGCTAGACTTAAAAAGCCCACGATTAAAGAACCACCAGCTCACGTTTCAAATAGATTATCTACACTCAGCGAAGCACCCGCTGATAAACAAACTCTGATTATTGGCGACTCGGTTCAGGTTAGCGACACCAGCGACCATAGTTAATTGTAACCCAGGGGCCAGAGCCAGCGACATCGAATCTAAACTTAAGTTAATGGCTAAAACTAAAAAAGGTAAAAACCTGGTCTTGTTAGGAGAGTCGGCGTTCATCCCACTTGAGATGGAGCAGCTCTCTTATGTAGGAATATTACTAAGTCTATAACATGACAACCCATAGTTGGGACCAGGAAGCAGAGCTGCAGTGCTAAACACTTCTCTGCGCTCCCTCTGGATCAGTCACACAACCCCATAGAGATTGTGTCTGTTCACCGTCCGATTAAATTATTGAAATTAAACAAAAACAGAGCGAGAACTCCACACAAAAATCTAATACAAATTAAAACAACCTCTGAAACAACACAGGAAACCAAGACTTTTAAATGTGGTCTTTTAAACATGAGATCACTGTCAAAAAAGGCTCTTTTAGTTAATGAAATAGTCTCCGATTACAACATAGATTTATTGTCCCTCACTGAGACGTGGCTGCATCCTGATGAATATGTCAGTCTTAATGAATCTACTCCCCCCAGTCATATAAATTCACAGGTTCCTATAGAATTTGGACGAGGAGGTGGAGTTGCTGCCATTTTTAACTCCAGTCTATCAATTAATCCTAAACCTAAACTCAGCTACAAATCATTTGAATGTCTGGTTCTTAGTCTTCCACGCCAATCCAGGAACCACCAACAGCCAATCATATTTGCCGTAGTTTACCGTGCTCCGGCGGCTTATTCTGAATTTTTAAAGGAATTCCCTGAGTTTTTATCAAACTTAGTCCTAAAGACCGATAAAATTATTATTGTTGGTGACTTTAATATTCATGTTGACAATAATAAAGATTGCCTTAGCGTAGCATTTATTTCAATACTAGACTCTATTGGTTTCAGTCAGTGTGTGCACAAACCTACTCATAGTTGTAACCATGAGTAGGTTATCGTTACTTATCGTACGGTGTCGGAATTGAAAATTTAACAGTACTTCCGCGCAATCCAGTTCTATCAGACCATAATTTAATAACCTTTGATTTTTCAATAACTGAATATATGCCACTAATAAAAAAATCATTTTCTAGATGTCTACCTGATAGTGCTGTAGCTAAATTGAAGGAAATAATTCCAATTACATTTAAACCCGTATTAGCAGTAGATATAAACAACAAATTCTTTAAAAACCCGAGCTCCATTGAGATCGACCACCTCGTTGATAGCTCTGCAGACTCATTACGATTAACATTAGACTCAATAGCGCCTCTAAAAAAGAAAAATGTCAAACATAGTAAATTAGCTCCGTGGTATAATTCCCAGACAAATGAGTTAAAACAAAGAAAACTAGAAAGGAAGTGGCGCTCCAGCAACCATGTTGAAAATCTAATAGACTGGAAGAATAGTGTTACAAAGCAAGAGCCACCTGCTACTCTAAACTAATAGAAGAGAATAGAAACAACCCCAGGTTTCTCTTCAGCACTGTAGCCAGGCTGACAGAGAGTCACACCTCCACCGAACCCAGTATTCCTCGATCCCTAAATAGCAATATCTTTATGACCTTTTTTAATGATAAAATTCTAACTATTAGAAATAAAATCAACCATCTCCTGCCCTCAATTGGCACTAATACCCTCCCAACAACAGAGATCTCAGAAACGGCTGAGAATCCTACCCATTACTTAGACAGCTTCTCTCTGATCACCCGTGATCAGTTTACCAAAATAATCTCAGGTTCTAAACCAACAACCTGTATCTTAGATCCCATTCCTACAAAATTACTTAAAGAAATTCTGCCCCTAATTGATAGTTCGTTACTTAACATTATCAATCTGTCATTATCATCAGTTTATGTACCACAGTCTTTTAAAATAGCTGTCATCAAACCCCTACTCAAAAAAAACACCCTAGACCCAGAGGTTTTAGCCAATTACAGGCCAATATCTAATCTCCCCTTCATGTCTAAAATCTTAGAAAAAGTTGTAGCCAATCAGCTGTGTGAGTTTCTCCGGGAAAATAATATATATGAAGACTTTCAGTCGGGGTTTAGAGCCAATCACAGTACAGAGACAGCCTTGGCAAAAGTCACTAATGACCTTTTAATAGCCTCAGATCAGGGACTTGTGTCTGTCCTCGTTCTGTTAGATCTCAGTGCAGCATTCTACACAATTGACCATCAAATTTTATTACAAAGACTCAAATAGTTAATTAACATTAATGGAACCGCCCTTAACTGGTTTAAATCGTATTTTTCTGATCGCTCCCAATTCGTGCAAATTAATGATGAGTCATCTGTGCGCACAAAAGTTAACCATGGTGTTCCACAGGGCTCTGTGCTCGGCCCAATTTTATTCGGCCCAATTTTATTCAAGTAATCAATTAACTAAACTCACTTATGTCTCAAGGACATAAAAACCTGGATGACCCGCAATTTTCTCTTATTAAACTCAGACAAAACAGAGGTTATAATACTTGGCACCAAATACCTTAGAGATACATTATCTAATGATATAGCTGCGCTAGACGACATTGCCCTTGCTTCCAATGAAACAGTCAGGAACTTGGGAGTGATCTTCGATCCTGATTTATCCTTTAATAGTCACTTAAAACAAATTTCTAGGACTGCTTTTTTCCACTTGCATAATATTTAAAAAATTAGACATGTCCTTTCACAAAAAGATGCAGAAAAACTAGTCCACGCCTTTGTTACATCGAGACTGGACTATTGTAATTCATTATTATCAGGATCCAGCAGTAAGTCGTTAAAGACTCTACAGCTTGTCCAAAATGCCGCAGCACGTGTCCTGACGAGAACAAAGAGAAGAGAGCACATTTCTCGAGTATTAGCATCGCTACACTGGCTTCCAGTTAAATCTAGAATAGAATTTAAAGTTCTTCTCCTCACCTTCAAGGCCCTTAATAATATAGCGCCTTTTTACCTTAAAGAGCTGTTAGTACCTTATAAACCCACTAGAGCACTCCGCTCCCAGAATTCAAGCCTACTTGTCATCCCTAAAGTCTCTAAAAGTAGAGTAGAAGCCAGAGCTTTTAGCCATCAAGCCCCTCGGCGGTGGTGGCTCGTGATGGGTCCTGGTGGGCGGCGGTGGACGGTGACTGAGGACTGGAGTGGCGTCTGGTCTGGATGGTGGATCGTGGTCTGGATGGTTGCTGACCATGGACTGTGATTGCAGCGGGACTGCTTGGCATGTCATGTTGGGGTTGTCCTTCGGGATGTCTACCCTCATCAAATGCTGCTAGAGACTTTAATCTTTAATCTTGAAGACTTTAATCTTGATGATGTTTTCCTGCACGTGGCATCTATTGCACTTCTGTCCGTCCTGGGAGAGGGATCCCTCACATGTGGCTCTCTCTGAGGTTTCTACGTATTTTTACCCTGTTAAAAGGGTTTTTAGTAGTTTTTCCTTACTCTTGCTGAGGGTTAAGGACAAAGGATGTCACACCCTGTTACAGCCCTATGAGATTAATTGTAATTTGTGAATATGGGCTATACAAATAAAATTTGATTGATTGATTGATTGATTGATTGATTGATTGATAACCTCTTCAAACGTAAATCTTGTAGGAGCAGGCGCTTTCCATTTTCAAAAATATCCAGCAATTTAATTAGCAGCTCTATATATACCAAAATGCAACATTTGATATAAATACAAAAATAAGTTAGATTAAATCTAATCTTTTTTTGTATGTGTGTGAATTAAATCAAACTTTGTAATTCAGGAACTGCATTACTCTTTTTAATCAAAACTCCATATTAAAACAACACTATATTACTTTTACTAAGTGATTGTGCCCTTTAATGAAGAGAAAAAAGAAAAGCCTATCAATCTCTTGAGCTGAGTTCTGACCTCGTATAGTCCCGCTCACTGACCTGATATTACCCATGACACCTGGCGTCCTGAACTGGAGGAGCTGCTGCAAAAAATATGTCAAACTCGGTTTAGTATTTTTGATAATTGCAAAGTTTCCTTGCTGAATATTGGAGATTTTCTCAGTTTTTAAATGACTTCTAAGTCTTTTTAACTGAGCCACAGTTCAGCCGTTGAACTTGCTGAACACCTGCTGAACACCATTCTGGAAAATTAAGTTGGGAATGTTATACCCTTCTCACAGGAGACTACCCACTCAGGGGGATACCTTGATATACTTATTTTGATACGTCCTGGTCAAATTTGATGCATTGTCTGTACAATGGTCACAACTTTGCGAAGTAGTAACGCTTTACTGCCTGTATCCACTTAATTATGATATTATTTTAGGGTAACAGATGAGGGGAGATCTTACAGAATTGTAAGCGGTGGCGGTTTTGGGCACGGGCGAACCGGGCAGCCGCCCGGGGCGGCGGCTTCTCATATCACGTGGGGGGCGGCACGAGCACTTAAAAAAAAAAGAAAAAAAGAAGTAATCTGGCCCCCGAAGCGGTTTTCTATTATCACTGTGTGTGGAATTGGCAAATTGGCGCCCCCTGCAACTGCAGCGCCCCTGCTTGATGCTGTGTGCGGGGGACAGTTCACTTCTGGGTCTCCCAAATTGAACGGACAAGGGGCGGATCCACTGTATAGAGCAGTGATTATCAAACTGTGTGGCGCGCCCAATGTTTTAATATCATCATCACTGCACATCATCCTGCGGCACACTTCATCCTGTAGCGCACATCATCTTGCGGCGCACATCATCTTGGGCGCACATCATCTTGGGCGCACATCGTCGTGCGGCGCACATCGTCGTGCGGCGCACATCGTCTTGGGCGGACATCATCCTGCGGCGCACATCATCACCGCACATCATCGTGCGGCGCACATCATCCTGGGGAGCATATCATCATGTGGCGCACATCATCCTGCGGCTCACATCATCCTGCGGCGCACATCATCACCGCACATCATCGTGCGGCGCACATCATCCTGGGGAGCATATCATCATGTGGCGCACATCATCCTGCGGCTCACATCATCCTGCTGCGCACATCATCACCGCACATCATCCTGCGCCGCACATCATCCTGCCACGCACATCATGTGCAGCTCACATCATCCTGCGGTGCACATCATCATCGCACATCATCGTGCGGCGCACATCATCCTGCGCTGCACATCATCACCGCACATCATTGTGCGGCGCACATCATCCTGCGGCGCACATCATCCTGCGGCGCACATCGGCGCACATCATCCTACGGCGCACATCAAAGGAGGAGGGTTGGACCTAGAGCTAGAAGATCCAACCCACATACAGTGCCTTGCATAAGTATTCACCCCCCTTGGACTTTTTCCCATTATGTACTGTTACTAACTGGAATTCAAATAGACTTAAATAAACTTCTTCCCGTTTGATCAACAAAACATGCATAGTACTTTGGAGGTGCAAAATAAATTTTATTGTGACACAAACAATAATGAGAACAAAAAAGTTGACATCTGTTGGGTGCATAAGTATTCACCCCCCTGTGTCACTACTTGGTAGAACCCCCTTTCGCTGCAATTACAGCTGCAAGTCTTTTGGGGTATGTCTCTACCAGCTTTGCACATCTAGAGATGGAAAGGTTTGTCCATTCTTCTTGGCAAAAAAGATGAAGCTCAGTCAGATTGGATGGAGACCGTCTGTGAACCGCAATCTTCAAGTCTTGCCATAGATTCTCTATTGGATTGAGGTCTGGGCTTTGACTGGGCCATTTTAAGACATTAACATTCTTTAATCCAAACCATTCCTTTGTAGCTCTGGCTGTATGTTTAGGGTCATTGTCCTGCTGGAGATGAACCTCCGTCCCAGTCTCAAGTCTTTTGCAGACTGCATCAGATTTTCTTCAAGGATTTCCCTGTATTTGGCTCCATCCATCTTTCCCTCTATTCTGACCAGTTTCCCTGTACCTGCTGAAGAGAAGCATCCCCACAGCATGATGCTACCACCACCATGTTTCACTGTTGGGATGGTGTGCTCAGGGTGATGGGCAGTGTTGGGTTTTCGCCACACATAGCTTTTTGCATTGAGGCCAAAAAGTTAAATTTTGGTCTCATCTGACCAGAGCACCTTCTTCCACATGTTTGCTGTGTCTCCCACATGGCTTCTGGCAAACTCCAAACGGGATTTTTTATGGATCCCTTTCAACAATGGCTTTCTTCTTGCCACTATTCTATAAAGGCCAGATTTGTGGAGTAGACGACTAATAGTTGTCCTGTGGACAGATTCTCCCACCTCAGCTGTGGATCTCTGCAACTCCTCCAGAGTAACCATGGGCCTCCTGGTTGCTTCTCTGATTAATTTTCTCCTTGTCCGACTCTTCAGTTTGGGTGGACGGCCTCCTCTTGGTAGGTTTGCGGTTGTGCCATATTCTTTCCATTTTCTTATGATGGATTTTATGGTGCTCAGAGAGATGTTCAAAGCTCTGGATATTTTTTTATAACCTAACCCTGCTTCATATTTCTCCACAACTTTATCCCTGACCTGTTTGGTGAGCTCCTTGGTCTTCATGATGCTGTTTGTTCAGTAATGATCTCCAACAAACTCTGAGTCCGTCACAGAACAGGTGTATTTATACTGAGATTAAATTGCAGACAGGTGGACCCTATTTACTAATTATGTGACTTGCAAATGTGACTTGTGAATGCAATTGGTCGCACCAGATCTTTGTTAGGGGTTTCACAGTAAAGGGGGTGAATACATATGCACTCAACACTTTTCAGAATTTTATTTGTAAATAATTGTGAAATCCATGTAATATTTCCCCCCACTTCCAAATGATGCACTATTTTGTGTTGGTCCATTACATAAACTCACGATGAAATAAATTTTAATCTGTGGTTATACCATGACAAAATGTAGAAAAGTCCAAAGGGGGTGAATACTTATGCAAGGCACTGTAACAGCCTTTTGATTAAATTTGATATTCTAACATTTAACAATACAGGAAAAAATAGATTTATGTGGGTCTAGATACAGCATTAAAGTCATGAGGTTATTTTGAGAAGTGATGGCCTATTTCAATGACAAGATAAAAAAAAAAGAATCAACAGAAGAATACGGAAGCGTATTGCATTCACTTTTATTTTTTATTTTTTGGGGCATTTGTAACTTATACTGTGTTGTGCAGAATTGTGTGCATTGATTTTTTTTGGGGGGCCATGTAGAACCGCCACTGATTGTGAGTCTTAATTCCTAAAAGAGAATCTTATATTTCAAGAGTGAATGGTCAATTCCCTCTCACAACGGAACTGCAATGGATGCATTGCCCTCTTGATGCTTTTCATTCTTATTATGTGAAGTTTCATTCAACCTTTATTTCAACATTCAAAGACACCAAGAAAGCACAAATAAGAAAAAGTAAGGTTTGCAAAAGAGCAAAAGCAGGAGCAAAAATTAAAGCCTTAGGAATAAGTACAGTTAATAAACTTTAAAATGAACCCTAATCCTAATTAAAACAATTAATATTCTTAGATGAGATTTAAAACTTAAATTGCGCTAAGATACAAATGAGTTGAGCTTGTTCTGTATGTGGTTCCATGCTGCATTTGCTCAGTAATTTTTTTTATTTATTGTCAAAATTATGAGATTTTTTTTATCAACAAGTCAATGAAAGAGAAGAACAATGTTTCCTTCTTTCCAAAGCTGAAATCAAGTGTATACTTAGGATAAACTGTGTTGCTTAAGTGACCGCTCTGTCCAGGAGTAAGCATTCTCTATGAGTTGAAGCACTGGTGCATGCCAATGTACCAGCAGAGCACTGCAGTAAATGAGGCCTGGCAGCTCGGTTGATTACAGGAGGAGTTGGGTTGCTTCTTCTCTCAGGAGAGACTTCTCACATTGCTCAGAAAGAATCTGCAGCTCCTGGTTGTTGAGTCAATGTTAACAGAGAAGTCTAGCTGAGGAAAACATTGGTTCGTGGAGGCCAAGACAGAGCCACGGCTATGTTTCCCACTGTGATTCAAAGAAGAAAAATATACAAACATAATGACTCACACAAAGTAAGTAAACACTCCAGAGCACTATATAATCAATCAATCAATCACATTCAATCAATTTTATTTGTATAGCCCATATTCACAAATTACAATTCATCTCATAGGGCTTTAACAGGGTGTGACATCCTCTGTCCTTAACCCTCAGCAAGAGTAAGGAAAAACTACTAAAAACCCTTTTAACAGGGTAAAAATATGTAGAAACCTCAGAGAGAGCCACATGTGAGGGATCCCTCTCCCAGGACGGACAGAAGTGCAATAGATGCCACGTGCAGGAGAACATCATCAATAATCAAAGTCTCTAGCAGCATTTGATGAAGGTAGACATCCCGAAGGACAACCCCAACATGACATGCCAAGCAGTCCCGCTGCAAGCACAGTCCATGCTCAGCAACCATCTAGACCACGATCCACCATCCAGACCAGACGCCACTCCAGTCCTCAGTCACCGTCCACCGCCGCCCACCAGGACCCATCACAAGCCACCACCGCGGTCCTGGTCCACCGCCCGTGCCCAATGCCAACGCGACACAGGGTCCGCCACCAGCACCACGATCAGCCCACATAACTCAGATTCCGCCACACTGGATCCAACACCGCGACCCCCGGTGCGCGATCCACAAACCGCAATCCATGGTGCGGCCACAGAGGTCCTGGATCTGCGGGTGATAAAGCAAAGGGATTCCGGGGAAGGGGGATAGGGATGGAGAAGAGGAAGGAGAAGCTGGAAAGAGAAGCTCTGTGTGTCATGTGTCATAAAATAGAACAAGTAACGTTCTGGCGCACTAATTAGCTCTAACTATAAGCTTTATCAAAAAGGAAGGTTTTGAGCCTACTTTTAAACGAAAAGATGGTGACTGCCTCCCGAACTGAAAGTGGTAGATTATTCCACAGCCGAGGGGCTTGATGGCTAAAAGCTCTGGCTTCTACTCTACTTTTAGAGACTTTAGGGACGACAAGTAGGCTTGAATTCTGGGAGCGGAGTGCTCTAGCGGGTTTATAAGGTACTAACAGCTCTTTAAGGTAAAAAGGCGCTATATTATTAAGGGCCTTGAAGCTGAAGAGGAGAATTTTAAATTCTATTCTAGATTTAACTGGAAGCCAGTGTAGCGATGCTAATACTGGAGAAATGTGCTCTGTTCTCTTTGTTCTCGTCAGGACACGTGCTGCGGCATTTTGGACAAGCTGTAGAGTCTTTAACGACTTACTGCTGGAGCCAGATAATAATGAATTACAATAGTCCAGTCTCGATGTAACAAAGGCGTGGACTAGTTTTTCTGCATCTTTTTGGGAAAGGACATGTCTAATTTTTTAAATATTACGCAAATGGAAAAAAGCAGTCCTAGAAATTTGTTTTAAGTGACTATTAAAGGATAAATCAGGATCGAAGATCACTCCCAAGTTCCTGACTGTTTCATTGGAAGCAAGGGCAATGTCGTATAGCGCAGCTATATCATTAGATAATGTATCTCTAAGGTGTTTTAGGGCCAAGTATTATAACCTCTCTTTTGTCTGAGTTTAATAAGAGAAAATTGCGGGTCATCCAGGTTTTTATGTCCTTGAGACATGTTCGAAGTTTAGTTAATGGATTACTTTGTTCAGGTTTTATTGACAAATATAACTGGGTGTCATCCGCATAGCAGTGGAAATTTACAGAGTGTGTCCTGATAATGTTTCCTAGTGGAAGCATATATAATGAGAATAAAATTGGGCCGAGCACAGAGCCCTGTGGAACAGCATGGTTAACTTTGGTGCGCACAGATGACTCATCATTAATTTGCACAAATTGGGAGCGATCAGAAAAATAAAATTGAAACCAGCTAAGGGCGGTTCCATTATTGTTAATTAACTGTTTAAGTCTTTGTAATAAAATTTGATGGTCAATTGTGTAGAATGCTGCACTGAGATCTAACAGAACGAGGACAGACACAAGTCCCTGATCTGAGGCTATTAAAAGGTCATTAGTGTCTTTTGCCAAGGCTGTCTCTGTACTGTGATTGGCTCTAAACCCCGATTGAAAGTCTTCATATATATTATTTTCCCGGAGAAACTCACACAGCTGATTGGCAACAACTTTTTCTAAGATTTTAGAAATGAAGGGGAGATTAGATATTGGCCTGTAATTGGCTAAAACCTCTGGGTCTAGGGTGGGTTTTTTGAGTAGGGGTTTGATGACAGCTATTTTAAAAGACTGTGGTACATAACCTGATGATAATGACAGATTGATAATGTTAAGTAACGAACTATCAATTAGGGGCAGAATTTCTTTAAGTAATTTGGTAGGAATGGGATCTAAGATACAGGTTGTTGGTTTAGAACCTGAGATTAATTTGGTAAACTGATCACGGGTGATCAGAGAGAAGCTGTCTAAGTAATGGGTAGGATTCTCAGCCGTTTCTGAGATCTCTGTTGTTGGAAGGGTATTAGTGCCAATTGAGGGCAGGAGATGGTTGATTTTATTTCTAAAAGTTAGAATTTTATCATTAAAAAAGGTCATAAAGATATTGCTATTTAGGGATCGAGGACTACTGGGTTCGGTGGAGGTGTGACTCTCTGTCAGCCTGGCTACAGTGCTGAAGAGAAACCTGGGGTTGTTTTTATTCTCTTCTATTAGTTTTGAATAGTAGGCGGCTCTTGCTTTGTGGAGAGCCTTATTATATTCTTTAACACTATTCTTCCAGTCTATTCGATTTTCAACATTGTTGCTGGAGCGCCACTTCCTTTCTAGTTTTCTTGATAATTGTTTTAACTCATTTGTCTGGGAATTATACCACGGAGCTAATTTACTATGTTTGACATTGTTCTTTTTTAGAGGCGCTATTGAGTCTAATGTTAATTGTAATGAGTCTGCAGAGCTATCAACGAGGTGGTCGATCTCAATGGAGCTCAGGGTTTTAAAGAATTTGTTGTTTATATCTACTGCTAATACGGGTTTAAATGTAATTGGGATTATTTCCTTAAATTTAGCTACAGCACTATCAGGTAGACATCTAGAAAATGAATTTTTTATTAGTGGCATATATTCAGTTATTGAAAAATCAAAGGTTATTAAATTATGGTCTGATAGAACTGGATTGCGCGGAAGTACTGTTAAATTTTCAATTCCGACACCGTACGATAATACAAGGTCAAGTGTGTGGTTACCACAATGAGTAGGTTTGTGCACACACTGACTGAAACCAATAGACTCTAGTATTGAAATAAATGCTACGCTAAGGCAATCTCTATTATTATCAACATGAATATTAAAGTCACCAACAATAATAATTTTATCGGTCTTTAGGACTAAGTTTGATAAAAACTCAGGGAATTCCTTTAAAAATTCAGTATAAGCCCTGGGAGCACGGTAAACTACGGCAAATATGATTGGCTGTTGGTGGTTCCTGGATTGGCGTGGAAGACTAAGAACCAGACATTCAAATGATTTGTAGCTGAGTTTAGGTTTAGGATTAATTGATAGACTGGAGTTAAAAATAGCAGCAACTCCACCTCCTCGCCCAATTTCTCTAGGAACCTGTGAATTGTTATGACTGGGGGGAGTAGATTCATTTAGACTGACATATTCATCAGGATGCAGCCACGTCTCAGTGAGGGATAATAAATCTATGTTGTAATCGGAGACTATTTCATTAACTAAAAGAGCCTTTTTTTCCAGTGATCTAATGTTTAAAAGACCACATTTAACAGTCTGGGTTTCCTGTGTTGTTTCAGAGGTTGTTTTAATTTGTATTAAATTTTTGTGTGGAGTTCTCGCTCTGTTATTGTTTAATTTCAATAATTTAATCGGACGGTGAACAGACACAATCTCTATGGGGTTTTGTGACTGATCCAGAGGGAGCGCAGTGAAGTGTTTAGCACTGCAGCTCTGCTTCCTGGTCCCAACTATGGGTTGTCATGTTATAGACTTAGTAATATTCCTAGATAAGAGAGCTGCTCCATCTCAAGTGGGATGAACGCCGTCTCTCCTAACAAGACCAGGTTTTCTCAAAAAGGTTAGCCAATTATCTATAAAGCCCACACCATTTACAGGACACCACTTCGACAGCCAGCGGTTAAAAGAGAACATGCGGCTAAACATGTCATCACCTGTTGTATTAGGGAGCGGGCCAGAGAAAACTACTGTGTCCGACATCGTTTTAGCAAACGCACACACCGACTCAACATTCAATTTAGTGACCTCCGACATACGAAGCCGGGAGTCGTTGCTGCCGACGTGAATTACGATTTTATTGTATTTACCTTTTTTAGTTTTAGCCATTAACTTAAGTTTAGATTCGATGTCGCCGGCTCTGGCCCCTGGGATACAATTAACTATAGTCGCTGGTGTCGCTAACCTGACGTTTCTCAGAACCGAGTCGCCAATAATCAGAGTTTGTTTATCAGCGGGTGCCTCGCTGAGAGGAGCGAATCTATTTGAAACGTGAGCTGGTGGCTCTTTAATCGTGGGCTTTTTAAGTCTAGCACTATGCCCCCTCCGGGTAATATAAGAACTATTGAATAAGGGAACCAACAACATATGGTAATTTTGTTGATATGTTCAGTTACACGCGAAATCTATTGCAATTCTGTCTGTCCTGGGAAAGGGATCTTTCGCATTATGATCCCTCAACTTTTTCTCACCCTGTTAATAGATTTTGTTTTGCAGTTTTTCCTTACTCATATACTAATGGTTAGGGATGCACCAATTTGGAAATTCTTGGCCGATACCGATATTTAAAATAACAATCTGGCCGATAGCCGATACCGATACCGATATTTGTTTATTTTCTTTTTGTTGTTATTCATTCACCGTTTTGTCCCAGAAAAATAATTAAATCATTATTTAAAAGCACTATTTAATCACTCTTATCTTTTAATGAGCACAGATTGAATCAGATTTATGAAACAATCTTTGATTTAACTAAACTTTATTTAACAGAGACATATTATACCCATTTTACCGCAAGTTGAAATGGTTCCTTGGGATCTTAATGAAATGTCTGTATCATATTTTGGTCAAAATACCACAAGGAAACATGGCACTTTTGTGCAAGGGTTGTGGGTGGGTGCGGGGTGGGGAACTGGGGGGCACTGTTTATGTGTTTATGGGCTGGGGAGGGGCTTTGGGTCTCACACTGTCTCTTATGTATTTTTCTTTTTTCTTTTTTTTCTTTCTTCTCTTTTTTTTTCTCTTTTCTTTTCTTTTTTTCTCTCTTTCTCCTTTTCTTCTCTCCTTTTTCCTTCGTCTCAGATATAATCAGATATTTCACTATGCTATACAAGATAATCCATCACTCAGGCCTACATGGAAAGTAAAAAACTATGAATAACATTCGTTTTATATCGTGGAACGTCAAGGGGGCAAACCAGGCCACCAAAATAAATAAGATCATGTCTCATCTTCAGGATTTGAGAGGTGATGTAGTTTTCTTGCAGGAGACACACTTACGCAATAACGAGGTCCTGCGCATTAAAAGGGGTAGGTTTAGCCATTTATATCATTCAAAGTTTAATGCGAGGGCCAGGGGCGCTGCCATTTTGATTCGAAGCAGCATTCCATTTGAACCAGAGAGAGTTGTAGCTGATCCGGCTGGTAGATTTGTTGTTGTGACGGGAAAACTGTGCAGCTCTCAGGTTATCTTAGCTAGTGTCTATGCACCAAACTGGGATGATAAACAATTCATATCCAAGTTTTTCAACTCCATTCCCAACATTGAAACGTACCACATCATTGTTGGGGGGGATTTTAATTTTGTACAAGATGCTGTTTTAGACAGATCCTCCTCTAGACCATACTCTATTAATAATTCGGCCAAACTACTGGCCTCCACTGCAAGTGAGTTGGGCTTTTCAGACCCATGGAGATCTAAGTTCCCAAATAAAAAATCCTTCTCTTTTTTTTCGCATGTCCACCATTCTTATTCTCGAATAGACTTTTTTCTCTTAGACAACAGACTTATTTCTAATGTACACTCATGCGAGTACCACAGCATTTTAATCTCAGACCATGCTCCCACATCGCTAGACATACAATTTCCCAACTACAGCCGCATCTTAAGACCATGGCGATTTAATTCACATCTATTATCCGATAACCCCTTTGTAGACTTCCTAAGATCTAATATACAACTATTTTTTTAAATTAATGATACACCAGACGTATCAAAAGGAACCTTGTGGGAAGCTTTTAAGGCGTACTTGAGAGGACACATAATCTCCTACACAGCGTATCTCAGAAAAAAGGCTAAGTCCAGACAAGAGGAACTGTCACAGAACCTATTGGAGATTGATGATAGCTACTCTAATAACCCAGACCCGCTACTTTATAAAAAGCGTTTACAACTCCAAACTGAGTTTGACCTTTTATCTACAAATGAAGCAGAATTGCAACTGCTTAAATCTAGACAGCGATTTTTTGAATCAGGGGACAAGGCTGGAAAACTCCTTGCCCAGCAAGCCAGAGCCGCATCCGCCTCCAGGCTTATTCACAGTATTAGGTCCACAACAGGCGTTATTCTCACTGACCCAAAATCCATAAATGAAACATTTACCAAATTTTATTCTGATTTATATGCCTCTGACCATCCCCAGACCAGTACAGCCAGTGCTCTAAACACCATTGAGTTTCCCAGAGTGGACGGAGAGCTGGTGCGGGGTCTGGCTGGCCCAGTTTCAGCGGCTGAGATCATTAGTGCTCATTGGTACTTTACAGAGTGGCAGGTCGCCGGGTCCGGATGGATTTACTGTAGAGTTTTATAAGAGATTCGCCCCACTTGTCTCCACAGTCTTGTGCGATGTATATAACGAGGCCTTGTCTCTCGGCCATCTTCCTCCAACCCTGACTAATGCCACAATTACTCTTCTCTTAAAAAAATATAAAGATCCTTTACTGTGCAGTAGTTTTAGACCTATATCTCTGTTAAATGTGGATTATAAAATCCTCGCTAAGATTTTAGCCCTGCGTCTTCAGGGGGTTCTCCCACAAGTCATCTCACCAGACCAGACTGGCTTCATGCTGGGGAGGCACTCATTCCACAACACCAGAAGACTGTTTAATATTTTGAACATGCCCAGCTCCAGCACCCCCGAGGTAGTGGTGTCGCTGGATGCTGAAAAGGCTTTTGATAGGGTGGAGTGGGACTTTCTATTTGAGGAGTTGGAGAGGTTTGGTCTAGGTTCAGGCTTTATTTCATGGGTGAAACTGTTGTACTCCACACCAGTAGCCTCAGTGCAAACTAACAATATAGTATCAAGCCCCTTCCAGCTCCACCGCGGCACAAGGCAGGGGTGTCCACTATCCCCTTTATTATTTGCCATAGCTATTGAGCCCCTGGCCATCTGGCTGAGATCCGAGAATAGATTTGAGGGCGTCTCCCGCCAAGGTTCAGTGCACAAACTGTCACTGTATGCAGATGATTTGCTGCTTTATGTATCAAATCCATCCACATCTCTCCCGATAGTTCTCGACATCCTAAAGCAATTTGGCCAGCTCTCTGGCTACAAACTCAATTTCGGAAAAAGTGAGTTATTTGCGATTAATAACTTAGTTGGCGTTTTGCCAGACAGCACAGCTCCCTTTTAAAAGAGTGAATAACTGTTTTAAATATTTAGGTGTACTTATAGCAAGGTCTCTATCAGACACTTTCCAAAAAAATTTTGTCCCACTGCTTGGCAGAGTTGAGGAGGACTTTCATAGATGGTCTACCTTGCATTTATCGTTGGCCGGTAGGGTGAACCTTATCAAGATGACAGTTCTGCCAAAATTCCTTTACCTTTTCCAGCATATCCCTGTTCTTATCTCAAAAAAGTTTTTTGCTAAACTGGATAAGGCAATATCTATATTTCTCTGGGCAGATAGACCTGTGCGTATGCAGAAAAGGTTATTGCAACTTCCTAAGAGCACAGGGGGCCTTGCTCTTCCCAATTTCTTATATTACTACTGGGCAGCCAATATTCACAAGCTCTTGTACTGGATTGATAAACCTAACACCGACCAGCCTGCCTGGGTCCACATTGAAAAGTTGTCATCTCGGGTCTCGCTGCGGTCGTGGCTGTGTTCCCCACTTCCTGTGTCGGCCACTGAAGCCAACGATAATCCAGTAGTCAAGCAGTCATTTAAGATATGGTTACAATTTAGGAAACATTTTGGCCTGCAGGGTCCCTCTATTCATGCCCCAGTATCCCATAATCACAGTTTTAAACCATCCATTATGGACTCTACATTTCATTTGTGGTCGGAGAGACGTGTGGCATCTATCAATGACCTCTACGATAGTGGTATTTTCATGTCCTTCGGTGACCTATCGTCTAAATTCGATCTCCCCTCATCTCACCTTTTCCGTTTTTTTCAAATTAGACATTTTGTCCAAAAAAACTACCCTGAGTTCCCAAACACTCCCCCTAAGACTCTGTTGGATACCCTTCTCATGCTTAACCCCAATCAGAACGCGATGGACGCCATTACTTCAGTCTTCCCACAACAAACAAAACATCTGTGGGAGCAGGATCTGGGGCTCCATTTTGAAGAAGATCAGTGGGACAATATCCTTAGGTTGGTCCACAGCTCTTCTATCTGTGCCCGACATGGGCTGATTCAATGTAAATTAATACACAGGACTTACTACACCAATCATAGACTGTCTAAATTCTACCCCAATGTAGCTGACACTTGTAATAGATGCAACCAGTCCCCTGCCAATCTCATACACATGTTCTGGTCATGTCCAAAGCTTAAAGACCTCTGGTCCAAAATACTTGACACCCTTCAAATTGCTTACCATTTTGTGGCCGACCCCCATCCCCTCCCTGCCCTCTTTGGTATCCCGCACAACAGCATTTTAACCGCTGAGGCTCGACATTCTATGGCCTTTTGCACTCTGATCGCTAGGCGCTTAATTTTGTTGAACTGGAAGCACAGCTTCCCCCCATCCTACACTCGATGGGTTAAGGAAATTCTACAAACTTAAAACTGGAGAAGTTAAGATTCTCCCTCAAGGGCTCTCTGGGGAAATTTGGCCAAATTTGGAACCCCTTGCTGTCCATTATAGACTCATTAGATATTACACCTGAGGAGTCGGATATCTGAGTTCTGCTGACGTACCACTAAATTTTACATTCCCAGAATGTTAGCTTTTCTTTAATTTACTCTCTTTGTTTTTTGTTTTGTCCCTAATCTTTATTTTTGTTTCTTTTTCTCTTTTCTCTTTTCTTTTCCCTTTACCTAGAGGCAGATAGGGGTGGGACCTCCTACAGGAAAAGGAGGTGTGGGTGGGTATGCGGGAGGAGGGCTAACGTAAAATGTAAAAAAAATTGAAAAATGTGAGCATTGTAAAATATCTATTTCATGTTCTTACTTTGTATCTCTGTTGCTCAAAAAAGAAATTTATTTATTTCTCATTGATTTACGGTAGCAGTATTGCCCGTTTATTAGATGTGTTACGGCTTCTGTGTGTATGACGTATGTTGTCAATTCCCTTGTTACCTGTGCATGAGACGGATGAATAGAGCCGATGTACATGAGAATAAAATACATTAACAGACGCTACGCTCATACTTTTTACGCCAAGTTACACTGCGTGAGTCAAGATAACTTAACAAGCCCTCCTCAGTTTTACCTCTTTTTAGTGTCGGGCAGAAATCACATCGCGTCAACACCCACCGTGGCCCTTCGCGATGCTTGTTTTAATTAAATAGACGGATTCCCCTGGTCCGCACCAGTTCTCAGTCAGCTGCTAGGCATCAGCCGGAGGGTTCCCCCAGCGGTCGCCGTAGCTGAGGTGATCCGCGAGAAGGGCCCGACACGCGTCCAGAGTCGCCGCCACCGACCGCCGTACCCGGTACCCTCCAACGGCCCGCTTTCCGCGCCGGCGATGGACACCGCCCCGCGGAAAAGCCCCCGCACCAGTGACGCCGTGAGGTGCCACCGGATGAGGACCTCCCGGTGCCGCACACTGAGCCTCCGGCGGCGTGGAGAGGAGGGCGACAGAGCGACTGCTCCCCCAGCCGCGGCACGTGCTCATCGGTTTTACCACAAACATGAACATCGGCCAATGATATCGGTGAAAGTCAAGTTTATTACCGATAAGCCGATATCAGTAAACGAGGAGAATATCGGCCGCTACCGATGTTCGGCCGATAAATCGGTGCATCCCTACTAATGGTTGAAGGTTACGGCGTAAGAATGTCCCACCTTGTTAAGCCCTATGAGACAAATTGTGATATGTGAATATGGACTATACAAATAAAATTTGTCGATGTAGGTGGAGGATTTATTGATTCATCGGCCTCATTGGAGAAAACTGCAGGGGAGCAGACCTGAAATTCTGAAAACTTTCTTCAAACACAGAAAATGTAGGATAAGTTTTCAATTGTAAAACAATTCTAGTCTCTTCCTACTTTAAACAATACAACGTTATAATAATCTCTACACTTGAAAAACAACAATAAAAACCAAGCCATGAAGCCATGTCTATAGACATAGTTAGAACAGAGGCGGTCTTTTTATACCCTTGAAATTCCTACTCAACCCATAAGGGGGAGTAGGAACACCAGTTGTGGGGAGGTTCAATCTAAGCCAGAGCCTAGTGTGTATTGCATAATATACATGTCAGTCCTGTGGGCTGTTTGTTGTGTTAGGAAACAGGCTCAAACAGCATATTCGCAGTACATGCGAATATGCTGCAGATTGAACCCGGCTCAACATCTTTCATCACTTATCTTAAGATGTGTACTGTGGATGGAGGGCCAATGGAAGAGACAAAATTCCTTTAGGGTTTACGATTTGAAGATTATGATGCCTTTTGGGAAAATAGCTAAAGGTTTGACATGATCATGTTGTATGATGTGAACTTTAAAAATGGCATAGAATGCACCAAAAAAACTGCCAGGTGATATTCAGTTGCTCCTAGACAATGATGAGAGAGACCCAGTGCACTTTAATTCCATCGCACAACCACCATGTCAGAAGTAAGGTTTTGAGTCCTCTGTGAGGCTAAATGGGTCAGGGAAATAGTGATACATGTCTGGGAGAACTGATGCACTTTATGATCCTGACCAACCAATAGCAACACCTAGGAGCACCTGGAAATGTATTGTATTGATACATAGATATATACATCAAACTATATTCCAATAGTCATGTGAATATTGATAGGCCTCAGCAGCTACTACTTAAATGGTTAAATTTTTTTGTATTTATATAGCGCTTTTCTAGTCTTGACTACTCAAAGCTCTTTACAGTACAGTTTTACATTCACCCTTTCACACACATTCATACAGTGCATCTATTCACAGCACTTTGTTATTCTATGGGGGGCCATTCAGGGTTCAGCATCTTGCCCAACGAAACTTAGGCATGCAGAAGGGTCAGACTGGGGATCGAACTGCCGACCTTCAGGTTGGAGGACGACCGCTCTACCCCTCAGGCACAGGTGTCATCAACAGTGACACCCACAGTTGTGGCACTGTGGGTGTCAGTGTTGATTATTTCTTTATTCTTTATTTTTACCTTCAATGTAATTAGAGGAGGAGGTTTGGTACCTGTGCACACACCACAAGAAATTATGTTGAAGGTTGGTGTTCTGATCCCCAGCTCCTACAGTCAATATGCCAAAAGAAGCAAGACACTGAACCCTGTAGTAGTATTATACTGTTATTAGCTGAGTGCCTGCGTGAAAAGGTGAATATGGCCAGTGTTGCCATAGTTACTTTGAAAAAGTAACTTAGTTACTTTACAAGTTACTTGATTTTAAAAGTAACTAAGTTAGATTACAATTTACTTGATTTTAAAAGTAACTAAGTTAGATTACAAGTTACTTTATTAGTTACATTCAGCAGCTGCCGACAACACCCCCGCCGCCTCAACATAAAAATGACAACCGGTTTTGCCAACACTAACTTTATTAGACACCGCCGGAGGTCCCCCCCCCCCCCCCCCCCCCCCGCGCGAACGGAGGGTTCCCCCAACGGGCGCTGTAGCTGAGGTGATCTGACGGGACCGACACGCGTCCAGAGTCGGTGCCGCCGACCGCCGTACCCGGTCCCCTCCAACCGGTCCCCGCCTTCCGCAGCGCCGACGGACACCGCCCCGCGGCATACTAGAGGGAAAGCCCCCGCACCGCGGATGAGCACATCCCCCCCCTAAAAAAACGTCGAGGCGTGGTGAGGAGGGCGACGGGGCGACTGCTCCCCCAGCCGCAGGACGTGCCCAGCGGGTTAACCACAAATACCGAAATAGTAACGCAAGGTGACTTGGACAAGTAACTTTAATCTGATTACTGGTTTGGAAATAGTAACGCGTTAGATTACTCGTTACTGAAAAAAGTGGTCAGATTAGAGTAACGCGTTACTAAGTAGCGCGTTACCGGCATAACTGAATATGGCTTGTAGTGTAAAGCACTTTGAGTGGTTGCTGAGACTAGAAAAGTTTACTATCCATGTATAACAATGTACAGATCCCTGTTTCAGTGCACAGGACCCTTCCCTAACCCTAACACTGAAGTAGTACGGGGTATTATAGGACTTTTTACCTCCTTACCCCCCTAAAGTTGATGGTAAGAGTAGCATCATTGAGTCTGAGGCACTCTAAACTTAATTGAAAAAACATCCATGCAGTCATGGAATAGTCACAGAAGCCAACCCCTTCAACTCTTCTTTGGGGTTTAAAGCAGAGGTCTTCAACAGGGGGTCCGCGGAGGTACTGCAGGGGGGTCGCAAAATGTTTGGTTGATTAGAATTTTTTTAATGTAAAAAAAAAAAGATTTATTTTCAAACCAATTTTTTTCCACAAATTTAAATGTCTTTAAATACACTTTAACATGCATCTGACACATTGAGAGGCTGATATGACCCTCTGCCTGACAACCTCCATCTGTCCAACATTAGATAAGTTGTATGCTACTCATCAGGGTCAGACATCTCACTAATATGGGAGTATGTGTGCCATCCAGAGATGGCTTGAGGATTCACTGTCTCTTCTACATGTATGTTTAAAATAAAAACATGAGTCTGTGAATTACTTTAATAGCTCAGTGTTCGATGCAAGATGTATGTTTATGAAAACATGAATATATGAGCCTGTGCTACATTTGAATAGCTTAGTATTGAATGCACAATAACAGGGTAGCTATGTTTATATATGGAACTAGGCCCAGCTTAATATAAAACACAATTTTATACAATTTATATAGTAGGGGGTCCCTGCTCCATCTCTCCACCAGCTTGGGGGTCCTTGGCCTGAAAAACGTTGAAGACCCCTGGTTTAAAGAACATATTTAAAAAGAGACAATCATGGTAGCATGTAATCACAAAGGTTTCAAATGGGTATTTACAGGTGCCTCAAACATGTTACCACCAAAATGTTCTAAAACCAGTTGCATGTGCAAAACATGTAAGCACATGAATTTAAATGTGAAATTCATCTGGTTTTATAGTGTTAAACTAAAACACATGTGAGCAGAAAGATTGTGGTTGTAATTAGTAAAAAAGAAAAGATAATTTGCAGGCCTGTTGCAGGACACAAACACTATAGCAAAATAAGATGCACTTCTTACCCATCCACTATACCTTGGCCTCTATACCAAACTTCCACCATACCGTTATTACTGTGATGCTGAACTGGTATATAAAGTGATTAAAGATTGTACAAAACACAAACTCAGGACTTTAACATTATAGTGATTTCTAAACAGTTGAAAATATGTCAGTCTGCTCTTCTGCCAAAGTTGAGTTTTTTTAAGGATTGCATTTCATGTGAATTTGGCGGTTATGTGCAGTCTTTATTTTGACTGAAATCTGCTCAGGGTCAGAGGGCACTCCTTCAGCCTAGCTGGGATCAGTATGTCCAGCTCAGGCCACAGCTGGGCCATCAAGTACTGGGATGGGGTGATGGGGCTAGAGCAGTTGGCCAGCATCCCCCTGTTTAAATGAATATCAATTGTGCCTTGCAGGCTGAGCTACCACCCCTCAATCACTCCAAGGCTCTGATTGGTTCATAGGAGAGTAACCTGCTAGAGGCCGGTGAAAGCTGCTATATCAGTGTCTATTCACTGACAACAATGAAGCTAAATAACTAATGAGTCCGTGCTGGTCGAGATGTCCTCCTTATTCTATTCTCAAAATAGCTTTGGACATGACCAGCAGCCTTCTGTGGGCCAAACGCTGGACCAGGGAATCTAAAGAATTGCAATGCTTTATTAAAAGCTCTATATTTTTTATAGCTTTTTTACCAAAGAAGATAGCGTTGGAGGATACAGAATAAAACATCTTGGATTTGGATTACTTTTGTATCATTGTGTTTTGATTTTTGAGGGTTCTAAGGGTAAGAAGCTTTAACATCCTGCCAGCTGGACTGAAGATAACCAAAATGAAACCAAGACTCCTTCTCATCTGCCTGGCATCCTTCTACTGTCTGGGTAAGTACAGTTTAGATTTAAAATCACAGTGTAGCTTAGTTCAGATGTATGAGTGAAGGATGGGAGCTGAATGAACAGGGATCAAGTTCAGAGAGCAGAAGATGTTGCTGGAGCCTGTACTGTTCCAGCTTTGACTTTGACTTTCAGTCAACTGCAACACATTTTCAAACTGAAATCCATAACCATCACCAACAACAGGTCCCTGCTCTCTATAAAACCTGCCACTAAGTTTAATCTTCTCTCTGTTCAACCAGTGCTTGTTATGACTGTATTATAATGCTTGAATTGTGGTTTCTACTCTGTTCTAATTAATAGTTCACAAATTATCAACAAGGAATGGATGTCATCTTAGTCCAGATGCAAGCTTTTGTCAATATTGACATGGGTGTGAATTGATTATCAATGCATAAATATGCACAAAATGCAAACTCACAGTGTTGGTAAATTTCTAGGTATTGACTTTAGCTTACCACAACCATAATTCCAATTACGCTTTCCTGAGCTTTTAGGCACATCTTGGGGCCTTCCTCGAAGGCAAGCTTGATGAAGTGAACCAAATGATAAGAATTTATTATCAGTTGACTATTTCTAAGATAAAGAATGAACACTCAACACAAATTGGGATTAAAATGTAAACATGCATCAAAGTCCATTTAAATCTCAAGCACTAAAGAATATTTGTTAACTTGGCCAGGGGATGGCTGTGGTCTAAAAATAGTTATCATAAGTATTAACAATTTAACTTGCATAAATATTAAATAATCCAATTGGCAGTTCAAACGGTTATCAACACGGTTAACCTGAACTAGGTAGTCAAGAAAGAGTAGTACAAAAATCAAAAATTAAATCAAGGTCCACTCAACTACTACTGGAAATTTTATTTAAACAGGCCGCATCCAAGGAAAGCTGTGAAGTGAAAATCAAAACTTCAGAAACTGTTTGTAATTAGGCTTTCACCTATTATACCTGCAGTAATGGTTTACATCTGAATGTTATTTTTCCAGTTTTAATAATGAATGATCATTACATAACCTTCGAAATAACTCACAGATTTAGATGGCAACAAAAATCTTTTATTCAAGAGACAACCAAACAGCTTTGCATTAGGGGAAAGCAGAGCAGACGGCGTTGGTGGCTCTGTGTTTAGGTCAGACAGCCGTGTGGGGTTAGAGTCAGTGACCTCTAACCTCTTGGAGGGGGTAGGGCTCTGAGTCATCATGGTCAGTGGAGCAGTTTGGGGAGGGGCAGACCAGGGACACAATAACCACCCCCCTACCCTAACCCCTCCTCCCTGAAGCCTGACTTGACCCTCGAACCCTCATCTACATAACACTGCCCTCAGTCGGCGCTTAGATTGAGACCTTATTAAAGATATAAGTATAAAAGGTAATCCCCCTGACAGCTGCCCATGACCGTGTCCTCAACAACCCCCAACCCATATATACTGACCTCACACACCCACACAGTGCCCAGGAAGGAATAGGCCAGCAGAAATACCCCTTGGTCTCATCTACAGCGGAGACACAAAGACCCTGTGGTGACTGGCATTCCCTGCAGTGTGAATGAAAACAGGCCAATGTCTCATCTGTAGAGAGTTTAGGCCAAAGCTAACAGGATTCAAAACATGCAGAGATATGATTATGAAGCTGATGTGACATTTTTTAGAGGGCCCTCATCCAACACTGAGCTGACTATATGAGGTGCTAATAAGCACATACTGCTTGAATGCTTTGAACCTTAATGAGTCAATTTACCATCTTTCAAAACTGTTCACTACTGCATTTGTACAGGCCTTAATGCCTTTTCTCCTTCCAGACAGGATGGATATGTCCATGTGTATAAATACTCATCTGTTTTACCAATAGTTATAGTATGATCATGACCAGTACATTTCCTGCACAATAAGTCGTTGTGCATGATCATCATATGTTTGACCATCAACAGCACCAAAACCATCAGACTACCATCCATCACAAGTTTTGTAGTTTTTGTAAAAACCTTCTCTGTAATGTTGGGTTGTAAATAGTATGTACTAACTGAGTTGACATAGTTTTTCTCAGAGTGAACAGAATAGGAACACTTAGCAGGAGCAGCAGTGACCACAATGACTGAACACCCCCTCTAGATGACAAATTGTATAAGAAGAAAATTAAAGGATAAACTGCCATGTTGCCATGAACAACACAGCAATCACCAAAACTAACCCCTAGCCCCCTCAAAAAAATAATAAAAAGTATAAAGATAAAAAAATATAAGATAAAAAAATATAAAGATAAAAATCTTTTTAATTGTTGATGTTATTAAAGTTAAATGGCAAATGGGGATGAAAACTCATGATAACAGATTGCTTTAGCCATTGGTGGAGTAGCACAATTTCTTGAAGAATTAAGTAGTAATATAACTGTGGAAACCGTCCCTAATGAGCTTAAATAAACCATAGACATCTGTCTCTCTACTACTGTTATTGTCCTGCTAGACTACAGTCTCATTTATCTAATGTGACCTCTAGTGATCTTGCAGCTGTTCTCAGTCTCTGACCAGTCCGATTGACAACATCACCTGGCTGCTCACTTCTCCACTCTGTATCTGTCCTACTCAGTCAGCTCATTCCTCCCTCACTGATTAAAACAGACCAATCCCAGTAACCGATTTTCCCATTACATTAAGGATTATTGATTATTGATCCACATTGTAAATGGGGACTCCTGTGTTTGGTCAGGGTTACAAATCAACCCCCCACCATTACAAATCAACCCCCCCTATCATATGCAGATGGGATGTCCTGGGCCCATTCACAGCATCAGTGTATGAAGATAGATAAGAGAGATTTATATTTAAACAAATATCATGATATAATTGAATATTCAGCTTTTAAAAAAGGTCACAATCAAGGAGAATGCAATGAAATTAGCAAACATTCTTTTTCGCTAAAGTACAAGATAAACCAGTGTGTAATTTGTGGTGATGTGCTTGAAGTGATCTGACAGAGACATTGTTTCACAGGCACGTTGGTGGGAGCACACGAGAAATGTAAAAAAAAAATCTCTCTGGCCTGTGACATAACAAATACTGGACTTTAGTGTGTGAGGGATCACTGCTGAGGTTGACATCCTGTTCGCATCATCATCACCAACACTTCACTAAACAGATGCAATTCCAGCCATCACATTAGAGAGGATAGTGTGATGTGTTCAATTTGGCTCTTGTAAGATGTAAGTATTGAAATGGTTCTTGATCAGAAAAGGTTCCCAATACATGTACTTTGAGGACAAAGGAGGAAGCGTTGGTTTTATGTCTGCCCACATATTCCCATTTTCCTGCCCAAACTCCATTATAAAGGGTTAATATGAGATATTGCACTACTTCATTCTAGTTGTCAGTCCTGTCTCAAATCTCTGCATTTCTACCAAGCTGTCCATAGAACAGAAATGATGAGAGAGGAGAGCAAAGATATTGATGAGAAGATTCTTATATAATCATCTCGACAATTTCTCTTTCTCTGTCCCTTTTTTATGGGGGCTGGACAGAAGCTTGTGAAGTTCATGTGCAGTAGTTTCACTGAACAATAGCAGTGGAGGGCTGGGATAGTACCACACACTGGACACAACCTACCCTTCCCACCCCTCACCCCCTCATCTACACATCCACCCTCCGCACCTCTGACTCTCCCATGACCTCTGAGGGGCTCGGGGTTGCAAGCACATGGTGCTATTGTTGGGGTTTCTGGACAGCCCCCCCCCCCCCCCCTCTCAAAAAAATGTCATTATAGTCCTACCCCTATAGTGAAAATGATTCCATCTCCAATGTTATGCACTTAATCACACCCCATGCAGTTTTGGCTTGTTGGAACTTGTATAGGATATATTTAACTCCTCCAGTCTGAAGTTGCCTTAAAGGTTGTTGTCTAACGTCCTTTGGTTTTTATACTGTTATCTTCCATCATTCATCCTGATCGAGAGAATCATTTGGAATTTGAGCTTTCACTCTAGAAACAAGACACATAGATAGATGGATGGATTGATTATATGGATAGATTATATGGCAATGGGTTGGGGCACAAATATCACAGGTTAGCTCAAAACTGGTATTGAGCTTATATGGTGCACCTGTACAATCTAATGTGATCTAATACAGGTAGATAGTCCTACTGGTGAAACAGCCCATTGATATGATATTATATACCACATTGTACAGAAAACCACCCAAGAAACAAAATTGAATTGACTGTTCTCTGACACAGTGTCAACAAAATGTGCATCAAAAATTATGAAATTATTGCAGGACTGTTTAAAAGGAGTAAATGAATTGTGTATTTAATGCACTTTCAACTCCATTCTCTGATAGTAAGGTTATTGGAATAGGATATGATGATACAATCCACTGGTGCAAATATAAAGAGAACCTCTCAGAAATTGTTTGTGCCTCCTTAAGTTGTGTTATGCTAAGTAATATTACCTTATCTTTGCTACATTACCGTATGTTGAGTTATGTTTAGCTGATGTCTTGTCATAATTGAGACTTGAGATCATCTAAAGCCTAGGTTATCATTTTGTATGAGTGGTCACTCTATCCTGTGCGTACTAGATGCCACATTATCTCTGGCCTTTTAGGCCTTATAGTAACCAACACTGTGTGTTTGATAATCATGGCCACATAATGCAATGCAAGTCTCCCCTTGGGAGCCCTGGATTTCATTACCAAGCCTGAAGAAGGGGAGGCTCAGGGGCTGCAGGGTTCTATCAGCCTGTCCAGACACAGCTGACCAGTAGATCCACAATCCCTTCTGCTGGCTGCATCTGCTGGTGGTGGAAGGGTAGGGGTTCCATTAGAAGGAGGACATGCTAATTTCTTAATGTAACACTTAAATGCAAATTACTTAACATAAGCACAGGGAAAATCTCTGCTGTATGTTAAAGCTGTGCTTGTGCCCTATCACTGTATTGTAAGTGACTTTAATTTGATAGACTTATTGATTCAGTCACTTTTCAACAAAGAGCTATCAACATGCTCAGTTCCAGAGAAACTATATTATTATTATAGATTATAACCATCTCTCTGGTTTGTAAATGCTTTGATACCTCAGCCCCTACTTTCTTTTGGGTCCATACCTCAGAAGAAAGTATTTCTGCTCAATGTAACTAGTGAGGGGGCATTTTATCTACTGATCTACATCATTTTCATGTGCTGAGGTTGGTGGAATCTATTGAAATGTTATTTTCTTACTTATCTCTGTATCCATGCAGATGTAGTTTAGTTTTTATCCTTGAGGTTCCTTCCTCCATAATGCTAGTTACCAGGTACCATGCAGGCTAAAAACACTTTTATGTATTTTGTTACTTTGGTTATAATAAAAAAAATCTGTGTGAATATATTAATGTATCCGGACAATTATGTTCAATAACTGAACATCACCTAGCATCAACTGGTCTCCACAGTGGAACTGAACTTAACTGGGAATAAAAAGACAGAAAACATCTGAAGTCAAGTTAATTTGTGGGATATTGTGCTTGATGGTGTCTGGACAACAATAAATGCTGTTTGTGTGGCAGGACAGGGTATATGTGTCTGAACAGATGCAAGACTCCATAGCGACAGAGATTGTCCAGGTTCAAGTCCAAGTACATTGTTACTGCTTCACAGCTGGGGAGGAAAGTGGTGGATGCCAGGGTTCAAGGCTCTTTGCATATGAGAGCATTAGCAACAGAAAAGACTGAAAGAAAACAGGGAAGACTGGGAGCGTCACCAAGGTCATGGAGGAGTGGGGACAAGGGTGACAAAGAGAGGTCTGGTGGCATGGGAAAGTCACCTCAGAGATGGATCTGAAAGGGTTGGAAGAGAAGGGAGGGGTCGGGGGATGCATAAGAAGGGCAGATGGTGCCCTTGGGTGCATGGTGGCTGATAGGAGATTTTACAGAGGTTACTGGGGATTGAGTGCAAATAAGCATTGTCACAATACTATTGTCACAAATGGTCCCAGCTTCAATGGAGGCTCTCTTAACTTGACCTCGGCAACCCTTGCCAGTCTTCTTCTCTCCAACTTGGCCATTGTCGTTTCCCTCTCTGTCTAGATGGTTTGCTGGTATTCAGCCTCCATTGAGGCTCTTCTTCAGTGAAAGAATTATAGGCTTCAAAATCAAATGCAGCATCAATCAAATTAGATGATTTTTGGTATTGAGTGAGGACAAACTGGTGAAGACTTCCCTGATGATTGGTGTTTGACCAAGATGACCATGCTATTGTCTATGGTACCATGGGATGTTTGTGTGTTTGAGGGGTTGAAGTTTTATGATCCACCATCATTTGTTTCGATGTATTGACAAAAACCTCAACAGTTCAAGGTTGCTCTCCCACGAATAAGTCATTCCACATTAACATGAAATCTGCCAACTATGCCATTTGTATCAAGTTCAGATTGAAGTCAGTTGTTTACAAGCCATATTTACGAGCTGTACTGAAATTACAGAAAGACTCCTGGCAATCTGTTAAAAAGCTAAAGATTCAGTGTGCAGGATTTAGGTGGAAGGGATCTATTGGTAGAAATTCCATTTTAAATAACCCAAGTGATGTTTTTCTTAGTATGTTATTGAGTAAATTGTACGAATTGTTGTTTTCTTAACCCTAGAATGGGCCCTTTATATATAAATGCTTTACATTTACATCAGCAGGGGTCCTCTCTACGAAGGACACCATGTTTTTTACATGTTGGCCTTCGTGTATTCAGCTGAAACATGCGACTTCTACCAACCACTAGATGTCACAAAATTGTACACACTGACCCTTTAATAAAGATCCGAGTTTGCTTGTGACATTTCAGACATTGTACCTTTCACAATATTTTTATCAAAAAGGTGTCTAAGATTAAATGTCTTTCTAAAACATGTTAGCTGAAAACTTGTTATTTTGAAGATGCATTTTGACACAGGAGTGGGAGTAATAGGGGTTCCCACCAATAAAGCGTAATTTGAAAGGTCCTCTGGTGATGTACATGTGATCATTTTAATCAAGCTCTTAACCTCTCTCTGATAACCCGTCTGTCTCTGTCTCCTGTCTGCAGGTGGCTGTCTGGCCTCAGAACTCTCTTTCCTGCTGGAGCCCAGTGATGTGATTGCAGTAAGAGATCAGCCTCTAATGCTTGACTGTGGGGTGCAGGGTGAGGAACCGATCATGGTGACGTGGCGTAAAAACGGTGTGCCTATACTCACAAGTCCACGGGTTCAGGTGCTGGGGAATGGCACACTGTTCATTCAGAGCTTCCAGAAACGAAGAGAGGGGAGCGATGCGGATATGGGCGAGTACGACTGTGCTGCCCAAAATCGCTATGGCATGCTGATCAGCCGCAAAGCCAAAGTTCTCTTGGCATGTAAGTGTCTGACAGTGCATCACAACACAATAAATAGTTGTATAACCATTGTGACATGCAAATTAATATGCTTTGGGAAAGGGTAATTAATACTCAGTGATGGGAGGAAAAAATGTCACTGCTTACCTATGTTTATATATATATGTGTGTGTGTGTGTGTGTGTGTGTGTGTGTGTGTGTGTGTGTGTGTGTGTGTGTGTGTGTGTGTGTGTGTGTGTGTGTGTGTGTGTGTGTGTGTGTGTAAGAAACTTTTTCTTATGATGTATAAGTGCGGGTCATTCAATCATGTGTTCAGAATCTGTCTGCACAAACTAAAAATGGCTCCGCAATTAAAACCCTGACGAGATAGAATCTACTAATTTACTCAAACACACTTTTTAGTTGTATCCCATTAAATCATAATTAAATGCAGAGGCCTGATCGATGTAAACTACATGGATGAATTAACATGAACCAGTTAGAAGATCCTTACTTTGAAGGTGTCACTGCTAACAGATTTTACACACTCCTCGTAATTTCCAGCAGCATGGTTAATGTCAGGAAACTGAATCTGCAGATACAGTTTGCCACTTTTTTCAAAGAGCTCATTGATTCCTGCCCATTGATTTAAATGTGTATTTCTCCATTGGACAGTGTTGAGGACAGAGTTTGAAAAAATGTAATGAAAAATTAAAATTGTAGAAACACAGCCAAGAATTTAGTCCCGTTTGAAGGTCAAGCTCCAAAGACACTGGATCCCTTTTGCATGCATGTCTTTGTCGACCTTCTGCAAAACTTATAGGTCCTAAAACTCCACAACCACAGTTTGTCAGGCAGAGCTTCTATTATAAATCTGTAGCCAAACTCAAACTGAAATGAAAACAAAATAACCGTATGATATCATAATTCTAATTATCAATCATTCTAATTGAGGGTTTAGGGGCAGATGATTTCTCACATTATATGAGAGAAATTGTGATTTGTGAATATGGGCTAAACAGATCAAATTTCATTTGAATTTGAACATCTCATTGGGGTAATTTTCGTAGAGATGACAAAGTTCCTCCAGAATCAGAGAAGACCTCATGCAGGTGTTTTTTACAGGCTTAATTGTGCCAACTACCACTAGTAGAATGATCATTGTGAGTAGAATTGGTCCTTTCTGTTATGTTACAATATCCATGTGCAGTATTTTCTTGACTGAAGCTGATCTTTGTGTCTTCTACTCTTTAGCTCTTCCTAAGTTCCACACCCACCCTGTGTCCATGGCTGTGGATGAGGGAAGCGTTGCTCGTTTCCAGTGTCAGATTAATGGGGTACCTGAGGCCAAGATCACCTGGGAGAGAGACAGAGTAACACTCAACACCACTGACAACAGGTAACACCATGCACACATACACTACAGTGTGGAACTCTGCACTGGTAAATAGGTATGTTAGAGCTTTACCCTGGGATGTTCAGGGTGAAAGCAACCTCCACGTAAACAAGCACAATTTCCCCTCAGAGCTAATGCATGCTAACCATGCTAATGATGTTGTGAGCTGAACATTCACTACCTCTCTGTCAAAAAAACAAACCAATGCTAGACTTGAAGAATCTCAGTGGACATCCTCAACACCCATACAACCTACTCCTACAACATGATCCAGATCTCCACAGTCTTTTTGATGTTTGTCTGCACCCTGAACTGATGAGAGGAATGAGTGATGGATAAATCCTCCTTTGTGCACTGACCTCCCCTCTCCTCCCTGTCCAGGTACACTCTGCTTCCAATGGGTATTCTCCAGGTGACAGGTGTGAGGCAGGTGGATGCTGGGATTTTCCGATGTGTCGCCACCAACCCGGCCAATACTCGCTACAGCCATGAGGCCATTCTCAATGTCACTGGTAGGTGGACACAGATGAAGCATGTTACATACAAGTGGTCAGAGAAGTGTCTTTGGAGTGAACAAGTTTAAGTGCTCTACTCACATAATTCTTCACTGTAGTACACCCCAGACTCCTCAACATTCTGGCTTTTACAACTAAAACCAAATTATATAAAATCACCAAAGCTGACAATTTTTATATATAATTGTTTTTAGTTTGTTTGGTATGAGGGAAAGGTCCGTCAGGCTTGTTTATAAACTGCAGATTGACACAAATGGTACACAAATGGTACACAATAAAACGCATCTAAATGTAATAAAAAATAATGTAGTGATATGGTAATAAAACCTTATTCACTTGTTTAGAAACATCTGATTCAGTCTAAGGGACATGCAATGCACACGTGCTTTCCAAAGCATTTTCAATAGTAATCTTATCAGCCGCTGTGTGACACAGAGTGAAAGTAGAATGGTGGAAGATAGACTGCAGAACCATACTACTCATCATCTTTGTCCCTGTTTATTTTTCATTTAATCCACATCACTCTGGTTCTTCCCTCTTTTTGCAGGTGGAGCTTCCAGACTCTACAAGGAGCCATTCATCTTGTCAGGACCTCAGAATCTAACCATCACTGTCCATCAGACGGCCATCTTGGAATGCATAGCCACTGGAAACCCAAGGCCCATAGTTTCCTGGAGCAGGCTAGGTACCCCTCTAATCACATTCATATGGTGAAAGGAGGATTATTTAATTGCAATCAGCATGCATTAACTTTTAACTCACTCTCTCTATTTCTGTATCCATCAGATGGGCGCTCCATTGGGGTGGAGGGTATCCAGGTTCTGGGTACAGGGAACCTGATGATCTCAGATGTTTCCTTGCAACATTCTGGTGTGTATGTGTGTGCTGCCAATCGGCCTGGCACCAGAATTAGACGCACAGCACTCGGCCGACTCGTGGTGCAAGGTGAGGACCAACAGAGATCACTGCACCAATTTTTTTTTGCAAAGCTTTTGATTCTCTTCTGGCTCGACTGTGGCCACATATTTTGGGGTATCTAACTTTAGAGATTAGGTGTTTTGTTTGCAAGGAACAGTTTTCCACAGCAATAACCAGCAGTTCAGAAATACAGAGAGATATGAATTTTCACAAATTATTGGCAAAGATAAAAAAAATTCTGTCAACATTTCATCTTAACATCAAATGGATCAAACTTTATACCTGTAACAGGTCTTCTTCTGGAAATTTATTCCACATCCATTATACTACGTTGTACATTGAAACTGCATCAATTCTGCTAGGGATATGCCTGGTGTCCACACTACTCCGGAGTTTTAGAGCTGATAAAACTAAGAAGTATGTGAGCAGTATCTTACAGTGACACAGTTGCTTGCATGGGTAGGAGATACCATTTTGCCATTCCTGCCTCCCATTTGTAGTCTAGCTCTTTCTGCACCTAACAATCAAATTTAGCCTGTTTACACCTGCACGCACATGCCCGGTGTACGTGAGCGGTCATGTGATGTGTGTTTTCAGGCTTGTTAGTATGGACAGGGATTAACACTGATATGGAGCCAAAAAGCTTGTGTAGACAGAAAGGGTTTTTGTTTGAAAACGCAGTAGTATGGATGCAGCCTGACAGTTTAGTATGGTCTTACACCAATTCTTGAAGAGGGATATTGTCCAAAAACTATAAATTTATAGTGCAGAGACTAGTAAATATCAGGAGTAACCTGAGAGACACTATTGTACGTGTGAGAGAAGGATGTAAACCTTCTGTAGCTTGGGATCTCATTGCTCTGGCTACTGCCATGGTACAGTAATAGGAACAGGAAGATGAGTTTAGCCCACCAACAAGTCTGAAGATGCCTCAGTTACACACTGTCTTGTTTGTGAAGATCATTATTACTACTGAGTAATTAACAGCATCTTCTTTAACCCGTCAACACAATGTAAAAGAAGACAGGAAAAATGTTCTATAATGTCTTTAAGTTGTTAGAAGAACTATTTTCCCTTTTGACAAAGCAAGCCTAATAAATATAAAATTTTACATAAACGTGAAGATTGTCAGATAATCACAAAAAAAAAGAAACAGATGCTCTGGCAAATGTGCAGGCATTGTTGCAACCTTTGTTTAATATAGTATCCTGCATGTGTGTGTGTGTGCAATTGACCGTATTAACTGGCAGTGGTGATGAAGGGAGCGGGTGGAAAGGGTCAATACCAGAGCTGTCTTCTCACCTTTGCCCCTGGCTGTTTAGTGGGGGTGGAGGCCGGGAGCCTATGCTAGTTGTGTGGTGACACTGATGATGGGAGACCCCTCCCCACCTTCTTTGCACATATGCACACCCCTTCCAGTTCCTTTCTCACAAAAAAGGCTAACACCAGTGATCAGCTATGTGTGTGGGTGTGAGTGTGTGTGTGGGGGGGGTGGTAGCTCCCTATGACCTGGATTCATCCATCATCCTATAGATGTCCATATACTCAGGGCACTTTTTCTTTTGTTTCTCACTGTCATTTGCTGTGTCTTAACTGGTTGTCCTGAAACCTGCTCAGTTAGCAGCTTGCAGATTTATGGAGCGTCCCTGGTTTCTCTGTACGATGAAATTTGTTCCTGTAAGTCATGGGAGTGAAACCTGATTTGCTACAAATGCTAAAAACCTACATTGTACGTGTCCGCAAACACACTCAGTTTGTACAGACAGAGATACAGTGAAGATGAGAGTGAGGGAATTAATGGTGCTTGTATCTTAATCCATCAATACCATTCACACATGTTATAATATAAGATAAGATAAGAAGTTAAAGGTGTGTTTCTTCATTGAGGTATTTGTATTTTTACTGAAGTGAAGGGCCTGAGTACTTCTTTTCCCACTGTTAATAAACATGGACCCATAGGAAACCTTTAAGTGGTAATCCATGAACTCATATTTGGGGTATTTGTAAGAAACAGGAAAATGTTATAATCAAAGCATAACATTGCACAAGCATAAATATGTGAAATGTAATAAGTCATCAGAGTTACAGGTAGAACTGTTTCGGTCTGAATTAAAAATATAATATACATTATATTTATTAGGTAATGATTTATATTAAACTGGAAAAAATCATCCAAATCCCTGACTCTGAATTTTAATCTCAGAGAATTTACAGTGGGCTAGGAGGACATTTTATTCTGGATCCTCTACAATTATGACTTACTGACTGAGTAATTCTCACGACAGTTCCAAGTGCTTTACAAGTCACACATTCACACAATACTACCAAACAGTATACTGTGGTGCTTCTTGACCACCTGAACCACAGCCCTGATATATGAATCAAAGACAAAAAGAATGGACTGACGTTTATTATATTAGATGTCTTTTAATCTCAGTGAAATCAATATACATTCATATTCGTAATTCAGCTTTCCTTCAATTCTAGGTTTATCTGACCACATCAATCAATACTACCTGCTGTCACACACTCAGTGATTGGCAGTGTCTCAGGTGTATGAGAGGAGAGGAGGCACTGATCTCTAATATATTCATCAATTTATTGATCAGTTTGCTCTGGTTTTGGGGTTGGGGGAGAAAAAAGCCCTTTATGCTTTGGTCATCTGGTAACATGACCACCCACAATGTGGTTAAAGCGTCCTCATTATTCTGCAGTGGAGCATCCAAAACTAGATCCTATTGATAGATCATGTCAAAAGAACCCATGGTAGATCCAGTTGTATCAAAAAAAGAATGTAATATAATAATTGTGCACACATAACAGTGTATCGTGTTGAGGTCACAGAAGTCTAAGTACAGTTTCACTGTTGAGTTTTCTATATACAAATGTACTGGAATGGACACAAAAATAACAATCAGTAAAGCTTCTAGTGATTACATTTGTGCACAAGTTAATTTTTTTTTGCTCTTTAACAAACTTATATTTCCATAGATTGAACAAAAAATGCACGACATACAACCACAGAATTATTTCGGATTATACTGTGATTAGTACTGGCCCTTAGTGAGTCCCCAGTAAATTAGAAGGACAGAATAGACCAAATGTAATTTGAAATAGAAAAACACCTTACTATTAAATTGGTTTTGAAACACTTGGACGCATGAAGATAAAAGGTTTATAGTTAATTTTGAAAACAAAAATCTCTGGTTTCATTAGTCTTTAGTAAGAGTATTGACCTACAATACAGTTTTAACAGCTTGAGGTTCAAATATACAGAGGCAAGATGACTCATAGTGAAGGTGGATGTTTTTATTTTTCATCTGGAGTCAAGTTCAGTGGGTATCAGTGACTGGCTGCCGGCTGTGTTTCAGTGTGAAGGTTAGAGTCTTTCTCTGTGGTCACGATCATGACCATGGCCAGAGGGACAAAGAGCACAAAATGTAGAGACGGTCACTTCAGGGCACAAGGTGCAGAAGGGGGATGCAAACAGAAAGGGAAAGGAGATGACGAATGACTGGCAACCTCTGACCTCTGACCCTTGACCTTGACAGGAGGATTCAGAGTGTGTCTATGGAAACAGTTGGAGGGAGGGAGGAGGTTCTGAAGTCACAACAGACACATGGGGAGGTGGAGGGAAAAGGAGGCATGGTCTCAGGGTTAATTAAGGAGGGCTTGAAGATGGATAGGATCCCAGCGGATGGGTGAGGGCAACCATGGTGTCACCATGTAGAGATACACTCAAAGGGTGACCAGCCATTTTGGAGAATGCTTTGACTGCAACAAATATTTTGTCCACATGTTTTCCAGACAAGAGGAGCTGCAGATCTTCATGTTTTATGTATATCAGGACCAAAGTATCACACACTAAGCAACATTACCTCTTTCCCAAATGTGTTGGCAAAAATATACAAACGTCATATCTCATTCACTGCAGAGTTTAGTTTTTTCATCAATAGAATGCTCTGTATATTTATATGTCAAAATAAACAGATTAACACAAATGTATGAATTATGATAATAAAGGGTGTTTATCACTTTGACAGGAATTCAGAATGCGAGAACAGATCACTCTATGCTGAAAAGTAAAACCACATTTACAGAAGTGATGTGCTAAAGTACAGATGATGGTTGAGAGTGAACAAAATAAATTTGTAACAATTTTAGTTTGAATTGAGATTTTACTTACATATTATATAAATTATGCATTCTTGTTTCTAAAACCACTCAGTAGTATAAATAAGGCTCCAACAATTTCTAGAATAGTACCAAATCACGCAGTATTCTTTTTTTGCTATAGTATATTATTATTATATATTATCTATCTTTTATGTGTTTATTTAGGTACATCTAATGCTCATACTTCTGAACTTGTGCTTGGGTGACAATTGAGTGACACAACTGAGTGACCAAAATATGATGCTCAGTTTTATGATTCAAATAAAACATTGAGGTTGAAAATCTATCTATGATCATTGAATATCTCAGCAGGGGACAGAAGCCCCCATAACAGGCTGCAGACAATAGGAGCTAATAAGATATAATAAGATGTGTGAGGCACAGGGAAAGCCAAGGTCAACAGAATCACTGATCAATATTGAGTATAGATCGGTTGATAAACGGTCAGCTGAGGACGCCTGATACCTTCTAGCATGGTGGTGGGATGACTGAACAGATGAAGGGGTGGACAGCTACATAATGAATACCCCCCCCCCCCCCCCCCCCCCCCCCCTCACACACACACACGTACTCACACACACACACACACACGCACACACAGAGACAGAGAGCACATAATCTGATTTTAAAATGGTGGAACTGAACACTGAACAAACATCCTACTGGGATCATTTACTACAAACATATACTTTTATTACTGCTGACCACAGCTGACATCATGTAATGCTTTACATACAGTTTATGGAAGTTTAACCATCTCTCTTTATATTAATTTTAGTTTTGAAGGGTTTCATGAAAATCCAGAAACTTCAACTTTATAAGATAATAAGATGGTCAATTCAGTTTGCATTTGAAACTACAAATAAAATAATGTCATAATAATACCACTAAAATCATACAGCTCAAACAATTAAAGTTCACCATCACTGAACAAGGTATATTTAACAGTGCGTAACCATAGCATGAGTCTCACTGCTTTTTACCATGTTACCAGTTCTCACCAAGGATACTAATTCAACCATGGTTCAAAATAAACAAACAGATAGATAGATAGATAGATATATAGATAGATATATAGATAGATAGATAGATAGATAGATAGATAGATGGATAGATGAATGCATAAATAAACCTATTATTACCTTTTATAATTATTATCCCATTTTCCTCTCTGCTCCTACTCAGCTCCCCCAGAGTTCCTGCAGTGGCCGCAGTCTGTGTCCAAACCAGCAGGGGGCAGTGTTGTTTTCAGCTGTGTGTCCCAGGGTGTCCCGGAGCCTCACCTCATCTGGCTGAAGAACGGCAAGGTCCTGTTGCCTGGAAACAATGTCAAGCTGACCAATAACAACAGGTAGATCTTTAAAATCAAAAACTTCGAGAAACATGGAAAGTCTAAATCGACTTGACTGAGTCAGTGACAGTATCATAGCATTTGAGGAACATCTTGATTAGAAATTTAACAATCATAGCAACGCAAAGACAGAGGCATCAGAGTACTGTGTTGTTGTTGAACTGGATTATGTCATGACAGGCAAAGTCTGTAAAAAACAACATCTGTGTTAGTCAACTCTCACTATATAAATTAGCTTTTTTTCATATCTGAATTTCACAGTTTTACCACATGGTGGCAGTACTGCAGAGAATATGTTACTTAGCCTGTTGGACTCTGAATGTCTTCTGATGATCTCTTTGTGGTCTGCTATTGAACATATATTACAGCCCACAGTTCATTTGCAATGTTATATGGACATTGTAGTTTAACTCTTGAACAAACGATATTGCTGTGTCGGAGAAAAAAACTGTATAGAAGAGGTGTGCTCATCTTATCCTGAAGGAGACAGTTACAGACACAGTCCAGGGATTCATCAATATCGTATTTTTGTCTTCTACTTTACTTTATCATTTTTGAATATGTTCCTAGAAAACGATGCAGCGTTGGCAAGTTTTAATATGTTCAGCTTCAACAAATAGTGAATTTTCCCTTTAAATTCCTCACATGTTTTTTATTTCAGTAAAGGTTCAAATGGTCAAATATTCAACTAGATATCAAAGATTGGAGAGTTCCATGTCAAGTCCATAAATTGAAAACAGCATCAGAAAATGTTTTCTTTTTCCTCCACCATGAATCATCTCATGACCTCTCAGATTTATCAGGCATCCTTAATAAACTGTATATAAAACTGGAGTTGGTCAAATCTGCTCCACCTGCAACCGCAACAGTAATAATAATATGCTACTCATACATCAATGCTTTAATATGAATCAAGTTATTATATCATGCATAATAATACATCAGTCAAACTGACCCAACCTGTATTTTAATGTTAATGCTTATGTTGTATTTATATTTTTAATTATTTGTGAGGAGCAATGAAGTAATGTGTTGTAAACTGAACTGTTGGTTGTTTGTGCAGCACTCTGGCTCTGACCCGGATCAGTTCAGAGGATGAGGCCATTTACCAGTGCATCGCAGAGAACAGTGCCGGGACCAACCAGGCCAGCGCACGTTTGGCTGTGGTCCAGAGTAAAGACCTACCTGCTGCCCCCGAGGGCTTCAAAGTCAGCGTCCTGTCCACAAATGCCCTACAGATAACATGGAGCCAACCGCCCTCCGACGTGACTGACAGCATCATTGGTTATGTTCTGCACATCCGCAAGACAGGAGGTGAGTGTCTGCACACACACAGTCTACTGTGAAATATCAATCGTACTTCAAATTGGAAAGTAACATTACATAATTATAAAAAAAACTTACTGTATGTGGGCGTGTGATTCAGAGCCTGACAGTCTGGAGCTGCAGGAAGCTATAAGTAAAGGCAAATTCCAACATGACATTACCAACCTGGAACCAGCCACCACTTACTCCCTCTACCTGAAGGCCTACTCTCCTCTGGGAGCCAGCCAGCAGTCCCACACTTTGGTGGCTACAACACTAGGTGGAGGTAAGAACATGACACACAATTATTAATAGTAAATATGACACAGAAAGCTATCCGTTATATTTTTAAATGACTGGGTCAAACATTTTAACGCATGTCTACATCAGCATGTGCCGTACTATTAGACATGTCAACATTCAGGCTCATATGTCACATGATCTTGTGCAACAGTCACATTGACGTGTCTGACAGGAATCTAAGTGGATTAGATTGACTAAGAACTCCTAGAAAATGATTCTGTGTTGAGTAATGAATTTTAATATGAGGCCTCAGTAGAGTGCGAGCTAAAGTTTTGTAGAGTTAGTTATCATGAAAGTGATAGAAGATTCAAACTGTAACTATTTAAACATACGTAATGTATGAAATTGATGTGTTAAGGTTGATAGAAACTGGTGGGAAATATTGTACCTAATCATGGCCTGGTCAGCCTTGAGTGATGTAAAAATGGGTTTCTTGTGTACGATGTGTTATTTTTGTCCAAGTTATGTTGTGCTTTTCTGCATTCTGCATTCTTTAACAAAAATTCCAGACTGTTGGAAACCTTTTGTGATTTCCATCTGATGGTTAAAATGTCCATAATGCAACCATTGAAGTAATGCAGATTCAATTAACCCAAAAAAGTATATCAAGTTTATAAGTCTGTTTATCGATGAACAATTACTGTAGTGCAGTTAACTGATTCAATTGTAAAATATTTCTTAAGCTTTCGCTGCCTGATTTGTGCTTTTTATGTTCGGCTGTCGTTCATCCTCTCCTGGGAGGACAGTTAGGTTTGTTTGTATCATTCCTCTCTATTTTCTATCTTTGCTCTCTACACAGTGCCAACCCCTCCCACCTTCTTCACCAAGGTGGTGAATTCCAGTGCTGTGCAGGTCCTCTGGGAGCTGCCCAGTAAGGCTGGCAAGGCTGAGGGCTTCAGGTTGTCCTACCGCAAGGTCCCCAATGCTGACTTCCAGGGACCCATCCAGCTGCCCTGTCACATTAATTCCCAAACCATCTCAAACATGGGTGAGTCGGTGGTTGTGTGTAGCTGCATCAGAATATGTGATTATATTATGAAATCCTCTGGTCCTTCTCCCAATAATCTATTTGAACTATACAGCAGGTTAGAAAACACCAGAATCAAAGAGTCCCATATGGAAAAAGAAAGAGACTAAACCATAAATTATGAAGTGTAGGGTATTTAATTTTATGTATAATCTAAAACAAAGTGGTCATAGACTGCAGTAGAATACAGGCACCAAAGTACAACCTCAGTGTAACAAATCCAAGTACACCTGTGATGTCCTACTTCTAGTTCTATATTCTGTTTCATGATGTGGTTGAATATTATTTCATATATTTTATGTTGTTTCAGAACCGGGTGCAGTGTATGAAATCAAACTGGTGGCCTACAATGGAAATGGGGAGAGTGATTGTTCCAAGAGACTGGTATCACTGGGAGAGGAAGGAGCCAGCGACCCAAACACTGGTGAGTAGGACCACACAGTGTCCAGGAAGAGCTTTCAGCATGTGCTCCAACTGCACCTGCAACATGAAAGGATGGTCATATTTGAATTAGTAAATCCACATTTGCTAATTCTTGCAACATGTTTTATCAGAGACCTGCATGTTGGGAAAAATATTCAACTTTTGATTTCCCTAAATATCTTTTTTCAAATCTCTGTCCTGAAAGAGGTTTCAGACTTGTAGCCCCTCTGTATGTGCCAGGATGTAGGATTAACAGTTTAGCTCTTTTCCATCAGTAGCATGTTCCGCATTAGTATTATGTTTGTTTCCAGGTGGGGACAGTCTGTGTCAGTGCAGGGATGGAGAGGCCTCTCTGGGCAGCATCATCATTGGCATCCATATTGGCACCGCCTGCATCATCTTCTGCGTTCTATTTCTCGTGTTTGGATACCGTCGCAGGTAAATCTTACTGCACTCTACATCCTATCTCTTGTTAAATTGTACTGAATTATAATCCCACATTAATTATCCTCCAGCTATGTTGTAAACTGTAAACAGTCAAACAGAATATGTATTTGTAATTCGAACCTGTTTGCAGCTTTGTTTGCAGTAAAGGAACTCAGGACAGCTGGTCTGTCCCGAGGAACAACACAGGACACATCGGAAACCTTAAAGATGAAGCAAACTGCTCCAGGATGGAGTCAGTGCCTGAGGTAGTCACTCAGAATATGCTGCTTGTTCGAATTTATTCAAACATTTCATTTATCTTTCATTTTTTCTTTGAGTAGAGACTTGAAAACATTTTATTTGTCGTTTTGTTCTATGGTAATTTAAGCGAACACACTGTGAGTAAATAAAAGTACTCTTCACAGTGGCACAGTGGCTAGACAGAGGAAATCTCATATATAAATACTATACTTGAATGATGTCTGACCCCTGGTCTTTCTTCTCTCCTGTCTCCTCCTGTCTTGCTGTTGTGCCTCTTCTTGTGAGCAGGTGGTCTGTCCAGCGCAGTGCCAGGTCATCATTGAGCAGCAGTCATCAGGTTTACCTGGCATGGGCCCTGGCTAACACTGGTCAATGGTAGCAACGTTAATGCCCCCACACAAACCCCTGACCCCACCCCACTCCTGATCTTTTATAGAGGCCAGTCATAGGTTTAGTCTCCCCAAAGCCTGCTGCTGATAACCTAAGAGTAACCTACACAAAATTATAACAGAATACTGTGACAAAGCTAAGATACTGGTCCTTTGCCACTTCCCCCAATTCCCCAGCCCTACCTTGAACCAAAGCCTGTTTGTTGCCTTTATTGCCTGTGCATGTGCACATGTGCATGTTGAAAAAAGCCTTCAGAAAGCATTGCCACTCCAGATCAGGCCCAGTCATATTCTTTCAGTGTGTAAACCATCAACACTCATGTCACCTTCCCAGTGGGAGTCTGTTCCATAACCAAAATATTATATTTCTCAGATTTCCCCTCGTAGTCTGACATGTGAAGATGTGCACTGTGGTCTTTAAACCCCATATTAATCCTAATATTTTGTCCTGACTGGCTAATATCAGCCAATCTATTCTGACAGAACTCTTGACTTTGCCTTCAGTTACTCTGCAAAAAGAAAAGGAAGAAACATAGCGGCCTTTGCGAAAGCCTTAGAGAGGTGGTCTGATAAGAAATGACCAAACAAGCCATTTAGAAGAAACACATTCTTTTCTTAAATTTTCCAAAGAAAGCTACCTCAGTCTGACGAGAATGTGTGAGCAATAGTTTAGGCCAGTGTTAGCCTGTTGATGCTGCTTGTGCCCAGCCTACCTCAACCAAAAAAACCTTTCCCTAAAGCTAGTTCCGTGACCAGTGCCAATGCCAGGGTTCCGTGCCAGCTGCCAACCAGGCCAGTCCAGAAAGAGCCTTCCAGGATGACTACCATGGAGAGTATAACCGTAGCAGTGCCTGAACTCCACTGCCATAAACCTCAGCCTTACTCTACCAGAGATTTACATGAGACCAAACAACCTCCTGCTCAAGCCAGGTCACCATTTGTTTCCATCAAGATATTCTGGTGGAAATCTTTGATCTGATATCATAGCTCTGTTATGTGGTTATCCAAGGCTTTCAAATAACCACAACTGTTCATCTCCAAAAAACATGATTGTGAAGAGGATATACTGAATGGAACATAATGACGAAGACTGTAGTGAACATTAAAGCCATGCAGTCCATGTTTTCTATGAAGTCCATCGCAGAAAATAAGTTCAGACGAACAGGTTTTTCCTGCACCAGCCAGACTGTTGGGCGTCATGCTGCCAAGTTTACTCTTCAGATGCCAAATTGGTCACCCTGGGACCTCAATGACGCTGAGTTGGCAGCAAAAGTTTCATGGTGATACTTGCCTGAATGCACGGACAAGGCTTATGTCTCACCATGTCAGCCTATCCAAAAGTTCTTCTATGAAAACCAAGGTGAATGATACCCAAAGATGTAAACATTTTGATGGTTTTTTTTTATTTTCCTTTAAAATGTTATTTTAAGAGAGAATACATTTACTTACTTTTTGGACTGTTTCTGTTTGAAAGGTGTCACCTTTGTGTAATGTGCTGTAACTGAACCCAGGCCAAAAAAAATGTACTACATAATTTCATTTCCTTTCCTTTCATGTGCTTTAGTTTGGATGTAATGCCAGGTGCACACCTTCGACTTGGAACTGTATTTTGTTAATTTTTACCTTTAAAGTGACCAAATGAAGATGTCATATATTTTAAAAAGACTTTATGTCAATATTATAAGAATAAATGCTTTCTTTTTTATAGTTGTTTCAACTATTTAGCTTTTATCTCTAAGAAAAGTGTTACCAAATACGTCTTAACTTTTACATTCACAGCCTTAACCTTTTCACCTCCTCATAACCAAAGCACAGAAACATGCTTGTGAGTGTGAGAAAATATTGTATGTGTGTGAAGAGCTAACAATAGGTCAACCTTGAGGACAGCAGCTTCGAGAGGGAACTACACATTTAGATTTAAAGTTCATCACAAAGAAAACACTCAAAGTCTCGCTGGAATATATTCCATGTTCTAGTTTTTGATTTTTAGATTACACCACGGCCCAGCATTATTTAAGTGTGTTCTTACTGTCATCTTTTTATCAATGTCCAATTCGTGAGTTATTCCAAACTTCCTTCTACTTTCAGTGAGCAATGAGATACTTTTAAATGGAAGTTAAAACTGGCTGGGATTTCAGATTGAATTTAAATAAATGAATTGCCTCTTATTATATGACTAACGCAGCTCATACAGTGTTTTATGGATGCAAAGTGTGTGATGCCTCAAGCTTTAATGTTCCTCAAGGTTTACCTTCACCCTTTATGAGTGTTAAGGTTTATTCAAAGCAAAACTGTATAATACTCATAAACTTCCTTTCTTACTCAACTGAAAGCTGATAAGCCAATGTGATGCCAAAAAGTGTAATTGATATGGAAGACCTTTTTGTAGTGTGAAGTGTGTAGTTGTTAGACTAGTTTCTAAATGGAAAGCATCTGTACATTTTGTTTGAACCATTGATTTGTTTATCTCTTTTCATTTGAGTCTTTTGTTCTTCCTGCTGAGCACACGAGAATTTGCCAAAACAAATGTTTTGTTTTGGAAGTTTCTGTTGTTATTATTAATATTATTAGATCTGATGAAATTAATTATGTTGATTTCAAATGTTTTCTTGTTAAGGATGCTACGAAAGTGTTTAGGATGCTTTGTGATGGTCTTTGAGCTTGAGATTTCCAGAGACTACATTTTTAACCCAAACTTGCTCTCTTCCTCAAAGAGCAAGTAACTAGTAAACAAAGAACTACAAAAAAGAAAAAAATGTATAGGAAAGTAGAAAGTGGCTGCTAGTACCAGCGAGAAACAAAGCTTTAATGATGACAAGTGCTTCTACGTTCTTTAAGCTTCCCACTGGTGTTTTGTAGCCAACTGCAAAACTAAAGCTTTACCCTGTTGAGACTGAGGCCCTGTCCTTGGTCTTTAGCCAAAATGAGAAGGTATGGAGGACTCACTGGTAGGTCACAGCGGAAAACAGAGACCAATCTGTGACTTGCAAGGTTTTCACTTTAAATTTATCATAACATTTATTTCCCTTTTACATTCACTAACTTAAATATCATTAATACACCTCATTTTGTTTAACCATTTTACAGAGGTTTGTCTGTCACCAGCCCTCTACTTTTGCATTGAAATACATTTCTCTAGCTTGACATCAGGCAGCAACACTGAAAATTTACTGTAACTTCTGAAATAAGGAATCATATTGTTTTTCTCAACTGCTCAACAATTCACAAGGAAACAAGAAGTAGATTATACATAATTTAATACAATTACTACAGTCTTACCTTGCATGGTGTGAGCAGGAGTAGTGATGGCAAATGCATATCCTCAGAGAGATATTGCTAATTGAGTTACTGGCATTAATTTGTTTACTGACTATTCTTCTCTTCTTAGAAGAACATAGTGTAACATCAGTTACACTATGTTCTTTAATCCTGTTAATTGCCACCTATTGCTCTTTATGTTCAGCAAATGTTAAATTAATTCACTTAAGAAAAGTATATTAAAAATGTTTTAATATAATTCAGTATAGTAGAAGTATCATTTCTACTTTTGATTGCAAGATACCATGTGAAGTAATAGGCAAAATATACTGTCTTGTGATTTGTTTGAGCTTAGTCTGTATTCATTTATTCAGCCTGAGGATTCCCTCTATAAGTCCTTAAGTTGTTAAGCAAATTTTCAAACTGCCAAACTCATATAACAAAATGATTATTTATAGTCATTTAGTTCAGATAATGTGTCCATAAGCAGCCTAGTCTTGTAGAGTTAAAACAAATGATAATTAGCATAGGACAAACACTATTTTTAAACGAATATGTGGTATATTATTTTTAATCCAAATAAAACAATTAATATTCATAATTTAATTTACCTAAGTGTCTGCTAACTGTTTTCATTTAGTGATTTCCTCTTAAACAGCTTGGTCTCTGTATGTATATAGACTGTCTTAGCTTTTCTCCTTCCTTCAACACATTCCAACATGCCTAAGACCAAATAAAAACCTTTTGTTTAACTCATGTCTCTTTGTTTATTTTCACCGTATTGTCCATATAGATAATTTGGCTCCCAAAACACAGGCTCCCTTATGGTTCCTAGAATCTCTAAGAGTAGAATGGGAGGTAGAGCCGTCAGCTATCAGGCTCCTCTCCTGGGGAACCAGTTCCCACTGTGGGTTCGGGAGGCAGACACCATCTCTACATTTAAGGTGAAACTAAAAACGTTCCAACAAGAACAATCATTAATATTAATATTATAAAATGTGTTTCAAAACGGTTCCTGATCCCCAGATCTTTGGCAGGCAATACATTATAGTTAATGATGTTGTTATCTAGCACAACCATGATTCCTAGTCAATGCAAGAAGATTTGCTTTGGAAAGTGGTGGCTCTTCAGTTCAGTTAATTTTCTGCAGCCACGTGTTTGATGACTTTGCTAAATCGATGTCTTTAATATGTATTGACTTTGGTATTGAAGTTTTAGTTGGGGACTTTAACATCCATGTAGACAATCCCCAGGACAGAGGCAGTTGTATGACACAATTTCATCCTCTCAATTAGAGAAACTTCTAGGGCATTATACAAACATCTGTAATTCACCTCATGTTGCCTTGATAGTCTACCATCATGCTTCTTCAAAAACATTTCTTCACCTCAGCTATTCGTCTTATTGTCAATATATCCTTTCTCTCAGGTTTATTCCCACATGCCCTCTAAACTGCAGCCCCTCTCAAAAAAGAATAGTCTAGGCACATCAGTAATGAACAATTCCAATGCCATCCACATAAACACAGATATTGGCTAAGTCTTAGTATTACCGGACCTCAGTGCTGCATTTGTCACAGGTAATAACACATCTGAGAGAATAACATGTGGAATTCCTCAAGGCTCCATTTAAGGGCCTCTTCTGTTCAATGTCTACCTGCTCCCACTTGCTCAGATTATGAAAAACAAAAAAATATGTTACCACAATTATGCAGAGGATACAAATTTTCATAACCATACCACCAGGGCGCTATTGCCCAATATAAATATTAACTAAGTGCATTGAACAAATCAATGACTGGATTAGTTTGGTTTTTCTTTAGTAAAACCAAAATAAAAGTAATTTATATTGGCGGAAGGGGAGAATGATTAAAAGTCAGCACTCAGCTTGAATCTAAAGTTAAAGATCACAGACCAGGCAAGGTGTATAGTCATGGACTCAGACCTTAATTTTAACAGCCACATGAATGCAATTAAAAAGTAAGCTTATTACCACCTTAAAAACATATTGAGGATTAAAGGATTTGTGTCTCAGCAGGACTTGGAAAAAGTAATCCATGCATTTATCTTCAGTCGACTTGACTATTGTAATGGCCTGTTCACGGGTCTCTCTAAAACCTCATTCAGAAAGCTGCCGTTGATTCAAAATGATTGTGTCCTCACTAACACCAGCAAAGTGGATCATATCACTCTAGTGCTGATATCTTTACGTTGACTCCCTTTCTGTCAAAGAAATTACTTCAAATTCCTGCAGTTGGTTTATAAAGCACTGAACATTTTAGGGCAAATATATATTTCTGATCTATTGCTACATTATTAGCGATCCAGATCCCTCAGGTCGTCTGGAACAGGTTCTGCTTTCTGTCCCAAGAATCAAAACTAAACATGGAGAGGAAGCAGAACAAGCTCCCAGAGACCTGAAGGTCCACCACAACTCTTCTGTTAAATCAGTGCTGAAGACTTAACCTGTTTGCCCCTGCCTTTCATTAAATCTAACACTGCAAACTTACTTTCACTCTTTATATTTTGTTCTTATTTTTCCTTTTAAAAGGCTTCTTTTTATGTTGTCATATGTTGCTTTTACAATTTGTCATAATCCCTTTTTAAATTGTATGGAAAACACTTTGAATTGCCTTGCGGTTGAAATATGCTGCACAAATAAACTTGCCTTGCCTAGAATTAAACGTCTCTTAACTTTGATAAACAGCTTAGTAGTGTTGTGAAGGCTCATTTTTATCAGGTTGAGCAAGTAACAGTCATCCATGCTTTCAACACCCTGTACATGGAGTTGACCAATTCCACCCTCTGTTCAAATTCTGACGAGAGACTTGTTCTACAAAAACTGGTACAAAACGTCAATAAATAACTTCTTTATATATGTATATATCTACTTTCTTCTGATTCCACTATCTAGTCCCAGGTCACTCATGCTTTCTTAACAACTCCTCCACTCTCATTTTCAAACACTTTCAAGCACTATTTCTCTTTTGGTGTCCCCAAGCTCTAGGGGGAATAGGATAGGATGTCCCACATGACATCGTATCCTATTATTAGTATTTTCTCTATGTTTTATAAAGTCTTACTCTAAATTTTTATCTGGCTTTTCGGTCAGTTTGAGTTTGTGTCCTGATGTAATACATACAACTGGTCACAAATGAGGATATTTTACAGTAGATTTTTATTGAGCAAATATAAGAATCTGTTTAATGCTTAACATCACACCTGCTTGCACTAAGATAATAATAATGCTGGTATAGGAACATCAGTTCTTCTGCTTATTCATGCAATTCTCTAATCAGGCAATCATGAGGCAGCACTGATATTCATCAAATCCTGCAGGTGAAGGTCAGATGTAGACTAGGAGCTTTAGTTAAGGTTCACATCAAACATCAGATTTTCACACACAACACATCTCTGGAGTTCAGAGCTCAGGATATAGAGTGGGTCGTCAACTATCCAGAGTGACAGTGGTTTGATCCCAGTCTACAACTGGTTTCATGAACATGACAGTGAGTTCAATGAACATCAGTGACCTTCGCAGTCACCAGATGTCAGTCTAGTAGAACAGTAGATTTGCAGCTAGAATGTGCAGCTCACAAATCTACGGATATGATGTGATACAGTTGTGTCATCTCGTGTGCTTTTCAAGTGTATAAATTAGATATAAATTGCACATTTGTTATTCATATATATGCATAAGTGACAAGCATTTATTTGTTGACAGTTACAATATACAATGAGTTTAATTCTGGCCAAGTGTCAACTTGGTACATATAGATTTAAAGGTGAAATATTTACTTTTGTCTTTAGTAATGACTTTGTCCTACTTCCTATTGTATTCTATACAATAAATACTATCAGTCAGTGACAGACAGCCATGCAGTGAAACAACAAGTATCCAGCCAGCAGTCTTTGTCTTCTCTCGTAGGTAGTGGTAACACAGACTATCAAAGCTTAAGGTAAACATTGTTGGACATTCTTTATGTACTCTTTTCTGACAATGAAATAATGAGATAGACATCAATTTCATATCTGTATGTGGTTAGCGTAGAAATGCTCAGTAAATACTTCTTAGTATAGACAACACAGAGGGTACATCTATTAACAGGCACTCTGTTGAGACTCTGTTGAGGCCTCTGTTGAGGCCGCATTGTGTATGTAAGGGGGAAAAAAAGACTTGAAAAAATGTAGGTAAATGCATATTGATATGTATGAGGAGATCATCTTTAAGCACTGGTAAGGATCAATACAGCTGTGAGGTGGATGTCTCAGAAGGCTACTGAAGATCAGCCTTCATGTACTGCAGTGAACGGCCAGCATAGCTAAAAACAGCTATAGAGTTAAAAAATAAGTTGTTGAAGCACATCATTTGAAGCAACGGAGAACTTCTAAAGGCTATCATCAAAAATTGCAGCAACCATAAGCATACAACATGGGAGATATTGAGGAAGCTTTACTCTTCATATCACAGTTCCACAGCTCAAAGAAATCTATAAAAACAGAAGTTGTTCCCAATCCAATAATGTGCTCATGGAAGGCCTTGAGCAAACAGCTGACATTAAGGACATCTGGTATATTGTGACACTGTTTAACTCCTCAGGGTCAAATGAGTACTGTCTAAATTGGATTGCCACTATGCTGGTTTGAACTCAGGTCAGACTCCATCTCCCCAGCAGCTCCAGCTCTGCGACAAGACAGATGATCCACAGAGCGAGGTGAGGCGTTGTTGGCTTGGTGACCACAGCAGCACGCCATCACATCAGTGAGGTCGGCCCGGAAAGACGGAGTGTAGAAGCCGTAGATGACAGGGTCACAGCACGTGTTCAGGTTTCCAAAGACGAAAAGTATGTGGTGTATGTACTCAGGTGTGCGTTGGATAATTGCTGGTTGGAACCAGTACCAGATCCCAAGGATGTAGTAGGGTGTCCAACAGATGACAAAGGAGCTAACAATCACAATAGTCATCTTGAGGGTCTTCATCCGGGCTTTAGGTATCATGTCTGTCCCACTGCGTCTAAGGCACTGCTCACCATCTGCATAAAAACATCATAGGCAATAACTGAAATATAGCAAATTCGATAATTCAAAGTACATAGGCTATCACTCTATGTGTGAGTGTGTGTGTGATTGGTTGGGACTGTAATGCTGATATCCCACCGATATTACCCTTCACAGTTGGAAATTCCTAGATCTTGCACATAACCAAGTGCAGCAATGAGCAGATTCTAATCCTGCCTGTTTAGAATGGGCTGTTTGCTTGGCCTGTGGTAATGCATCACAGCTACTTCATTAATGAGTCTTTCTAAAACAATTCATATTTTTTGTGTGCTGGACATTGTGTGCAGAGCCTTTTGTGTATCAGTTTGCAAACCATTGATAGACTTAAATTAATTTAAAATGCTGCTGCTATGCTTTTAACACACACTGAGAGAAGTGGTCGCATTTCGCCAATCCTTGCTCTTTTTTCACAGGTTGTTTACCTATGAGTAATAGAATACATTTTAAGATTTTACTGCTTGTTTTTAAAGCCCTGAATGGCCAGGCTCCATTCTATATATGTGACTTCCTAACCCTCTATCAGTCTAAATGCTGCCTGAGATTCTCCAACAGGTCCCTGCTAAGAGTTCCAAAATCTTGACTCGCCACTAGAGGTGAGTGGGTCTTTGCTATCCACGCTCCACAACTTTGGAATTCATCCACCAAAGTGCTTGCTAATTGTGGGAACTCTTTTTGGAAACATTTTAAGCTCTTGACCTTCTATGTAAAGTGACTTTTGATTTATATTAACTGAGTTTCATTGAATAGGCTTGGAACCTAATAAGGGGGTGAGTCAACTTGGTATATATGCAAGATTGCTCCAGCAAGCTTCAACTATGACAGTATCATATATTCTATTCTTATTTATACCACATTGGGTATTATATTTATACTTTTGTCAACCATTTCTATCAGTAACAGCTTTATACCCACCACGTGAATTGCTGAAATTTGGGAAAACAGTGAAATCAATCAAGTCTGACATGTCAAGAAACATGAGCATTCAGACGATCACACTGGTAATCAACCAACAGTTAATCCAGATGATCTAAAGCACTTTATTTGAGTGTGCGCTGTCACCAGCACGACCCATTGTGCTGATTATTCCTACTAAAACACAACCACACATATTGAGGTCATCAGCTACATCTTCTTCACCTGTTTTAACGTATGTGCTCTGTATACAGTCTGATAAAGGACCAGTCAAATCCATTCATTCCATCGGAATCAGGATTAACTTGGGAAGGGGAAATCACTGCAGATCTTTTTAGTTTTACTCTGTTGAACTGTGATATCACACTGACAGAGACTGACTTTCTCTGTTCCCTGATCTGAGCTCTATAACGTTATCATTAACAATGGGAGTTGTGGAAGAACAAAACTAAAGCTAGTAAAGCTGTGATCAAAAGGAATTATCCTTTGAATGGGTGCAAAGGGGTGAATAGGGTTAAAACTTGTTTTAGACCTTCTGTAAGGTCACACACCTTTTCTCTTGTGCATCTGCCCATTGATCTTGATGAGGATGCGGGTGTAGCAGAAAGTCATGACAAGCAGGGGGAAGACATACAGCGTCACAAAGTGAAACATGTTGTATGCCGTCTCCTGCCAGCGATGCTGGAAACTTCCATGGGTCACACACTGAGTGAAGTCCACTCCATCAGCCTTAATGGCCCGAAAGATGAACAGCTGAGGATGAATAGAGTGTAAAGACATGAGCAATGCATGCAAAAACACAAGTGTAGTTTGTAGTCATTAAACAAACTTTACATCATATTTGTTTATATTATGACAAACTACACAACAAGCCACAGGGTGAGGGGATGTCTTGGACTCCATGTTGTGCATTAAAGTCATTTGAATGCACTCATAATTATACCACTTCGCGAACATGAGGTTGTCACTGACTGCTCTGGAAGCAGATGTAAAAGGTGAAGACAGTTAATTGGGTTGACATCGTTAAGATGCTGAGGCAGGTCGGTGGGCAACAGTCTGCTGGATGTGATGACACTCTTGCTGAACTACTGAGCATTCATTGGCTAATAGTGGCTGGGCTGTGGGTTAACGCACACTTAGTGACAAGGATGTGGGAGAAAGCCACAGCTGCAGTGTGAAGAAGAACATCACTGCCACACAACCTATCATCACTGGGCTACAGGAGAAGACTGTACTATTCTAAAAACGATGAGTGTATATTTTATATTTCTTATTGTCAACAATCAATGATTCAATCTGAACAAAGGAACATGTGTAATTACATTCTGACACTGACTTAATTAAACGCATTTGTTTATTTATTTATTTGAAAAAGGGAGTTGGTGTAGAAATAGTCATTGACTTAATAATTCAAAGGTGGATTTTGTTTTACCTAGAAAATGTCCAGGCTAAAACTTAGCACAGTGGGTTGCTTTCACCATGTGTGCATGTTTCACAAAACTAAACATTCCTTCATATGATTTAGACTGCTTTTGTTTTGTTTGTGCACCAATATATAATCACTGTGTGTGTATTTGGTATCACTGATCGTCTTAAACCAGGTGGCTGTCTCTGCAGTAGAGGCAAGCAGGTGATTTCTGAGCATGTGTTCAGTTTGCATTAACAAGCTTCCTGTAAAACAATTTTGAGCTGCTGAGAGACCGACAAGGCTGACCTCTTAAAAGATAGTCCTGCATGGTCCTAAAGGTCGGGGCATGTATCTATAACGTTTATAATTTTCTAGCCAAAAGGACAATATATGTAATGCCAGGGAATTAGTTGCACTAAATTGAATGATCTCAGCACAAAGTGTGCTCCAGCAAGATGTGCTGTTTACAACAATACAGCCTACAACACAGTGAATGGCTCACTGATGAGTCACTTTAACTCTGACGAATGCCATTTAAGGAAAAAAAGAACATCTGATCAGCAGCACTTTAAGATTCACATACAATCAATACCAAATTAGTGGAGGACCAAATAAACTATATGTTTGTTACATAAACCTAGACCATGTGTACTTAGACTGGTGAAAGTGATTAAGACCTAACACGTAGTGTACCTGTGGAGAGGCCAGCAACACACTCAGAGTCCATGCCACAAGCAGCATGCGTTTGTTCCTGAGCCCAGCGTCCAGAGAGTCCAGAGGATGGAGGATAGCCCGAAAGCGGTCCAGACTCACCACTACCAGTATGAATGCAGCCGAGTGCATGGCAAAGAGCTTGAGGAAACACAGCAGCTTACACATGACATCCCCAGCATACCACTGCACTGTGATGTTCCAAATGGCATCCAGTGGCATCACCACAAAAGTCATCACCAGATCAGCTGATGCTAAACTGGCAATGAGTGGGCGGAGGTGTGCTGGCAGGCGATACCCTCGTCCCCAGCACACACTAATGAGGACTGACAAGTTACTGACAGCAGCAAATGCAAACAGCACCAGGGTGGCTGCTACACGGCAGCGGGCTGCCACAGTGAAGGAGGGAGCCTTCCAGGGTGGAGGAGAGGGTGGAGCAGACAAGTTCAACAGAGAGAAGACAGAAAAGTTCTGTAAAGGCTCAGCAGGTGTGGTATTCCACTGGGACTGGTTTCCTGCCATCCTGTGACAAAGAGAAACAGAAAATAAAGCATAATGCTCATTCAGTCACCATAAGTCTTTGACATTGTATATTTGTATTGTATGGTTAATACTTGCAGAGCAAAATGTATCCTTTTTAAATAACATCATATTTGTTAGAAATTTTTTCGGCCATTTGGTCTTTATTTCTAAGACAAGCGTGAAATGGAGAGAGAGTAAGAGCGTGGAGGACACACAGCAAAGGGCCAGGTCAGATTCTGATTCAAAACTAATACATTTTCTTGTTGTTCACCTCATGGACAAACATATGAAGTGATTTGTTCTTACTGCACTCCTACATTAAAATCACAGGCTATTTGGGAGAAAAATAAGCACACTGATCAACAACCTGAACTCTAGCTAGACGTTTGGAACAAGCTACCTGCTTAGTGCTGAGGTTAACTGGAGCTTTGAAGGCAAAGGAGGGTAAATGAACATATAGTACTTTAACAACCACTCAAAGTTTCACACAACAAATCGCATTCACTCACTCATAGCGCCACAGCCATCAGAGGCAATTTACGTTTCAGAATCTTGCCCAAGGACACATCACATCACTGTAGGGGCTGGAGATTGACCCACCAACCTCCCATTAGCATTACCAGTGGAACCGCTAACTCCTCAACCAGTCACTCAAAATGCTGATTAAGCTCTTTACTGCACTTCGGATGAGGGTTAGTTCCCTCTTTTCTACATGCAGAGTTGCTCCAGGATGTCAGCTGTAAACATCTCTCTGAGCTCCATCCGGAGCTTTGGTTGAGGTCTCAGGTCTGACTGGGCCTCCGTTGGCAGTGTATGATCACACTGTATAAATGTGTGGGTATGGGTTAATGACAAAACTGTATCCTGTGAGCTACACTGATCAAATTGGGAATTTGTTTTCTCCTAAATTATGTCAAGCTGTCCAGGCTCAGAGTTTAGATGAAGCTGCAAATTGGTAAACCTTATGAACACAGTGGTGGTTCTTCTCCTTTTTTTTAAAGACGCGTCTTCTCCTCTGACCCTGCCGTGGACTTGTTGTATGGTTGACTCATGAACAGCTCCAATGACTCTTTAAACATTTATCTAATACTCTGGGTCAGGCTAGTGCACAGATAGACCACTAGAGGTGCTCAAGCACTGGCCCTTTTGCCCTGGATGAGAAAAGTGCCCCTTCTGCTGGAGCCCAGTTTTTTTCTTCATTCATCAATTTTTAAGAATAATCAATCAATCAGTCATCAATTCCCCCCAAATGTGTTTTGATATCTGACGGGGCGTTTATTTGAGTTCTTGTGAGAATGTCGCCCCGACATGCTCACCAGCCCCAGAGAGAGGGAGAGAGATACAGACAGACAGAAAGATAGACAGACAGGCAGGCAGTCAGACAGCCAGGCAGAGTATTTAAAGGCACTTTTACTATTCTTCACTATTTTTGTTTCATTTAAAATCGTAATTATTGAAATGAAAGGTAGGTCTTAAGTTGAGCTACATGACAGTCTGGTGAGGTATATTGTGGTATATTATTAGTGTAATGCTGCTTATGCTTCAAATCTGTCAGAAAACAGTAAAAATGTGTGTGTACTGTGTTGTCAGCTTTATAGAGATCATGTAAGTCACTCTTGATTATTTTGCACAACATTGATTTATCTCATTTACAAAATTTGTAGCATAATGCCAATAAAAGAGAGACTCCAAAAGCAGAAAGACAGGGAACTGCAGCTAGCAGCTCCGGGTAGCAGCTCTCTTTTATCTTGGACCGGCCATCAAATAGTAAAACAAATGAGGGAGAATCAGTTACCCATTATTTATTTATTAAGTATTATTATTTTTAATTTCATAAATAATTTTGGCGATGGGTGCCCTTTTTTTTTGTTTGAGCACCTGCTCCCCAAAATGTCTGTGCACATGCCTGCTCTGGGTATCTTCTTAACCAGTGGTTACGCTGCATTATTTCAGCTTATCAAAACCCACATATAGTGATAGCAGCTTCAACTAAATCATCTACATGTATGAATTGTGTGTAAAACTTTGAATTAAATACAATTCTTGATCAACATTCTTCTGCTAGCTTTAATTGTAAATTTCTGGTTCACATTAGCAGCGACAATATTTTTGGAGTATTTTTCATAAATAAATTGTTGATGATACGTGGACCCCATATAAACAATTTGCATACGTTTACTAGCTCCTGACTCCTGAGAGCTGCGCTGTTGACATACCATTCAATATATGATATCTGTGTTGTTAGTTCAGATAGATTGTGTTTGTTCTTTTATTGAAACTTAGATATAAATATACAATTGAAAATAAATGCAGATAATTCCCAAGGTTTCACTTCCCCCTGTCATTTATACTTTCGTTTGATTTTCTGTTTTTGCTTCTGTGTTTTACCATTCTGCAGAAATTGTTTGTTTATGCTACATATGTCAAACTTTAGCTTGTAGCCTAATTGTTTTCTTAAATTGCAGCCTTTTGTGCACTCTGGGTCAGCAAAACTACAAATCTCAAATAATGACATCCCAACAAGATAGTAACAAATGGGAAATTGAAACGTCAAAGAGCTAAGCCACAGTGTTGGAGCAGGGGTGCCATCTGCTGACCAACCACGGTAGCTCCACCTGTGATGCTGCGCCAAAGAATGAATGAATGAATGAATCACTGTCACATGATACAGGTATCTGATGAGACTCTCAAATCTAATGTTTTCCTCGTCTGTCTTCTTTAAGATGGCGGTCTGTGCAGATGCTGTCTTTCTTTCTATCCCTTTCCACATTTTCAGCTCCACATATTCTACTGCATTCCCGACACTGGGGTGGGCACTCGCATCCCTCCCATGTGAACAAGCTGATACTGATGAAAACACACTAAAAACAACAAACTACCAATCTCAAATCAAATAAGCAACGGATCTCTAGCCTTTTGAAGCACAAAGGAGCAGCAGGGATCTCCTACCTCAGTGTGTTGGTGGCCACATGAAGAGAGAAGCAGCGGAGCGGAGCTGTCCAACGTGCTGGAGCATCACTACCTGCTCTGTCTCTTACATTCCTCACCGTCTGACCAAACAGAGATTGCCATGTGATCAATGATCGATGCGATCAGTCGAATTGCTCAATCTCACCTGCGCGTGCATACTCTGCACTCCACAGTGAGCATGTTGTGCTTGAAGCAAAAAGGATCAATGCCGATTGGTTAATGAAGGTGGTGACGCGCGCGGGGTGTTGCGGCAGACGCCACCTTCGTGACAGAGACATCCTGGGGAATTTCCAGTACATGTATGGACCCTTCGTGCAGAGGTGAGGAGCAGGAGCAAAGCATGATTTCGTCACATCCAGTTTTCACCGCGATTAATTGAAGGGATTCTCTCAATAATTCTGACCGCATATTGACTCTGTCTTTGTTATGAATCGATTTTTCAATGATGATGTGTTCTCCACCGACAGAGTCCATTTGAAGGTTAAATGAATGAATATCTGCACTGTGTTTCTATGGGATCTGACATCAGCAGAAATATAAAATGTTCAGGAGAACTAACAGTCTGAGCTGAGGTTGAACAAAAGAATCAGAAACTTTACTGTCATGCATGCACGTGCACAGACATTTTGGGGGGCAGGTGCTCAAACCCAAAAAAAGGGCACCCATCGCCAAAATTATTTACGAAATTAAAAATAATAATAAATAAATAAAAGCTTACTGATTCTCCCCATTTGTTTTACCAGTTGATGGCCTGATCCAACGTCATAGAGCTGCTACCCTGAGCTGCATAATGACTGGTCCAGCACTTATTTACATTCAAGCTTTTTGTATGTTCTTATCTTATGTAATTTATTATCAGCATAAGATATGGTCCTACACCTTCATGTATGCTATTTCAGAAGCAAAACAGTCCAATTCTGAATTCTGTTTATTCAGAGTTTTCAAAATCATTATCTGTATGAGACTAATATTGGGTGATTAGTGCTGGTGTTCGTCTATAATCCCTAGAAGAAGACAGAGTTCATGAAGGCACTATGTTATCCCATGACAAATGGTATCCTCAGGGCCACATACAGCCTGTGAGATAACTTATAAATATTAAAAAAAAACAGGTCACATGATATCATTTAAGTTTTGCATAAAAAATAGTGTGAAGCCAAATAATAATATGTCCTTCAGGGTGGTCTTGTCTGTCTTTCATGGTCACAGTCAAGGGAAAAACACACAGCTGCTAACAAGCCTCACATGGTGCCTGTCAGGACAAGAAAAATAGATGGTGTGTCTCAAATAGAAATAAACACAGAAAAGAAAAATAGATTAAGAGAAGCCAGTTGGAAAAATTACATACGTCATTACAGCTGGACACATGAAGCAAAACTGGATGACAAATGAAGGACAAATGCTCTTAATAAGTTAACACTCTTCAGTGTTCAACAAGCAGCCCTCACAACGCCACATTCTGACACACAACATCACACAGGCAGGTTGCATGAGCTGAGATGCTTTATTCAGAGGGAGAATTTCTGAGAGAGCCTTGTTGCTGCTGTGGAAATGCTGGAACTAGACAAAGTAAAACTATTCAAAAGTATCAGTTTATGCTGAAGATATAGGGGGACACTACTCCAGCGGGGGGAAGCTAAGCAGGAGCGGGATGGTCTCAGAATTTAGGACCGGAGGCCAGCGTCACCCCTCTGGAGAACGACTTGGAGGCTTTGTATGAGCTTGGCCCCTCTGGAGTCTGGCGAGGACACTGAAGGTCTCGAAAGGTGACTGGCCATCAGAAGATTCAGCCTCAGGCCGTGTATGTCGCTTGACAGGCAGAATATGCTGAGCTGGAGGTGATCACCTGAAAATAAGGATGGACATCAGCCGTTGAGATCTGGTAGTGGCTCAGCATGGATTACTCACTGGTAATCGGGGAGAAATGTCAACATGGATTATTAGTGTAGGTTTTGTTCTGTTACTATACATTTAACCTACCCAGAGGTCCAAGATGTACCATAAATTACCATGGTGATTACGGATTACAAAATAATACAGAGGAAAAGGCATAATTCTAGCAGTCCACTACTTTTATTTATTTTTCAATTACCCCACAGACACCCACCTCCATCCACCCTCAAGAGGAGAGGAATATAACATTAAGTATTCAAGTATTAAAGTAACCTATTCTACCTGCAATTATGGTGAGAATAAAACAGTAAAACAAAACAGAAAAATTTGAGAACAAAAGACGAATGAATAATAATAAGAAGGAGAACGATTAAAGATTATTAATTTAAATTGAACTGTAGTAGGTTAACATCTCCTAAAGATTTTCTTGGAGCTTTCTTCTATGTTTTACATAATTTTATCCTTAAGTCATTTGGAAGGAATTGGTTTGAAGCCATCAGATATCACAATAAAAGCCTGGTTCTCAAATAGTAATTTTTTAATATTAAATGATATCAAAATAATCTTCCAAAGCAAGAATTTTAGCCTTATGTATCTTATGAACTGGCAACTGCCTGCAATCACAATGTGATTACTTTACAGTACAGGGATTCTGCTGATTTTACATAGCTTGCTGTGCTCACCATTGAGTATTATAGATTATATAACATTAAGAGATTCATTCAAGTTTACCTCATCTGCAGAAACCCAGTGTCAGTAGTTTGACTGAGGCTGTTGCTGTGTGTTTGTGTGTGTGTGTGTGTGTGTGTGTGTGTGTGTGTGTGTGTGTGTGTGTGTGTGTTTGTGTGATGTGTGATGAATTACTGTCAAATTTCACATATCAGAATGTCTAAAGTCTCACAACTTCAACAGCATTAAGTCCTGTTTGTCTGAGCAAAGAAGGAGCCCTCAACTCATAGACTCCTCTTCTCTTGACCCACGACATTCAGTCCATTAAAAATAACAATAATAGAATAAAGCCGAATACACAACAGAGCCTTGCTGTTTTATTAGTGTACAATTCATATGTCAGTAGGATTTTGAATGATCATTTCTGGAACAGGACCCAGAATAAATTTGTTCTCTTTTGCTCTCTGTGGGGCCCAAAACAAGTCATGGACCAGGGGCCCCTCAGGAGGTTTATCTGGCCTTGGCTACTACAACAAATGTAACAGTGCTATGGTTGAAGAGGAGAACATGCGAAAAGCCACTTCTCTATTTATATGGCAATCATCAAAAACGAAATAAAAAACTAACAAACCAGTTGGTTGACGGGTTTTGTTGTTGAGTTGTGCATCTTTGCTAAGATAGACAATCTTTTGGCCCAAGCTACCGGCGTGCTGAACCAACCATATGAAGTGGGCAGGGTTTGTTCTAACTTGTGTTTCCGGCACACACACAGAAACATGTGACTGAAGAGCTGTGTTTGGATGCTGCTCCGCTCTCTGCTGACTCTCTTCAAATACAGGTACATTTCTATTCGCAGTTTTACCCACAGGCAGCGACGTGCGTCGTGTTTTGTGCGACGAAGTTTCATCTTATATTTGCCGTCAGCCGCAGCCGGCGGAGTTACCCTGCTAAGTGCTGACAATGCGGTTGTGCTAGCGGCTCGGCTAACTAGCAGTATGTTCATCTCGTTTCAGTGCCTACTTCAAACTCGGCTTCCTGAAGAAGTGCCTGCCACTGTTCAGCCTCTGGAAGACGAGACGTGTCTCCCCGAGCCTCAGTTATCTGTTCATACCTCAACTCTACAAAAAGTAAGTTGATGTTAATATTTGCTAGGCCACTACTGCCTTAACTCATGTCAACACTGCAGTGCAACATTCGCTGGTGGTTGTCAAACATTGCTACCTGTTTGTTGGTAATAACACATGTTGTCTGTCGGTCTCAGGTTAAGTAGGTCCTCTGTGGGGACAAAACCTTTAGATATCCACTTTAAAGTCTAAGGACGTTGATCACGACAGGATTCAATTATAGGAGGATCAGTGACCTTCGTATATAAACACTAGTAGACCTTATAAAAACATTCACTGTACTTTGTTTGAATTAAAACGTTTTTTTCTCCCTCATCTCCCAGCTTGGCTCTGATGGCTGAATCCAAACCTGTGTCTGTCCAGGTTGGAGAGAAGAGAGGCTGTCTAGAGAATAAAGAAGACACACCATCAAAGAAACCCAAAGTAGAGAGTGATCCCGAAAATGGCGGTGGTCCCCACCAAGATGAAAAGGAGGAGCCTGAGGGGGAAGGGAATGATGTTAAAGAGGAGGATGGCGAGACCTTTGCTGATATGATGAAGCATGGCCTCACAGAGTTGGATGTGGGCATCCTGAAGTATGTCAGTGAACATGAGGGTTTCTCAGGCATCCTAAAGGAAAGGTTTGTACTCAAAAGTCAGCATTATGTTCAGCAGAATTTGCTTAGAAAAATATTGTTTGTTTTGTTTAATATAGAACTTGTGGTCTGTTCTCAGATATTCGGATTTTGTGGTGCATGAAATCAGCAAACATGGCAAGATAGTGCATTTAGATGACATCTCTATCCCTGCAGAGCCTGAGGTAAGGTATTCAATTCAATTTCAATTCCCAGTCTCACTGTTCTTTATTATTAAGACTTCAGCCACATGGCTAATCATTTAAATTGTTCTATTATTTGTTGTTGAACCCAGTCAGAAATGTCTTAAAATTGTCTGGAAGTCTCTTATCTATCATACATTCAAATTTGATGACTTGGTGATTAAAAAAAAGTGGTAGTTGTGATATTTATACTGTTTGAAAATATAATGCTTTCTGACGTTTTGTGTTGTTTCTTCCATTTCAGGAAGTACAAGAACCTGAGCAGCAGCAAATGGACACTGACATATTGACTGAAGAGCAGAAAAAACAGCTTGGAGAGCTGCAGCTCTTCAAGAATAAAGAGGACAATGTCTTCATTGAGGTGAGTTTATATTCACTGCACCCCAGTATGACTATCACTTAAAAAACCATCCAGAGTTTTACATAACACCTTTACCCTGCTCCTCAACTTTTGTAGGTGATGGATGACACAAAAGAGAAAAGGACAATGGTCCACAAAGCCATCAAGACTCTGTTTCCTGGTCTGGAAACAAAGACAGAGGAGAAGGAAGGACACAAGTTCATTGTAGCATATCACGCTGCTGGGAAGAAAGCACTAGCAAGTACGTGGAGAGGAGACAGAACCAAGTGCTCTTATGAAAATACCTGGATAGATGTATAACAATCATCAGAGAAATAATTTATTGCATGTCTGTTATCAGCTGCAATGCAAGTGGTCACAGCTGAATTCGACCAGTAAAATGTAACGCATGCAATTGAGCATGAGCACAATGAACAAGCCTGCATGATTCTGCACCAGATCTTAACTCACTGGTTTTTCAACCATTGGTTTTTGGTTAAAGATGGACCTTGTTTTTCAGTGGAATGCTCTAACTATGACATGACTATGACATGGTTTAGTCAGACAGAAACTTTATAGATCACAAGGAAACCTGCAATATCATGGTGGTTTGAAAAAAGCAAAAACACCATTGTTGCATATACTATTTTAAATACCCCGCTCCACTCGCAGGCCTGTGCATGAGATCTCACCTCTGACTACTCTCCCATCGTGTGTAATCATCTCTTTCTTAGTAACATTATTCTATCCTCCTTTTGCTCTTCTCTGGGGGATAGAGGGCAAAACAACTACAGGTAAGAGCCTATTCTCCACACACGGAGTTAGGTGTTGGTAACTATTCATGGTTAATATACTCTTCGTAATGTAAAAAGCTGTTAAAACCTTAATTATTTTTCTTCTTTTATTGTAATATAGTGATTGAACAGAGGTGAGAAAATGGTCATAATTAAAAGCTGAGGTTTTTGGCACACGGTTGTTGCTTTTTTAGGTAAACATGCTCAGAAACATATTTAAGTAGAAAATCCCTATGGAGGCCTAACAGATTTGTCTGAATCATAACAATTCTCACTTCAGTAAAACTTCTTCTCTGTGTCCATAAAAGCTCCAAGGAAACACTTTTGGCCAAAAAAACGTGGCTGCTTTTGCCACTTTGTCTTATACAAGGAGAATAAAGACACTATGGATGCTATCAATGTGCTTTCAAAGTTCCTCAGGTATGATTGCAGTCCTATAGTCTTGTTGTCCAATTAGCTGTTTGTAGTGAAGAGCTGTCTTGTGTATAATGATGCATGTCATTCTAGGCTCAGACCCAACATGTTCTCATACATGGGAACCAAGGACAAGAGAGCCATCACTGTGCAGGAGATTGCTGTGCTCAAGTGAGTGTGTGGTTTTGTAAGGAAATCCCTACATTAATTTGTGCTTGTAAATTGTGCTCTGAATGTGTTTGATTGTATCAGTGGTTGAGGGGTTTCTGCTGTCTTTCTGCATATGATAACTGCATGAGCTTGTTGCTCAGGATCAGTAATGAAGAAAATCTTTCCACTGTGTCCCGTCAGGATCACAGCGGAGAGATTGGCTCATCTCAACAAGTGCCTCATGAACCTCAAGCTGGGAAACTTCTGCTACAAAAACCACCCTCTGAAGCTGGGGGAGCTGCAGGGAAATCACTTCACTGTGGTGATCAGGTCACGAGATGTTAAGCAGTGTTTCACATGACTTTTGTTAACCCTGTTCCTTTGATTTGTTGGGATTGCTTGTTCACTGTAAACTGGACTATATCCCACAGAGCTGTTAAATCTTATTAATGAAAAGTGAACTGTTGCTGTTTTTGTATATCAGGAACATCTCAGGAACAGATGAGCAGGTCCGTCAGGCCCTGTCATCCCTCAAGCAGACAGGTTTCATCAACTATTATGGCATGCAGCGCTTCGGCACCACGGCTGTTCCTACACAAAGCGTTGGCAGGTAAGGTTTTGACGTAGAGATACTGGCATGAATTATAACAAAATGGTTTATTCAACTGTTGTCTTCTCCTTTTTGTTTGGGGCAGGGCCATTTTGAGAAATGACTGGAATGAGGTAGTTGATTTGATATTGAAGCCACGTCCCGGAGGTAAATAAAAAAAAAAGAAGAAGAAAGAAAGAACTCTTTTATTACTACATCTGAGAAGTATTTAACATTTCCCCCATCTTTGCTTTTTTCAGCAGAGAAAGAGTTCCTGGTCCGCTGTAGGGAAGAGTGGGCTAAGTCTCAGGACCCAGAGGCTGCTCTGAAAAAGCTGCCCAACAAACGCTGCGTGGAGGGCCAGCTGCTACGAGGCCTATCTATGTATGGCAAGAAGAACATCGTCACAGCCTTCGGACTGGTTGGTTTTTTGTTCGTAATACCATAAGGTTGAAAATGATTGCAAAGTGACCAAACAATATGACTAATATTTTGACCAAATGAATGAGTTCTGGGTTTTGGAGGCATACACCATCTCTCCATTTAAGTTGAGACTTTTTGATGAAGCTTATAGTCAGGGGTGTCTCAGGTAAGCCCTGATCCATCCCTTAGTTATGCTGCTATAGGCCAAGACTGCTGAGGGAAACTCCCATCATGCAGCATAACCAGTCTGACAGAGCTTAGATGTGACACAACTGTTCTTGGTTACTTTTCCACCTACCTCTCCACTCTTCCCAATTTTTCCTCCGCTCTCCCCTACTGGTAGAAGACACTGACTGTGTGGTCTGTGTGAAACAAACTGATTTACTGTAATTATCAAGTACCTGTGTAAAACACTGAATCAACTCTCCCAGGAAGCTGACCTGCGGCAAATCTTTCTTGCTTACATGCAAGACAATACTCTTCTCTGTCTGATGGCTCCTGTTTGTTTAATTTTTCTAGATCCCCCGTAACAACCGTCTGATGTACATCCACAGTTACCAGAGCGTGGTGTGGAACACTATGGTGAGCCGCAGAATTGAAGCCTTCGGCCTGAGGGCTGTAGAGGGGGACCTGATGCTCAGAGGAAGTAATTAATTCCCTATTTCCAATGTTTCTGCAACACGTTCACAACAGTTCACGTCACATTTTACATACATTCATGAGCATCGTAATAATCTTCTCATTTAACTTTCAGCAAGACTGCAAATATTGATTTCTGATAACTTGAAACTATCACTTTAGCCAGCTAGGGGTTAATAATCCTGGAAAAGCTAGGAAGAGAAGGCTGTACTGTCAGAAGATGCTGCAGATGGATCCCGGACAGGGAGGTTGGTTGGTGACCGGTTCGCCAACCAACCATTTCATTTAGTCTGAATGAAATTATTAGTTGTGTTTATTTAATTGACTGAGATAAACATTGATCGTGTAAAATGCAATCCGCGTCATTCAGTGTCCCTGTGACAGCATTTTCAGTCTTGTGGTGTGATGAAGAAAATGCTGTGTACTGATTTGTCTCTGATATGTTCATGAAGCCGCAGCACATGTGCTGTCTGCAGAGGAGGCTGAGAATCACACCATCCATGATATTGTGATGCCTCTACCTGGGTTTGACGTCATTTATCCCACCCACCATGGTAGGAATTAGCTGTTTGCTATTGTTTAGTTTTTTTGCTTGTGATTTAAAAGTATAACGACAAATTTTGTACATGAAAACGGGCACACACTTAAAGTAGAGCTGGATATTAACCGAAAATGTATAAAAAAGATATGAAATAAGTTCTACATTTTGTGCCAGGCAAATACGGTTAAAGTGACCAGAACAATTGTATCAAATAATTGTTCATTAATGGTTATCAAGGTAAAGTTTGAATACCGACCAGCTTGAATGGATAAAAATATAACAAAGCGGCTGTTGAAAAGCTTAATAAAATAAATACTCAACAAAATAAACAAAAGAAGGAATATAAATAAAACAGTAAGTAAACCTACAATAGAATTATCTCAGACTTACATTTTCCTTATTTCATTTTGTTTTTGTGTTTGTGTCAGTGGGTAAAGGTTACAAAGAACTGCTCACTGCTGACGGGCTCGACATTGACAACATGAGACACAAAGTGAAGGACTACTCTTTGGCTGGAGCTTACAGACGGATCATTATCAGACCCAGCGAAGTCAGCTGGTAAGGCCGTTCACTGCATGAAATATAAAGTAATAGTACAAAAGCAGTTTATCATGATAACCTTCACTGTTACTGTTGTACCAGATCCTTCTACTGTCTAACACTGTTAAAAGAGCAAGGCTGTCATTAGCCTTAACTCTGCATAGCACAATAAATAGATGTGTTGGGATGTTTTGTGTGTTTGTTGCAGGGAGGTGATTCAGTACGATGACCCCAGAATCTCCCTGGTGCACACTGATTTTGAGAAAATGGAGAACAAACCTGCTCCGGTCTTCAAAACAGGTCAGATGGGTCTTAGCTCTACTGAGGTAATCTGTGCACCAATGCTTTGCAGTTAAAAGCATTTCTTGGGGCATTTATTAAAATTGTAGAGAGTAAATGAGGAAAGAGGGACTCCTCTGGAAAAACAACAGAATTTGTAAACTTAGACAATGTATGGAGAGCCGGAGGAGATGGTGGGGCGTGCTCGATTTGTCTTAACTTGATCATGAGCAGATTACCTGATCACGACAACCAAATTCTTTAAACAGCATTTGTATAGGAAAGCTTTTTGATCCATTTAAATTGCTGATTATTATATCCATGATCACTATGAGAGATTTCCACTGTATTATAACACATGTAAATCAGAAAACAGAATATGTTCTCAATAAATAAAACAATAGTTGTGAAATTAGTTTTAGAACAAAATGAATAAGTGATACAGCAAATAGAAAACAATAAAGAATATTTTTCCAAAGATCGGTAAAAAATATGCCTACACCTAAAGATAATGTGGGAAAATGGTACACAAATTGACATACTTTCCAATGCCAGATCTGGGATTTTGGGGCTTTATCAGAGGCATTTCAGATGCTGGTATTGGAACATCTTAATTTTTAATAGAAAAACTAAAAGTGCCAGCATTTACAAGGTCTTTCAGTTTTCTAGGTCTCAAATAATGCATAGATTAATTGACTAGACAATCAACAGAAATTTAATCGGCGACTACTCTTATAACCCTTTAAGTAATTTTTAATTACAATGTTGGAGATGAATATGTTTCTGATAAGTAAATATGTGTTCATGAAAATATTGCATGAGGGTTTAGTAGTAGAAGTATAAGTATTACTTTCTCCTATATAACACAGAAGCCATGCTTCTGATTTAAAGTCAACCACATAGCTCTATAGCAAAACATCTGTCAAGGTAGACAGCTCTGATAAAATGGTCTCTTTGACGTCTGCTCTCATGAGTCTGATTTTCTTTTAAGTTGTCTTTTAGGGGCCTTGCGACATTTTAATGTAATGAAATCTTGAGATTTCTCCTCCTCACAAACGAGGCAGGGTTTATACAATGTCATTGCTACTTTTGCCAACTGAGACTTGCAGTATTTAAGAACTGTTATTAATATTGAACAGTCATCCAGGAATAAGGATTTGTCCAACCGCAAACAAAAAGCAGTTCTGTATTTCTAAAATGTTGTGTTTTGTGATTTTTTTTTTTTTTTTTTCCTAAATGTTTTCTGAAATTCAGGTTTGTAGCTCTAGTTGTCTGATATTGTACTATCTCTACCTTGCCTAATACAGTATTACTTTCCTTTACCTTCCAGAGGGGAAGCACCGGGCTCTGCGGATGGAGTTCTCCCTGCCTCCTTCAACCTATGCCACAATGGCGATCCGAGAGGTTCTCAAGTTGGACACAAGCATCAAAAAACAGACGCAGCTCAACACAACCTGGTTCAACTGAGACCAAAACACACTCTGACATAGAGCAGACTGCTTCTGGCTGCAAAGCACCTGTCTACTGTGGCTACTTTAAGTGTAGTGTTAGTGAGCAAATGATTTGGTTCTACATGAATCTATGTATCTTTGTAGAGCAAAAAATACTATTATTCAACCTTTTTTTTAAATAATGTTTTTACTTGCTCTAAAATATTTTCGGTGCTGAAAAAGAATAATTTGACTGATTGAATTACCCTTGTGATTTCAGGGTGCCCTCACAAAGTGACTCTTGCTGCACAGGGTGATCTGATCTTTGTATTTTTTTTATTTTAAACTTAATGAAAAAGCTTGAAGATAGAAATTAAAATCATTTCAATGTTGAGTTTACAATGTGCAGTCATTGTTTAAGTGGGGCTTTGATTGGATGAATTTTTTACTCCATTCAGAGAGATCATGGTGTGTCTCCATTAATATGACGCAAAAACTGTCTCCCTCTACTGGCCATAAGAAACAAGTATCTTCCCAGTGGATGATCTGATCTGTATGTTGAGCTCTTTAACAGTCTGCTGCTGGTCAAAATGGGAACTCTGGAGGCGAACAGTGCCTGCAAACCAGACATATATTATTCACTATGGGTTTATGTCTGCCTTCCTACTTTTAGGTCATGTTCTGTTTTGAATGGTAAAGTTAATAGCAGCTATGACCTGGTATGATCATTTATGTTGAACTCACAAACAAATTTCCAACTAGATTCTGAGGAATAATAACAAAGTCACCTGAAAGATTACTGGTTAAAAAAACGTTTTTATTATTATTTTAACATGCCACTTCAATTAATTTGGCTTTGGCATTCCCATTTCATAGTTTGTGATCCAAATGTAACCAAGCACTGAAACCAAATTGATTATTTTCTATTCTGATCAGCTCAGAAACATCCTACCTCATTGGGTTAAAGAAGCTTTGCTTAAAGCATTAGTGTTTCAGTTTGTGTGAAAATGTAAAACTGTAGGACTAATCTGTCTGCTGAACAAAAGGCCTACGCAGACAGGTGTCGTTCCAAGTCATAAAGAGGATAAGGGTGCATAAGATAAAGTGAATGAACAGTACAGCAGAATACAAGAGAAGGCCAGAGAATACATGGGTTACTCATGGCAAGTTCAGGCATTAGAAAATCTTTTTCAGTTTATCCCATCCAATCCGACACAATTGAATTAATAGATGTCAACAAAGTGAAGCATTTTCTAAACAAAGGTTAAATATATTTACTTTTTATGTCAACATTGAATACCATTCATATAACAATCAGTACTCTGATTGTACCGTCATTGTAGCTTTTCAGAGCTTTCAGTCACATCAGTTTCCGATCACCCTCAGCAGAGATGGAGCTTTCAAAAGAGATTTTTTGTAATAGTAGTACAGTATATTTCTTGTCAAATGAAATATACAGTGCAAATAAGGAGAAGAATTATTATTTTAGTTATTGAGCTATTATTGGATGATCACAGTAGGATGAATACATCAGGCCCCAACTACATGAAAATAATCACTTAATTGATTTTTTAAGTGTACATTTTAAAATATATTTTAAAGTTTTATTTACAAAATTACAAAATTAGGAATAAATCGGGTTGAATGAATATTGAATCAAAGGATTTATTCCAAATCACTTTCTAAATGTTGCATCTTACTGATTTTGATGTAGAATTAACCTATACTTGGTCTGATGGGCCATCTTAATGCTTTCAGCGTAGGGCGCTGTTAACACTATTAGGAGCCACACAGTTGTCGTAGAAGATCTGGAAGGAGCCACTAACATAAATTACCAGAAATAGCTGGGGATGCCCAGGCGTTTGATGTTCTGGCGGCGTATTGTGTGACCTGAGGTGGTGACCCCGGTGACCATATAGGCGGTGCTTCTGCAGTAGTTGTTGAGCCGCCTGCGGATGATGTGCTCATGCTTTTTCCAGGGGCCCATGTGGAACTCTTCTACCTGAGGAACCACGTTTATCAGAGTGTAGGTGGCTGCTTTGTCATCAGGATGGGCCTGGTGCTCATCTGGATTGAGTTGTCCACGCTCGAAGATCACAGACTCAGCGTAGTCATCGAGGACAGCCTGTGAAGCTTCTAAAGATTTTGGAGCATTTTCTTAAGGCAGCTGCTGCATCTCTCTTCAGCCAGACACTGTGGAAAGCTGCCAGGATAAACAGTGTAATTATGTAAAATCTCAAAATAATATATACTTAAACTAGATATCAAGACCAAATAAGACTAATTCCTGGAACAATTCTCTCTGTTTTCCCATAAAAAATGTCTCCTAAGTAGGTTAACTGTCAAATCCAGAAACCATTCCTACCTGTTGCTCATACATCCAAAGCACGTCAGCCTTCTTGAAGCCATCCGAGTGCTTGAAGGTGTACGCAGAATAAACAGGGATGTGGCTGAAGGTGTATTGAGTCACAAATCGTGGTTTTCCCTCATAGAACTGGCAAATATTTTTGAACGACTGCTGCCCAAGCCCTCGAGGCAGCGTGCCCATGTACAGGAACTGTTTACACCCAGGCGATAGATTTTCCTGCCATCATGACTAGCAGATAGATGAGGGCTTGATCTGCTCTGCCGACAATCATGATGAAACGTGAACCACTGTGCATTCAGTCCCTCTGAAAAGCTGTCGTGCTGTGTGGGCTCTGTCTGCTCTGTGTGCGTCATACCATCTCGGGTTTATTCTGCAAATGCTTATCTCCTTTAGTGCCCAATCAATTACTCTGTTTGAAAAGTAACAAGTAACCAGAAGATATCACGTTTTGGTGGGAATTATAATAATAATAATACATTTTATTTAAAGAGTGCTTTTCACAGCACTCAAAGACACTTTACAAACTTTATAAACATAGAAAGCCACATACTAAAAACATAGAGTACACAACATACATCACACATTAAAAGTAATTCTTAAAAGGTGAGTTTAGATTTTTTTAATTGGACATTGTTATATTGGTGCAGTCTCGGATGTGTTTGGGGAGGGAAAGGGCAGCTACGGAGAAGGCCCTGTTGCCCCAGATCCGGTGCTTGGTCCTGAGTGGATGGGACAGGAGGTTAGCATTTATGAGTGAGGAGAAGGACTTTAGGATTTTAGATTCTATTTTATCAAATTGTTCAAAGAACCCATTAACATTTAACACCTAAGATTTCCCCTAAGAAGTTAAAATGTAAAAAAACGACTTTCCTGGGGGGTTGTCTGATCAACCAAATTTAGTGACAATGCTTAAGTTGTTGGGCCCCTGGTGTGAAGGGGCTTTAAAAAAGTGACGTCTATGTATATTGGTTGAGATGTGGGATATAGAAATGCTCAAAATGAAAAAGTGTATTAAGAAATCTGTCTGAGCTGATTCACTTGACCAGTAACTATTTACGATTCAGTAGATGTCTGTGTATTTAGAAACTCCTACCAGAACAGTGTAATCAATTAACTAAACTTCAAGCATGTTTCAAGGACATAAAAACCTGGACGACAATTTGAGCAATTTTCTCTTATTAAACTCGGATAAAACCGAGGTTCTAATACTTGGCCCTAAACACCTTAGATATACATTATCTAATGATATAGCTGCGCTAGACGACATTTCCCTTGCTTCCAATGAAACAGTCAGGAACTTGGGAGTCATCTTTGATCCCCATTTGTCCTTTAACTGTCACTTAAAACTAATTTCCAAGACCGCGTTCTTTCACCTACGTAACATCTAAAAAATGTCCTTTCTCGAAAAGATGCAGATAAACTAATCCACGCCTTTGTTACATCCAGACTAGATTAATATAATTCCTTATTATCACGCTCCAGCAGTAAGGCGTTAAAGAATCTGCAGCTTGTCCAAAATGCTGCAGCACGTTTCCTGAAAAGAACCAAGAAAAGAGACCACATTTCTCCTGTATTAGCTTCAAACTGGCTTCCTCTTAAATCTAGAATAGAATTTAAAATTCTCCTTAATAATATGGCACCATCCTACCTTAAAGAGCTCATAGCACCATATCCCCCCACTAGAGCAATTGCTCCAAGAATTCAGGCTTACTTGTTGTCCCTAAAGTCTCTAAAAGTAGAGTAGGAGCCAGAGCTTTCAGCTATCAAGCTCCTCTCCTGTGGAATAATCTCCCACTTTCAGTTCGGGAGGCAGACACCATCTGTACGTTTAAGAGTAGACTTAGAACCTTCCTTTACGATAAAGATTATAGTTAGAGCTAGTCCATGCTTGTCTTAGACCTGCTCTTAGTTATGCTACTTTAGGTCTAGAATATCAGGGGACACATGACACATGAAGCTTCTCTTCCCAGCTTATCCTTTGTCTTCTCAATCCTTATCACATCAAAGAAAGGAAGGACTCACCAATACATGTTACTGACTTGACTTCTTCCCCGGAGTCCCTTTGTGTTATCGTTCACAGACACAGGGCCGCGGCTGCGGCAACATAGTGGATTATGATGGTGGATCACGAATCAGAGATCGTGATAGTAATGGTGGATCCTGTATCGTGTTGGCATCTGGTAATGGTGGTGGACCATTATCAAGGTGGCAGCTGATGGTGGATCCTAATGACGGCAGAGGATCATGATTGTGGACTATGGTGGCATCCAATCGTGACTGTTGAGGACATTTTGACCATCCTGACTATACATAATGTATATAGTGTATATTATATATCTGTACAGGAGAATAGCGCCTGTTTAATTCCACAGATACTCCCTTCTCTCTCTAAGCAGTACCCAAGGTCAGGTTACATGTTGAAAGTTATATTGCAGGGCTTTGGCACAGGTTCACATGTCTGTTTGCAGACCCTAACAATTGTTTTATTAATGAGAATTTTTAAAACTCTTGATGTAGTCTGTAAGAGTCTGTCCTCTCTGGAGTGAAAGTGTCACCCTGTTGTTTCCCACAGTGATGCTCAGCCTGCTCTATTCTTCGCAATCTATCACTTGTATTTACGCTTTCATTCTTCAGTATGTTTTAGTGAGTGAAAAGACCATTGCCCTTACAAACATCTGTTTCCATAACAACAGCGTGACCTCTACTTTTGTGGAAACAAACACTTCCTGTATCTATCCTCCCATTTCAGTGACTACTGTGGTCAAGAAACATACATTTAAATAAAAGAGTAACAGTGGAGACGAGGAGGAGCTGACCATGAGCATTGTAGAGCATAGTAAAATGTACAGTATTTGCCTTTGGAATGAGGTAGACATAAGATGTAAAGTTGCATAAACTTAAGATGCTCAGGTCTAAAACAGCTAGTGCTGTTCCTTTAATCCCTAAATGTTGTTACAATCTTTGTAACAGAATCGTTATTGTTAATAAATCATATATTATACAATATAGAATTTATGGGTTCTCTTAACAGTATTTTTGACAAAAGTCCCCTGAGAGTCCAGAAGATAAGATAAAAATATCATCGCAATTTAACAGCATTGAATGAACAATAGTAACACAAGTCATACTGTAGCCCTACACTACAAGTGAAGTTCAAATAGAGAGCACTAGAGGGTTCAGTCTGCATGGTAGTGACTATGAACAGCTGCTACCAGCAACATCTAACTTCATTCATTGCCAGTAACCAAGGATATCCAAATGTCTATCATGGCCGCACTGTACTTCTAGATGAGTCCCACAGCTTCTACTGCGGTTTATCATATGGTCATCAATCACTACTTCCCATTCCCAAAATAAGCTGTGGAAGAATGTTATCCTACGAATAAAAGCTCATATGAATCACATCAACAGCTAAAAAAAAAAGTATCACGTACAGAAAAAATAACCATTGTAAAGTATATGATGGATTATTTATTATTTCCGGTATGCAAAGTAGTTCAGGATGTCTGGCATCTTATTTGTGATGACTCCATGTTGTCCGTGCACGGAGGGCCGCAACTAACAAGCATTTAGTGAGTGGGAGCAGACCTCCTCATTGTTTCTTTAGCCCCATCGGAGGTAACATGGCTCCATCCAGACATAGACAACAACACAAGTAGCAACCAATCACTCGTTGTCTCCACCGCGGAATCCAGCGACCAATCAGCTGTCTCAGTGCTTCAACTAATGCATGCCGTACGACCAATCAGCTGTGTGTCTGGGTCCTGGGGAAACAAATGGCCAATAAGCTGCCTGTCTCCTTTACACGGACCGACTGCTGGACCAATGAGCCGCGTGTCTGGCTGTACCGACGGGGTGAGTGTGTGTCGAGGCCCAATCAGCGGTTTAGTGCTGCCTGCCGGTGCCGGGGACTGGTGGTGAGGAGACGCTACAGCGCTGTCAGGACCGGACCGTGAACCCGGAGACGGTACACACTGACGCGAACGGAGACACAGGTGAGTCCGAGGATGTTCGCGGGGCCTGGCTCGGGTTGGGGATGTTTTGAAGTGGCAGCGACGGGGTTTCTATGGCGGCAGCACGGCGAGTAGTGCCGTTGTGCAGCCGATGGATACGATGATGTGCTGATAGACAATAGAGCGGATTCTCTTCGCTATTTATTGATGCAGACTGACATGTCGGCGACCAGCAGCCGTCGCCTCGAGCTATCCATCCACATTTAAATGTCTGGAAACGCAGTAGAAACATTTAGGTTGGTCCAAATCCTCCCCGGGGCTCCGTGTTTCGATAATAACCGAGCTGTTACCGGAGATGTTTGAATTACGGTGTGATGGGAGCGTTGAGCTGAATGCCTCCAGTCGGTTTCATTGTTTGATCCAGAGTCTCTAGGGGTTAACAGACTGGAGAAAGAGGCAACATTCTCCAAATACTTGTTAATGCTCGTTTAAAGGGCATCTGGATGAGATGGGATGTTCTGACGGTTGTAACGGGCTGAAGCTGTGTGAGGTGGCGGATTAGAAGGCGTTAGGAGGAGGCCGGGGCTGCTGATGGCTCCGAGCAATTAGGAAGAAAATTTTGAAATGCATCAGCCATTTACGTAGAGACTCAACTGGCTTCATATGCACCTAAATGGCTGCCTGGCGCCTGACCGCACAACCAACACGTTACTGTAAGGGCAAGGCTTTATTCAGGCTGCGCGGCGGATTAATGGAGGTAGATGTCTGGATGACGTTAGAGACAAAACGGGAATCAATATTTAATGTGTGCTGCCTATTATTCTGCAGTGTTGAGGAGCTCATTTTGTGTCTGCTGCTGCACTGCTCCTCCACATTTACATGAGTCACAGGCAGATGGATTCGCATCTGACTGCTATCACTGTCTCTGCCGTTCTGCTATGCAGCCTGTACCGTCTTTGAGGTGGAGATAGGTTCAATGAGGTGAAGAGAGAACGTCAAATTATACCATCCTCCATTGCAAGCCATTAACAGGAGCTGGTCATGCCAGGCTTCGGTTAGATATATTGATGTAGTGCCATACACAGCAACTGCAGGTAAGGGAAAGTTGCCTTATAAAAACGTGTATTTTGTCACTGGGAAAGTTGACAGACAGCAGCGTAGTCACTTTCACTCTGCTCAGCAGTGTATCACTTTCAACCAGCTGGTTGTTTCTAGTGGTGTCTCCTTCAGGACACAGTGCTCACTTCACAGATGTGAGCGTGGAGGTACAGCAGCCCCACAGCCTTTGGTTGTGAGATAAAAGTTGGCAGACCTTGACAAACTCAGCCCTCTACTCGCGTAAAAGTGGGTCCATATGAATGAAAGGTCCTTGCAGTTGAAGAGTGTGAATGAAATGTAGTATTCTCAATGGTGGAGTCCTTCCATTTCCTATTTCCAGCTCAGAGTCCCCTGGCAGCCCCAGCAGCATACAGATGAAGCTTATCGTACTGTATGACAGATTTTACAGTGCGTGTAGAGTACTGCAACATAAATTGATTAATATACTAATGCAATTAGTTGCCCATGTTTTTAAGCCCCTTTAACTGTTCCTGGTTTGAATGTTTGATGTTGTTTGTATGGGTATATATCAGGAGACTGGATTTTAATCTATCGATCAATAAAATTGTATTTGTAAAGCCCAAATTCACAAATCACAATTTCTCTCACAGGGCTCCCAGGACGGACAGAAGTGCAATAGATGCTGCGTGTAACTGAACACATAAACAAAATGATTTGACGGCATTGACTAGAAGAAATCGTTTGTTACATAATGGAGAACTGTATCAATGTTTAAAGTATTTATATATTAGAAAATGTCTGATAGAGATGAAGGGAGCAGCAATGACAACTGAATTAAGGAGTTGTAGCAGTTATAGAGTATGTGAGTAGATATATTGTATATCAAGCAGTCTTTTCGTTATCATAGTCCATGATCAGTTGCTACCAAGGTCAGGATCCCCCACCACAATAAGATGCTTCAACAATCCACCATCATGATCCACCACCACTATCAGGATCAGGATGTTAATGCTACTTCTCATTTCTACAATGTAGATGTGTTGCACACTATAGCTTATAACACTATATAGTTATTATTTAATTATCACTGGCAGCTGTCTCCGAGACTCCAATCCTTAAAGGGGTAGTTCACCCAGTAAGGAACATTCACTCATCTACTAACCACTATACCTTTGCAGGGGTGGGTGAAGTGTTTGAGTCCAAAAAACACTTTTGGATTTTCAAGGGTAAACGATGTTGCAGCAGAATTTAATACAATTGAAGTTATTAGTGACCAAGGCTTAGATGTAATAAAACAACAGAAAAACCTAACATGCCTCCATACTGCTCCTGTGGTGTCATCTTAAGGCCGGCGCATGCTTCTGCGTTTTCACAGGCCCGCAAGCGCAAGAGCTCTTTTTCCGGTTTCATGCCACATAATACCGGCAGAAACAACGGAAGATTTAGAAGAACGAATATGGACCAAATAGAACAGCGTTTGGCAGAAGAGATCCGAAAGTATGACCACTTGTATAACCCGTCACTGACTGGTGGATTTGTCCGCCAGAAAAAGGCTATGAGGAGCCGCAGTGGCGATGTAAATAAACAGTTGACGAAGAAGAAAGAAGGCGTCTCTAAGGTCGTTTTCGACAAAACACGTTACTCCGCCTAGTGTTCTGGCGGGGAATTGCTTTGTAACACGCGCAACGGTTTGAGCAGCATGAATGACAACGAGTCCTTCGACACAGCTGCGTGAAAAGCCGCAGACGCAGTTGCAGAAGCATGCGCCGGCCTTAAGTGTCTGCAAGCCACGACATTCATATTCCACTAGAAACTGTCATTCACACCGTGTTTTAGCCTAATTGTACACTGATAGCCTCTGACGAGGTGCATTCAGGGACCGTTGGAAATGCTACGGTCCGACCTCTGGTGGACTTTAACGCTTAAATCATTGTGTACATGACCTCTTTTCGAGTCAAATATGAATGTCGGGGCATGCAGACACTTGGATGACAACACAATAGCAGTATGGATGCATGTTATGTTTTTTCTGTTTTATTACGTCTGAAGCTTTGGTCAGTAGTTACTTCAATTGTAATGGAGTCTGCTGCAGCACTGTTTACCCCTGAGACTCCTAAAGTTTATTTGATTGTGATAATAATGGCGGATCCTGTATCGTGTTGGCATCTGATAATGGTGGTGGACCACGATTGAGGTGGCAGCTGATAGTGGATCTTGATGGCGGCAGTGGACAATGACTGTGGACTACATTGGCATCCGATCTGGCAGGTGGATCCTGATCGTGGGGGCTGCTGACATGGACTTGGGTTAAGGGCAGAGGATGTCGCTTCTTGTTAAAGCCCTATAATACAAATTGTGATTTGTGAATATAGGCTATACAAATATAATTTGATTGATCAATCTTTGGAGGGTCGCACAGACCTCCATGTCATATCAAATGGTTTCCCGACTGCTGTTAGGTCCCGGTATGAAATTCTCAGAGAGATTGTATGACCTAATGCTGGTGCAGTGGGCCATGGGTTCCTCCTGGTGGAGTGCTAGACAATGCTAGGCCATACACACTACTGAGTCCCATTATGAGTTGCTGTGATAAAATTCAGGCAAGTTGGATCAGCCCATGATTAAAACATTTTACACTGACTTTCGGTGTGGTTTTGAGTCCAGCCCTCAATAGGTTGAGGATTTTGGTTTCCATTGACCGTTGTCATGTCATTTTGTTCCCAATGTAGTTGCCCAAGAGTTAGCAGGTTTCATTTCCAGTCAGTCAGTGAAGGCTGCATGTCAGGTTATTAATCAGTGTATTGATAATATAATAGTGTTGTTGTTGTTATAATAACGTTATTATTCAAATAGAGGTTAAACAGAGTTCAAATTAGATCAGAGAAAATTACTGATAAGATTCTAAAGTCACTTTTTGTAACATGTAGCATTCAGCGGTTAGTCACTGTTTATGGCATCAGTCACAGCGAAACTCAGAAAGAGCTGCAGGATCAGGTGAAATGGAGTTTGGTATGTAAGACACAGATAGAAAGCACTTTTTCACTGCCAGAACAGTATGTTATAAATGGTTGATGGTGCACATGGTAGATCAGAGATAAAGTCCCCTTGGCTTGTGATGTGGACCATCCACGTGTACCATACAGTGTATACCAAGCTTAAAGCTAATGTTGGCAATAGACTTCAGAAGTGAGCATTATGGTGGAAACGAATGTACTGTATCTGTGTGTATTTTTCAAACTCTTGTATGTACGATAAGCACATTTGTAAAATATGTAAACTTAAGCTAAAATGCAATATTTTATGATTCATGTTTTTTCATTGCTGCTGAGGGAGAAAAGCATAATGGCCAGAGTAGGCCTAATGTTAAGCCCTCAGTAAGCTCAGAACCAAGTACTTGTAAGATCACCAGACAGTATCTGGAACCTCCCTTTAAAGGTCTTTATTATACAGGTTTTTTTTCATTCGTCACACAACTACTACGTGTGAACAACTGATCACAACTGACTTGAAAGATGAGCTATCTAGATGTATCTGTTTAAGCCCCATTCAGTTCTAACATAAATAAAATACAGTTAATTAACACAGAATTTTTGTAGAGCAGTTGGGGAAGCAGTAGGATACAGCGTGCGTGTGTGTGTGTAACATTTGCTTGAGGCTATGGCCAAGCTAATAGGTTCTTCTCTTAAAAATGCATCACTTTTCCTTTCTGTACGCCTGGCATCCACACTACTCTGGACATCAGACGATTGGAAACACATTTTAGTTTGAAAACCTTTTAAAACAAACAATGACTTAGGAAAGGATGGAAATAATGACATGGACACCCACTTTCACTTCCTGTTGGGATCTTATCAGTCACGAGTCAACTACCAGTGGTGAATAGAACATGGATAACGAATTACAAGCATTGAAACACTTACTTTCATGAACAGTTCCACCAGATCGTCAGTCCAAGAAAAGCAATCCCTGCTCTTACTTTCACCATTGCTGTCCATTATACATCGTATTTTGTGCAACTAAGCAACCGTGTGTAGAGTAGACTGTCTGCTTCCTGTTTACACTGATAGCACTAATGCCCAGTGTATGTGAATGTGTTAGTATGGACAGAGGGTATAATGGGCTGATAACAACTTAAAGTGTCACTTACCTTGATGGCCTGTTGGACGCTGAGGAATGCTTAGTTGGAAATGGCCCTAAGGCTATAGGAAGCTGTAGCCGCTACACAATAAGTGATGCATCAGACAGTCAGTCGACAGTTTGAAGTTGCCTACCTTCTATAGGTCTTTTTCACCATCGGCATTTTGTCTCAAAGCATGCTAATAATAACGTTAATGATGGCTGTACTCTTTTCTCTTTGGCTGCTAAATGCTCCACCATGTTCACCAGCTGCTCTTTCTGACTGTCTACTGAGCAGATATCTTACTGGAAAGTGGCTTCATCAGCGTCTGTCGCCTGTAGCTTATTTTCAGCTAGAAGCAGATTGTGTGGGCTGTTTAACTACACCTAGCTCAAAGAGGCTAAATGCTCAATAAATGTAGATAATAATTCATAGAGATTCATTGCTACGAGTTTCACTTTTTACATCACAAACAGCCATTTGATCCCTTGCATCATATTGATTATAGCACATGTTCAATATGATAGACTGGGGTGACACTTGATTGTATAACACAAAATAATTGAATGTGCTGAAAATGGAACTTTTTATTTCCATTAATAGAAATACTTATCACAGTGATCCCTTGTTTCTTGAGTCATCTTCTCACCTGTCCTGTCATGTCAAACCATTTCAGTTCTAAATTTATAATTTAAAAAAATCAACTTTACAGTCTTACAGTCAGGACCTTCAGTATTTTTGATCAAGAAGCGCTTAAAAAACATGTGCCAAAGTCTGTAGGCTAGCGTCTTTATATCAGTGTGTCAGAGACACATTAAATACTACAGATCTGCTTCTAAATATAAGTGTTATAATATTGGACTCAGTATCAGCATATATACATAATATCAAAAGATTCAGATTAAGACTGAGGCCAAACACACTTAATCAGGCCACCCCTTGCAAAGGCTACATCCATGCGACTACTACATACATGAAAATGCCTATCACATGACAACAAGCATATACTGGGCAAGCCAATGTAGACTGAAAGGCATTAGTGAGTCGATGTACACATGACTGCTCAAATATTGGCTTGTGTCCCATGCATGTAAGTAGCTGTATCATTGTAAAATGCAGAATTAAACAAAGACAACAGCGTCAGAAACACTTGTAATTGATTATCCATGTTGAGTTCTTCACTGATGTTGTTTTTTTTACTTCTGGAATGGGGTCATGTAATGGGAGCCTGACGAATCGGTGAAGGCTAAGTCATGACCAAAATAGCCATTCAGCAAGTGTCTAATATGATTGTTTCCAAAAAATAGCAGTTTCTGCCTGTCCAGACAAAAATTCCGCCCTGCAGTGTTGGCTAGCAGTGTTTCCAAACATCTATGTTTAAGCAGCTCCAAAACTCCAGTCGTGTGGACACACTTAGGCATATACTTTGGCACTTATTGATTTGTGTCTTTTCAATGAATGTGTAAAGCAGGGGAGTGGTGTGTGTGGTTGAGGGTTCATTTGTCTCGGTTGTAGAAGTGGCCCAGCAGTCAGAGGTAGTGCAGATGTGACTAATCCAGCCAGTGAATAAGCAGTGTGCACATCATTGCTGCATTGCTGTGCTGCTGCGTTTAGCCAGGTGCTCCACAAGGTCACCTCAGTCAACTTGTCTGACTGCAATTCTCCCAATCCTCCCTTTTACATTTAAGGGTACTTCCAGGATCAGGGACTAGAAATGTCACATAGGGTGTTTCTGCAGGAATACAAATTATCATTTTAATTTGATCATTACCAAACACAGATGATGTTTTTCTGAAAGGTGCAGATTTTAATCAGTAGTGTAAGATTAATACTAAAATGGACTAGTGTTATTGTGTTGGGTAGTGTACAGGCAAAATTTTGTTCTGAATAAAACACAGAAAATCATAAAACAATAGGTTGTACAACATTAGGATTAGGTGTCATTCACATTTGAGTCAAAGCCGCATTGGAAGCAGGAATTTAGTACTGGTACCTTTTTCAGGACTTAAATGTAACACTTTGATCTAATGTAATGGTAAATGGCCTGTATTTGTATACCACTTTTATAGTCTTAATGACTACTCAAAACACTTTTGAACAGGTTTTGCTGTTAATACACACACACACACAAGCGGCTGTGGCTGAGGGGTAGAGTGGTCGTCCTCCAACCTGAAGGTCGGCAGTTCGATCCCCAGTCTGACCCATCTGCATGCCGAAGTATCCTTGGGCAAGATGCTGAACCCCCGAATGGCCCCCCATAGAATAACTAAGTGCTGCGAATAGATGCACTGTATGAATGTGTGTGTGTGAATGGGCGAATGTAGAACTGTACTGTAAAGCGCTTATATAAATACAAAGCCAAAGCCATTTACACACACAGTGCATCTATCGGCAGCACTTTTCCCATGAGACTGGCACATGATGGCATTTTGGGGTTCATTATCTAGAGTACGACCCGCTCTACCCGCTGTAGGTTGCATAGTAAAAATTTTAATGTTTTGCCATAGTATGCCATAATATTTGTTCGATACTAGTGTTTCAGACTTGCTCAAATAACCTGCATGCTAAATAGCATGTCGATAAGAAATTTCAGACACAGCCAGTGGCTCAGGGTTAATGAAAGCTAATGTCAACCAAGAAGGTTAAAAAAGCCCAGTTATCTCAAACAACCACTTAATTCAACTAGATAATTAGCTAACTGAAGGCTGCCCCACATTAAGTGTCATGGTCTATTGAAGATTTAGTTTCTGTGGTGCTGGCTTCTGATTTTCAGGTTAGATGTTTCCCTGGCCACCTTTGCATTTTGCATCACATGTAGGTGAGTTCTAGCCTGGATGCCAGACGAACTTAGCCCCGCCCACAACATTTGAGGTCGGGAAGTTCGGTCTGGAGTCGCTCCGTTGGGGAGAAATTATGCCCGAACAGAAACTGTTCGGACCAATCAGATTGTCAGGGCGGGCTTTATACGATGATGGACAGATAATCAACAGTAACGTAATCAACCACGTCATCAACATGCGCTTTGATTGAATTCGTTTTCAACCAACATGCCTGCCGCTGGAGAGCTGAGATGTGTAGATGCTGCCATTGAGTCTGTTTTAGAAGACATCGACAGCGCATTCATTTTGAAAGAGGAACAGAGAACGCGGAGGCGACGACAAAGCGCCGCGCTAATCCCTATGGCGCCGGCGCTTGGCTGTTCACACCGGACGCTGAAGCGACGCTGATCCGCCGGGCAGCGCTAATAATATCACCCGTTGATCCAGTAGTATTCAAGCATATACTTACTTGTTGCTCCAACATTAAGCAACAGCGTCCCAACATTTGTCTTTTTTGGTGTTGTCTTTATACAACATGTTCTGAGGATCATATAACTCACTGTACTTCTCCACTTCAATTATTAATTTAATGTCATCCATGTTGAAGAACTTCTCCGCTGTTTGCTCTGTTAAATGTCGGGTGTCGAGGGAAAATTACGTATTCTCCACTCAAGCCTATGTGGAGAATAAGTAGCCCCCCCTCTCTATCTTTATCACTGCTTGTGTGGCTGTAGTGCATGGGCAGAGGGGGACATTTAATAATGTCATTGGTAAAATTAAAACTCCAGGACAACAGAAGGGGAATTCAAAGTATGGGATGCATATTTGATAATTTATATCATATAAAATATGTCATAAATATCGTTTAAAATCATTTTTCAGTGTGTTTCTGGCACGATGCGCTCGCGTCAAGCGCAAAAAATAGACTTGACGCCGAAACGACCCGCACAAAGGTTTAACATTGGAGTGGATGGGGGCCAGCTGTTATTTAAGGCTTGGCGCTGCACTTAGGAGTCGCTTTGGCGTCGCTTCACCTTCCGCTGTGAACCCGGCATTAGTAAATAACTCACAATGCGTCGCTTAACATACGTCACATACTACGTTGCTCTGATTGGTTGTAGGTCTATCCTATTGATACAAGAAGCATTTTTTTTTTCTTGTTCGGTTGAAACACGCCCCATAATCACAGCCCTATGGAGCGGTATCAGACTCACATTCGGACTAGAATTGTGAGTATGACAATGTCAGGCTAGGTGAGTTCAGTACCTGACCCTACGTAATGGTGGGATACACATTAATGTAGCGTCCATGATTGTAACATGTCACTAGGGGTATGTCTGTTCAAACATTTTTTTACTTAAACAAGAATGTAAGACCAGGAGTAAGCACCATGTTGTTTCAGAAAAAGACTAATATCCGACTGTCATTTAGGCTCATGAGGAGGTTAGGTGGGATGGTTGATCATCAATCGATAATATATATATGTGTGTATGTTAATTTCTGACCTAAGGAAGACAATCTGTGGTTGAAACATTGTCTCAGTCATGTAAACAGGAAATAGAAGTAGTCTGTAGTAGTGGTGAAGCATCATTTTGTGTGTGTGTGTGTGTGTGTGTGTGTGTGTGTGTGTGTGTGTGTGTGTGTGTGTGTGTGTGTGTGTGTGTGTGTGTGTGTGTGTGTGTGTGTGTGTGTGTGTGTGTGTGTGTGTGTGTGTGTGTGTGTGTGTGTGTGTTTTATTAAAAAAAAAAAGGGACACACTTACTGTTCTGTCAGCATAGTTCTCTCATGTACTGACCTCAGATCAGTGCTGACAGCCGGTGCTTGCTGCACCCTTGGATGTGGTCTGTTAATATTAGCTTTCTGAAAGCCAAACTACAACAGTAGAAGAGGAACAGTGTGAGGCCAAGGATGTTTTGTCTATTGCAAATCTCCTGCTGTGGCCTCAGTCTTTCCTCTGCTATGAACAGGGTAATGAGGTTGTGATAAGATAAAAGGCACCAATAATGAACCTCATAAAACAATGAGCATAAATGAACAAGACATTTTAGTTAGTTTCCGTTAGTAGCTTTTCCTTACTCTTGTTGAAGGTTAAGGGCAGACTATGTCAAACCTTGTTAAAGTGCTATGAGACAAATGGTGATTTGTGAATATGGGCTAAACAAATACAAATTGATTGATAGATTGATATTCCAGCAGTGTTCCCAACCCTTACTCAAATGGCACCTTAAATAACTGCTATTTGGCCTGTGGGATATGACCAAAATATAATTTCTGTATAAAAATTGAGATTATGATTGATGTCTTGTCGGGCCTCAACTAAAAGCCTCTTCAGCGTCTGAGTCTGGGCTTTGTTTTGACCGCTCATCTGTACTTTTATGTGTATCATCTGTTGACTCTGTACTGACATGATTCCTGTGTAGGTGCTAAAAGAGGTCAGTGGTATTTCAAGGCTCTTGTGTGGACTGGTCTGTGGTCATTTTCTGGTCAGTGTCAGTCTTTTCAGACCCAAATCCTGTCCGTATAATCAAAGTCACCCTTTCTTTAGATACAGTCCTGATCAAAATCTTAAGACCAGTTAAAAAATTTCATGAATTTGCATTTTGCACTGTTGGATCTTAGGAAGGTTCTAAGTAGAGCTTCAAAATGCAAAAAGAAGAAATGGGAACAAGAGACCAAAAGTTGTGAGCAGGCAATTTATTGAAAACAACAATTTAACTCAAATAGGCTGTTCATCAGCTGATCAAAAGTTTAAGACCACAGCCTTTAAAAGCCTAAATCTGTGCAAAAATTTGGATTCCATGTCATTTCCTGTCAAGTAATCACACTGTGAAGATCTCTTGATGGCAAAGGCAAAAAAGCTCACCGTCTTTGAACGTGGTAGGATTGTTGAACTGCATAAACAAGGCCTCTCACAACGTGCCATCGCTGCTGAGGTTGGACGCAGTAAGACAGTCATTTTGCATTTCTTAAAAGATCCTCAGGGTTATGGAACAAAAAAATCAAGTGGTAGACCCAAAAAAATCTCACCGGCGCTGAGCCGGAGGATCCGAATGGCTGTCCGTCAAGACACGGGACAATCCTCGTCCCAAATTAAGGCCATTACTGGTGCTGACTGCAGCCCAATAACCATCAGACGGCATCTGTGAAGGAAGGGCTTCAAAAACAAGAAACGTCTTCAAAGGCCATGTCTCCTTCAACGCCACAAAATTGCCCGTTTAGACTTTGCAAGGGAGCACCAAACATGGGACATTCAAAGGTGGAAGAAAGTTTTATTCTCTGACAAGAAAAAATGTAACCTTGATGGTCCTGATGGCTTCCAACGTTACTGGCATGACAAGGAGATGCCACCTGAGATGTTTTCTACGCGGCACAGTGGAGGGGGCGCCATCATGATCTGGGGTGCTTTTTCCTTCAATGGAACAATGGAGCTCCAGGTTGTGCAGGGGCGTCAAACAGCAGCTGGCTATGTGGAGATGTTGCAGCGGGCATCCCTCATGACTGAGGGCCCTCGTCTGTGTGGTAACGACTGGGTTTTTCAGCAGGACAACGCTCCAATTCACAATGCCCGTCTGACCAAGACTTTTTTCCAGGAGAATAACATCACTCTTTTCGACCATCCTGCGTGTTCCCCCGATCTTAATCCAATTGAGAACATTTGGGGATGGATGGCAAGGGAAGTTTACAAAAATGGACTTCAGTTCCAGACAGTGGATGCCCTTCGTGAAGACATCTTCACCACTTGGCGCAACATTCGCACTAGCCTTTTGGAAACACTTGCATCAAGCATGCCAAAACGAATTTTTGAAGTGATCAACAATAATGGTTGAGCTACTCATTACTGAGTCAGTTTTTGACACTTTAATTTCTGTTTTTTTTTTTTTTTTTTTTTTTTTATCTGTGGTCTTAAACTTTTGATCAGCTGATGAACAGCCTACTTCAGTTAAATTGTTATTTTCAATTAATTGCCTGCTCACAACTTTTGGGCTCTTGTTCCCATTTCTTCTTTTTGCATTTTGAAACTCTACTTAGAACCTTCCTAAGATTCAACAGTGCAAAATCCAAATTCATGACATTTTTTAACTGGTCTTAAGATTTGATCAGGAGTGTACAAGCTCCTTGTTCCTCTCCGCACTGGTCATAGTCCTTCTGTTCTGAATGACCTCGTTGTGTGTCACATTCACTCTCCTCCCTGTTTATTTTTGTTCGCTTCATGCAGATTCCCTGCCTGAATCAGTGTTTTGTGGAAGAATGCAAAGATCCTTCCTTTAAAAAAATTGTTAAAGAGAGTGATATGTCGAACAGTGAATTTAAAGGTAGATGTTTGTTATCAATTGACATATCTGGTCTTTTTTTTAAAGGCATATTGTCCCATTTGCTCCACATTGTCTGCAAACCAGCACTAGGATCCAACAAAGATTTATTGGTCCTTCAACTACTCCATAATGCAGTGTAATGGGATGGGGAATTTGGTCTCTACTCTAGCTTTGTGTAATTCACTGATGGTGTCTGTCAGGGATTAGTATATGTAAAATACTGTGCGGATGAGTGTTGTGTTTTAACATGTATGTGCTCATCTGGTTCTTTTTATTGTCTGTGGCATATTTTTGTCTGTGCCGTGTGTTGATACTCCGCCTGGCTGCCATGTTCAGCCCCATTTTAAAATGTCTGTCTACCTTTGTGTGCCTCGCTCTGACTAAATGGCTCATGTTCCCGCTGCTTTTTTTTTTCTTCTTTTTTCCTCTCATTTGGCTGGTGAAACAGTGCATGCCCCACCCTGTGGTCTGAAGTTCTGCTCTCACTCTTTTCTTGTCAAAGTGCCAGCTCCTGAAGAAAGAGATTTTCCTCTTTCTGCTCTGAAAACACTGCGCTTGCTCCTCCCACCCTGGCTCTCTCTCTCTGACTGTCTTACTGTGTGACGTCTTGACCACTAACGGCTACATATTAAGAGATAATTCCATACCCTGAGGTTACAAACCGGCTCAGACTGGCTCAGTGCGTTTTGACTGCGCTCTGTTCCCTGGGTTAAAATAAGTGCATTAAAAAAAAGGAGAGAGAAGAAAATTACATCTGTGCCTTTGTTAAAGGAAGACTAATTTAAACACCGACAAGAAAACACACACCTCTGTCGCCTGACAAGAAGGAATCATCAGCCTTGCCCTCCTGTAAATAGTTAGTCACATTTTACCTCAGGGAACAAAATAACACCATTTTCATTTTTTTCTGATGGTGCCGTTTGATAAAGGAAACACTGAAAGACTTTTACAACACAAAGGATCACAGTGGTCCACCTGACTGCTTCATGATCGACAAATATGATTTGACGCTATTAATCCACAACTACAGGTTACTCTGTTTTAACCAATCTTATCAGTTTAACTTGTTTCCCTACATTGTAATAGACTTAATTGGAAGCCCAATTGTTCCTCATTGTTCTGACCAAGATTTTTTATGACAGCCAGCGAAATGTGCATGCCACTTGTCTTTATACATAGAAAAAGTCGTAATTTAAAGGTAGGCTTTTATGATTGTTATTCAGCTTATCAATTTCGGTTCTCGTTGATTCAGGTTTTCAATTTCAATATGCTAAAAAGTAGTGCTGGATGATAATAAAAATTATCTCAAGATAAAAACTTTTTTGCTAACTATCACAATAAGTGTCACGTTATGATTAATTTTAAGTTGAAAGAGAGATGTGTTTGCTCCTCAGGGAAGGTTGTGGTTTGAGCCCTTCTTTATGGTAGAGAATGGAAAACACAAAAAAATTGTAAATGGGCCAATTATGTGATATACGTTCTGACTGTGCTTGCACAATGCATAAACAAGTCAGCTGTTGCTCAGGAGATTGTATCAGTATGTCAGTGGTTTGATCCCAATATCCTGCGTGCTGTAGTGTCTTTTGGCAAGATACTGAACCGGCTGTGCTGGCAGTGGGTGAGTGGTCTATGAAAGATAAAGTGCTGCACATAGATGCACTGTATTAATGTGTGTGCGAATGGGTGAAGGACAAAATAATATTGTAAAGCGCTTTGAGTTGTCATCAAGAGTTGGTGGTGAAGCACTATATAAATACAGGCCATTTACCATATCGATATATATATTATACATTTGTTATATTGCTATTGCCACTGACCAAAATTGTATTGCAATAGTTATCGATTTTGTTTTATTGCCTAGCAAAAAGTGGGTCAAATGATTAGATAACAAATTATCTTGATTCTCTCAGAAATAAAAAATATGGGAAAAGGGACAATTGCTGCATCAAATTCTCAGAATGAGCTGAAATTAAGAATGGCCACTGCTTTCTAGTAGTATTCAAGCATATACTTACTTGTTGCTCCAACATTAAGCAACAGCGTCCCAACATTTGTCTTTTTTGGTGTTGTCTTTATACAACATGTTCCGAGGATCATACAACTCACTGTACTTCTCCACTTCAATTATTAATTTAATTTCATCCATGTTGTAGAACTTCTCCGCTGTTTGCTCTGTTAAATGTCGGGTGTCGAGGGTAAATTACGTATTCTCCACTCAAGCCTATGTGGAGAATACGTAGCCCCCCCCCCCTCTATCTTTATCACTGCTTGTGTGGCTGTAGTGGATGGGCAGAGGGGGACATTTAATAATGTCATTGGTAAAATTAAAACTCCAGGACAACAGAAGGGGAATTCAAAGTATGGGATGCATATTTGATCATTTATATCATAAATATCGTTTAAAATCATTTTTCAGTGTGTTTCTGGCACGTCAAGTGCAAAAAATAGACTCGGCTCCGAAACGATCGCTGCGCGGCGCTAGGTAGCCTTGGCGCTACGCGGCGCTAGGCAGCCTTGGCGCTACGCAGCGCCAAGGCTGCCTAGCGCCGCGTAGCGCCAAGGCTGCGGTGTGACCCGCACAAAGGTTTAACATGGGAGTGGATGGGAGCCAGCTGTCATTTAAGGCTTGGCGCTGCGCTTTAGCGTCACTTTGGCGTCGCCTCCGCGTCCGGTGTGAACCCGGGGTTAGTAAATAACTCACAATGCGTCGCTTAACATACGTCACATACTACGTTGCTCTGATTGGTTTTAGGTCTGTCCAATTGAGACAAGAGGCTTTTTTTTTTCTGGTTCGGTTGAAACACGCCCCATAATCACAGCCCAATGGAGCGGTATCAGACTCACATTCTGACTAGAATTGTGACAACGTCAGGCTAGTAGAGGCCCCCAAAAAGTAAAAACTTCATTAGGACCTATCTCTCTTAATTAGCAACCAGGCACATTCAATTTTGATTCAATAGATTTACTATGTGACCAAATCAGTATGAAAAATGTCATCAATATCTGTGACAGTACAGGCCTCTCAAGTGATAACTGAACTTAAACATAACATCACATGCAGTTGATCCGCTTCTTCTTGTCATATGGCGTATTTATAGGAAATCTTCAAGCCTTTGACAAAGAAAAATTCAAATAAAAGCTGTCAGTGAGAACTCAAGTGCATTCTCAAACACCTACCTCTCAGATCAATGTCCCTGCCTCTGCTGGAGGGACAGGAGATGTTTGCTGGCTGAGCAGCCTGACACAAGCTGCTTTCAGACATGCACTGGACTGCAGTGGACTCCGCAGATGGCTCCGTCTGTTCTCCTAGTATAAAGTCCGTAGAAATCCAGGAGAAGTCAATGAAATCAAAAAAACGTAAAGAAACAAATATCTCCCAAGAGAGGTTGTGGTGATAAAAGCTGACGACGGTGTTGATGTACTGTAAACAAAATCATGTGATATAAGCAGCAGAGTTTATATTTCACTTGCCTCCTCTGCGCAGAAAAGCTCCCGGTGTGTTGCGCATGTGTGAAAGGCAGACTCCGGAGATCTGAATATCTAATTTACCAAAAATATAAGGTTCCGTGTGCTGTGGCTCCAAATTAAGCCAACTTTTTCCTGTTTGCATCTCAAAGAAATGATATGTGTGTTGAAATGTATTGTTTTACAACCTGTGAATTGATGGAATGAAACTGTCCAAATCCAGTTGGACAACGCTTACAGAGACTGCAAGCTGTAGCTGTTTATTATTTATTATGAAAATAATGTTTAAACATTGTTAGGTGGTTTGTTGAGTGTAGCAAAAAGGCCAGTTTTTGCATTTATAAAAAAAAATGTTTGCATACCCTCGAGTCACAACAGACACTTTTTATAAGTTCAAGAGAAACAATAAATGTAAGAAAGGACTTTTAGAACACTACCCCTGACTTATGTCCTCCTCCAATCAAATCAGGAACTCAGGAGTAGTATGGAGGAATTTTATGTTTCTTTTTTCATTGTTTTTTTCCCGTTTGAATAAGTGGTTGCCATTATCTTCAATTGTATTGGGTGTGGCTGCATCGCTGTTTACCCCTGAAACTCGGAAAGTGTTTTGACGACTCACCTGTTTCACCCAACCCTCCGTCAGCATAGTGGTGAGAAGATGATGAATGAATTTTTTATTTTTTGGTGAACTATCCCTTTAACTTTCGGCTTTAGTCTGTCTGTCTTTTTTGCTTTCCAGCCACTTCCAGGTTTGCAAGGTTCCAGACAATACATGAGTTTGATGGCTCTCCTCATAAGAATATCCTTTTGAAGCAATGATTATATGGTAATGGTTTTGGTAAATGGTATGTATTTATTTAGCGCTTTTCTAGTCTTGATGACCACCCAAAGCGCTTTACAGTACATTCACTCATTCACACACACATTTATACAGTGCATCTATTCGCAGCACTTTGTTATTCTATGGGGGGCCATTTGGGGTTCAGCATCTTGCCCAAGGACACTTCGGCATGCAGATGGGTCAGACTGGGGATCGAACTGCCGACCTTCAGGTTGGAGGACGACTCCTCTACCCCTCAGCCACAGCCGCCCCTGTATCATTCTTGAATAATGCAATTGCAATACTGTTAATTAAATAATTAATTTAAAAATATTGACTACATATTGAGCAATTTAGATACACATACAATAACTATTACGTTTATTTTTCATTTAAAATCACGTGGTTGAGGTCATGAAGCAGGGCAGTAGCTGTAATGAGCAAAAACCAGATGCCAACCACAATGCGTATTTTTGTCACCCCTTTTACCCACGACAAGTTTTCAGATCTGAATGATGATGATTATAATAACAGTAAAGAAATGCAGCAGAGTAAAGTGCAGTAAATATACACAGTAGAGTGCAGTAAAGGAACGTAAAAGTGCAGAAAAGGAACGTAACAGTGCTGTAAAGGAATATAACAGTGCAGAAAAGGAACACATTAGAAAGCAGTAACGGAATGCACCAGATTTCAGTAAGGAATGGATTGTATTCAGATTTTTCTTTATTTCAATTTATGCAATCTGTTGAAATATGCCAAGATTAGCTCCAACACTGATTGTTTGGATCAGCTTGGTAAACCTCCAGCAGCAACTAACATAGTTATATTACAGATTCATGTTTTAAGTAATGGATCAAATGTCAAAAGTAATGGCAAATTTAATTGAAATGTCATGAAGCTTCTTGAGTCTGTCAACCAGTCCAGAATAATGAGGAACAGTGTTCATGATGTAGAGGCTGCAGCCAGTGAATGTTTGGCATTAGTGAAAAAACTGTTATCAAGATGATCACCAGATCAGATCTGTGCTGCCTGATTAATAGACAAATGATGTGAAACATTCTCAGTAATGTAGATGGCGACCTCTGTGGTGTGGAGTGTATTGGTATGAGATGAATCCTCCACACGGTTTCTTTCTTTCACTTCCTCTGCAATGCTCTTTGTCTCCAACTGCACACTAAACCCTCCTCCTCCTCCTCCCCTTTGCCCTCTACCACTGCCCCCCTCCCCATTCATCAGTATTCTCCACCCTCACACGCACATGCACACCCCCACCCCCACCCCTCAGGCGACAGCAGAACAGGAATTGATTAGTGGCGTGGCATAAAAATAGACAACTGGTTGTCATAGCAACGCCCACAATGAGCCGTTGTCTTGTTTAATAAAAAGCCGTGTTGTGTCTGAGCACTAGGTTGAAGGTGTGTTGCCTTACTGCTGTCTATCCAGGCACGAGGTGGAGGTATGTGTAATTATCACACTGCAGTCTTGGTGAATGAGCCCTCTGTACTAAATCAACACACCAGTCACTTCATCCAAAAACAAAGCACCACCAGCGTCCTCCTCTTAGCTGTCATTGGCTCTAAATCTGCATCCTACAGCTGCTCCACATGACCAATTACAACTCTGTTGCTATGGGCTCCATTGTGATTGGCCTCATTAGTGTCAAAAACTATCCATATGCAAAAAAAAAAAAAATTCCCAGCAGCCCAGTCAACATCCTTCTCTCTCTCTGTGTGTGTGTGTGTGTGTGTGTGTGTGTGTGTGTGTGTGTGTGTGTGTGTGTGTGTGTGTGTGTGTGTGTGTGTGTGTGTGTGTGTGTGTGTGTGTGTGTGTGTGTGTGTGTGTGTGTGTGTGTGTGTGTGTGTGTGTGTGTGTGTGTGTGTGTGTGTGTGTGTGTGTGCATGCTCACTGTAGCGATGCATCAGCCACTGCCTTCTGTCTTGGCACAGGGAGTGGTTGTTCCTGGACATCTCTACATAATTTCTAGCACTGGCTAAAGAAACCCGATGGAAGCTACCTCTGGTAAATTTACTGTATTTATATAGCCTTCTCTAAGGGTATCCACCACATTATCCTACATGCCATTCACATATTCAGTAGCCGCTCCTAGTTGGTAATTTCCTTAAGGGTTGTGGTTAGATCAGCAACAATTGCGAATACACAGTTGTTCCTAATAAAGTGCTTGCTGAGAGTAGCACTGAGTAGCATGGTTGTTTCACCTGACTGTTGTTAATGAAATGCACTTTCCACAACATCAAATCTGGGATTCCTGTAGACATTTTGTATGACACCAGAAAAAGATTCTCTTCATTGAACTTGGCAATTTTGCTCCAGCACTGGAAGCTACTTTCAAAAACCCTCACCTTGGACTAAAGTTAAGGCTTGTGGTTCAGTTATTAAAGTTGCCAGTTGCTTTAGTTATTCTTTATCTCTCACACAGATTTTTGGAAGAGGAGTGTCAATGATTTGAACAGTGCTATTTGTGTTTTTCATTCCTTTCTCTTTGATAGGTCTTTATGGCAGTGTTGGGGATGAGTGCTAATATGGCCCCTCATAGATGCTGAATGCACTAATTGTAAGTCGCTTTGGGTAAAAGCATCAGCTAAATGACATGTAATGTAATGTAATGAGTTAGCTGTCATCTTTGCAGTCTAGCACTACTCACAGACATTATTTGCCTTGTCAGCAAGTCATTCATTATTTTCTTCACATTTAGCAGGAAAGCTGAAATACTGCCACACCCATGTCTTAAATGCAGAAATGTTACTTTCTATTTCTGTATTATAGCATCACCTCCTGCTGAGTATTGGTCGTTGGACACTTTTGTGTGACAGAGGCAAATTTGCCCTCTGCACCAAAAATACGGTATGAAAAATATGTATTGTTGATGGCTATCGACTTCTGTTCTGTTTAACATTCAAATAAGCCTTATTTGTGCATTATTGCATTATTTTAAATAAATAAGATCGGGATTGGCAATCTTACGAATCTATATTTTGATAGATTTGGAAGATGTCCACCAACTACTTTGCTTATGAATCAAAGAGATGGTGAAATATTACCATTATGGTCTGCTACCATTTTGATGTATATCCATGCTATGTTCACAAACCAACCGAATGGTTAGATGGCTGTGCTGATTGGCCAAATTATATCACATGTCTCTCTCAGAGGGTCTGTTTCATGCTTGATGTATTAAATAGACTATTCCATATAAGTTGGCAGCATGGAAGATGAAGAGCTTGAACAGTATGTGAATACTAATAGTCTGTCCCTGCTGGGGACAATGCTGTCTGCAGATGTCAGGCTGATGTATGGTCAACACAAACAGAGGAGAATAGTAAGTGAGCAGTCTCACCTTTTGTATGTTGTATTGTTCAGTGTGATCATTACAGCGGATGTCTTTATTTAGGATTTACAGTGCATACAGTTTTATAACCAAGAAGTGTTTAAATTTTATTCAATAACGTTCACTTTTGCACTGAGGTGCAGTATTGAATTTGAAAACACTTTATTTAAAATAAAAACAGCCAACCAGTGCTCTGTAGCAGCAGTGGCCGTGACTCATCAATGTGACGTCGTCGATCATGAAAACGGCATGTTCTCGGCAACAGTGTCATTCAAGACAACAATAAAATATATTGTGTCCAAATCAGACCAAAACAACACTGCACTTCCCTGGGCCCTTGACAATACACACGAGTTTGAAGCTGATAAAATGGCTCTCAAAATATGCAAGCCACAGACGGTCAGTGATTTCTGGAATCAGTAGATAGATAGATAGATAGATAGATAGATAGATTATATTAATCACCACAAAAGTTAATATTTGGTCTGATTTATCAATTATTCTTATTCTTTCACTTAGGTATAGAATTCATTTTCATTTGGCCTGCTATAGTTTCATGTCTGCATCTCCCACATATATGCAACACTTAGGATGTACACACACTCCCACCACTGAACTATTACTGTGCTGGTTGTTGTGTGTAGGTGACTTTTGCTTTTTGTTTTCTATGGTTGTAAAATGTCCGACACTAACTCCAAGTGAATGGACATTGTGAACCACATATAGTCCACAATGGAGATGGATACAGTTCACACCACCCTGCAACTAGCTGGTTGATACTGGATGCTGTCAGACCATGATTTGGATTTTTCTGACTTTTCTGCACAAATTCAGCATTAACAAGTGTTCCATCTCTGCAGTTAATGTGATAAATGTAGGGGGATGGCCCAGACTTTTGTTCACCTCCTGCTCGCTGTGGTCACTGTGTTGTTTTTTTATGCAGCTGAAGTCAATATATACTGTAGTTGTTCTCATTTAAAAGCAACAAATTGAGTGTCTTATTCATAAAAATTAAATACTTTCATGAGATTTTGGGGAATTACTGAGATACTTTTTTGTATTCATGACTTGCCATGTCGTCGGCCAGATCAAATGTCCTGGAGGCTAGGCGTCTGCCACCTCTGTGTTTTGCTATAAAGCACCAAAGATGTTGGTGCTTTATAGCTTCTAAAAGATTAAAGCTTATAAAAGATTCTAAAAGGTCTCTAGTAGGCATTGAAGCAGTGATGGAGCAGCACAGCCGGATGCTGTGTATGTTGAGAGTATAGATCTTCCTGCTGCTCACCCTGTGTGACCTCAGCGCAATGCCCAACTGTACACAGAGCCTAAAGCTCTGCATGCCACAGTTAACATGACCTATATACTGATGGACGCAGACATGCTGTATGTTACATGATACAGACTGTCAATGCTAGCTGCAGGTATCATGTGTCTTACTGGATCTTGCTCGGATTATGACATGGCAGCCATTTTGTTCCCAGCTTCAATTCAAACTTTACTGCTTAACTGTTGAACAGTCACGGTCTGATTGCACCAGTTAAGCAGAGCAACAGACAGCCTTTTAACTCTCTCTTGTAGTTGTACGTTTTCTTCCTTTTTCTTTTACCCATGAATTATTAGATTAGACAAGATTTTTGTGTATCTCAGTTGTATTATGTATAGTACATTGACTAATCATAAAATGCACAGGAATTAAAGGGTTACTGGTTTCATGGTTAACCACAACAAAAATATATTTTTAATTATCATTCAAAACTGTCCCACAATAATCAAGGTTAACAGCAGTAAAATGGTAAATGGTTTTGTATTTATATAGCGCTTTTCTAGTCTTGATGACCACTCAAAGCGCTTTACAGTACAGTTTTCCATTCACCCATTCACACACACATTCATACAGTGCATCTATTCGCAGCACTTTTTTATTCTATGGGTGGCCATCGGGGTTCAGCATCTTGCCCAGGGACACTTAGGCATGCAGATGGGTCAGACTGGGGATCGAACTGCCAACCTTTAGGTTGGAGGACGACCACTCTACCCCCTCAGCCACAACCGCCCCGATGTAGGTGCAACATGCAAACTGGTTAAGGTTTGTAATTTACTGCAGAGTAAGCTTCTAAGATGAGCAAGTCTGACTTGTTTTCGAATTATGGTTTTATAAATCAGAGAAACTGGCGTCACATAACGCAGAATGGTCCCTCATGGATGGTGAATGCAGTAACCGGAAGTCTCTTTCGGAATGAAAGCGACTTCTGGTTACTCAAAAATTGCATTTGGTGAAATTCTTAAGGGCATTTTTCACTATTTGCTAATTTGCCTGAAAAGACACATTTTGTTGCACTGTAGCAAATGCTGATCAAGCAGTGTTGGAGTTGGACCTACACTGCAGGCCAAAAGTCTGGATCATTTTAACCTTAATTTTTAAATATTAAACGAAAAACACAATAGTTAATCACTAGAGTACTGATATCTTAACATTTAAAATATTTTTAAAAATATTGTAAGAATAACCTTTACTTGTACAGTGTGGCACAAAGGCTCAACTTTTGTCTGGCTTCCAATAAGCTTTTAAACACATCAATCTGTAGCTCCAAATCTTCTTGAAACCTTTTTCAGTGTCTCACAGGTACAACATATACAACACACCCTCCTGCCGTTTTAACACAGGGTTGTTTTAAGTGTAATCATAATTCAATTCAATATTATTTGTATAGAGCGAAATCATAATATACATTATATCGAGGCACATGACACAGTAAGATCCAGACCTTAAAATTATAGAGAAACCCAACATGTCCCCGAATGAACAAGCAATTTGGTTTTGGCATTAATCAAATTCTACACCAAAATTTATTTCATGATAATAGCACTTAATGTCCTTATGAGTCCACTTAAAGAGTCCTGACTCTCAAACATAATCCAATATATCTGTATTGGAATTGTTTTACTCCCTAATATCATTATTGGACCCCGAATTCATGCCACTTTTGTATCAATGCCACCATTTTATACCCATCACCACCATTTTGAAGGTAGGGTTAATGACCCTACTGGAGGTGTTAAGTGATATTGCAGCACCTGATCAGTATTTGCAGTTTTTTTTCTTATTTTGTCTTTGGTTAGAGATGGGATGTCCGACCTGACACATCTGGCTCCTGCACCTCAGCGATAAGCCTGACATCGATGAACTAAACAGTTGAAAAATGAACAGGAGAATGCTTCCCTGGTCGTGTGTGAAAAGTCCATGAGGGGGAGAAGGTGGTTGAGAGACACAGGGCAGACTGGGAGGAATTGAATTGCTTCGGCCAAATGGATTGTCATGATGCAGATCATGCATGAAACGAGCAGCAGAGTCCACAGTACAGAGGCAAATGGCCTTATTACTATTACGCTGGCATTGGGCCCGTTTTGGCCAGTTCACCTGTTGTTGAGCCACACAGGACAGAAAGGGACAGCCTAGGGCAGGAGGGTGCTCTTTGCTGTAGACTTGCAGTGCAAATGTGAGGAACGCCACTGCATTTATTCTGAGGAGGACATTTTAGCTGCAGCCATCTGATCGACAGCTCTCTCTCTCTCTGTGTGTGTGTGTGTGTGTGTGTGTGTGTGTGTGTGTGTGTGTGTGTGTGTGTGTGTGTGTGTGTGTGTGTGTGTGTGTGTGTGTGTGTGTGTGTGTGTGTGTGTGTGTGTGTGTGTGTGTGTGTGTGTGTGTGTGTGTGTGTGTGTGTGTGTGTGTAGGGAATTAAGAGTTGGCATTATGTCAGGAGAGAGCTGCCATCCCTGCCTCTTTTCTAGCCTTACACACAGACACAGCCAACACACAAAGACTTCAGCAAGGATAGCACAAGATTAAAAAAAAACTCCCTCTGCTTTCAGTGTGTCTTGGCTGTGTCAATCCTTTATCACCCCACATACACACAGACATGCTCCTGCACACATGCCTACACACACTTCATATCCACTCCTGATTGGCCAGTGTAGTATGAACAAATGAAGCCCACAGCTCTGGCTACATTTAAGGGGCCCCTGAAAGTAAGCATGTGTTTATTTTTACAGTCAAAGAGGGGGGGAGGAAAAGACGGAAGGTTTGAGGAACTGGGGGAGGGTAGAGGAGCAGGGAGGATTTTCTTTGTGGTACTGTACAGCTGGAGCAGGAGAGGGGGTTACAAAATCCTGCCTTCTGTTGGAATGCTGTGCTGTAGATGGATGTCTGGACACAATCTATTTACTGTTTTATGGTATTGGGCTACCTCTTCGGTGCTCTTACTTTGTTACCAGCCAAAAGATTCTGACATTAGAGTTTTCACACGTCCAACATTGTCTTGATGTTGGTTTTATGAAGTGTGATTATTTCTTTATGTGGAGCGGCATTCACCCTCTATCAACCTCCACCCAGTCTCTCCATCGCCATGTCTCCTTTTCCTTTCTTTTCCATTATTGCTTTGGCCTGGCAGAGTGCCCAAAGCTAGAGGAGTGGGTGGGAGGTGGTAGGAGGGATTATGGGAATATGGGGTAGGGGGGGTTAAAGAGAGAGTGTGTGGCTTATGTAGCAGCTGACTGAAACAGTCATTATATTATGTAAAGGCAGTCGGCGTCAGTACCCGGGGAGTGGGGGGGCTGAGGGGATAGGGGGTGCCAGTTTGTGATGCTCAGCACACGGCCAACCCTGATTGGCTCATCAGCTCCATTCTCAGCAGCACTCTGTGTCTCATTAAAGGTGGAGGCTTGGCAGAGAGGGTGCAGAAGCTGCTTGTGTTTTTTCTCAGCAAATGGAGGCGACGACTGGGCCCCGCTGCTGCGTCACAAACTAATTAGAGAAGAAGAAGTGGCAGGTCGGGTCGTATTGTACGATCATTAAGACTCCTCCCTGCGTTAAAGAGGCTGCTGCAGATGAGAGGAGGATAACAGACGTTAAAGGGGGACAGAAAGAACTGATTGAAGCACCATGTTAAAGAAGATGAGGGCATACGATAGAAGTACAACAGCAGGAATAATCTGCTTATAGAAAGCTAATGAAGAGATAACCGGCCAATTAAGTCCCTGCTTGAACAGTCACTGACACTCCACCAAAAATGATCTTTTCCCTGTACTTTTTAGCGTTAAACCAGGTGGTGTTGTTGATGCCATTGTGCAGTGCTAGAAGCATCCATTTGCAGGTGGTCTGAACAGGATCTACCGTCATTCACAAAGGAAGAGTAGCCTGCAAATTTAGTTCCCACCACTGGTCCCAGTCTTTAAACATGTGTAGATCTTGTGGTGTTTTAGAAGTTTGACAGACCATAATTTTTTTTTCAGAATCTTGCATTAGAGCTCTTGTGTAAGTCATTATTGGTTCAGCAATATTTGGGGCCGATAGAGTGTAACTGCCCAATTTAAGAATGGCTCTGGTTCCAGAAATACATTTTCCACCCAATTAATATTTGTGAAAATCCTTATAAAAGGGATTTTAAGAGGCCTATCAGCTACGAGATGAATCTTGACAGTAAAGCATTTGAATCGGAGTAAAACATATAATTTGAAAATGGAAAAAAGAGTGTGTACATAAGAGTGAACAAAGGAACTACGCATCACCAAAAGCATCAAGAATTATCAAGTGCTCTTCATCTTCAATAAACCTGGTTGTTAATATAGTGTTGCAATATATTGTTGTTAGGCTTTATACAAGACACAGACTAACTTTCATATAGTGAAGTAACATGGTGTTGACTAGCAAGTTATCCATTCTGCAAAACTCACAACAACCCTGTATGTCTTATCTTTCATCCTGGCCCTGACAGAACCCACAAGCTGGCCCAGGCTCCAAACCCGCAAACAAAATCTGTCAAGTGCGACAAAAAATTTTCTAGCTGGTGCGCCACCATTTAGCCAGTGTATCTCTGTATTTTATCAAGTCGTGTCGCTTCCTCTTCTCTTCTGCATAGTTAACACACACAGGCCTGGACTGGCCCCACTTCCACACTCACAGACAGACAGTGAGGCTGAGGGTCACCTGTGTGAATGTGTCCCTTTCCCACCCCTGCTGACCTTGCTCACTTTATACACGTTAACAATAAACACCAACACTGATTGGAAGTTATTAGGACCTGAACAGTACTGAAGAGTTTGGTGGCGGATTCAAACACATTGAAAAAAAGATTTTATGCGCACTGTCCGGACTCATGGACACACTATCGTTTAATACGTAAATAAATGTGACCGAGACAAGCAGACGCATATATTCTTGTACTTCTATCTTATTGAGGACATTATTCTGCATAATGCATTTGCCAGCCCCTAACTCTAACCTCAGACAAATTCAAACCCTAGCCATATGTCATAACCCTCAAAATCTTGGGTGCACCTAAATTATGTGCTGGTGCAACTAAATGAAAAGGTTAGGCGCACCACTGCAACCATTTTCTCTGGAGGAGGTGCATGTGTGAATGCAAAATTCGAGTGAGACGCTTTGCAGTTTCTCGGACTTGATCCGCCTGGCTTACTAGTATAAAGTCCATAAATATCCAGGAGAAGTTGATGTGCTAACACAGTAGAGGATCCCTGAATTCACCATGAGCGATTGGGGTTGGTTGATGGCGCTTCTAAAAAACAAACAAAAGGAAAACAAATGTCTCCTGGTGACACACAAAGCGGTGACACACACACCAATTAAGATGTCAAGAGTTTGCGTTCACTCCCGCCTCTGTCTGCTGCACCCGGGCTTCTCCACCTCTCGCCTGAATGATGCGGTGGTTTTGTTGCTGTTATGAACGTGTCTGTGCAGAGAACCTCCCACTGTGTTGTGCATGTCTGTGAGGCAAACTGTGGGTAAACTCCGTAGCCAATTCTCCGGATTTTACCTGCAGGTCATGTCTGGAAACCGCTATACACTATCTCCCAGTACATGGCCTGACTTGTAGTGATTTTCACTCCTTAAAGGACCCATCATATGCCCATTTTACCACAGTTGATACGCTTCCTTGGGGTCTTAATGAAATGTCTGTAACATATTTTGGCCAAAATACCACTAAGATCATTTAAAACAGCACCCTTTTTACCCTGTCTAAAACAGCCCTCCTCAGATTGACCTGTGGTAAAGATGATGATGGAATGCTGGACAATGCGGTCATAGGCCACATGATTTATATGGTTGTGATAAATCATTTCCATTGCAACAGCGACCTCCACCAATTAGAGATGTCGCTTTTACACCTGGGGATTGTGGGTTGTGTAGTACTTCTCCTTGGCATTGTGAATAAAACAAGTTTTTCTTTAACTGAGTTGATATCATACAGACTTGTTGCTCCTACATGAGATTACAACAATGTTTCACAATCTCATAGCTTGTGGCAAGTCTACATTGGATGGTTTCAATATAATGGCTGATAATAAAAATCTCCATTCAGAAAATAAATGGGATTTTTACTTACGAAACCATGCCCTTGCGCACTATTTAGATCACTTGGAGCTTTAGTTACATTAACTCTACATCCTTACTAGCTAAAATAAGATGCCCCATGGTTCTGTAGTTAATTAGCAACTGGCTGAAGACATAGTGGCAGGGGAGAGTTGTGTCTCTCTAAACGCTGCCAGCTCTGGAGGCAGGGGGGTCTGAAGACGTCATCTGGTGAGGGCAGGGAGTGCCCAATTATGTCCTGGACAGTGTTTATGACTCTGGAGAGCTGTTTGTTCAGATTTTGAACAAGCATATCATACTTGGATGCAGTACATTAGTAAGCTCTCTATGTAGTAGTTGTAGAATGGCACAAGAAACCTCATGGATGGAAGGGTTTTACTTAAATTCCCATTGAAAGAGCCATTGTTGTGCATTTCTTTGCAGTGAAGGTAGGGCTGGGAGATTAAATGTATTTCTATTATGATTATGACTTCCAAAGATTATAAAAATAAAGAAATTGACAAAATTATTGTCTTTCTTTTTGCGTTTACACTGCCTCTTCACTCAGGCAGTGTAAACACTCCAATCAGTTAACTTGGGGGCCGAAATGATCTATTTTCTTTAAAGTTAACTAAGTACGTGGTTTGCAAAATCAATGAGTAATCGTGTTCAATAATCCTGATTATAATATTCACCAAAAATAATTGGTTTTTGCAATAATCAATGTGCTGTTAATAATCTGCTGTTAGCAGATGTGAACCTGTGCATGTCCTCTCCATTGCTGTTCAGAGGACAGAGGTTATTGTGGTGTGTCGGAGTCTTTTGATAGCATCACATTTCCAGTTTCCCAGTTTTCACCCTTGTAAGCTGTCTTGTGCCCTTTTGTCAATGTTGTTTCATCTTCAAACCAAATTATTGTGTTTGTGGTGTGTGCAGGACAACAGTTTTAAGTGTAGATAGAGTAGAGGAGGGGACATCGCAAATATTGTTGTTGAGCACCAATGCTGAGTCAGGCTAAAGAAAAGATATGTGTTGGAACCCTAAACTGCCCCCAACAGCTTCACAGACAGTATCACAGTGTTGTGTGTGGTAGAACAGCATTATATTAATGTGTGTGTGAATGTGACATGTAGTGCAAAGAGTTTTGGGTGGTCGATGAGACTAGGAAAGTGCTATATAAATGCAGTCCATTTACCATTTAACAATAACATCTGTCTATGATGGTGGACAGCTCTAAGTACAGGTGTAAACACACCCAAGACGCATTTAGGATGTATTTGGGACCAAATCACTCAGTCCACATTCAGACATAGCATGAAAATGTGTTTTAAACTGATTAAAATGGTTTTGTATTTATATAGCGCTTTTCTAGTCTTGATGACCAGTCAAAGCAGTGCATAGAGTGCATCTATTCCCAGCACTTTGTTATTCTATGGAGGGCCATTCAGGGTTCAGCATCTTGCCCAAGGTCACTTCGGCATGCAGATGGGTCAGACTGGGGATCGAACTGCCGACCGTCAGGTTGGAGGGCGACAACTCTACCCCTAAGCCACAGCCGTCCCATGGCTGGATTACATGGCATTACCTGTTATTAAAGTGTCTCCAGTGTCCACATTGAGATCTGATCACTCTGTCCAGCTCATTTGCGCAGGTCAAAAAAGATAGTAGAAGAAGAATAGGAGAACATGATAGCCATCCATGAAACTGTCTTACTCTGTTTTCTTGTTTTTCGATTGATCTTCACTCAAGACTAAGTAGTAGGAGGACTACTTGTGTGTTTACTGGCTAACATCTGTTAGCTGCTGCTATCTTGCTGGTTTGGAAGAGTCATGTGTGAATATTATTTCTGCCCATGTAGTTGTTGTATGTGAATTGACTCTAGTGAGGGATGTAGATGTATTCCATAGCTGAAGTAATGTGTTTAGAAACAAAAACTTAGTAGTGTGGATTTACGATTTACCTTAAAGGTTCGGTGAGTAGAATTTAGTGGTGAATTTGCATGTTGCAACTGAATACCCTTACTTCACCCTCCCCTTCCAAGCCTGAAAGAGAACCTGTGGTAGCCTTCAGTTGTCATAAAAACTCGAAAGGGGTGTAATTATGTCCAGTTTGTACAACTACAAGAAACATGGTAGCATTCGAGATTCAAGATTCAAGATTTGTATTATCAAATGCACAACAATAACATTAAGCAGTCGCTGGCAGTGAAATGCTTGAGTCACAGGCTCTCGTCTAGCAATGCTCAAGTAATTACAACCCATAGAATATCAAAATTTTAAATAGAAATAAAGTATATATATCTAAATATATATATAAACAGCTGAAGAGAAAATAATAACAACAATAGTGCAATTATGTGCAATATGCAAATATGTCACGATGCTGGTTTGGTGGAATTATTGCAGTTCAGAGAAGTTTAAAAGTCTTATGGCCTGGGAGATGAAACTGTCTCTGAGCCTGGTGGTGCGGGCCCGGATGCTGCGGTACCGTCGGCCAGATGGCAGCAGGCAAAAATGTTTATGGCTGGGGTGAAAGGGGTCTTTAATAATCTGGCTGCTCTTCTTCCTGCACGGCTGGGTGTAGAGGTCCTCTATGGATGGTAGCGCCGTCCTGGTGATGTGCTGGGCGGACTTCACCACCCTCTGTAGAGCCTTACGGCTCAGGGCGGTGCAGCTGCCATACCAGGCGGTGATGCAGCCAGTCAGGATGCTCTCTATTGTGCATCTGTAGAAATTGCAGAGAATCCTGGAGTCCATGTGGATTCCATGTCCTTCCATTCTACAGTAAAGAAAACAACAATTTGTTAAATTTTTAAAGGATCACACACTAGTGACATCACTAGGATTATTTCATATTAAATTTCTACCGATAGATCCTTACACACTGAACCCTTAACTCATTTAAAATGAAAGAAGCCCTTATCTTAGACAGACAATTGAGTGAATCCGGCACTCAGAAGTTGGCAAACTGCTGCAATGTTGCTGTGATTGGATGGTGACACCACTTTTCAAACAACCGCTTAAAATTGTAAATGTAGTGCATTATTATTTACAGGGTTGATCTAATGGACTCTTGAGATTTCTGTTATTTTGTCAATCCTTGTATTTGGGAAAGTTATATAGTGAGATTTAATGTTGTACAAAGCAGTGAACAACAACCAAAAAGTGCAGAACCCAAGCATCAGGAGTTATGGCAGGCGGAGTATAGTTGAGACTCCATACACACACTGTAGGCATCCCTTAGTGCTCTGTAACATCTCCAGAAGAATTTACAGAGGAACTGTATTTGAGAGAGGACCTGCAGGAAGTACCTAGAGCGTTTGTGCTTTGTCACTTGTACAACTTGTGCTCAGCTGCAGAATTTTGCTCTCCTCTTTGAGCACCCATGCTAAAGCTGGTCACCTGATTAAGATGCTAAGACTAAGTGCTCATAAGATCTAGTTAGTCATCCTTCCTTGCTCACGTGGCAACACATGCACAGATATTAAAAATTTCTAAAATGTATTTGTCCCCATCAAGTAGAGAGATTCAGGCTATTCTTAGACTGCTGTGTTTAACCTACTTCCAGCTGAATGAGCTTATAGCTTCTCAAATTGTCTGATTAAATCTTTATCCCTGTTGCATCCTGGTGTGTCATTGCACTGATTCTCGGGCCACTGTGGTTATATTGATTCATGTAGACCATATATGCTGTGTGAACATGTCCACTAACGCACATATTTGGAACAGATTAAATATTGCATCTTGTCATTCTTGTTCATGTTTGGACTAAAGGCATTTTGTGGGGATTTGTCTCCAGTGCATATTACACCTGGTTATTATCTCCAGAGGTGGTGGTCTGGCTGATCAGTTGGTATTCTGATTGCAGTCCACTGTGTTTGCATATACACCTGCATTACAATCGGCTTCGGTAATCATCAATTAAGTAATTCCATAATTTAACGTCTGTTTAGCACTTTGGTCAATAAAGCTCAATCTAGCTAAATTCTAGCCTGTCACCTACCTCCTTGTGTTTGCTGTATTAGCTAATGTAGGTATCGGATGCTTGATAGCTTGTTACTCAGAAATGGTGACGTCTACCACCAGTTAATAGTAGTCAGAAGCCTCAGTATTGGATGACTACATCAGAAGCACCAGGTTTTCAATCCGACTGGGTCACCAACATGTCTGACTGTACCGTCCAGGTTAAGAGTTAGAGCAGATTTCAACTAGAACATCTAAAAAAATGCGACATACTGTAGCTTTAAGTAACAATGATGGCTGTGGTTCAGGAGGTAGAGCGGGTTGACCTCTGTTCAGTAAATTGGCGGCTCGATACCCATCTCCCCTATTTTGCATGATGAAGTGTCATTGGGCATGATGCTGAACCCAAAATTGCTCGTTATGGCGGTGCCAGCACTGTTTGAACCACACCTCTACAAAGCTGACATATCAAAGACTGGGCTGGGTATGATGTCAGATTGTCATTTTGGAAAGGCATGAGGTTTTGAAACCATTTGACCATTCCACAAAGTAAAAAACTGAATAGTGTGATTGGTGTTTTACTAGCTCTGTTTGATTTGGCTCTAACCCTTGTACATTCTCCTTCAGGATGGAGCGGATGTCTGAGGAGGCGCTGAGGCTCAACCTGCTGAAGCGAGGCCTGGAGTCCCCCAGCGAGCGAGAGGAGGCGCTGGCTAAGCGCCTCAAAATGGAGGGTCACGAGGCCATGGAGCGCCTCAAGATGCTGGCACTGCTAAAACGCAAGGACCTAGCTGACCTAGCAGCCCTGGAGGTCGCAGGGCCCCTGGGAGATGGGAAGGGCCCTGGAGCCAGCTCCCTTCACCACCAGAGCCTAATGGGTGCTGCTTATGAAGAGAAACTCAATGGGAGTCTAAGGCTGGGAGGCCATGGAGGCCATGGTGGCCATGGAGGCCATGGTGGCCATGGCATCCATGTTGGACCCAGTAAGAATGGGAAGGAGAACATCCTTGATGAGCCAGTGGATATGAGTGCTGGGAGAAGATGGTGAGAATGCAGTATTTACACATGAAGAAGCACAATGGGTAGGATGGGGAAATCTAAATAAAGGAACCTTTTGAACCCTCTGAAACACTAGTTTGTACAGTGCAGAAAAAATATATCTTTTTTTTTGTATTTTTTTTTTGGTAAACATACATTTCATGATAAAGTAAATTAGAAGAGCAATGTAGAATGCATCACATTTCAATTGCAGGCATAATCACAGTTAATGTGTTATTGTTATGTCACACAATGGAAAGCAGTTCGCAATGAATTTGCCCCTGTGGTGCATTTCCCCTTTTTTTCTGTTTATTGGGGTTTTATAAGGATAATTCACAGTCAGCATTTGGATTCCCGTCCCATGTGCCCCCTTCCCAACCCAGCATCCCCTTGACAACAACAATAAATAAATAAATAAACATGTAATGTACACTCTGCACTGTGCTATACTAAAGATATTATGAATAGACCCAATCTGTTATTTGGGTTAAATTGTCACAATATGTAAGAAAAGGCCTCCATACCTTTTCAAATGTGTCTGTGACTCCCCTCAGTGTATATTTCATTTTTTCAAGCTTCAAGTAGAACATGATCTCTTTAAGCCATCTTGTATGGGATGGTGGCAACGGCCTCTTCCAGTTAAGGAGAATAAGGCGCCAAGCTAGCAGGGTGGTAAAGGCGATCACAACATGCATGCCGACCGGTCCTGCTGTTCACCCCAAAGAGTGCTATGACAGGTTGAGGTCCAATCGTCATGTGATAGATGTCACTAAGCGATGCAAAGATTTTTTCCCAATATGTTTGGAGGCTCGAACTTAGCCAAAACATGTGTAGCCAGGTTGCAGTGGCTAGCTTGCATCGGTCACATGTAGGATCAGTATTAGGGTATATTCTTGCAAATTTCTCTTTGGGGAAATGGAGACGATGAACTATCTTAAACTGTATTAGACCTTGCCTAGCACAGGGGGAAGAGGAGTGAACCCGGCCAAGGATTGAAGCCCACTGACCATCAGCAAATGAAAGGTCTAGGTCTTGTTCCCAAATTGTCCTTAGGTTATTCAGGGACTGTGGGTTTATTGCGTCAATCTCCCCATAAATCCAAGAGATGGTGCCCTTGAGACCAGCCTTACATCCTAGGAGACTATCTAAGGGCGTGCTTGGGGGTTGCTCAGGGAAAGGGTGGTAAATCCTTTGTATAAAGTGCCTAATCTGTAGATATCGAAAGAAATGGGAACGGGGCAACGTGTATTTCTCTGACAATTGATCAAATGAAGCAAACACCTTGTTAACATAGAGATCCTTAACAAGTCTAATCCCATTACCATGCCAGGCCCGAAAGGCCAGATCTAACTTGGAAGGGGTGAAAAGATGATTCGCAAGAACAGGTGCCTGTATTGATGCACTCTGCAGGCCGAAATGCTTCCGAAATTGTACCCAGGTCTTCACAGTATGGGCCACTACAGGGTTTTTAAAAGAACCAGACTTAAGAGGCAAGGGAGCTGTTACTAGTGAATGGAGTCGTAATTTAAAAGATTCCAATTTAACCCAAGCGGGGGTTTCCACATCTGCACCACTATTAGCCCAAATTATGACCTTTTGAACATTGCAAGCCCAGTAATAGTGAAGAAAATTAGGCATTGACATACCTCCTAACTTTTTTGGCCTTTGTAAAAAAGTTCTGCGAATACGGGGGGTCTTTTTATCCCATATAAATGCAAATAGTATTTGGTCGAGTTTATGTCCTGCCTGCACTGATCCAGTAATGGTGTGATGTTTAATTTATACAACTTGTGAAAAGACCGCAGCACCACCACCCCAAGGTATTTAAATTGGGAAGACACTCTCTTGAATGGGAAGGCTGGGGTTGGGATATCGAGAGCTGCTTTGTTTATGGGATGAAGTTCACTTTTTTCTAAATTCAGTTTGTAACCTGAAAACTTTCCAAATCATTCCAAAGTAGACAGGACGTACGGCAAAGAGGATACTGGGTTAGCAATGTACAAAAGTAAATCATCAGCATAGAGCGAAAGCTTGTGTGTTGTGTCTCCTCGAGTTATTCCTTCAATTGCCTGGCATTGACGAATAGAAGCCGCAAGCGGTTCAATCGCCAGAGCAAAAAGCAGGGGACTCATAGGACAGCCCTGTCTCGTGCCTCTATGTAATGGAAAATATTTGTAATTTGTAATGAGTCATTAGTGTGGACAGACTCTATGGGAGAGGCGTACAACAATTTAACCCAGGATATAAATTTATCACCAAATTTCCTCATGATCATAAATAAATATTTCCACTCCACCCGGTCGAACGCCTTCTCTGCATCTAAGGATATTACAAGTTCAGGTTCCTCCGAACTGGTGGTAGTATAAATTATTATTATTATTATATTGAAGAGGCTACGGATATTAGGAATGTCTGCCTCGGATAAATCCGGTTTGGTCAGGTAGCACCAGCTTGGGAAGAGTATTTTCAAGTCGCAGAGCAAGGAACTTAGCGAGATTTTTACAGTCCACATTTAGGAGGGAAATCGGTCTGTAAGACCCACATAACAAGGGGTCTTTGCCCTTTTTAGGTAGGAGACAGATAGAGGCTTGGCTCAGGGTTTCAGGGAGATGTCCAATTGAAAATGATTCATTAAACATAGATAGTAGTATCGGGGATAAGTCTTCTGTAAATTTCTTAAAGAACTCCACTGAGAACCCGTCTGGTCCAGGGGATTTGCCAGATTGCATATATTTAATGGCATCACAAACCTCCCCCAGCGTCAGGGGGGAGTCAAGGGCATCTTTCTGGGAGTCCTCAAGGGTTGGTAGATTAAAATTTCGAAAAAACGACTCTGAATCTGAAGCCTCATCATCGTATTCAGACGAGTATAAATTTGTATAGAACGCTACAAAGGCATCATTAATCTCCTTGTGGTCTGTGGTCACTGACCCCGAGGTGGTCTTAATTTGAGTTATCTGGCGTGAGGCTGCAGTTTAGCGGGCTTGGTGAGCGAGAAGCCGGCCTGCTTTGTCGCCACACTCATAAAACGAATGTCGGGACTTTAGTAACAGCTGCTCTGCTGCTGAGGTAGAGCCTAGATCAAACTCAGTCTGTAGGTGAATCCGCTTTTGATAAAGTTCTGGAGTAGGTGCCGAGCCATACTGATTGTCCAGCTGTGAAATTTTTACAGAAAGCTCTTTCAATTTAGCCATCCTTCCCTTTTTCGGTATTTTAGGCATAGCCAATGATTTGGCCTCGTAAGTATGCTTTCAGTGCTTCCCATATGGTGCTATGAGATACCTCCGGTGATGCATTGATCTCATTAAAACATTTTATGTGGGTTCGGATGAATTTGACAAAAGCGCTGTCAGACAGTAAAAGAGAGTTCAGGCGCCACTGTTTATATGGGGCAGGATGATCAGGAAAATCTAGTTCAAAGGATAAGGGGGCGTGATCAGATATAACTATACTATGATAAGTGGGAGGGCTAGAAAAGGGTACAAGCCGCGTATCTAGAATAAAATAATCAATCCTAGAAAATGTATGGTGAACTGGTGAAAAGAAAGAAAACGCCTTTCCTGTAGGGAAGTGAAAGCGCCAGGGCTCAACCATTCCGTACTGCTCAATAAAGGTACTAATAGCTGTGGCCATTTTAGACCGTGGTGCATGTCTGGTAGAAGACCGATCAAGACTGGGGCAGAGAACACAGTTAAAGTCGCCACCAATAATCAAATGGTGGCTATTGACCCCAGGGACAGTAGAGAAAAAGGAGTTAATTAAAGCGCTGTCATCACAGTTTGGAGCATATACACTTGCGAGAATAACAGGTTTGTTGAAAAGTTGGCCGGTGACTATGATGAAGCGGCCATTCGTATCTGCAATTATCTGATCACTATCAAAGGTGACACTTGTGTGTATAAGAATAGCTGCGCCCCTGGCCCTAGCGTTAAACTTGGAATGAAAGACTTTTCCCACCCAACTCCTCTGAATACCTAAAACATCTGCACTTCGTAAGTTAGTCTCTTGGAGGAAGGCTACCCCTACCCCAAGTTGACCTAAATGTGCCAGTACCTTGTTCCTCTTCACAGGGTGATTTAGGGATTTCACATTCCAAGAGATGAGCTTCACTTTTCTACCACTATTCCTAACTCTACGCATATTTTCCAGAGATGTGCTGTAATAGCATATGTGAGACAGGAAGATAGAACATTGCTCTGTGTAGTATAGAGTGTGTCACAAAAAAAAAGGATGGCCATAGATGATAAGAGTAAGACATTCAAAACACAAAAAGATACGACATGTACATTACAAAAAAACAAAAAAGTAAAAAGGATTCCCCCCCCCCTCCCCCAGTACTTACCCAACCTAAGTGCATTAATACCCCAAAAAAGAAGTGCGAAAAGTGCCTATTAGCTAAAACATCGCTTGCACCTAACTCTCCTCCTCTTAACATAAGATAACGAAACACGTTTAAACAGTCAATTATTATGTTGTTTACCTCCTTTGTTAAGATATCTATCTGGTATTTGTCACTGGGCTATATCCTGCCTGACACATTTTAGCTATCAGACTCACGTAGAAAACATTTAAAGCTTCTGATTTTGTGCCTAGGTGAACACAAGTCCAACTAATATGAGGAGGTAATATTGTCATCCCATCTTCTACAAGCAGGCCATTGAACGTTAATTTTACAGTATTAAAAATAATAATAATAATAATACAAAATAATAATAATATATACATATACACACATACATATATATACACATATAAATATATATATATACACATACACATACATACATCTTAATAATAATAAGTAAAAAGAAATAACATTAGAAGACAGGGCAGTAGAAATAATAAAGTAACATTACATGTTCACAGTCTTGCACTGGCTGTGTAGAAAAAAGATATCTGTTGGTAATCTAGGATTGGGAGGTAATGGGAATTGAGAAATCTTGAGGATTTGAAAACTTGATTTTAGAGGTCATTTGTTTTATGAGATGACAAAATATTTGAGGGGATCTTTAGACAATTGATAAATAAATCAAACAAATTTTATTTAGAATTTTCAAATCAAGATTTTCCTCATTCTGTCTGACGTGTGATATCCTCTGCCCTTAACCCTCAACTAAAGTAAAGAAAATCTACCAAAAAAAACTTTTAGCAGGGAAGAAACAATGAAATCTCAGAGAGAGCCGCAATCGAGGCTGTATCCACATTACTTTGTCGTTTGAAAATGCATAAACTCTGCTACAGATGTGTCTGACGTCTAAACTACTCCAGAGTTTTAAAGCCGCTAAAACAGAGAAGTTTGAAAACTCCAGGGCTGCCTCTCAATATAAGTACAGAAGGGCAGAAACTGATATATTTGTAAACATCAACACTCCCAACAGCTTGCTGATTGCGTCAGTCTCTTATCACAATACCCTCTTCTGGAAGAAACAGCAAGTATTAGCCTCAGCAACCAGTTTGGAACCAAACATGGATAATCAATCACAACTGTTGCTGACCCTGTTGTCTTTGCTTACACTTGTGTAGACGGAGGTAGTTTAGTTTGACAACATTCAGTTGAAAAGACATTGTCTCACATAAGTGGAAAGGTGTATTCATATTAAGAGTATTTAAACATGAAACAAATTTAATAAAAAATGTATTAATATAGCACCAAACCATTACATAAACACTTTACATAGCAAATAGAGGAACCAAACAGTTCCCACAACAAGGAAGCACTTTGGCAACTGTGGAGTGAAAAACTCCCTTAATAACTGGATGAAACCTCTAACAAAACCAGCATCCCTGTGGTATCTGCCTCGACCGGTTGGCGTGAGTTGAGAACAATGTGTAAGAGAGCAAAGGATGGTGGAATAGAGGGTAAACAAGAGATGGGGGGGGGGTGTGGAGAGACCATTTGTGTTACTCGTATTATGAAAATAATATGAGTGATATTCATAGTTCTAAATGAATGATTAGAGAGAAAGAGAATAGAAGGGAAACAATTTAAACTACTGGGACTACCCTAAAGTCTTGGCATATAGCAACGTTACTAAGAGCTGGTCCAAGGCAGATAAGATACCCCTTTGAGTGGGAAGTGTCACACAAATCTTTCAAGTCCTAAACTGAGCAAGTGGCTGATCAACTTTCCAGTCTGCCGCAGATGTTCATACTCAATGTTTGAGTAATTGACATCATTGATAGCACTTAAGATGTTCAACAAAATGAAAATCATGTTCTTTTTCTTGTTTTCCCATGAAGTGATGTGGAGCATGACAGACGAACTCCGTCTCCAGATGTTATTATCCTATCAGACAATGAAGCGTCCAGTCCCAGAACAACACCTCGTCCTGAGGAGCGCCTACACCAGGCCAACCTGGACATGTTTAAGGTAAAACTATCAACAGCAGTCACTGCACCAATGCACAGATTAAAGATATACGCTCTCATGTCACAGACTGGGCTGATGAAAGTCTCTGTGGGCAACCCAATAGCTGAATGGTAAGGAGGATACCACATAGGAATATATGAGCCGCAGGTGCTCGGTTGGACTTCGGTCAGCTGGACCATTTACTGCATGTCATTCCCTTACTCACTCACCCTGTTTCCTGTCTCTCCTTTACTGTCTCCATCTTAATTAAGGCGAAAAAAGGTCAAAATATACTAAGAAAAATGAACATCTCTGAATTGATCAACATAATGAATGAATCGATTCACCGCAGGGCTTCCACACATATTAATGACACATGGCATGGCTGCGTTTCATCTTCTTAACTGTTTTACTTTGGCCTGCTGCTCAGCTCAAAGGTGTGTAATACTCTGCCTTAAATTTTCCATTTGGATACCATGTGTCACTGATTTTGCATGTGTGTGTTGATTGGTTTGTTTGTTCCAGGGAAAGACCGGAGAGGAGAGGCAGCAGATGATCAAAGCTCTGAAAGAGGAGCTACGTCTGGAGGAGGCTCGACTGGTGCTGCTGAAGAAGCTCAGACAGAGTCAGATGCAGAAAGAGAACGTGGTGCAGAAGGTCAGCGCTACTACTGATTCCTCACTTACATTGACCATCACAGATCAACAGCCAGTATCACTCAGCACACAGAGCGACACTCACTATATGGTGTTTAAATGCAAAAAAGTATATTTTCTTCAGTACTATAAGACAGGGTATTACAATTCCTAGCTTACAGCACTGCACTCTGCCTTCAAGTTAGCTAACGGTTAGCCAGAGAATTGCTGTGATTTTAGTTGGTTAGACTGGAGTAGCCTTCTTTGTTTTTTGTAAATGACACTTGTGGCAGTGGACCATGCCACGGGGTTCTCCCACACACAGCCAGAGACAGTTCTGTTGCTTTTCAGCATGACTTTATTAGCTCCACACTAGGGGTCCAACGATTAGTCGACGTCGTCGACAAAATTCGATGACAAAAGTAGTCGACGACGGATATACTCGTCGATGAGTCGTTGATTACGTCATAACGCGTGTTGTTCGTGCCGTGCCGATGAACTAAACGTTGTTTTATCGGAGGTGCTGATGGAAACCGCTGAGGAGTGAGCCATCTCGCTTCCTTCCTATCTCTGAAAGTCGCGCATGTGCATAAAGGCCGATTTATAGTCGGGTTGCACGCATGCACGCAAGACACGCAACACGCCCCTTTCGTGCCCTCTGCGGGCTTGCGTGCGTCCGCCAATTTTTATAACTACACGACAAAGCGACGCGAGCCTCACGCAGCCCGCAAGGCTTGTGATTGGTCTGCTTACTACATCCCGTCCGGAGTCTAGCTTCCGGTTTCATGCCCCACAATACGCGGAAATCACGGAAGATTTAGAAGAACGAATATGGACCAAATAGAAGAGCACTTGGCAGAAGAGATCCGAAAGTATGACCACTTGTATAACCCGTCACTGACTGGCCGATTTGTCCGCCAGAAATAGGCTATGAGGAGCCGGAGTGGCGATGTAAATAAACAGTCGACGAAGAAGAAGACGTCTCTTCTTTGTGTGTTTTGTCTTTGAAAAAAAACGTTACTCCACCTAGTGTTCTGGCGGTGAATTGCGTTGCAACACGCGCAGCACGTTAGAGAAGCATAAACCAAAACGAGTCCGTCGATGCAGCTGCGTGGCCTTCCGCGGTTGCAGTCGCAGGACTATAATTCAGCCTTTAGTGACAACACATTGGCCAATGGCGGCGTGCGCTGCAACAGCATCGCGCAATAGAAAGTCCATAGTTCGGGAGAACTTCACCCTCAACATGGCCCGAAAAAAACTACCTGCATTATGTGTACGGCGGACCCGCTGTACACTGGTCCGCTCGTCGGAACGCTTACAGCCGGGCCGGACGAGCGGGATGGCGGACACGCGCATTTGAGGAGGAGGAGGTTTGACATCGTAACGTAAACGATGCAGACTCGCCTTGGTAAAATAGCTAGCTTGCTACATAAAGGTATATACCTGTGCGCAGGATTCTAGAATCCATTACAAAAATTTAAACTTTTTTTTTTACGAGTTTAAAAGCGTAATGTTATCCTAGTGCCTGACAAACGTCTTTTTTAATTACAATTATTTAGTCCAAAGAAGACTGTAGTTTCGTTTGTTGATGCTACTTTCCCTGTCCTTTTTGTTAACAAGAAAATTGGATTTTTGAAATTTAATATATTTTTAGTATCAGCACTTTTCCTGTTCTTGGTTCACAGAAAAAGGGAAACTTAAATTAGATTTTTTTAATGCTGTTATCACTTTGCCTGTCCTTGGTTTTAAATGGACCAAAAACTATATTTTTCTTTGCTTTTGTGTCAACAGTACACTAATGTGCAGTATCGATATTAATTGTCTTTATTTTCAGTCATCACATGCCTCTAACAACCTCAAGCTAAATTTAAAAGCTGTTGGCTAAATAAGAGCAATTGAGAATTTGTGTCATTCATAATCCGATTAGTCGATTAATCGTTTCAATAATCGATGACTAATCGACTATTAGAATAGTCGTTAGTTGCAGCCCTACTCCACACAACAGGAACAAACATGGACTACACAAACCTAAACTTGCCAGCTCTTTCAGCTGGCACCTCGGCTTTTCAGCTCAGTATTGTCTCCCGTGTCTGAGTGTCCTCAGTGCGTGTCTGACCCTCTGAGGCAGCTCTGCTGCTCCCTTTTCAAACTGAGGATCAATCAGCTAATAGCTCTCACCTGCGCTGACTGATCCTCTCATTCCTGCATTTTGTATGCTAATATTGACGTATCAGTACGACTGCTATTACTTTTGGCACACTCAGTGTATGTTGGGGATAACTTGTATACTTTTACCTCAGAAAGAGTTAGGATTAGTTTTAACATGGTATCAGTACTAAACTACACTGTAGCTGCTTTCAGACATTCACTGAACTCCGGAAACTCTCCGCACTTTCTCCAGAGGAGGTGCATGTCTGACTGCAAATGTCAGAGAGAGAGCCTGCAGATTACTTGTGGCCTTTCTGTGAATGTCCAGAGAGTTTGTGGCGATAAGAGCAGGCACTGGTGTCTGTGTGTTGTCAAGAACATCAGGTGATCTCTGCACTATTAGGTCACCCAGCTGTACCACCTTTCGCCTGAATAATGTGGAGGATTTGTTGCTTTTGTGAACACGTCTTTGCAGAGAACCTTCCGCTGTGTTCTGCATGTGTGAAACTGTGGGTAAAGTCCGAACCCCATTCTCTAGACTTTACCCATTGGTCATGTCTGAAAACAGCTTGTGGCATTACCATCCCTGATGCTTCTCTAATGGAAATCATTGATACACATATCAATAATGTTATGTTCTAGGCATCAGTTTGTTTCTATTGATCTGACAACAAAATATAACATTTCAAAGCATAGAAAAATGCCTCTAAGTTGATGTCATTTGGCAACCAGCCTTTAAGAGTCAGCAGCTTGCCATTAACAAACATGTATGAACTGGTCTTGTTCTGAGCGAGGTATGCTCACGGATGAGTTAAATTCTCATAAAAGTGGCTTTAGGTCAATTTTTGTATTTAGGGTACCCATCTGTTGTTATAGAGCAATGATGATGTTGGTGCTGTCAAGTGGAACCGTGATGTTGGGACCTCAAGTCACAGCAACCTCTGACGGGTCAAGGCCCTGCAGGGTGCACTGCATTTTATAGAAGTCACAGCAGGAATGAATGACTCTTTGAGTCACTCCTACTCTGACACATCGACCATGTGTATAGACTTAATATTGTGTGGACTGATCCTGGCATAACTTAAGCTAGTATGACGTGTTTGCACATTGATATTGATACTGTATGAAAAAAAAATGGATCTCAACATTTAGATTACTACTTGAACGGTATTGCATATACAGAGATGTGTTGTTGTTTTTGTCCAGCCCATGTCAGGCTAGGCTAAATAGCAGACACACCTCTCTAAAATGCACTGCAGTTTTACAGCAACAAGGACTGCAGCCTCAAAATATCTACACCTCAACTCAAACGGAACATTGTAAACTTCGTCGAGGACAATTTAGTGCAGGACTGTTGGATTCGACTGACTTTTGAACTGACTCAGGTTGTCCTGAGTTTGCCTTTCAAATATGAAGAACGAATACCGTGTCAGATGTGTTCATAACACACACGAAAGTGGAGGGGTGACTAGGGTTTAATCTGGGTAGACTATGCAGAAGGCAGGACATGATGTATTAATTCTGCTGTCATCAGCCGCTTTAGTCTACAGCAAATCAAAACTGGCGTCAGCCCTTATCACCAAAAGCTCTCGAATCTCTTCTTTCCAAGTTAACATCTTCATCATCCTCTATGTGCATGGCACCTCTTTTTCGTCTCAAGATATTTGTATTTTTTCTTTTATAAATGTTTTTGTTTAGCATCCATCAAGTGTCTGAAGTTTAATCCACATGCCCACTCGCTCAGTGTTAATTTTGCGGGTTGGTAGGAAAAGTACCAGAAAATGTCAAGAGCAACTGACTCTGACATTTGTGTTTATAAATCTTTAAGATAATGTCAGAAGTTCAGTGTTTATCTTAATGCAGCTGGTGTGATCGTTAATGATATTAATGATAATACCTTTCTCATTAGCAAGTAAAGTAATTGTTCTGATTGTTTCTGACTGGCTGTTATTGTGATCAAATTGTAAATGTCTCCTACAATATGATCTGAAAAATACTATGGAATTTAAAGTAAAACCTCTCGTAACACAACCACTCATGTTAGTATCTCAAAAGTCTGTTTTATTGCACTGTTAATGCTGTGATGTTGGCAGGTCCCGGTGGTCCAGAACGCTGCGTCCTCTGTTCAGCCTCCTGCCATCCACAGCTCTCCTGGCATGGGGAAGCTGCCCATGAGGCCGGGCCTGCACAACCCTGAGCCCCAGAACCTCCGTACTGCACAGGTCTGTGTGTGTTGATATTCATACATTTTACCTCTGCACCACCACTCTAAGGTTGTTATGACTATCTTCTTCAATGATGGTAAAGTATAAAGAGGAAACTGGATATCAATGTGACAATGACACAGAACAGTAATACAGAGCTTTTGAGTAGAATAATGTGTATATTGTTATGTGTAGTCACCTAACAATTTGCTGTTTTGGATTTATATTATATGATCAGACTTTGTCTTTAAGTAGAGCTCCATTACTTTTTATTTTAAAGGGACTGAAATCAGCATTTATGGGACTGTGCTGGTCAGGCCAAGACCACTCTTAAAAACATAAATGGCCTCTGGTGGGTCCCCTCATTGAATTGAAATTTGGTTTTACATCAATGAAGGATTTCTGAAACATGAATATAGAACATGACTTTCTTTTTCTGTCTTTTGAGTATTTAATTCGTATTTGACTGAGTTTTGGTCCTGACTTTTTGTAACAACCCTGGCATTCCATTTGGACGAACAGAAAAAGGAATGATTTCTTTTTAGGATTGTTGGGGGAGAAACAGATGCTCTGTGGCATCAACGTAAAATCAGGTGTAGACTAACATTAGACCTGTGTTTGTTGAGGGATAAAGTGGTTGGTAGAAGGTTCTGCTCTGATTGTTAGACTGTCTCCTGATGGGGGCTTTTGTTCATAATGACGTAGCTGAGCTCCTCCATTACATGTTGAGATTGTATTAAATATGCAGCACATCTCTATCTGGTGTGCGTTTGTGTGGTCGGTCTCATCAGCTTGTTTTGTAGCATTGATGATGTTTGGCTGGTTTGTAGCCATCAAGCAACTGCTGCCCTCTGCTGGCTCCACTGTGTATCATGTCTCCCTAAACAGTAATCAGTGGGTTTGTCTACATTGCTAATATTTTTCATCACAGGGTTTTTATTACTGATGGGAGACTAAAATCTTTCAATCATCTATTAGTGTAACACAAACTCACGTTAGAGCCTCGTTCAGTGCAGGATTTACAATGTGTTCATTTAAACTTGGTGAATCTGATAAGCTGGACCTTGAATGTACTCTACTAAGGTACATTGGAACTGAAGTGCTGGACCTCCATATGTCATCAATTGGATATTGTGGATTCTGCTAATCACAAGTTTTTATGAATGTGTCAACTTTGTTCTACTCAAGTAAGAGCTCTTGATGTTAGTCAGCTGTTGATGTTAGTCACAGTAACTATCATATAGTAACAAATCAACGGATTGGGGATCTGAAGGTCGGCAGTGCGATCCCCAGTCTGACCCATCTGAATGCCAAAGGGTCCTTGGGCAAGATGCTGAACACAGTATGGCCCCCCATAGAATAACAAAGTGCTGCAAATAGATGCACTGTACGAATAAGTGTGTGTGAATGGGTGAATGTAAAACTGTACTGTAAAGTGCTTTGAGTGGTCATCAAGACTCGAAAAGCGCTATATAGACACAAAACCATTTACCATTTATCTTGTGCACACAATAAAAAAAACTGTCATCAACAAATTCACTTTAAATCTGACTGAAGTAACATGCAAAGCACTGCTGCATGATGACAGTTTTGTTCCTTTCTGTAGGGTCATACTGTCATCAGGTCAGCAGCCAATGCCAACCTGCCACCAATGCTAATGTCCCAGCGAGTGATAGCCCCCAACCCGTCCCAACTGCAAGGCCAGAGGATTCCCTCCAAGCCTGGAATGTCACGTTCCAGCTCTGGCAGCATGGCCAATGCTGTCAGCTACCAGCAGGTATGGATTCAAACCAATTCAGACTCACTGCCCTGCATTGCACTGATGTCACACTCTCTAATGTACTACTGCAGAACAGGGCATGGATTTCAATGTTATGAGCATTTCTTCATGATTTTCTCTCAAACCTCTGCCCTCTCTCTCTCTCTCGAAAAGCTGCTCATACAGGTTTTCTCTGTCCCTGCTCTTAAGCAGTTGTCTGCACTCAAATACTGAGCTGCACAAATCCTGTTAGACTCCTTTGAGTGTTACAATCCCAGGGCTGATGTTGACCTGAATGTGAAATATATAAATTGTGTTCTCAAAAGACCCTGTTCTTAAATATAGATAGGAAGAAAACCAATAGATTAGTGGTGAGTATTGTGGTTTTGATTTGAAGTAACACACTTCAGAAACAGTTAGAGAGCAGCACATTCAGGCCCACAGCAGCCATGCTGATTAAAGTATCTGAGTGTCCACAGTACAGATGAAACATGGTTTTGCAGTGTAGCGTGGTAAGATTCCAGACAGTTTGTTATACTGAAAAATTCTTTAATTACCATGGGGATTTGGTTCATACTTTCCAGCATCAACCAAAGTTATCAAGTCTTCAAGACAAAGGCACAGAAAGCAAAATACATTTGTCATGTGTTGCAAAAAGAACAGCAAGCAGTGTCAGAGCTACAGATTTATTTCAGTTGTCAGAGCTGTGCTTTAGAGGGGCGGGTGGACTGGGGAGGGGAACAGCAAGAGAGCGGCTACAGTGCTGACCATAGCTAGCAGCTGTTAGCATCCACTGTCACCAAATTGCTTGCATTTAACATATGCTGATATATTTGTCCCAATGACTGCATTTAACATCACAAGTTGTCGAGATAAACTTGACTTAGATTGACTACAAACCCCTCTCACACTGAGCTGAAATGAGTGAAACAGACTTTTCTTACTAGACGAGAAAACACTGATGTTTTAAGCAGTTTTTTTCCTCCTACTCTTGGATTTTCCAGTGTGACTGTGACATAACTATGTATTTGTCTGAGGTTGAATCAATGTACTCTAGCCTTGAGTAAGTAAGTGTACTTAGCTGTCAGGGGGAACTGAACTTTGGAAAAAAACTGCTACTTAATTTGCCGTCTTCAGCATTATAAAGATATTCTGGAATATTTAGGAAGCTAAAGGCTTCCTTCTACTACGTTAATGTTACCGGTTTTATGTGGTGTCATGTGGTGCTTTATTATTTGTATTTCTTATGAAACACTGGAGACACAAGTGGAGACACATTCTAATCTCAGATGTGAACTGAAGTACTCTGGTCTTTGGAAATTGTAATGACATTTTCCTGACTTTGTTAAACTGTGTGGCAGCTTGTGATAACATTCAAAACTTAGAAATCTGACTTCAAATAATGATATGATGATGGTTTTGCTGATAACTGCAGAATCTGTGTGTCCCTTCAGGCAAGCCAGCAAGTGGCAGCTTCTCAGCGCTCAGGCTCCAGTGCCATGTACATGAACCTGGCCCACATGCAAGCAGCAGCAGCGGCCGGCGGGGTGGCGGGTGGCCTGGGCGGAGCTTCGGCTGTTAGCCCATCAACCATGTCCGGTTCAGCCAGCGGAGGGGTGAGCTCCATGGCTGACCAGGCCAGCAGCCAGGCAGCAGCCAAACTGGCCCTCAGGAAGCAGCTGGAGAAAACCCTGTTGGAGATCCCTCCACCCAAACCCCCGGCCCCACTTCTCCACTTCCTACCCTCTGCCGCCAACAGCGAGTTCATCTACATGGTGGGCCTGGAGGAGGTGGTGCAGAGTGTGCTTGACAGTCAGGGTGAGCAGCTGACACTCAGAGAAGCATAACATAAACTGTGAGGTCAAACAGTAGATTGACTACTTGACAAGAACCTTTTTGTTTTGTCTTACATTTCTTCACAGGGTTAGTTTGTATGAACATGACATGTCATATTCAGCAAACCCTTCTAAACTCAGACAAGTGTGTAAATGAGTAAACATGACTAAAGTCACCTGTGCATACTGGTGCGAACATGTACCAGGATAGCAAATTAGCATTTATGTATAAAGCTGTTATGTCTTATATGGTATTATTGAGTACAGAAGTGTTTATTCATGAAAATGACATATGAGGAAAAGAAGAACCATCTAAGTTTAGCGATCCAAACAGAAAAGTATGTCATTTTAGTTTCAGCATCAGCAGTGCAATTAAGAGACTGTTAAACCAGTGCTGTCATCTGTGGGTCAGACTCTCACTGACATAAATAATGGAGTTTCAAAATATTGCTGTAACTATAACGTTATAGGATTAACATAATGCTAAAATAATTGGACGTACCTTCTCTGTCATGTAGAGTAGTCACTCGCTGAGTCAAGGCACATCCACCTGATGTTCACAACAATAACATTGTGTTCTACCATGGCACAAGTGCACATGACACTCATATGAATAGATAATGGACATCACAGATCTTTTCTTTGTTTTGAATCACTAGGGTGAGTACACTTAAAAAGACAAGTGCAAAAGACAGAATCACCAGATCAGACAGCTGCTAGCCAGGGACTAAAGTCACAGTTCTGAGACACTTTTTAATATTGCAAGAATCCATCAGGCAAACTACTACCAGGCTCCCTTCAGTGAGTGTATCCTTAAAATGTCCAAAATGATTTGTTCTTTTGAAGAAAAAAAAACATTTGCGAAAGGCACAGAACTAATATGAGCGCTCCTGTCTTGTCTGGACGTTGACTGTCATGAGCAAGGAAATTAAAGCATGAACTGTATTACCTGCAGATTATTGGGAATTTTGGGTCAATGATCTGAAGGACTGAGGATGTCGCACATTGTTAAACCCTATGAGACAAATTGTTATTTGTGAATATGAGCTATACAAATATAATTCGATTTGATAATTGATTGAAAACTTCTGGCCTTGGTCTCTGCGTCAATGTGACGGCCACAGACATATAACTTTTTTTTGCAGACATTTCTATTTATTGATAACTATAGGGACTTGAAGAGGATTTCAACAATTAAGATAAAAAGTGCTTCAGAACTATCTAACCTTCAACAAATCTGAGTAGTTTTAGTTTCATATTTAGAAAAGTTTGGAAACCATTGAAAGGAACAGAGTTTTAAGATTACTGATGATTTTTGTAAATTTTACAAATCAGTCTTGCTGTTGTTTACAAAGGTAAAGAGTGTTTCTGAAAAATAATAAGCTGTAGTAGGTTCAGTGGTGTTTGAGGTCTTAACCTTCTATTCAGGGGTAAATGTCAGAACCTTACCTTTCATAGTTTGGTAGAAGAAAAGGAAGAGAATGTGCCTATCACTGTTGGAAATCACTGTTGTGAAAAAGTGACACCTGTACGCGTACATCATACAACATAGGACCTGCGGGTATAGTCCGCAGAATTGGGATTGGACTTAAACCACAGTTTGCATTTTACAGATGCCCGACACAGTAGGAGGTTTTCTGCATAGACATGTTCACCACAGCCACAAATCCTCCACATAATTCAGACGAGTGGTGGAGCAGAATGCGGCAGACAGAGGCAGGAGCTGACATATTAATTCCGCAGCAGAGATCACGTGATTTTCTTGACTACACACAAACACCTATGTGTTCTCACTTCACATTATACTGACTTTTGCGGACTTTATACAAGAGGGCCAGGCGGAGAAGGTCCGCAGATAATCCAGATGTCTCTCTCTTTTGCATTCACACATGCTCCTCCTTTGGAGAAAATATGGAGGATATGCATGTCTGAAAGCAGCTCATCTGTGTGGGGCTTCACATTGTCACTGTGGCTGTAAGCACTTCTGATGGCTGAATCTTATCTGTAGGTAAACTCAGAGGGACACTGGCCCGCATGGAGCCCTTCTTCTGTGCTCAGTGCAGAACTGACTTCACCCCTCACTGGAAGCAAGAGAAGAGTGGGCGAATCCTCTGTGAGCAGTGCATGACGTCAAATCAGAAGAAGGCTCTGAAGGCGGAGCACACCAACAGGCTGAAGAATGCATTCGTGAAGGCCCTGCAGCAGGAGCAGGTCAGCACCACTGTGCCTCTCCATTACGCCGGCCGTATTCTCTGTCTCATATTATACCACATTATATTGAAGACATTATCCTTTTACTATCCAGCCCTACAGTCAAGTCTCAATCTGCGTTTTATTATAAACCGCACATGAGTGCCTTTCAGGACACAGTACATTTAGAAAATATTATGGAATATGTATTAACAATTACTTAACTTTGGGTTATTGAGTGTAGATTGAAAAAAAAGGCTGTTTTGGCCATTTAAACGAAATCTGCAGTGTACTGTGCGACAAGTGAAAAAGGTGAGAGGCATTTCCAAGCCACAGTAAGTTGCTTTCAAAAGACAAATGGCCACAGAGAATAGATGAATTAATGCATATCATGGATATAATGATCTATTTTAAAGTTTTACATTTGTGTGCGTGTGTGTGCATGTGTGTGTACACAGGAGATTGAACAGAGGCTGCAACAGCAGGCAGCCCTCTCTCCCAGCTCAGTTCCTACGGGCCCCAACGCCTCTAAGACTGATACCATAATGCGACATCATGCCCTTCGCCAGGTACACATGTTTCCTGCCCAAGTATGTTTTTTAACTGTATCCAAAAAATCTCTCTTGCATGATAATGAACTAAGTAATATGCCACTGTAATGTAATTGTGTAATTAGTGCTGGTAAAGTTTATGGCATGGCTGTACTTCCCTCAGGCTCCCCAGCCTCAGGCCTCCATGCAGAGAGGTCTGTCCAACTCGGCGCGAGGTGTTCTATCAAACTTCGCTCAGGCCTCCCAGCTGTCAGTGGCCAGCAGCCTCATGGGAATGACTAGTGCTAAGCACTGTGGAAGCGGTGGAAGCAGCAGCAGTAGCAGCAATAGACTGCAGCATGACAGCCGTCGCCAGATCTACAACATCCCAGGTATGTACTGTACATGTTTTAGTGGCACGTTTATCTAATGCTCACCAAGGATGTCGCAGTCAAGTGTTGTTGTCCTGATCCTGATCAATCTTCTAAACTCAAAAACTAATATTCATTGCAATATAAAGTGAAAGCTGGTAAGTCGTGACCTTTAGGGTTTGGGTTTATAAAAATATAACACATACACATTGGTTTATGACCTACAGAAGTAAAGATGTTTATATGCACACAGTGTTTAGTGTTAAATGTTATCATGCTAACACAATAAACTGAAATGGTGGACAATATACCTGCACATCTCATTATGTGTCAATATCAGCTGATGGTTTACACTCAGGAATACTAAGATATGCTAAGATAAGACACTCAGGTGAATCTATTTTCACATAGACTGATATATACAGCAGATGCTCCCACTCACTTAAAATGTTACAGAGTGGATCCATATCGAATGAAAAATATATTTTTATAGCATATAAGTTATAATTTCGACATAAATTATATGGAAGTAAGAGAAATTCTCTAAAATCAAAAAATGCATTTGCATGTTCAATCAATCAATCAATCAAATTGTATTTGTATAGCCCATATTCACAAATTACAATTCATCTCATAGGGCTTTAACAGGGTGTGACATCCTCTGTCCTTAACCCTCAGCAAGAGTAAGGAAAAACTACTAAAAACCCTTTTAACAGGGTAAAAATATGTAGAAACCTCAGAGAGAGCCACATGTGAGGGATTCCTCTCCCAGGACGGACAGAAGTGCAATAGATGCCACGTGTAGGAGAACATCATCAATAATCAAAGTATCTAGCAGCATTTGATGAGGGTAGACATCCCGAAGGACAACCCCAACATGACATGCCAAGCAGTCCCGCTGCGATCACAGTCCACGCTCAGCAACCATCCAGACCACGATCCACCTTCCAGACCAGACGCCACTCCAGTCCTCAGTCACCGTCCACCGCCGCCCACCAGGACCCATCACGAGCCACCACCGCGGTCCTGGTCCACCGCCCGTGCCCAATGCCAACGCGACACAGGGTCCGCCACCAGCACCGCGATCAGCCCACATGACTCAGAATCCGCCACACTGGATCCACCACCGCGACCCCCGGTGCGCGTTCCACAAACCGCAATCCATGGTGCGGCCACAGAGGCCCTGGATCTGCGGGTGATAAAGCAAAGGGATTCCGGGGGATAGGGATGGAGAAGAGGAAGGAGAAGCTGGAAAGAGAAGCTCCGTGTGTCATGTGTCATAAAATAGAACAATTAACGTTCTGGCGCACTAATTAGCTCTAACTATAAGCTTTATCAAAAAGGAAGGTTTTGAGCCTACTTTTAAACGAAAAGATGGTGACTGCCTCCCGAACTGAAAGTGGTAGATTATTCCACAGCCGAGGGGCTTGATGGCTAAAAGCTCTGGCTCCTACTCTACTTTTAGAGACTTTAGGGACGACAAGTAGGCTTGAATTCTGGGAGCGGAGTGCTCTAGAGGGTTTATAAGGTACTAACAGCTCTTTAAGGTAAAAAGGCGCTATATTATTAAGGGCCTTGAAGGTGAGGAGGAGAATTTTAAATTCTATTCTAGATTTAACTGGAAGCCAGTGTAGCGATGCTAATATTGGAGAAATGTGCTCTCTTCTCTTTGTTCTCGTCAGGACACTTGCTGCGGCATTTTGGACAAGCTGTAGAGTCTTTAACGACTTACTGCTGGAGCCAGATAATAATGAATTACAATAGTCCAGTCTCGATGTAACAAAGGCGTGGACTAGTTTTTCTGCATCTTTTTGGGAAAGGACATGTCTAATTTTTGAAATATTACGCAAGTGGAAAAAAGCGGTCCTAGAAATTTGTTTTAAGTGACTATTAAAGGATAAATCAGGATCGAAGATCACTCCCAAGTTCCTGACTGTTTCATTGGAAGCAAGGGCAATGTCGTCTAGCGCAGCTATATCATTAGATAATGCCAAGGCCAAGTATTATAACCTCTGTTTTGTCTGAGTTTAATAAGAGAAAATTGCGGGTCATCCAGGTTTTTATGTCCTTGAGACATGTTCGAAGTTTAGTTAATGGATTACTTTGTTCAGGTTTTATTGACAAATATAACTGGGTGTCATCCGCATAGCAGTGGAAATTTACCGAGTGTGTCCTGATAATGTTTCCTAGTGGAAGCATATATAATGAGAATAAAATTGGGCCGAGCACAGAGCCCTGTGGAACACCATGGTTAACTTTGGTTCGCACAGATGACTCATCATTAATTTGCACAAATTGGGAGTGATCAGAAAAATATGATTTAAACCAGTTAAGGGCGGTTCCATTAATGTTAATTAACTGTTTGAGTCTTTGTAATAAAATTTGATGGTCAATTGTGTCGAATGCTGCACTGAGATCTAACAGAACGAGGACAGACACAAGTCCCTGATCTGAGGCTATTAGAAGGTCATTAGTGACTTTGGCCAAGGCTGTCTCTGTACTGTGATTGGCTCTAAACCCCGATTGAAAGTCTTCATATATATTATTTTCCCGGAGAAACTCACACAGCTGATTGGCAACAACTTTTTCTAAGATTTTAGAAATGAAGGGGAGATTAGATATTGGCCTGTAATTGGCTAAAACCTCTGGGTCTAGAGTGGTTTTTTTTGAGTAGGGGTTTGATGACAGCTATTTTAAAAGACTGTTGTACATAACCTGATGATAATGACAGATTGATAATGTTAAGTAACGAACTATCAATTAGGGGCAGAATTTCTTTAAGTAATTTGGTAGGAATGGGATCTAAGATACAGGTTGTTGGTTTAGAACCTGAGATTAATTTGGTAAACTGATCACGGGTGATCAGAGAGAAACTGTCTAAGTAATGGGTAGGATTCTCAGCCGTTTCTGAGATCTCTGTTGTTGGGAGGGTATTAGTGCCAATTGAGGGCAGGAGATGGTTGATTTTATTTCTAATAGTTTGAATTTTATCATTAAAAAAGGTCATAAAGATATTGCTATTTAGGGATCGAGGAATACTGGGTGTTAACCATTACTTTTCAAAAATAAACAATAGAAAAGACAGTATTCATCATAATACACTCACACAATCTCTGGTTTTGTGAGCTGTCAGACAGCGACACACAACTTCACATTATCTTTCTCCCTCTTACACTCCCCCCTCTGTACGCACTCAACTTTGCCTGCACAAACCTTCACACAGCATTACAATTTGAATCAACTTTTTGATGTCTAATTATATTGCTAGAATTGTTTTCGTCGACATGAGGATATAAAAATTGTACAATATAATAGAAAAACAACATTAGAGGGAATATTAGAGAAGCATACATAAGGAATTTAAGTAATGAACATAACATAAGAAAAAAAAAAAAATTGCCAATGTTATCCATGAGAGTCATAATATAAGTTCAATATAAAACCAATTTTATAGAAAATGTGGGTGGATGTAAATAAAACCCTTACCACTAAAGCTGAAGTAAGCAGTTGATAATCTTCACAGCTGTCTCTTAATATGTGTGTCATCTTCCCACAGGGTTAAATATTGCCTATCTGAACCCAGCGGCAGTTGGAGCGCATAAGAGCTCCAGCTTAGCAGACCGGCAGAGAGAGTACCTGTTGGACATGATCCCACCTCGATCCATATCGCAGTCCATCACCGGACAGAAATGAGCCCAGACCAGCCCTCCTGCCCCTCTGATGTCACACCCATCCTGCCCCTCTTCCCCCAAACTGAAGCACTCCCAGATCAACCAACATCCCCCAACCCCACCGCATGCAGTGCCTGTCCGTGTGCCTACCTTAAACCAACCCATGAAAACCCACTAAGTCGGACAAAGACACTAAACTGTCAGTGCATCTCCAATGTTCTTATGATAGTAAAAATTGTCTTCGTCAGCATTGTTTAACAATTATAATTCCCATTATTATCGCTGTTGGTAGCACTATTATTATTATTATTATTATTATTATTATTATTATTATTATACCTGCAACTACCCTTTTTGCTTCAGTTAATATTACTCATTATGCTTTTTCTTTTCCAAGTGTTTGGTCCCTTTTTTGTTTCTCTTCTGTCTCTTCTTCACTTTGGGGAGTGACGGTGAATCATTGTAGGGTCGCTTTAGGCCACAGTCACTTAGGATTACTTTACTCCTTTTAATTATAATGCTTAGATGTGACTTTTGCTAGTAACAGAAGATCAACAGGGTGCATTCTGGTTGCTATGCAACATAAAGTTTAACAACTTAAGCTTGCTAAGTTGAAAATACTGATAGGTACAAAAACAGACAAAATTAAGTTAGTGACTGCTCTTGAAAGGGCCTGTTCTTGAAATAAAAAATGCGAGGGGGGCTGAAAGGTTAAAGCGGAGCATCTACACTTGTATCATCACGTTAAAAGGGTAAGATTCAAAGGCTGTTTTGCACTGACACAGAGTTCAAGTCCAACCTGGCGTCCAGGGCAGCATCAGAGGTGCACATATGTACAAAAGAGAATCTTGAGTGAAAAGCATTTGGAGAAGATTTTCCTTTGGTATTCGGCTCCCACATTCCTCATCAAGAGATCTTCATCGGTTTCTTCACTTCAGATGTCAGCTTTTTGTTACAAATTTGAACTGTTACCAGATGGATGTAACCAGGATTTCCCGCAACTGGCAGACACCATCAGCGGACCAGCAGTCCATATAGACTCTAATGAGGAGGGAGCTGACGGGGGACGGGAGGATGTTGTCTACAAGTTAAGCCAATATTCACTTCACAGGGGGCAATGGTCTGTCAGAGAGAGCACATTGATTGTCCTTCCTGGTTCCATCCCATCTCACTACCTCCCACTGACCTCCGCCATGCCCCCCCTCACAACCATTGTTCATCCAGTGCACAGACTGAAGCTTTTGTACCCAGCAACTCCTCTTTGCATCACATAGAAGGTGAAACAAACTCAAATCTGAAGGTGGAATTACAATTTGTGTGTCCAAATCTCAGATTCTCTACCTAGAAACCTACAATCTGGGTTCCTTTGCTTCTATTTGGGTTTTTAGATATTCACATTGTTGCACCCACCCCTAAACTTTCTGTGCTTTATTTTGATTAGTTTATCTGGATTTTTGTTTGTTTAATTTTTTTTCGGCGTCTCTTAATGAATTGGTGGCGAACCTGAAAGGTATTAGCCCCTGGAGACGATAATAATCAACATAGCTAAAAACACAAACTATGGAAATATCTGTATGGTTTATGTATAGATACCTAGCTTGAGATAAAAAAAAAAAGGTTGAGGATTTTATCTTTTATGGGAGAGACATGGATCAATCATTGTGTGCATGCTCTGCACACAAGTTCCCTCACTCCACAGGAGCACTTTGCTTATTTCCAATTGGAAAAACTTTTTTTAAAGAAAAAAGGAACAGAATGTCACAGTTGAGAGTGGCTATGTTCTGGAAGCTGGCTGATGGTTGACCAGAGCAAGGGGGCATGTCACCAAGTAGCATTCTAATGGCTGATGAAAAGTTCAATTCTAATTTACATTGCTAAATGTTTCAGTTTCTACTTTCACGGTGTGCTTGGTTAGAGACAGACTGTGTACGCTGTACATACAAGCTGCTGCTGGCTGGAGTACACAAGAGTACATGAGTACCTGAGTACATATAACAGCATCAGTCCCACTGACTCACGGTCTGATGAACCCAGCAGTAACTGAAACTTTAAAGCAATCCCATCTCTTAATTCTTAAGTCTGAACTACATGACTTTGGACTAAATCCTCAACTGATGGGGGATCTGCTTCGATCAGTTTGATATTGCAACACTGACTCACAGATAGAAACCAGGTCCTGAATCAAGATACAGGACTTAGACAGATTTGCCATGTGAGCCCCAGTACTCATGGGAGAGCGATGAGACATTCACATAAAAGTTAGCATGAGAAAATGTCTCTCCTGTGGGGAGTTCAAAATGTACACGTGTGAGGTTAGAGTGGCTCAATAAATCACACTCCCTACTTTTTCTTATACTTAATGTGACTACAGTGGAACCTGTTGTTTGCTCCAGGCTTTTTAGTGTCCCCAGCACTCTGAATGTTACTACGTGATACGGTTAAATGATGCTCTTAATGCAAACCAAATGTAAAAAACACATTTGTACCCGTTTTCCACCAGCTGTTGCATGTTCAAATATCTTTTTTAGAGTTCATCCGTTTGCTCTTGTTTTCCAGCCGTTTGACCAGATCATGCATCAACACAGAGTGCTTAGCTCACAAATAGAGCCATAATTACCCAAACATATTTAGCACAGACATTCACTCAGTGACTTACCGACACACACTGCTGCAGGAACACAAACCAGTATCATCTTTACATCTGGTGATTAAGACTACTGTGGATTTTTCTTCTCAGATGTTGGCCACTCAAGTGATGCCTATGACGTGCAGGCTTTTAGCTGTTCACTGCTACAGAGAGTCCTACTATGATATTTGTCTTGCTTTGCACATTTAATTCACTGAACTGTTGAATCTGTTCAGTTGTGTAAATATTTCATTTGGAGGCAACAATGTCCCATGAGTTTCCTCAGTCATGGACTGCGTCACTTAGTGAGCCTTGAGACCCAGACAGTTCAGACCTGTGGAATTAACACAGAAATTCCTCTTGATCTTCTTTTGAGGGGTCTGCTGCACTAGCTTCACAAAAGCATATGTCCCAATCAAGTCTACATTTGCAGTTCCTGGTAGTGGCTGTCAGTCTCCATATTGGCTGAACTCTGATGTAAAACAAACAACTCATCAATGGTTACCTCAGACGTCTGTACTACGAAGCAGAATATGTGGTTAGCAAGATTGCTTTAGGTTTAAGCCTTGTTTTTCAACAAAACAAAGCTGGATCATTATTTCTGACATATCAGCATTGTAACTTACACACCGTACTTACTCTAAAGATAAGACGTCAACATGTATAATGCAGTATCTTCTGACCAATCATTTCTCTTGATGCAATGGAACTTAGTTAGCATATAGTAAATTGGTCCTTAAGTGAGGCAGCGTGTTCAGACACAAATACCTCTGACTTTACCTGAATATTAATTTTGATGATAAATCCACCAGCACTTCCGCAGGAGTGTTCTCCTGTGTACAAGGGCCCTCTCCTGTCTTCTTCATAAATTGTTTTCCTCTTGCTGAAGCAATGTCAAAGACATTTAACTGTGCTTTCGTGCACTGACATCATCCTATATCAGAGACTGACTGAAGCACTAAAACTTGTACCAAAAAGATATGAAAGTAAGCCTACTTACCACTTAGATTTATTTTCTTGTATTTATTTGCATCTGACAGCGCTGGGGTAGCAGTTAAGAGAATAAGGCTAAAAAAATACAAGCATGAAAATTATATTCAGATCTACTTTGGCTGTAATGACTGAACATTGATGTTATCAGAACATTAAATTACACATTCACACAGTTGGTGATATTAGGGCTGCTGTCCTTCCTGCATTTGGCAGCTGCAGCTGTTTTTTTTTATCCTGGATCATGTGTTAAACCAATTCATATTGTTCCTTCCCTCTGTTTGCCGCTCTGCTGCCAATAAACGTGTCATTGGTCATGTCCTGCAAACACTGCCCCTTATATGTTAAGGTGCTCAGGAAAGCCTGGGTTGACTTATCGAGTTGATAATCACCGTCATATGACATTATTTAGCTTTGTGGAGCCAGATAACAAAGATATCCTGGGTATGTTGAGCCTGCTTTGTAGTACAAGGCCCTGAAGTGCTGATCTCTTAAGTTTGAAGTAGCAAATCAATCATTCCAAGCAGTGTTTCAGTCAGTGTGCAATGTTACTCATTGACATAGTGACTCCTTACAGGAGAGCTGAGGGGCTATGAATTCAGTTTGGGGTTAGAAGCAGGAGAACCAGCCAGTTGACAGCTTTGAGTGGGCTATCAAACAGAAGGTGAAGAAAAGGTCTCACACTTTCACCCTTATTCCACAATCTTTTTAGTGACTTATTTTAGCATGACATTCAGTCAATGTCAGACTTCATTTAGGTTGGTGCACATATACTGATGAAACATACACAGATCCATCATTGACCTGAGCCTGCCACTGTTACAGAGTGGTACAGGTGGGCTACCACGGTTTTCTGGTAGGCATGTTGAATTCCAGCTCAGGTTTCTGTCCAGTCGACTTTATTACTTGGACAATATCTGGTTGTTGGCTTTCTAATCATACGACTGGCTACATTACAGTCACTTCATTTTGAATTCCTACTCACCTTTTATCAGACACCAGAATTGGATTCTGTTCACTTTGTCAGTTGTTGAGCAAATACTGTACTTACCTAACAAATGATATTCAGCTTCAAGTGGCTCTTTCTCAAAGCCAGTAAACATTTTAGCTTCTCACAAAAAAATTAAATGGAAAGAGAAAGTAAAGCACTTCATATGGAGGAGTGTGTGTATATGTGCATGTCTTTCTATGGTTGTGAGGAACAAAAGCAGCAATGTGAGCGCATTTTGACTTGTGTGGACCGAGCGTTTTGAGGGTTTAAAGGTTCTGATTAGAATCATGTTTAGGTTAGGGTAATGGTTGGAATTAGGCTTTTAGTTGTGAAGGGTAAGGTATGGGTAAGGTATAAAGGAACGTCTTAATTCAATTAGTGCCCTCACAACCATAAAAAGACAAATGTGCGTGCATGTGTATGTGTGTGTCCTGGCAAGTCTTGTGTATGTACAGTAGTAGAAGCTAGCAGCAGTAGTGTTCATATCATTGTTGAATTAGCCCAGCAGCTAGTTAGCTAAAGTAGCTAACACAGGCCACCTCTATATTCACTCCTGTTCCACTTATTGCTCTGTCGTCTTTCATTGACGGCTCCTATCTTCAGCTAAAATATGATACTGAAGTTAGTATCAGGTCTTCAGATAGTGAACAAAATCATGACATTAACCTTGTTGCAGGGAAGCCGTCATTTTAACAGAAAAATCGGATGATGTGTGCAGTTGTTTCATAGCTGGTGATGCAGCAGAGTGTTTGATAGTTTGAGCCTTCATGGGGAAAAATACATCATATGACCAAAGGTCAGGGAGGCACAGGTTCCGAGACCATTTTGGTCAAACCCAAGACCGTATCACAGTATGTCCTTACCTTGAGTACAAGACAGTCTCTTCAGGTGTATCTGACTGTGTACAGGAAAGTCATTGAAGGAGGTTGTCGGTTGAACTGTAAGTTAGTTTGTGGTGAACTCTTCCAGCCAGACTGTTAGGTGTGTTCTGGTTGATCGTATTCTCCTGCCCAGTGAATAGAAGACCTTGGCCACGACTATGAAACTACCTAGGGCTAGATTCACAGATGCAAACTGAAGTACATTTTTGTTCATCATATAAGAAACAGGCGTCAGTTTTCCCTCTGGTGGAAGAGTCTAAATTGGATGTAGAGATATATTTTCATGAATTTTTAACATCTGGGACAAATTTTTACTTTATGTTTTTGACATGCATCTCCTTTAGCTGCCAAGCTGAAGCCGAAGATAAAAAAAAGCTCCTGTCTCTCTCTTGCTCTTTTGCAGATGCATCCTCACACCTTTTGTATTTGAACTGCAGATTCTTTTCAAACGTCAATTTTTAGATTTCCAAAGTCATTCTTCTCTGACGTCTCAAATAAGTTCTCTTTTCTTTATATTGCAGTTTAAAAAAATAAAAAATAAAATGTATTGACTATGAAATAAATTACACGATATTTGCTAGGTTTGAAGTAATAATGACTTATTGTACATAAGCATTTTTTTTCCTCCCTTGTACTGAAAAAATAAATTAAATGGTTGTATATTGTGTAGAAAAGCAAACAAAAAGCCATGAATATTGTGAAGCTTGTCATTTCGTTTTGTGATCACTGTGTGTTATTGTGTAACTAATGTGCAAAATGTTTGGGATACTTTTTTTTCCCCTCCCCTGCTTGTTGAAGCGATCTCCCTGGATGCATTGCTTCGATTTTGGACTAGTAAGAGTTTGCAGGAAAGTGCTCATTGGTTCAGACAAAAAGGTTCTGCCATCACACTACACACCTCAGCATTACTTTGTTTATCTAGAATGGTTTCCTGAACCTGCTCTAGATAAAAGCACTTTGATGCTTCACTGTGTGTGTTGAATTCAATGGACCCCCGTTATATAATGGTTTGATCCAGGATCGGGCTGTTGCATCACTTTTCTGATACCGGCCTCTCACTAAAAGAAGCAGACTGGTGTTTTTTGCTATATGACATAACAGCTGACCACTTGCACATGCCCAAACATCCGGGCAGTCTTTGGCTTCCTTTGAACCACAAAGACATTTTTAACAGCTGAACTGGACACTGGAGGCTGAATCATCTGTGCGGCTCACTGTAATGAAATATGACATTTAGAAAGTCACATTTAGGTGTCTAGTGTCCTGCTGCTCTGAAGAATCCATAGAACACACTGGGCACAGTTGTCATGAGGATGATGTCATTGGCAGAATATCATTGGTTCACATTGACTCATGTCAACAATGACATTTATCCCTGTAATCCTTCAGTGCTATGATCTCATAACTTGGACAAATGAAAGCAGAAAACATCATCTGTATGCTCATACATGTAAATTGTTGTCCTCACTAAGAAGTAGGCATTTCTGGAGGTAATACAAAGAAGCGTAACTTTTATACAGAACTTTGCCACAAAATGTTTCAGGTATGTGTCCATGCAAAGCTCTGACATCAAACCTGGACTGACTTTATAAGATCAGCTACTGCTCAAGCTGAGAATTACAGACCCTGAATCAGTGATCACTTTTCCTGCCAACACCAGCATACAACATGTATGGTCCTCTACTGTTTGGCTTTATATTCTATACGTTGTTATAGCTAATGCAGGGGAGCATTTAATTGCAAAATCTGTTTTATCAATTTTGGGATTTACCAGTAGAAGCGTTTCTTTTTGTCTAATGACAGTGTCGAAATAAACATCTGGGAAGTAGAAACAGAAGATGAAATTACCAGATATTAATTGAAGTCCTTTTGGTTTTGCTTACATCAATCCTGACCTATTGCACATACTTGATATTTAACGGTCTTCAAAAGAGTAAAAGAAAATAATGCCTCTGAATACTGCCAGTTGATTGACAATTATGCATTGATTGAAAAAATAAGCTAATTTTGGAGGAAATAACTTTGTAATATTTATCTCTTGCAAGCTATGTTTAATAAAGGTTGAAACATTTGCTCCAAAGTGTGACTTAATTAACCTTTTAGGGTCTGTTGTGTTAGGAACCCTGAGGTTCCATCACCATCCTTGGACATGACCGGAATGGTTAACTCTCAGACGCACACAACACTGAGTGAACACAATGAAATTGTCTTTGGGCATTCTCGATATATCGCATTCACAATAATGAGGTCACATGACTTTTTGACATTTTGATCTTTTGACCTTTTGAAAAGACAGCACTTCAGTTTAGCTTCAGCTTTCCTCTTTTAGTCCCTCAGAAAATTAAGTTTTTTCCAGTTTATGTACTCATTCTGTAAAACATTTGTATAATGTCTTCTCTTGTCCTGAATTAGATTTAGGCCATTTTGGAAAGTAGGTTTCTTTTCATTAATGTAAAACAGTAAAGACCATAGTGTCATCTACTGAATTTGATCTAGATGTATCAAGAAATTATCAACATGAGGTTAAATATTATCTTTTACATAAGCAATATTTAAATTTATTTAGTTTTATTCTTGCATGATACACATTTATTTGATCAGACGGTTTGAGTGTCATATGACGTCTTAACTTAAGTCTGCAAAGCTCGCAATCGCTATTATACAGCTACCGTCGCTTACTGTACATATTGTAATTGCTATTGATAACGACAGCAAAACTTGTGTGTGTGTGTGTATCTAGCTACTTAGCTAGTGACCTTTATGACCATAAACCAGCACCAAGGCATTCAGGCTACCTGCCACATATGCTGGTATGTCTATATAATAAGTCAAATAAGACTAGTTTTACTATTGCCATTGCCAAAGCAAAATATATAGAATGCTTTGAATATAACTAATAACTAAATCGCTAACTTGACTGGCATTTTCATAGGAGAACTGCATGGTTTTGACTACCTGCTGAGTCAGACTGGATAGCGCCTGAAGGTGAATCAATCAATACAATTGTATTTGTATAGCCCATATTCACAAATCACAATTTGTCTCTTAGGATTTTAACAAGGTGTGACATCCTCTGCCCTTAACCCTCAACAAGAAAAACACTTTACACAGGGTAAAAAGAACATAGAAACCTCAGAGAGAGCCACATATGAGGGATCCCTTTCCCAGGACGGACAGAAGTGCAATAGATGTCAAGTGTAAATGACAACATCAGAAAGATAAGGGTATTTGCAGCATTGATTAGAATAAACACTTTGATAGATACAGATAGATACATTTATTGATCCAAAACACATACACAGTCACACTACATGCAGATGAGGGAAATTTGTCCTCTGCTTTTGACCCATCTGGTGAACATAGCAGGACACACAGAGCAGTGGGCAGCCATGCACGGCGCCCGGGGAGCAGATGTTGGGGAGTAAGGTGCCTTGCTCAGGGGCACTTAGACAGTGGGGGTAGGGAGAGTGCTCTTTGGACTTGTAGCATAATGTAAGGTAAATTAATTGATGGATTATTTTCAGTAATGGTCGAGTGTCTGAGAAAAAATATTATATATCAAGCAGTCTTGTTAGTCAATGGTCAGCAGCCACCACGATCAGGATCCACCATAAAGATCGGATGCCTCCACAATAAAGAATCCATTGTCATGATCCACTGCCGCCATCAGGATCCACCATCAAGATACCAACAAGACCATGGTCCACCACCACTATCCACAATCAGATGCCAGCACGATACAGGAATCCACCATAAGTAAGCCTGAGTTCTGGGAGTGCAGTGCTCTAGTGGGGTTACAGTGCCTTGCATAAGTATTCACCCCCTTGGACTTTTTCCCATTATGTACTGTTACTAACTGGAATTCAAATAGACTTAAATAAACTTTTTCCCGTTTGATCAACAAAACATGCATAGTACTTTGGAGGTGCAAAATAAATTTTATTGTGACACAAACAATAATGAGAACAAAAAAGTTGCCATCTGTTGGGTGCATAAGTATTCACCCCCCTGTGTCAATACTTGGTAGAACCCCCTTTCGCTGCAATTACAGCTGCAAGTCTTTTGGGGTATGTCTCTACCAGCTTTGCACATCTAGAGATGGAAAGGTTTGTCCATTCTTCTTGGCAAAAAAGATGAAGCTCAGTCAGATTGGATGGAGACCGTCTGTGAACCGCAATCTTCAAGTCTTGCCATAGATTCTCTATTGGATTGAGGTCTGGGCTTTGACTGGGCCATTTTAAGACATTAACATTCTTTAATCCAAACCATTCCTTTGTAGCTCTGGCTGTATGTTTAGGGTCATTGTCCTGCTGGAAGATGAACCTCCGCCCCAGTCTCAAGTCTTTTGCAGACTGCATCAGATTTTCTTCAAGGATTTCCCTGTATTTGGCTCCATCCATCTTTCCCTCTATTCTGACCAGTTTCCCTGTACCTGCTGAAGAGAAGCATCCCCACAGCATGATGCTACCACCACCATGTTTCACTGTTGGGATGGTGTGCTCAGGGTGATGGGCAGTGTTGGGTTTTCGCCACACATAGCGTTTTGCATTGAGGCCAAAAAGTTCAATTTTGGTCTCATCTGACCAGAGCACCTTCTTCCACATGTTTGCTGTGTCTCCCACATGGCTTCTGGCAAACTCCAAACGGGATTTTTTATGGATCCCTTTCAACAATGGCTTTCTTCTTGCCACTCTTCCATAAAGGCCAGATTTGTGGAGTAGACGACTAATAGTTGTCCTGTGGACAGATTCTCCCACCTCAGCTGTTGATCTCTGCAACTCCTCCAGAGTAACCATGGGCCTCCTGGTTGCTTCTCTGATTAATTTTCTTCTTGTCCGACTCTTCAGTTTGGGTGGACGGCCTCCTCTTGGTAGGTTTGCGGTTGTGCCATATTCTTTCCATTTTCTTATGATGGATTTTATGGTGCTCAGAGAGATGTTCAAAGCTCTGGATATTTTTTTGTAACCTAACCCTGCTTCATATTTCTCCACAACTTTATCCCTGACCTGTTTGGTGAGCTCCTTGGTCTTCATGATGCTGTTTGTTCAGTAATGATCTCCAACAAACTCTGAGTCCGTCACAGAACAGGTGTATTTATACTGAGATTAAATTGCAGACAGGCTATTTACTAATTATATGACTTGCAAATGTGACTTGTGAATACAATTGGTTGCACCAGATCTTTGTTAGGGGTTTCACAGTAAAGGGGGTGAATACATATGCACTCAACACTTTTCAGATTTTTATTTGTAAATAATTGTGAAATCCATGTAATATTTCCCCCCACTTCCAAATGATGCACTATTTTGTGTTGGTCCATTACATAAACTCACGATGAAATAAATTGTAATCTGTGGTTATACCATGACAAAATGTAGAAAAGTCCAAAGGGGGTGAATACTTATGCAAGGCACTGTATATGGTACTATCAGCTCTTCAAGGTATGATGCTGCCATATTATTAAGTGCCTTGTAGGTGAGGAGGAGGATCTTAAATTCTATTCAAGATTTAACCAGAAGCCAGTTTGAAGCTAACACAGGAGAAATATGGTGTCTGTTCCTGGTTCTTTTCAGGACACGGGCTGCAGCAGTTTGGACAAGCTGCAGAGTCTTTAACGACTTACTGCTGGAGCCTGATAATAAGGACTTATAATAATCAAGTCTGGATGTAACAAAGGCGTGGCCTAGTTTCTCTGCATCGTTTTGAGACAGGACATGATTATTGAAATGCCGAATCCTGAGACAGATGACATGCTGGAGACTGTGGATAAAGACAAGGAGGTAGAAGCCAAGGGCTTCAATGCAGACAAACACGTGATCATACTGTGTCAAAGCTCCTTGAGGACTGGGACAGAGTTGACAGCTTGGCAGAGCTACGGAACCTTCTTCCTCTGGCCCTCACCATTCAGCAGCTCAGGGACATTTATTGTCATGCTAATTTCCCTCTGTGCCCTGTCATACGTGTTCACTCCCACTCATGTTTTTGACCGATGCAAATCTGTGTTCTCTCTTTGCTTAGGTGAGTAGCATTGTTGCTCTGTGGCAGAACCTGCTGGACTACATAAGTAGAGGGTGGTAATCGGTGCCAGACACCAGACTAGGCTGGTCACAGGGAAGTTCAAGTTTCCTAAGAATGGAGTTCCCTCCGAGGGCCAGGAGTTAGAGGAGGCATGTACTTACCACCATTGTCCCACTTACCCTGTGGCCAGCTTCTTACCACCTTAATGAGAACATATTTGCCAGACTCTGTGATCATCCTCCTAAAATTTTTGACAAATATAACAAATCAGCCTTTGACTAATGGGACAAGAGGAGGGTGGATAGGCAGGTCAAACCTCTGCATCTCCACTCGCCAGTGGTGGCCCTCACCGCTACTAATATGCGCTCCCTATTCGCACCCATCCCGCCAGGCCAGGCAAAGTGCCCAGCATCACCATGGGGTAGGCAGAGGTAAAGACAGCGCAATCCTGGCAACTGTGAAGCTGCAGCTCCAGTTGAGCAGGGGTCTGACCTGCAAAGTGGTGCACAACACATGCAGCTAATGTCAGCAGAAGAGTCTGTACACAGCCAATACAATAATAGAGCTAGTGAATACTGTCGCTCTGTAGGGGCTATAATCAGTCCTTCCATCAACATGGACACTGTTAAATGAATGAATAGAGAGGGTCCCTTACAGTTATGGCTGGTTGAAAATAAAAGTTGGTCAGAGCAAACCTATAATTCTTGCCATTGTTTCATGGTGGGTTTTGGATAACTGTCTGCTAAATTTTAACATTCTCTCAAGAATTATTAATATATAGTAAGTGGACTGCATTTATGTAGCACCTTTCCAGTCTTATTGATCACTTAAAGCGCACATTATAGTATCAGTAAAATATCTTTTACACACTGCCTACACAGCTGTCGGTGCAATTTGAAGATCTGATGAGTAAATGAGATAGAAACAAAACCACCGACCCTTGTAGTGGAAAAATGTGTGGTTAAACCTATTTTATAGTTGAAAAGTAAGTTTTTTGCAGACCTGTCTAAATACATATAAAACCTGTCTAAATACTTTTATGACCTGAACTGTTTATGATCTGAACTTTCATTCGTATTTACTCTCCAAAGATCTGAATTTAAGTCTGCTTTATCTCGTAAGGAAACATATGTAAATCAGTTTTCTGCGTCTTGATTCCTGTCTCAAACTGTGCCTACAGAAGCAGTCTGAACTGGCTCAGACAAACAGCCTTGGTTCTCCTATATAAGATCTTTGCATTTGACTGCCCCACGTCCTTTACTGGGACCTTTGCTCTCAGTCCAGCACTGTGTAGCTCGATTGGCGTTCTCAAGAGAACACAAGAATTGGCAGATCCGTCACTGGCGCTCAGTTCTCTTCACAGATGAGAGCAGGTTCACATTGGGCACAGTTGTAGACATGAAAGAGCCTGGAGATGCTGTGGTGAACAATATGCTGCTTGTAACATCATCCAGCGTGACCAGTTTGGTGGTGGGTCAGTGATGGATGGGGAGGCACACTGTATATTTGGAGGGTCGCAGAGACCTACATGTCATAGCAAATGGCTTCCTGACTGCTGTTAGGTCCAAGGATGAAATCCTCAGAGAGATTGTATGACCTGACGCTGGTGCAGTTGGGACCTGGGTTCCTTCCTGCTCTTTCTAAATGTATTTTCCCAGTGTTCTCCTTGCTTTTTTTTTTTTTTTTTTACAGGCTTGTTGATTCTTCTATTCTTTTCTTCATTTAAAAGAATCATCGCAAGAAAGTGTCTCTTATTTATTGGACCTAAAGTGACAACTGGTAATCATGCAGAGTCGTTTGTGTCACACGCAGTTATAACGTGGTGTAATTCTGTCCACAGCGCATCATGTGACCAGTGATTAAGACAGCGCCCCGCCGAGAGTGCTTCCTCTTTGGAGACTCACTGAACACAGAGGAGGAAGGAATGTCAAATTTTTCCTGTAAATATGTCTCATTTAGCTGACCTTTATGTTTAAGAGAAGACTTATGGATTCCTAACACGTTAAGGTCATCAACACTGGAGAAGCCAGCTGATTCTTCTCTTTTCTTTCAGTTTTGTTGTTGTAATACACACTTAAGCCACACAAGGCTTAGTGCACCACTACCCCCAGCACGGAAAGCATTCAAGTTTTCTTCCTAGTGATTTCTTCATGCACTCTACTCACAAGGGACATATCTTGTGTTAGTAAGTTGTGATTGTCAAGACTTTCTTTTGGTCTAGCTACGGTGAGTGAATGACTGAAACTTAAAACTTTTTTTTCCTTTATTTTTTAATTTCTGACAGATATAAAATACAAATAAAGTCAAGCTGCAAATAAGGAGCATGAGTGTATCAAATCAATTTAAAAAATGCACTTAGTTTTAAGGATCTTTACAGATGTTGGACTCTGTGGAACACTGAGTTATACTGTATCATTCAGTAATGAGAGTTATTCTTGTGCCCTTTTAGAATGCAGTATCTTGCCAAGAACACATCGGCATGCTGTATGGGGAAGACTGATATCGAACTGACAACCTTCTGGCCAGAGTATGATCACTGTACCCTTTGAGCCACAGCAACCGCTAACATGGCTCTTAAAGCATTTGTCTCATTGAAGTCTCTGGCATCTTTGCAGGCATGCAGCAACACAAACAGTGGCACCTCTGCAGGTGTGTAGACACATTACACAACACAAAGACAGTCATGTGACCTGTGAAATTAGATCGTAAACAACATGAGGGAGGACAGACGTGCTCTACGGTGCAAGACGTGACAGTAGTTGGGGCGTGCACTCTGCGGGACACTGTTAAACATGAAGTTACATGAATGTTTACCCAAGTTTGCCTCAAGGACAGGCCCAACAGCTGGAGGAGAGCTGCCTGCAAAACAACATGGAAATATAATAGTGATGTTTATGCTGCTGATGAGGGGAGATTTATTCACTCAGTCATTTCAGGCATTGTGGGTGTGACCTTTAAAAGGTGTTTCTTTGAGGAACACAACTTCCCTGAAAACAGAGCCTTACATTTCATTACATTTAGCTGACACTTTTTGCCCAGGCGACTTACAATAAGGGAATTTAACCATGAGGGTATAAACCCAGAACAACGAGATTAAAAAAAAATACAAAGAGCAGCACTGAGCAGTCACTAACAAACCATTTCTCATCTCAATAACTCCACACATGGAGGTCAGTGCATGCCAACTATTACACACTGGATTTTTTCAGAAATATTTTTTAAACTTTTAAGATTTCATGAAACCTGCCTAGCTTAACAGACCAATACCTCTTTAAGCCCTAATGGTTTTATGAGTTATGTCCCTTTTCCTCTTGCCTTTTTTTATTTGCCTGTCAAATCATTCAGAGTGTACACTGCAGAAAAGTCTTACTGAGAGCGAGTGAGTGTGTTGATGACGTTTCTAACACAGGACAGATACAAAAATAAAACTACACAAGACGTATAAGACATCAACGAAGATTCTTTTTTTTAATGATAAGGGTCAATGCCAGTGTTGATGGGTGAATGTGGCTTGCACTGTAAAGCGCTTGGAGAGGTCCCTAAGAACTGAAAAGTGTTATTTGAATACAGAGCATTACCTTTTATATTCCCACTCTCAGACGTTCCACTCCTCCCTCTGTCTCTGTGTTGTTCTCACATGCCCCTACAAGGACACACACTCTCTAACAAACTGCAGTTTGGCTCATGTCCCAGTCAAGGAAGCTATGAAGCTATGACTGTTGGGGTGGAGAAGCTGTGTATACAGAGGTGAGAATGTCTGTGGTGGTGAAGAGAATGTGTGTCAAGGTGGAGAGGATGTGTGTGAAGGTGAAGAGGATGTGTGGTGGTGGAGAAGATTTGTGTGTGGTGGAGAGGATATGTGCAGTGGTGGAGAACATGTGTAATGTGGAGAGGATGTGTGTGTGGTGGAGAACATATGTGTAGGTGATGTGTGTACATCTCTGTATTGTATCTGAATTTGTATTTGATTAATCTTTTCTAAATCTGGATTATATTTGTAATATTTTGGCTTTGAAAAATAAAATTTTCCATTCACCAGGGACTGAGTTTTACTTTGTTCACACATCATTTATTATGCTCCTCCACCATGTGAGCAGTATGTGCAGGACAACAAGTCGAATTCAGTGTAGATTAAAAACTTAATCTTCACCTATTATTCTCTTGGTATCACACTTCATTCATCCTCTCAAACATGAAGAAGAAAATGTGTGCATCAAATCATATTTTGGTGCCTAATCACTACATCAAGAGAGGGATGGACACTGCTTCCAGTGCAGTGGACATCGTCTATGTTTTAGGACTGATCTTTTAATTTTATAAAGTATCTTTTGAATTTGATTTGATCCCTTTATGGCTCCATGCAGAGGTCTTCAGAAAGGGACCTTCCCGCTGTTCCCACACTGGATTTGTGACCATGCAGTCTTTGCTGAGATGAATGTTAATAACTTTTAAGGTTTAATGTTCGACATATAGAACAAAGAAATTTATCTGACAAACAGACAAAATCCCAAATACTGTATGTAAAGCATAGACTGTACATATACATGGTCATTGTGTGTTGACTTCCACCCACTTTCAGGGATTTGTTGATACACGAATTAGACCAATCGTGACTCAGTCTCAGTTGTTAATCGCGACGAGTCAACCAATTTTTATAGCATCAAATGACTAAAAAACTTACCAGAAACCTAAAAATGTGACAACAAAACAGACACAGAAACCATCTTGAGAAAAATGTAAATGTAGAAACATGTATCTTTTAGTTTGTTCCATGTCACATCTGCTGTCATGGAGGAACTGGGATGCGTTTTCGATACTACAACCAGTTACCAATTCAATACAATTTTATTTGTATAGCGCCAAATCATATTTTCTCAAGGCACATTACATAGAGGGTCAATCAATCAATCAATCAAATTATATTTGTATAGCCTATATTCACAAATAACAATTTGTCTCATAGGGCTTTAACAAGTTGTGACATCCTCTGTCCTTAACCCTCACCAAGATTAAGGAAAAACTTTTAAAAAAAACTTTTAACAGGGAAAAAAAACGTAGAAACCCCAGAGAGAGCCCCATGTGAGGGATCCCTCTCTTAATTTTTTTACCTTTAGCAGCGTAACTAAGGAATCGTTCAGGACTCCTAAGATCCATCCCTAACTAAAGGCTTTATCAAAAAATAATGTTTTAACTTTAACCTTAAATGTAGAGTTGGTGTCTGCCTCCCCAACACAGAGTGGGAGCTGGTTCCACAGGAGAGGAGCCTGCTAGCTGAAGGCTCTACCTCCCATTCTACTCTTAAAGATTCTTGGAACCACAAGAGAGCCTGTGTTTGGAAGTGAAGTGATCTATTATGGAGGACCATACATGACTTAAGTATAAATAAATAAATAAATAAATTTATAAATAAATACATAAATAAATAAATAAACAAATAAATAAATAAATACTTACGATTTCAGTGTCCTTATGCTAATGAGAAAGGCGGGCCTAACCGCAGTCTCATGCAGGATTGGTCACAGGAGTGTAATGATCCAGCTCTACTACTTCTGGATCCTGCTCGAGACTGAGGTTGGGACCTCCTACCTCATTTACATATGGACACATAAATGTAGAAATAAATAAAAGTTGGAATAAAAGTGGAAATAAGTTTAACACATTGATTCATTTAATTCTGCATTATTTCCAAATTTATTTATTTCTACATTTATGTGTCCATATGTAAATGAGGTAGGAGGTCCCAACCTCAGTCTCGAGCAGGATTGGTCAACTGAGCTACACACACACACACACACACAAGCCCCGGGGCTCCGCCCCCCACAGCGCCACATTCGCTCAGAGACACAGGCAGTGACTGAGACCTGAGCTCGTCACCGTAAAGCAGCGGCTCAGTGACTTTGTAGAACAGTGGAAACAGTGAAAATACAGAGTTTCTCTGGTCACATCTGCTCAGAGATCAGCTGCTTCATGGGCAGAGCAGAAGCTGCAGGTGGTTTGTACCGAGCTGGAGTTTCTGTTTCCTCCTCCTCTCTGCTGTCTCCTTGTGCTCAGTACAACACCAGACGTGGCGCTCACAGTCAGGACTACTGACACCTAAATCATCCCAATAAAAAATAACCTTAACTAACCCTCTGAACTTGAACTAGTTCATTTTAAGTGTGAACTGGCTCAACGCTGCAAACAGCTACTGGACACCAGTCAGCATTGAGAGGCAGCAGTAGTAGGGCTGGATCATTACACTCCTGTGACCAATCCTGCATGAGACTGCGGTTAGGCCCGCCTGTTCCGTTAGCATAAGGACAAAGAAATGTGGAAATTAATAAATGTGGAAATAAATAAATGTGGAAATATATTTAAGACATTTATTTAGATATTTCTGTTGTTATTAACGTATTTATTTATTTATTTCTGTATTAATTAATTTATTTCCTTATTTATTTATTTATTTAGACATTTATTTATTTAGACATTTATTTATTTATTTATTTAAACTTAAGTCATGTATGGTCCTCCATAATCTATAGGGACAATACAGTGCTATGAGCTCTATAATATATGAAGGGGCTGGAATGTTAAGGGCTTTGTATGTGAGGAGCAGGACCTTGAATTCTATTCAGAAATTTACCGGGAGCCAATGCAGAGAAGCTAAGACAGGAGTGATATGATCTCTCCTTCTAGTTCCTGTCAGCACTCATTTTACTTACTGTCTGTGAAAAGCTGCAGGATAACAATAATAACAATTATTAGGGCCCGAGCACCGAATGGTGAGAGGCCCTATTGAAATTGTAAGGATTTTTATTATTATCATTATTTCCCTTTGGGTGGCTTTTTAAGGGTCTAGACATGCTGAAAAAGTTATGAAACTTTGCAGGAAATTCAAGGTCTGCGGATATTTTAGTATTCTGGAGTAATTTAAATTGGGCGTGGCAAAATGGCTCAACAGCGCCCCCCGGAACCAGCCCCTAGGTTTCCCCTTGACCGATCTTCACCAAAATCGGAACACAGAAAAATGCAACAGGAAGCTCGCCATTTTCTATTTAGTGGCCATTTTGGCCATATTCCACATTTTTACTTTGACGTAGGGGAGAGCGGGGTAATGTGAGACATCGGGTAATGTGAGACACCCCCTGTATCTAGGCAACGGAACACATTTGTGGTCATTTGACCATTATGTTTTCAAGCCCCTCCCATTCCCCCCTTGCCATGAATGAGAAGTTGGTGCTGGTGCTGTGGAAAGTATGTTTTTTCACAAAAATGAGTTTTTTTGCATGCAAAAGAAAATGTTCTTGCTTTGAACTTAATCAACTGTTGTGTCATACATGTTGATGAACCTCCAACATATAAAACCATGTGATTGATGCTAGCTGAAGATTAGCCTGAATTGCTAAAAGATGTTTTTTCTAAAACGGTGGCTGTGGGGTAAAGTGGGACAAATGCTGTGGGGTAAAGTGTGATAGTGTCTCTTTTATTTGTAATGTCATAAACATTGTAGAAAAGCCATCATGCCAAGAAACTACACCAGGAAGACAACCTGGGGCCAAACACGCCTCGCAGAGATGGAGACGCTGAGGTCATGCAAGGAAAGAAGTCCTTAAGAAAAGCTGGAAGGGATAGAAATATTGATAAGACAACCCTCAAAAGATTCATAAAGAAAAAACAGAAAGGGAAAGTAAAATCAGTAGCCTGGGGTGCAGTAGCTGAGGTAAAGAGAATATTCACAGATGAGATGGAGGAGCTTGCCAAACACTTGAAACAACTAGCTGACCAGTTCCATGGCCTTGCATGTGCCATGAACTGGCATTTGAATACGCAGAGAAAAACAATATCCTTATCCCTGCCAATTGGACAGAGAAACAATGTGCAGGTAAGCTAGGGTGTGCAAGAGATCACATGAATCATAATAATCATAAATGTGCTTAATTGACCATCCCCATGATTCTGTTACTAGTCCGATATTAGTTTTGGAATGTGTGGTTGTCAATCTAGCTTTCAGGATTTTAACTATTACAACATGTATGGTAGTTTTAAAGTGGAAAAAAGTAAGTGGACCACTTTACCCCGTGGCTGGGGTAAAGTGAGACACAAGACCACTTTTTTTAAAACAATCATATTTTCACTGCCCTTTGTCCTGAAGACATTCTGATCATTTCCATTGCTAGGAAACATCCTGAATTAATGGGAAATGTGTAAATTTGACTGATATATCATTTAGCTCGCCTAAAATGTCTCACATTACCCTTGTCGTAGGGCTTTCATCAGATTAACTTCAAATTGAGATGAGTGTCATCACATCAAATCAAATGGTTCTCAAGACATTGATAATGTTTGCATAAGATTACTGTGACTTTTCGTCAAACGGCCTATTAATGGCGTGGCATTAAAGTTCATCAACTCGCCGTGAAACACAACATTTCTGTAACTTCAGTGTTCATGGTTCTATCTCGCTCAAACTACATGTGTGTATCAACAGCCCCCCCCCCCCCCCCCCGAAGATATTCATATGGTTTTAAGGCCGTGTGACTTTTCCTCAAACCGTGTAAACATTGATGTGCGGCGAAGGATCATCCTTCGCTAAAGGACACAATGTTTTCATAACTCCATTCTGCATTTTCCTATCACTACCAAACTTCTGTCTCCTGATTAGAGTTCAAGCCTGAACAGCTCTATGTGTCAATATTTTCTCAGTGTCATAGCGCCACCTACTGATTCGCCATGAAACAAGAAGTACTTTGTTAATCCAGTTTGCATCATCTAACCGGCTCCGAACTACCGACCTATGATCAAAATCCTGATCTGAACAGCTCCATATATTAAAATTAGTTCAGGGTCATAGCGCCACCTACTGATCAGTGTGAAAATTTAATTGTGGAAACATTGTCCAATTTACACAAAATTGCTCACGCAACATCAGAGCGCCTACTTGAACAGATCTGTATGTCTGTGCGTAATAATAATGATGGAGCCACCCACTGGCAACAGGAAGTAAACTTTGTTTTACAACTATCATTCGATTTACATAAAAGGTTCACAGTGTGATGTGCTATTTGATAGCGTGGACCGTAAAGAGCAATTAGCAGGCAAGGATCGACATCGCGTGACGGACGCAGGAAATGAAGCGTTTATCCTCGCCGCAGTGCGCAAAACGCATGCAAGGCGGAGACGTGCGCTTGGTCATCGATCGCTCTCTCCACCGACCACAACAGGATTCAGCGTGCGGGTGCTCGGGCCCGCCAGTGCTACAACATAGCCCTAGTTATTATTATTAATTTTATTATTATTATTATTATTTATTTTTTATTTATTTTATTTTTATTTTATTTAGTAGTAGTAGTAGTAGTAGTAGTAGTAGCAGTAGTAGTAGTAGTATTAGTAGTAGCATTATTGTTGTTATTTGTTGTTATAATTTGTTGTTATTATTATTATAATTAACAATAATACTTATAATGAATTAATTATTATATGAACTGTTCCTGCTATCATTAATAACTTCTTACACCCTTTTATAATAATAACTAGATCTGTGAAACCTGATGCTGCACAAGTGTTCCTGGTCTCCCTCTCCTCTCTCTGCCCCTCTCCTCCCCCTCCCCCCTGTCTCTCTCTCTTTTTTCCAGTTAATGAGGGAGGTTTTTTCTCTCCACAGTTGCTTGCTCATTGTGGAAACTGTTGGGTTTCTTTATAAATATTAAGGTTTTGAACTTCTATGTAAAGTGCCTTTAAATAATATATATTATGATTTGCTGCTTTTATAACATTAAAAAAACATATGTAAACCTGATGTTTACCTTGATTACCAGAGGTTCCTCTTAATAGTAGAGGCCTATAAAACTGTAAAGCTGCTGTCAGACAAGCTCTGAACTGCAGAGATCCTCCGCATTTTCCTTGGAGGAGATGTATGCGTGACCACAAATGTCAAATCCCTTGCAGAAAGACTGCAGAAAGGCCAGAGGAGCCGATTTGAAAACACAGCAAGAGATCTCCACTGGATCACAAAAAAGTGCTGCACGTAGATGCACTGTATGCATTGTATGTGTGAATGGCAATACAACTGTACTGTTTAGTGCTTTGAGTGGTCATCAAGACTAGAAGAGTGCCCTGGTTGATGATGCTTCTAACATGACACAGACGCAAAGAGGGAAACAAAGATGTCATGAGAGATTGTGGTGATAAGAGCTGATGTGTGGATGTGCTCTAAACAAAATCACATGGTCTCTGAGGTGAATGAATATGTGACATCCTGCCTCCGCCTGCTGCTCCACCTCTCACCTGAATCCTTGTTGTTGTGAACATGTCTGAGCAGAGAACCGCTGTGTTGTTTCATTTGTGAAAGGCAAAGTGCGGAGAAAGTCCAGAACGAAGGATCCTCCACAGGACAAACTGCAATAAGGTGACCTACAAAAATTGAGCCACTGCAAGTAGAGACTGGCTGCGGGACACAGTCCACAGATGAGAGGGTTTCGCTTAGAGGAACCAAATTCACATTCCCTACTTTTAGCCAATAAGGACACAGCTGCCAAGTGTGAAGCTGATAAGTTGAACAGTTCTCGAAGTATGCGTTGCACTAACTGACAGACAAACAGACAGACAGACAGTCATGCAGTGAGTGTGTGTGTGTGTGTGTGTGTGTGTGTGTGTGTGTGTGTGTGTGTGTGTTTGTGTCACGATTAAACTCAATCAATAGATCAAATGTTTGTATTGCCCATATTCACAAATCACAAACTAGCATGTTTACTAATGGAGCTAATGGAAAGCTGAAGACTGAAGATGAAAGGATCAGGTTCTGTTCCACGTTAGTCTTTCTTGGAACTCAGATTGGCAGAGGACATGTGTGAAGTATTTTCCATGCCCATGTCAGTCAGACACTAACTGGTCACTCCATTTGTTGACACTTGTCACTTGCTCTAAATGTGACTTGACCCACCCGGCCGCCTCCTCCAACATCCACACACTGGTGGTGGCACCACAGTTGGAAAATGTTTGTGTGATATAAAGTAAATAAAGTCAGTCAAATTTGTTCGGTATGAAATATTTGGATACCATAAGACAAGGTTAGAGTCTGAAATGGTACCCATCATTAAGGTATGAAAGTCTTGATGAAACACTGACACTGATACATTTTTGTTCTTAGAACCATATGAATATCCACAATAACTTTCCTTGAGGCATTCCTGCAGCAGTGACGATACAGGCCAAGAGAAGCAGCCCCCGTCCACTCAGTGACTGTTTCCTTATCTGTCCACACCAGCACCAGTAAATGCTGAGAGCAGCTGTGTCTCACTTTGCAACCTCCACACTCACACTAGTTATTTTCAGAGTGTGTATGTCAACATGCAGGGCAATGTCAGTACCTGGATGATTCATACAAAACAGTCAACTAAAATAAATAAATATCTATATTATACAAATAATAAAAGTCACTGATGATACTTCGATGTTTGCTCTGCACTGAAAAAGTTTATATTTAATGGTTTTCACAGGAGCTGGGATCTACTGAAGAAAGGTAGAGGCAGAAATCTCTGATACATCCATGCAAATGACACTGCAAGAATCGACGTGGTTGCAACTGAATAACAGCTCTTAGATTATTTTTGCATTTCCCTCAGTGTCTCTGTCTAGAGCATCTGGTAAACTGCTTGCAAAAGCCAAAAATAATCTATTTAATTTCAAGGAAATGTTGCAATTTGTGTAGTATAATCCTCTCAATCTATATGTGCTGGACCACCATGTCCAAAGTATTTATAAAATGAGTCATTATTTTATAAATAATTGTGAATGATTGATCAAATTTATTTTGATCAATCAATCAATCAAAATAAATTTGATTGATTGATTGATTCTCTCCACAAATGTTCCTTTCTATTTATATGTTGAACATTTATAAGCCAGCGACTCAACAATAACATCCTCTGGCTCCTTCAGGAAAGCCCAGGATATTCCCAGGTCAGATGGGATGTGCAATCCAGCCAGCATGCTGTGGAACCCTGCACAGCTGGACTTGGTCCTTTTCATTTGAATCAGGACCAAGAGAGCAGATAAATTCCAATCATTCATTTCAGTCCTTAGGAAGGAGGACTGCTTCTTCCACCTGTGGCATTTCTGTTTAATATTGCAGAAAGTTAATCCAAATTGTGTATCAAAATGAGGAGCCTTAGACTCCACCAGCATAATTTTCAAAGATACAACTTATTTTTGCAAAAAATCTTAACAGCTTCAGACTTCGTGTCTCTTTCACACAACTCCCTGGTCCTATAGGGAAGACTGAAACAAAGCCTGACAGCTAAAAAGGGAGGAGTGGATACACAGAATCTTTTTCAAATTTCTTTAATAAAAAACCCACCCATAGGGTGTCATAGAAAAATACTTGTAAGTATCAAGGATGCATTGCAAACATACAGTGACTTTCTTTGCGTCTGAGAGAACAGAAGTTGTGAAACCAGCACAGTGGAAATCTCCCACTGAAATGTTGTCTAGGACAACTGTTGATTATAAACAATGATAATCCTCACATAAGGTGCTTTCCATGATATCAGAGCATTGTATTCGTAACAATCATGTTTGGCACTTTCACTGGAAAACATTTACAGCCAATGAAAGTTATATGTGAGGTGGAGTGTTTTATCTGCTCACCACAAGTCAATCATTGTTCAAGCCACACTAACATAAACTCTTGCAGGCAGTAATGAAAGAAAATGAGTCAAACAAAAAGTGCAATATAATACAGGAATAACCAAAATTTTCAACACTGTTACAGGAGAAATATGGATGCAGCATGAGATTTATCCAGGAGGATTGTCCTACATGCTTAACTTCTCAAAGGCAACAAAAATAGTTAGATCAGTACAAACTGACTGGACTTAAGTGACAAACAGAATGGTTTCTCTAGTGAAACCCACAAAATACGGGGTTTAATTGGAATGACATATCATCATGATGAAAAACTAACCCCAAAAAAGCTAAGATGTCACAACAGGCTGGGGCTGACGCAAATGCTTGGCCCCAATAATTATAAAAAGTCACAAGATGGCTGTGAATGGACAGTGAGACACAGACAGTTTGAGTCTCAGGAAGGAACAGCTTATTGAGAAATGTAGCAATCCACAGGCTCTGTGGTTACATCTCCACCTCTACAACCTGAGGAGCACCAGGACGAAGTCAGAAGATCAGCTTAGCTGTTGAAGCCTGGAGAAGACAGCTGACAGAACAGGTGAGCATCTTTTTGTCCACCTCACAGTTCCGGCTTTTCTTCTCCATCCATCACATCATCTCTGGAGTTTGAACCTTCTGCTCTTTTTCAAGTGCCATACATGAACAGTCCCTGAAAGCTGGACCACTTATTCATGATCCCTGCTTGACTTCAGCAGACTGGCAGCATGCGGGCACTGCCACTGAACTCTTCGTCAACCTGAAAGAATACATTTGACTTTTATTATCTGGATCATCATCTAATCAGCAAAGGTCATTTCTCATTATTTTGATCAAGAGTTAATATAATGTGGCTGGGACACTTACCTCAGTATAAACTGGGGGCGGTGGAAAGTTAAAGGTTGGTGCGTTCATGAAGATGGGGCTCTCGTCTCCGTCAAAGTCATCCAGGAGTGGCGTAAGGGGCTGGTCCAGGCGGCAGTCGCTGGTGATGTCGGCGTAGCTGGGAGGCCCAGAGGGCATCCTGAGGGACACCCAGCTTTGAGAGGCATTACTGACCGAACCCTCCTGGCTGCTCACACTGTTACTGCGGCTGCCCAGACCAGCTGTACCAATGACCAATGGCAGCTCCAGGATCAGCTTCTCACTTCCAGGGATGTGGACATAAATCTGAAAGTAGGATCATAATGTAGGCATTAACACTGATGTTAAATTCACACCTAATTTACAGCCAAAAATGTGTTGTGTGCAGCCGAACCTCAAGGCTTACCATCAGAGCATACGGAAGACCTTGGTACGCCCATTAGCCTGGTATATGTGCTTAGCAATGATAGCGGCCTTGGGCACCACAATCCGTGAGCAGGTGTTCTCAAACTTTGCATTGATACAGATATCTTCACCTTCACAGAAACCACGGCGATCAATTTTTGCATTCAGTGACACCTGGCCATCAGGGATGAACATGCAGGTGACTTTCTTCTCCTTCATGCCACCTGTGGGAGACTGAGGAGGAACAGGAGGGTGAGACCCCATGTCAAACTAAGGCAGCATTATGCCATTATTCAATAATAGACATTACAGGGCCCAAAATATTTGAGCAGTCTGTTCCACAATATGTATTGCTGAAAAGGTGAATTAACTCACCAACAGGTCTGGAGTATTGACATCCAGGGGCTCCTCCACCTCAAAGGGTTTCTTGCACTCCAGGGTGGCCTGATGTGGCCTCTCGATTAGGGCCTTAACATAGTATTGGACATACCCAAACTTTCCCTTGTATGACGATACCAACTGCCTGTGATAACAAAAGTATGTAAAATGTGAATCAAACACGCTCTATAATATACAATTGAATGAAAAGCCATGGAACCACAGACAATGTGATGTTATCAGAAATGAGAAATTCTGCTTACCCTTGCTGCGGGAGCTCAAATCTAAAGGTGTATTCGTATTTGTTGCCAGGCCTCAGGACGACTGATCCATCGGAATCTGGAAAGGAAAATGAAGTCTGTTCATTTGACACTCTCAGTGAATTGCTTATCATTCTATCATGTTGCTTTGGCTAGGTTGTCTTATGTAACTGTTGGACACATCGTCTCATCAATGTGGGCAATAAATATCCAGCTTTGCATTGACATGGTGAAAACGATGCTTTGACCCACTGACAGCCTGTCCACTGACAGCCTGTCCTCTCGTGACTCAATAAGTAAAACGATGGACGCTATATAACAGCCTTATTTAATATAAGGGCAGAAAGGGTGGGATAGGCGACTGTCCATACCTGTCGGCTGGTCGTTCAGTTGCAGGACCTGCTCATATCGGAGGTACTCGGCCTCCTGTCGGCAACGCTGCTTTCCTTTCGCGTATTCCACTTTGGCGCAGCCCAGACCCAGAACCTTCACTGCGGAAACACGAGTCACCTCGTTCACTTCCACTTCTATCCGGCCACACAACTCGTCTCCGCCGCAATAAAAAGTCTTGCTGGGATCCATAAATTTGATTTGAAAGGTTTTCACCCTCTTCGTCATGGCCACCATGACTGCTTCTAGCTGGTGTGGAAGACAAATGTAAAAACTGAAAAGCACTGACGCGTTCACTGATGTGATCTGTACTGGACTCTGATGTAAACAAAGGCTAGGTGTTGGTTTTATATGACGAGCCTCGGCAGGACACGAGCAGCCAGAATGAACAGCGTGCCTCAGCGCATGCACACCGCTGCCATTGGTGGAAAATCTTTGTTTTCGTCAGCTCGAGCCAATCAGCGCCCGGAAACGACGCGTGGACACCGCGTGGCTGCGAGAATGTAGGACGTGCTGAGAAAATGCACAGGAAGTGGAAGACAGACCGAGAGAACATTTGTAGTAAACAGAAAAACTAGAGAGGCTTCAGTCTGACTAACCTCAGAGACACACACACACACACACACACACACACACACACACACACACACACACACACACATACAATACATGTTAGTTTAGGGCATTTTTCATCTTCAACATGTTGGACAATATAGAGGTGGGTATGGACTTAAACTGAGGAGCTTGTGGTCTATAGGCTCTACAACATGTTAGAACCCTTCTGAGTCTGAATACTGTCATTTGTTTTGTTTTTGTGCTTCGATGATTGTAAGATATCGTACTGGACTAATTGTGGCAACCTAGCACATATACAGTATCTCCAAGACACTGCCTTTGTTACTGTACATGTATTTATTATTTTCCTTTTGCTGTCTTACACTGTGCATTATAAGCTAAACTTAACTCTTAAGGGGTTATGTACATATGCAGTATACTATATTTGATAGAATACAATACCCAATAATTTGTTAGTAAGATACAATTTGATTGCATTTTTTTCAGAATATAAGACAGTGCTCACACTGGATTTGATTAAAAAGAGTGAAGGGGATGGTAAAAGTAACAGTAGGAGTTGAGTCTTGAATTTGACCTGGGAAACTGCAGTTGTCAAACTAATCTAAAGTCAAGGTCCACCTACGAGCTTAAAAATGTGTGACACGGTTCTCGTTAGTGAGTTTCCTCTGTTGCCACAATTTAAAAGAAGAAGTAATGCGCAAGTGAAACCCTTGATTCTGAGGCCTTCACATCCATGATGACTTCCACACTCCTGACGTTAGAATTGGCAGTTGACAAAACATACATTTATGTAACAACTGTCATGCTCCATATGACCATCACACTTGTTCTAAGGCAAGATTGGATCCCCAACTTACTGTGGCAGTGATCTGCACTGCAGGAGCCCTGGCAGATCTAGACTCACTCTGTATCTGACCATTGGTGCTCATTTTGTTGAATCTTTGACTAGGACCAATTATACTATCAGGTGACATGATGTGGGCATTTGGTCAGATCCTACTGTAATACCTGATCTTCCATACAGCTGATCTGGGCCCTGGCAAGGGAAAGCTGTACATGTTATAGAGTGGCTGGGATGGGCTGATCATATCTTTTACCCCAGGAAAGAAACACAAAGTGAATGGGTCCATTATAAAAAATATTATATATACAGTATATATATGTTTATGCACAAAATGCTGCCTTCTACAAAGTAGTAACAGTTTAAGGTGACTAGTTTTATTGTGTTTATGTTTGAGCTAAACAAATTATGTTTGTGCAAAGATGTGTTATTGACTGGGCAGTTTACAATGCATTATCAATCAATCAATCAAATTTTATTTGTATAGCCCATATTCACAAATTACAATTCATCTCATAGGGCTTTAACAGGGTGTGACATCCTCTGTCCTTAACCCTCAGCAAGAGTAAGGAAAAACTACTAAAAACCCTTTTAACAGGGTAAAAATATGTAGAAACCTCAGAGAGAGCCACATGTGAGGGATCCCTCTCCCAGGACGGACAGAAGTGCAATAGATGCCACGTGCAGGAAAACATCATCAATAATCAAAGTCTCTAGCAGCATTTGATGAGGGTAGACATCCCGAAGGACAACCCCAACATGACATGCCAAGCAGTCCCGCTGCAAGCACAGTCCATGCTCAGCAACCAGCAGGACCACGATCCACCATCCAGACCAGACGCCACTCCAGTCCTCAGTCACCGTCCACCGCCGCCCACCAGGACCCATCACGAGCCACCACCGCGGTCCTGGTCCACCGCCCGTGCCCAATGCCAACGCGACACAGGGTCCGCCACCAGCACCACGATCAGCCCACATGACTCAGAATCCGCCACAATGGATCCACCACCGCGACCCCCGGTGCGCGATCCACAAACCGCAATCCATGGTGCGGCCACAGAGGCCCTGGATCTGCGGGTGATAAAGCAAAGGGATTCCGGGGAAGGGGGATAGTTTACATTACTACATAATAACAACGTCAGTTCACCAATTGACCATCAGTCTGTCCTTGGCTCTGTCTGGCTGACAGCACACAGACACACACACATAGAAAGGACATTAAGTACTTCACACAAAAGGTAATCAGTACATAAAGGAGATAATAGTAGTCAGGGGGTAAGATACCCCAAATTGTCTCTTCTCACAGAGAAAAGTGCTGGACATAGATGCACTGTATGAATGGGTGAATGTAATACTGTAAAGCACTTTAGGTGTTCATCAAGACTAAAAAATCACGATATAAATCCAGATTTATTATGACCTTTAACATATCTACAGATAACATCATATAGGCATCTCCTAGTGATTCTCTAGAATATTGTAAGGTCTCAACTAAAATGTAAAATGTATGTTGTGATTGACAAATGAAATTAAATTGAACATAAACATGACTTTGTGCGGGCTCGGGTTAGAATATGTAGGTTATATATACATATATATGTATGAATCAGAATGTTAACTTAGCTAACTGTTAGCTAATATGTGTGACACAGGTTATTCCCTTCATAGTTTTACAGCTGTTTCATTTGCAATGTTTGCACGGTGTCTTGTGACCTGCACAGCACTCTGTTGTTGCTTCGCTCCCTTCAGTGAACTTTCGACCAGTTCTTTCTAGTTGTCACACCACAAGGACATTTTCCACCATTAAATCTCCTGAGGGTTTTTGCTTCCAAGCCACTTCAAATAACATAGTTGGGTCTTTCTCCTGTGTAGGTGTGGTATTATTACATATGATCTCATGATTGGTCCATGCCTGTCGTGAACAGAAAGGTGGTTTTCAAATGTTGGCAGGTAATTTATTTACTGGTTAGGGATGTTATTACCGCTCCATAGGTGAACTGCAGCTCTTGCTCAATATCTACCATATATGCACCTGTAACTTCAATAAAACACATAAGGTCTACTATCACATACTTAAAGACTGACCTGCGGCTGTGGCTAAGGGGTAGAGTGGTCATCCTCCAACCTGAAGGTAGGCAGTTCGATCCCCAGTGTGACCCATCTGCATGCCGAAGTTACCTTGGGCAAGATGCTGAACCCTGAATGGCCCCCCATAGAATAACAAAGTGCTGCGAATAGATGTACTGTATGAATCTGTGTGAATGTAAAACTGTACTGTAAATCGCTTTGAGTGGTCAAGACTAGAAAAGCGCTATATAAATACAAAACCATTTACCTCTGGGAACAGGTAGTAACTACTAACTGCATTTTGATTGGGGAGATAGTTATTTCCTTGGGAGGCAATCCGTAAACAGCTCCGTAAAACCAATGGAGAGTGGGTGCAGGGTCATCAGCCAGTGAGTCAGCTGGGGAAGGGACTCACAAATCCAACAGCTGCAGGTGGGTGCTTTAATGTGCAATGAACAACCTGTTTTAAGAGACCATTAGGTCATATGTTTTAGGATTTACTGGGTAAAGGATAAAGATAAAAGCTGAAGATTCTCCCAAAAATTGGCATTGAGATTATTTTGACCCAATAAAATGGCCCCTTCTCAGGTCACTGTTAATGAAATAATACTGCTTTGTGGATTTTATGGTGTTACAAGTGTAGAGCTGGATATGTCTGCACCATTGGAGTCAGTGGGATCTTCAGTAGATCTTTAAAAATCATAATATTTACTACAGCCACAATCTGTGGTGCCCAAATGTACAATTTTTAAGTAAAATGCCAATATCCTTCTATCCTGTGCAGATTGAAGAAAATCTTTGGCATGGCTCTTGTTCATATTCAGTGAAGCTATAGTTTACCATAGCATCTCTGTATATCGTAAATTGGCTCTAAACTATGTGGGAAGTGTACAACTACAGCCTTTAACACATACATATAAAAGACAGTGTGACTTGGGTTATGATACTTTATTGAGTACACATACAATCAGGTTAAATAAACTGCTACATTAAAAAAATAAGGGAAAACTTATAGCACACATCAGATCTTGATGAACAAAAATCTTCACATTGACAGACTGATTCAAAACCACAGTGAAAGTCAACATTTAAACCACAAGCTGCCACTACTCATAATGGGACAGAGGTGTGTATGGCCTCCGCCTGCCTGTATACAGTCCTGACATCTGGGCCTGCTCCTGTTGAGTTGGCGGTTTGTGTCCTCGGGATCTCCTCCCAGACCTGGATAAGGGCATCAATGACCTACTGGACACTCTGGGGCAGTACTTGGCAGGAGTGTATACATGATACATAATGCCCCATTGGTTCTCAATAGTATTTAAATTGAGGGACCACGAGGACCACAACATACTACCTTCTTGGGAGTTGTCTTGCTTTTACCTCTCCATTACACCGGTTGCAATTTTCAGTTGCATCAAATCAGGTGAAATTGATTCACCATTACTTGTGCTTCCTAAATAGACTGATATCTCTGAAGTTTAACAGACTGTTATACTCTGACAATTAAGTGTTTTTTTTGGCAGCGTATGTTGCAGTACTGGGAGCTGATTTTAGTTGTACAATTCTCAGAAGCAACAGTTATTTATATTCCAGGGTGAGTGACAGCTGCTTAGGGTTAACAGGTGTCCTCGCAGCTGCACAATCTTGCCATTTCTGAAAATTGAGCAAAAGGTTACACTTAGATCATTGGACACAACTACCAATGCAGTACTTTCATTTAACAGTGATACATATCAAATCAATTGCAGACAGAACCATAACAGTTAGTAGAGCAAAGTTCATGTTCCCAGCAGGTGTTCTCAGCAAGCTGCTGCAGAAGCCCACTGGGGTGGAGTTTGTTTTCTGGTCAATTCCACAGCAAGACAGGAATGAGTAGTCCTGAAAGCCTTGGTATATGACCACCTCTGTCACCCACACCACCTACCTTATAGTGAAATGCTGCGGATCCTGAAGTCATCCCTTGAAGATTAATTCTGAAAGAAATATCAAACTATTTCAATTATTTAACACAAACTCATTCTTAGTCTCTAAATCCTAGATTAAGTATGTTAGAACAAAAAGTGCAGAGAATTACTGATTGGTAAAGTACTCAAGCATTTAATTTCATGAGGTCTTTCCTGCATTAGCGGGACAAATCTGTCTCCTTAAATTAAGGAAAGCTTTTTGTGTTTGTTGAATGCTTGTTATTTGATATATATGAAGTCATTTTTTAGTCTTCTACATTGCTGACACCAAGTGGACTGGAGTGGAACTGCTTGCTGTAGTTGGTTGCTTACATAGCAAGTTAATTTGCTTAACCTTCACTCTGCAGTGACAATATAGGTGAACCAAGGTCTCCAGGAACCTTTTTTTCCTTCCTTATAAAAGTTCACAGCACTACAAAGGTATGTTTTTGTCAAACCACTGCATTAATACAATATTTGGGGAATAAAAAGAAGCTAATGGTTGGGTAAGAGCTTTTGCTGCAACGGTATCTGATGGACTGTCTTCTTACAAGGACTGGGGACTGATCCCTGCCCTGTCGTATCTTACAACCCCAAAATGAGCAAAGAAACCATTTCAAGACAAAGGGCACTGTCAATCGGCTACAAATCAAACTTGCAGAGAATACGGTCACATCTGTTAATCGTGTTCTGTAGTAATATCCCTCCATGCTCATGGTATTGAACATGTGGGTAAAGCGAAACTACAGATTTTACTCTCCGAGGTATTTCCAACGACATGACCCTACAGTTCAAGGTCCGTCGGGATAGACCTCAGTATTCATTGTTGAGACAACCACCTCCAGCTACTTTCACATCACTCACCGGCTGTTGTCGAAGCTCTGGTCTGGGATCAGAAGGCCATTCTTTGTTGAAGCTTAAACCTGGAGAACAGCCAGGATGTTAAGTGTCTGAACATCAGCTCTGTTTATCACCGAGGGATTCTTAAAAAAAACAAACAAAAAACTGTAAAGTTTGCTCAGAGCTCAACCCAGTTTTACCCTTAATATTGTTGGGGTGCTTCACTGCGAACACAGGCATTTGCTGGACATAAATGTCTATACAAACATCGATATAAGACTCAAACAACTATCTTAAGATTGTTTCAATGAATATACCGGGACTCCAAACACAGGCAGAATGGAGACAAACGATGCAATATGTTGAGTTTTTCTAGCACCGACTTTTGAACAAACCAGCTGATCAAACAACTGGCTGCAGATACCATACAGTGCTGTCCCTGTGAACATCTAATCACTAGACACATACGATAATCTCTCAAAGACAAACTCACTTACCACTGTTAAGTTCTTGAGCCATGTTTCTGCCATCACCGTGACCTTAAGACAAACAGCATCTCTTAATTGCACCGCATACAAACAAAATACCACTTACCAAAAACTATACAAGACAATTCCAAGGTCTTAATCTTATTTGATTACTTAATGAATCTGCAGCATCACCTCAACTCTAATGAACATTAATGGCGTCTTCTACATGTACCGCACCTTTATTCACTAAGATACATTGGTTATCTTTTTAATATCAGCTTTTCTTCTGTCACGCATTTGAAATGCAAACATTTCCCTCCTGTACTTATACAATGGCTGACTTGGACATTTTCCAGACTTTAAACAGGGGAACTGGCAAAAAAAAAAAAAAGGGATACAGCAAATGTAAAGAGCAACTGACTGCCATTTGTATTATCTTCCAGCCCCCCTGGAAAATGTCAGAAATCAGTTATGGTTTAATGCAACACTGAGCCGATCTCTTTGATGGCTCGTTTTCTTTAAGACTGCGTTTTACGCTTTAGTTTCGTTTTTTTCTTTGTTTAGTTTAATAGTGAAAAATTAAAGTAAATTGTTATGGTGATGTGACAAATAATTGTACCAAAAGCATTGCCTATCTACAACTAGTCAGACTGGCAGAACACGGTCACATCACTGCTCAATGTGTTCTGCAGTAATATCCCACCAGGCTCATGGTATTAAACTTACGGGTAAAGCGAAACTACAGTTTTGCTGTCTGAGGCATTTCCAACGACATGGCCCTACAGTTGAAGGTCTGTCGGGATAGACCTCAGCATTCATTGGTGGAGACGATGATTTAATCACTTCCAGCTACCTTCACTTCACTCACCTGTTGTTGAAGCCCTGCTCATGTTTACCCAGTCTCGGATCAGGAGGCCATTCTTGGTAGCATCTCAAACCTGGAGAACAGCTGTGTTTGAGAATCAGCTCACGCATTTTATCCAACAAATCCTCATCCAGTGTGTAAAGCTAGCTCAGAACTTCCTGAAATATTGCAACCACAAGTGTAGGATAGACGACTTGAAAAGCACATCTCTGGTTACGTCTGTGGCCGGTGTGAAGGCATTTAAAAGAAAAACACTGTGGTAGAGACAGGCAAGTTTTGGAATCAGCACTAACAGAAGGGGATTTGTGTATTTTCCCTTTGAATAGCATACTGTAATTTTTACCTAGCATGCAGTTTCACAAATTGTTCCTAGAAAGAAAGAAAGAAATTTCCTCCTTTGAGTTGTCACTTAACACCCTTGTTTTAGATAAGTACACAAAACATGTGAACTTTACATCTTTGTACAATCAGTATGATTCTCAGTTGAGTGTTTCAATGAATATACCGGGACTCCAAACACAGGTAGAATGGAGACCAACGATGCCAGATATTGAGTTTTTCTAGCACTGACTTTTGAACAAACCAGCTGATCAAACAACTGGCTGCAGATACCATACAGTGCGATCCCTGAGTAGTTGTACACAATCCTACAAACATACATGACAACCCAACAGAAATCTTTTATAAGTTCAAACAGGAAATGTTCAGAGCCAAACTTCTGCCATGGAAGTGTACGAGTCAACGTAAATTCTACTTTAGCACCAAAGTGTGTAGGCTATTATCACAATGAAATGTCATTAAAGTAAATCTTGATTATTGTATGATGTATAATGGCCTCCAGATGACTATCTGGAGGCCATTATAATTTTATATTTTCAACCAATTAGAATTCAATAAACTCAGTAGTTCTGTTTGGTAGAGGTTTGAGCTCCTGGCACATTCTTTAGTAATTTTCTCATAATGTACATAACATGGTTATAGCAGAGTATAAGGTGCTTATTTTTAGGCAGATTCTCAGTTGTTAGGGTTAAGTTAATTTAACCAGAGTTAACATTATTGCCCCATGTACTTACATTGTGTTGCTATATTACCGCTGAAGGCCAGGGCAGTGAGGAAGCCTGCATGAGTATACAAAGGTAGAATGATGTGAGAATGCGTTTCCAAGACAATCAACATATTAAGTGCTAATTCAAGCAATTCCATGTGTTCAGAAAGGCACTTGTCAATCACACTTCAGAGCAGTTGAACATATTTAGCCAATCATCATAACACTTTAACAGTTGTCATTCTGTAACTTACCCAGTTGGCCCATGGTCTTCTGTAGTACCTGCATGACATTGACACAAGTTCACATTTACTGCTTTAAATAATGATTTAACAGATGTCAGTTCCCATTAGTAACACTGCTGTAGTTCAACAGCAGTGGGTTGCAAGAGAATTAATTGCTTTATGCACTGTATGCCCTCAACAGCCCACGAGAGGACCAGAGCACATACTGTGCAATTAGTAGTAGACACTTTTTCACTAATTAAATGTAATGTGTATCCACTGTCCGGGTTCTACATAGTATCAAATGTTCTCCACACCCTTTAGCTCTTTTCAGACCTAATATAACAGGGTTTCTACAGGTTAACAAGTTAAATTTAAGACTTTTAAAAACCACTTTGAATAGAATTTAAGACCTATTTCACAGCCATACCGGCAACAAAGTATGAAGGGAAATTACTATGAAAGAAATAAGTCACAGAATTAATTACTAACAGGTCCAACATAGTAACAAATATAACCGAGCCTTCTAGTCAATAAGGCTTTTGTTTGTCAAACAGTTACCAAGTAGGAGTTCAATAAACGATTCTTTCAGCATAGAGAAAAAGTATGTTCCAAAAAAAATGGCCAGAGAAGAAAATTAACCGTCCCACCCCAACACTACATAATCCTCCATCTTCTCAGCCCTGCGGCCTAGGCCACAATCTCCTTTTCAATTGACTCAAGCTCAGTCAACTTCTCCTTGCAGCCCCTACTCAGAATATTTAACTTGGAGTTAACCTCGGCCATCTTGCTGCAAGCCTTGCCCTCAGCCTCTCAAACACCGACGAGATAGCAGGAGTTTGTTGTTGGCTTTTCCCTTCTCTTGTGTATCTCTGACTATGCATGCGATTCTAAAGCCTTTACCCCTGATGTTCCTAGTTTTACTGTTTTCTTGCTAAAGGTGCAGTGGCCTTCAAAAACATTCCCCTCCACTGGTTGTAAACCAAGCTTTGTTGAACCTGCACTTTCCCAATAAGTTACAAAAGAGGTCACACACTAGTAGAATTTCCGTCTCATTTAGCTTGATTGCTGTTTGCTCCGCCCGTTTAATTGCTAGACACTATGTATAAAGGCTGTCTATCCGCAGCGCGGAGATGCGCTCAGAGTAGCACAAGCGGAGTGGGGCGCAGTAGTAATCAAGCGTGCAGCGTGAGACAGAGGAAGACAGCTGTCCGTCAGACAGAGACTGTCTGTTTGTGCACATTTACTGGAAAGCAACTTATCGCTTCATAATCCAATTCATTTTTTAAGACAGTCAAATTAAATTTACGATTTTTTAAGAACAAAAATTCAGATTATTAAATTTAAGACTTTTTATGACCCCGCGGGAACCCTGTATTAACATGCGTCTCAGGTGATTCAATGATGTGATCACCAGAGACTCATTCTAATAAGGAAAGAAAAAGGGTTAGGGTCCTAACCATTCACTTCCATTTCAAAATGATTGGTTTAAAAGTCCAATTTATTGTCCACAAGACAATCGAGCTGCTTTCAGATCACCACTGAACGCCGGTTAATCTGAGATACTCTCAGGGTGTAATATGAGGATGCAAATCTTGCTACCAGGTCTGAACAGGGTCTTTGTGGCCACTTCCTGAACCTTAACGTGGAGCTCTGATTATAAGGTGATACTGAATTCAAGTTCCAGGTACTTTGAGAGTTCTGGATGCTGTAAAAGAGTAGACAGTACGTTTCGAGCAGTCTGTGCCACCAGGCATTATTGTCACTTAGTAATTGTTTACTTAAAAGACTACACACACCATCAAGTTATCAAGAACAAACACTAACCTCATTTCTCAAAAGATCAGCTGTGTTGGTGTTTAACTACTTCCCCCTCAAATGGAGCACCTGCAACGGAAAGAAGAAAAGGTAGACTTACATCTGTTAAAACATGTCCCTTAAGCACATTGTAACCCAATCAGGAATACAGTGCATTTCTAAACTGAATGTACCAGATCTCATTGTCACCGTTCAACAACTATCAGTGCAGAGGTGAAAGCAAAATCTGATTTTGTCTAGCCAACGCTGTCTTGGGATCAGCCCACTGCATAGGACCATCCCAATGACTGGTCTGCACTTTGACGGTGGGGTAGGACGCTGATGCACCAGTCTGATGAGGGTTACAAATCATTTTCTGACTTGAGACATTGCCGCACATTATCAAATATAGCTGCAGCGAAGATAGACGTGTGGTTTATTGTAGATTTAACGACGACCTGGGCAATTGACCGAAAATGGAATAGTTTATGGATGATCGATGCATAAAACATTTAGAAAGTTTCGATTATACTTGGATACTTAATGTATACACCTATTACAAATGGACACTACATTAAAGTTAAGCTGCTGAAGCGGAGAAACAAGGATGAGGAACGTGCGAACCTTAAACTGCTCACTGTTTAAACGGAGCTTAATGATGGTTTCCCTGTTGGGAGATAATAGACTTTGAGTGAAAAAGACGTTGCAGACTTAAGGTAAGGCCGGCTGGGTCTACGGATGGGTGAGAAGTATCGAGCTAGCTAATTAGCTAGCATGCTAAATGAAGACAACGTGGTGCAGAGTGTGACGACGTGGTCCAATAAAACCAAATGTACCACATGACGGCGACCATAGGTTAACTTATCTTTATTTTCTGCTCTAGGTTTGTTGAGAGTCCGATTAACAAGAAAGTTACTTACGACTATCTTTCGTGTGTAGATCAATGTCTCTCCACACAACCGGCGCACACTTGAGAAAGAACGTTTGAGGGTGTCGAAAATGTATTTATAGGGTTGCTTACGTCAGTTGAAACTGCTTTATGGCAATCAGCATCGCGTCACGGCAACTCGGAAATCTTAAAGGCATACGTTCTATATTATATAATAATCAGGACTCTCCACCTGAATCTAGCCACAAGTCTTTTAAGTATGGGAATAAATAAATAACATGACCTCGTGTAGTTTTATAATGACAAAGATTTAAATACACAGTCCATCTGCGAGATCATCGAAAGGAGCAGGGGCCTTATTTATAACCGTTGTGTATGCATTTGTCAGGACCCATTATGTATGGAGGACCATACATGACTTAAGTATAAATAACAAAATAAATAAATGTATAAATAAATACAGAAATAAATAATTAAAAGCATAAATAAATAAATGAATAAATACAGAAATAAGTAAATACAGAAATGTATGAATAAATGTCCTTTGAAGCAGCGGCTCATTGACTTTGTAGAACAGTGGACCTAAATCACCTATATCATACCAATAAATAATAACCTTAAATAACCCTCTGAACTTGAACTAGTTCATTTTAAGTGTGAACGGGCTCAACGCTGCAAACAGCTACTTGACACCACTCAGCAATGAGAGGCAGAAGTAGTAGGCCTGGATCATTACACTCCTGTGACCAATCCTGCATGAGACTGCGGTTAGGCCCGCCTTTCTCATTAGCATAAGGACAAAGAAATGTGGAAATGAATAAATGTGGAAATAAATAAATGTGGAAATATATTTAAGACATTTATTTATACATATCTGTATTTATTTCTTTATTTATTTAATTATTTCCTTATTTATTTATTTATGTATTTATGTATACTTAAATCACGTATGGTCCTCCATAATTATGTGCGTACGCCGCTTCTCACGCAAACAGTGGTATTGATAAAAAAGAACTTGACAGGAGAATATGTCTACTTGTGCGCATCTCTGACCCATGCGATTGGGAGACAGGAAAGTGGCGATGCAGACGTGAGGAGGTGAATTGAAGCCAAATCATCGATCCACTTCATCATTCCACATTAAAAGCAACAGCGTTATTTGTGATCGTGCGACATCCATAAGAGCCTTACATTTTAAAAGACATAAAACAGCTTAAAGCAAATTACTGCAGGAAAGCATAAAAAACAGTGACAGAACCGAGTGATTCATATATATTTTAAATAATATTCTCTATAGCACTGCACCTGCATCACCAAGTACGACTTCAGTTTCCATATGCAGTGCCTTGCACAAGTATTCACCCCCCTTGGACTAGATATTACTTTTCTACATTTTGTGACTTTATGTATGGACCAACTCAAAATAGTCCATCATTTGGAAGTTAGGGGAAATATTACATGGATTTCAAAATTATTTACAAATAAAAATCTGAAAAGTCACCAAACAGGTCAGGGATACAGTTTTGGAGAGGTATGAAGCAGGGATAGTTTATAAACAAATATCCCAAGCTTTAAACATCTCACGGAGCACCATAAAATCCATCATCAGAAAATGGAAAGAATATGGCACAACCGCAAACCTACCAAGACAAGGCCGTCCACCCAAAGTGACAAGCCAGACGAGTAGAAAATTAATCAGATGAGCAACAAAGAGGCCCATGGTAACTCTGGAGGAGCTGCAAAGATCCACAGCTGAGGTGGGAGAATCTGTCCACAGGACAACTGTTAGTCGTGTATGCCACAAATCTGGCCTTTATGGAAGAGTGGAAAGGAGGAAGCCGTTGTTGAAAGTGAACCATTAGAAATCCCATTTGGAGTTTGACACAAGCCATGTGGGAGACATAGCAAACAAGTGGAAGAAGGTGCTCTGGTCAGATGAGGCCAAAAAGTTTTTGGCCTCAATGCAAAAAGCTTTGTGTGGCGGAAACCCAACACTGCCCATCGCCCTGAGCACACCATCCCAACAGTGAAACATGGTGGTGGTAGCATCATGCTGTGGGGATGCAGAATGAGGGAATGAGGGAAAGATAGATGGAGCCAAATACAGGGCAATCCTTGAAGAAAATCTGATGCAGTCTGCAGAAGTCTTGAGACTGCGGCGGAGGTTCATCTTCCAGCAGGACAATGACCCTAAACATACAGCCAGAGCTACAATGGAATGGTTTAGAATAGATCAAAGCATGTTAATGTCTTAAAATGTCCCAGTCATAGCCCAGACCTAAATCCAAATGAGAATCTATGGCGAGATTTGAAAATTGCTGTTCACAAACAGTCTCCGTCCAATCTGACTGAGCTTCAGCTTTTTTGCCAAGAAGAATGGACAAACATTTACATCTCTAGATGTGCAAAGCTGGTAGAGACATACCCCAAAAGACTTGCAGCTGTAATTGCAGCGAAAGGGGTTCTACCAAGTTTTGACTCTGGGAAAAAATGGGAAAAAGCCTAAAGGGGGTGAATACTTATGCAACGCACTGTAGTGAGTGTGTGTCGCTGCAATGAACATGACAATGCTGGCAGGCGCACAGAGCGCACCGGAAACAACTTACAAAAAGTGAACTGTGTTCACCGACCATCTTACATTTTAAAATAATGTCCCATTGTGGAGGTTGGGCGACAGCTGATGTGTGAAGAAATCCAACACAAGAACTCCCCACTCTTGGTTCACTAGTCGAAAGACGTGTACCATTTACCGTTCTCTAATGATGTAAGTTGATGTTGTATTTGGTGACAAAACGTCACCATTAAAGAACCAGAGCCTGGACATTTGTGTGGTTTGGTGCTGCAGTCTTGTATCAGCTGTTTTCTGCTTTGATCTTCGCACATCTTTGCTGCAGAACCTATTTCAACACGTTCATGTGAAGTGTTGGCAGAAGTGAAACCGATAACTGCCTCACTACTTTACCAACTGATCATCCTACAGATGCCTATTAATGTATTAACATCTACAAGGTCTGTCCTGTTAGAAATGCAACAGGCAGCGGTTTGAACACACTTTTTAAGAACAGTAGTCATGTTATTTTTATCCAGACATGAAAGCAGACAGATAACCCTTTTGCAAACTTTGTGTATATAGTGTGTAAAGTACTGAATAATTTGACATTTTCCATCCAAGATTACTTAAATAAAACAGGAGAAAAAATATCCTCCTCACCAATGTGCCATCAGCAGACATTACTGGCTAATTAATATAACTCTGATATGAACATTCCAACTTAGTACATTTGAAATGCGGTGTGCATTTCACTCAGGTTCATTTGAAAATCTGAAGTCATAAAACAAACCAACTTTCATTAAAACATAACTTTACTTCCTTTGGGTTATGTCATACAAATGTTCTCAAGTACAAGTTCAAAATGCCAACACTCCAATGAAGAATGCAGACGAGTGGAAGATTCAGCGGAACTAAAGACGTCCAAGTACTACATCTTTCAAATACAAAACAAAGGGATACTTGGCTCAAAGACGTTTCGCTTACATTCTTTTTCAACAAATTTTGGGAAGTTTTGCATTGCAGATATCAAGATCAGCCAAAGGATGAATTCCCAAAGGTCTTAACACACAAACACTAAAATAAAATTTAAAATAAGGCTTTTTGAAAAATAAAAAATTTAATTCAAAACTGCTTTAAAAATAGAAAAGAAAAGAAGGGTTAACACATTTCTTATATCCTTGTCAAGTGCCCCCCCCCTCAAAAACAAACAAAACTGTTTCAGGACAAGTAGATTATTACAAGATCATGAAAATGTGTATAAACAGCGGGGTTTGTAATGTTTAAAAAGGTCCCTTCACACAGTTATTCCAGAATGAAATCCTCTGCAGGGAGCTGGTTGATGCAGAATTGACTGGTGGTCAATGCACTCAGATGACAACTTCGATTTCCTACTCCAAGTCCTGGACTTTCACCAATCTCATCTAAATTATGATCTTTATCATTTCTCACCACATCAACACTATACTCTATGCGAGTCCAGCTGTACAGATCTGAGGTGACTCTATATGTGCTTCAGGTTCAGAGTCCTGCATGGTCACTCCATACTGTCTGGGTCTGCCTGAGCCATGTAGGCATCCAGTTCAGCATCCAGGTGACCTTTGGTCTTTGACATGTAGGCGTCCAGCTGGTTGTCCAGTTGTTCCCTGGTCACAGCTGAATGGCCAACCCCTCGGCCCCGTCCCCTTCCGCGACCACCTCTACCAGCAAAACCACCACGTCCACGTAGTGCACCACGGCCTGTAAATACACATGCGTTTGCACAAACAGTCAGGTGACAGACTGTACTGATCAACAGTCAATATAAAAAACTACTTATTTTTGTACATTTATATATTAAATAAACTAAAACATTATTAGCCTCTGACCTTTGAGTGTTACTCCTCCTCTAGCTGCTCCTCGTGACAGGGCAACTCCTCTGCCAACAACTCCTCCGCGGTGGCGGCCTCCTCTACGCATTGCCAGACGGCCAGCAAAGCCACGGCCTCTCATGGGGACACCTGTTGACACTCTCTTTCCTGGGAAATACAAATCATAAAATCATTATTCTGGGAAAAATCTAGAGCTATGAGAATCAACAGTTTGAGTAAGAGCTTTGTTCATAGGCGAGATGGATAACAACCTCTCAGGGACAGAGCTCCTCTCATTACGCCTCCTCTCGCTCGTCCTCGGAAGTTTCCCCTGGGCATCCCTCGCAGCCCTCCTCTACCTCCAACTGCTCCTCCACGGATCAAAGCCCCGATGGGTCGGCCCAGTCTGGCCTGGATGTTGCCCTTCCCTAGGCGCTGCTTAAGGCTCTGATGCAGTTATAACAACATGCAGTCAGACAAACATTTGAGCCAAGATTGAGGAAAGGTAAAAGTCAAAGGCAGTCAGCCTAAGCCCAAATTAAGATCAACAGCGAATGGTCTGCATTTATATCTAGCACTTTTCTAATCTCGACCACTCAAAGCACGTTCAAAAATTCATCAAAAAACATGCTAGGCTGGCCAATCTAACACTACTGCCATGCCCATTCCAAACCTGGTTGTTTGGAATGGACTGCTTGCTGAGCCTGTGGTAATGTTCTGGCGTTTACTTCAAAAAAGATTCTCATGAGTCATCAGTGAAGATTTTACTGTCAATATTTTCCATAAAATGAAACTAAATCAGCTTTATTACTGTTCATGTGTGTGGCTCATACAAGCTTGAATGATTAACTTAACTGCTCAATTTTGCATGCATTGCATGTTGCCTCTTTCAGAGGTATGTTAAGCAATCAATCCCAAGTTTTCAAAATAAAAGCTTGATGTGAAGTATTGGCTTGGTTCCTCCAGGAGCACCATTTCAGGCTTGTTTGCCTCGATGAACCATTAAGATTAGGGATGCACCGATTTATCGGCCGAACATCGGTAGCGGCCGATATTCGCCTCGTTAACTGATATCGGCTCATCGGTAATAAACTTGACTTTCACCGATATCATTGGCCGATGTTCATATTTGTGGTAAAACCGCTGGGCACGTGCCGCGGCTGGGGGAGCAGTCGCTCAGTCGCCCTCCTCTCCGCGCCTCCGGAGGCTCAGTGTGTGGCACCGGGAGGTCCTAATCCGGTGGCACCTCACGGCGTCGCAGGTGCGGGGGCTTTCTTTCTCTTGGACCGCGGGGCGGTGTCCATCACCGGCACGGAAGGCGGGCCATTGGAGGGGACCGGGTATGCGGTCAGCGGCGGCCACTCTGGACGCGTGTCGGGCCCTCCTCGCGGATCACCTCAGCTACGGCGACCGCTGGGGGAACCCTCCGGCTGATGCCTAGCAGCTGACTGAGAACTGGTGCGGACCAGGGGAATCCGACTGTTTAATTAAAACAAGCATCGCGAAGGGCCACGGTGGGTGTTGACGCGATGTGATTTCTGCCCGACACTAAAAACAGGTAAAACTGAGGAGGGCTTGTTAAGTTATCTTGACTCACGCAGTGTAACTTGGCGTAAAAAGTATGAGCGTAGCGTCTGTTTAAGTACTTTATTCTCATGTGCACCGGCTCTATTCATCCGTCTCATGCACAGGTAACAAGGGAATTGACAACATACGTCATACACACAGAAGCCGTAACACATCTAATAAACGGGCAATACTGCTACCGTAAATCAATGAGAAGAGCGTTCTCTATAATGCTACTTTAACAGAGCTGTTTTAGGTGCCGTTTTAAATTATCCTTGTGGTATTTTGACCAAAATATGTTAGTCATTTCATTAAGATCCCAAGGAACCATTTCAACTTGCGGTAAAATGGGTATAATATGTCTGTTAAATAAAGTTTAGTTAAATCCAAGATTGTTTCATAAATCTGATTCAATTTGTGCTCATTAAAAGATAAGAGTGATGAAGGGCTGAACATTTTTTAAATAGTGCTTTTAAATAATGATTTAAATTATTTTTTCTGGCACAAAAGGGTGAATGAATAACAACAAAAAGAAAATAAACAAATATCGGAATCGGCTATCGGCCAGATTGTTATTTTAAATATCGGTATCGGCCAAGAATTTCCATATCGGTGCATCCCTAATTAAGATGGTTTCCTGTGGGATGACCACTAGCTTCACTGTTCACACAGGCGCCCTGGACCTTCAGACTTGAGTCTTCCTAAAGCGGTTGCAGGGTCAATTACAACCCGGCCCTTTTCTGCAAGTCCTCCCCCATTCTCGCTCCCCATTTACACTTGCCATCTTGTCAAGAAAGGTGAAATGACACCCAAAAATATTTATATATATTGTTTTAAGTTGGGAGGACCAGCCACTGGGGTGCTTTGCCCCAGCGAAAATGATAATAATGATGCACACTACTGCATGCAATCACTGCATGATTAGTCCCTTTAACAATATTATACAGTACACCATTATTTCCACATATTGCCAGTTATCTACACAAAAAAACCCCACTAATCATAAGACAATGAAGACTAATTATATGGACTCAAATAACTTGCCCCTGTCTTAGCACGGAGAAGCGTCTTCTAGGACAAACAAGCGGAAGGTCCATGGTACAGACATCTTTCTGCCTGGCTACACAGCATTGTGTAGGTCAGAATACACTAAACAACACAGTTAAAAGATCCTCCAACTCAGCTCGTCTCATTTTCGACCTCACCTGCTTGTGATTCAGAGCAGCTTGAACAGAGGGCCGGTTCTCCATCTGCTGGGCCAGCCGGCGATTGCGGGCACTGGCCAAATGCTGTTGTTGCATGGTGGCTCGAATGCTTACCGCAGCGGGCTGCTTGTTCTTCAGCATGTTAGTGAAGCTTCAGAGGTGGGAGGGAAAAAGAGGGAGGACGTAAAAGAAGGGGACAAGGGATATAGAGGAGGAGGAAGCAGGGTTCCATATCAAGTAATTTCTCATATTACGGATGGAGCCACACAGACTGGTGGCTCTTTTGTCATGCAAGACTCTTGTTCCACTTCTTGGCACTCTCTCTCTCCCTCTCTCAATGAAATGACAATCGAGAATTCTTTATACTCGAATTTAGCATCTGTTTTCAAATAAGCACAAGCAGACGGGGAATAGAATTTCCAGAGTTGAAGGACAGAAGCAAGAGAAGGTGCCAGAAGAGGTGCACAATTTGTCACTTACAGGCCTCCAGCGGACTGGCTGGGATGTCATCATGCTGCAGCAGCAGAGGCCCTGGACGTGAGGAGTGCTTGGTCACCCAGCCACTTACAGCATGGACCGTGACTTATGGTTAAACCACTGAGAGACTCAGAGCAGGGACAGAGAGGTATGGGAAGCGCTTTGTCACGTCCAAGCTAGGACTGAGTAACCAGTGTCTTATAGACTTAGAGCAGAGAGGAGAAAGACGATGAAAGAACAGGATAAAGGTTCGAGTGCTGTACTTGCAATGGTTTGAGAGAAAAGAGAGAGGCAGAAAAGTAAGGGGTGTCCCAGCTCCCTGGTGTAGCTGAAGCCTTCCTCTCCACTCTGAATGAGTATACTTGATGTATACTGTAGTGTAACATTAACAGGGAGCAGTAGTGCCAAGGCATTTGCAGGACAGTGGTCCGGTCTAGCACAGGCTTACCAAGTATGACCACTAACCTCTCCCCTTATATATGTGTGCACTGCTCACACAAGATGGTTGACCGAGGTGAGGCTCTTTTGATCCAATCATATTTAACTCTGCGGGTAGCTCAACAAGTGTTGGCAATAAAGTTGAGCAGGCAGTGCACACATTGAGGACAGTCAGAATAGCATCCATGTCAGGTCCGGTCCCCAACAGAAGCCTTCCGAAGAGAGCCCTAGAACCTTCGCAAGCCAAGGCTGGCCCTTGCATCTGGTGTTTAAATGCTGACGTGGTGCGTGGCGTCTCACCGCTCATTTAGGGACACTTTGGTGGTGCTTTTCAGGACAACTTTTTGAGAGGAGGGTGCACTCATTTTGGTAGACTCCGCTTTCAGGCTCCTGGGAAAAGACAGTACAGAAAATAAAACAGTGTCAACTCGTAGGTCAGAAAAGAGTGGACAACAATACATTAAAGCAGTTTCAGACAAACTCAGGAAGATGTCTGCAGAATTGGAACCAGACTTTCTCAGACCGTTGACTTTCACACATTTCAGTGAGAGATTCTGTGCTCAGAATCGTTAGCGAGTTATCACTCACTAGTGTTTCCAGGCGTTCCGCTTACGTACATTTTGCAGAAACAGCCCACACAAGTTTAATGGGCTCCCAGGCCACTACACACAGTATGCTTAAAGAAACATTTTGTATTCCTAATTTCCAAGCGAAATGTTAAATTCATTGCAAACCTACATTTGAATGTTGAGGTGGTAATAAACCTCTAAGAAGCAGTGGGTAATCTGCATTGCTGCTCCCGGTCTCTGATGCAGCAATTGTATCTTTGCTATAACCTCTTCAACTCCCCAAGGACGCCGACGTCCTCACACCAGTCTTCTTTTGGTTGTCCCCGCCTCACTACGTAACCAGATTCAGGAGATTTTCTTCTTCTTTTATTTCTTATATATTTTAAAGAGCAGCCTACAAACACACTGAACAAATTCGTTGATACAGCCGAGATGTCGGATTTGGCTGTATTTCGATGGCAAAAGTTACAGGATTATACCAGATCTTATAAGTGGATTTTAAAGCATGGATCTATCATTACAGAAAAGGTAAGCAATAAATTATAAACCCAGTTTTCCCTGACAAACAGTCTTGAAACTGAGGAAATAATGTTGCTTTTAATGTTTGCTGTATTCTGGGCGTGACAATGACTTTGGCTATCACAATCACACTTGTTTCCAATGCGGTCTTTGCCTAACAGACTCGCAACGCACCCTCCCCTATGTGCAATTACACACAACTCACCATGACTGAGAAGTACATTAGTCTTTAGAAATACTGTAATGCCTAAAAATACATGATATTTCGATAGTTATGAGACCTTTTGGCACCATTAACAATAGGCAATTATCTAAATACAAGTGTCTATTACAGCCTATGATTATGTTTACAACTGCTTTCCTTTTTTGTCTCGATGACTGGCAGCTACCACAGTCCTGTAAGAAAAGGAAGTCATGTTTACACTAATTCAGATTTTTTATGCCAGTGTTCTAGGGTGAGAAATGGTTATTGTGCTCATACTTTCTGATTTCTACTTTTAGCAATACAGCTGCTCAACCTGGAGTCCTATCTATATCTATATATATATATATATATTTTGATGGTGCTTTTTACACAGTTATGCATAATAGTATACGTTTGTGTAATATCAAACTAGTTAGAAAGTCCAATATTGCAAATAAACAAGCATTTTCCCTCCAACTGATCAAATTAATAAATTGCAAATTTCTTTAGTGTCCATTTAGAGCTCTGCATAGATATTGTAATGGGGGGGGGGGGGGGGGGGGGGGGGGGGATGTAGACTATTTAGACTTCATGCCATCTTCTTTGAGACAGGTGTTCAGTGTGGAAACGCACACTTACTGTTAATCCTCTCCATCCCGGTTAAGATATTCATATATGATAAATAAATCTAATTAGATTCAATAAGGAATGTTACGGGATTTAGATTAAAATACTATCAAACCCTGACCCTAAGCTGTAAGCACTACTGATGATTATTATGATTAATGGACCATAAATAACCCCAAAAATCCCATGATATTGTTTATGGTTATTTCTCTGAGTGATTTCATTGCCCTCAGTTTGGATACATTTCCAAACTCCTCATACATTTAGTATGTTATCTTGAAAGATTTTACTAAGAAATGACATTAAGCTGTTCCTACAGACAAGCAGATGGATCACCAAGCAAGTAGCACGGTGCTAATCTTAGCATGGTGGCGTATGTACAGTGATTATCACTGAGGCCAGGGGTCGGTACGGATAGGCTGCTGGTCACATAGCACACAGACGTACACGTGCAGCAGAGCCTGGACAGACAGCACAGGTGGTTACTACTCATGTGCAATCACATTGCAGATCATTGGTAGGTTTCATTCAAACCCACCGTCTGGTTCAGGCTCTGCTGAAGAAGAGGCCATGTTAGATACGGCTAACAGTATATCACACAGACGGACGACTCAGTCAGTCTGTCAGGATGACGGTTATCGGGAGCTTTAGGATCCCAAGCAGAGATGATGATGATCCCAACACACCGGCTAAACAGAAATGTGAGCTGGTCAGAGGGGCCGCACTAAGCTCCACAAGCCAAACGCTCTGCATTTATACAGCACTTTTCTGGTATTGATGGTCAAACAAAGCGAAGGCCCACATCACTGGTACATATCAATGGAACTTCTAAATGTACGCGTTACACAAGAACAGAATAAAATTGAAGTATGTTTTACTTACAGTGAATGTTGCGTCGGTCGAAAGAAAAGCCTTTCAGCTCTTGTTAGCTTTAGCAGCTGTACAAGCAGCACGGGGGGCCGTGTGGCTTGTCTTGTCTTTTTCTGTTTGAACACACTGCGTTGTGTTACCTTCCTAACTGAGCAGACTTAAGCGAAATAACTCTAAATAACTAGAGACAGACTTCACCGACGAATGCCCCTAAAATGGTGCCGACCGTCTGCCCTGGAGATCCTGGGGAAGAAAATGGAGAGGCTTTTATCGCTCCAGCGTCCGTGACGTAGCTTCCGGGCTGGCTGCTTGTAATGCTTTAGAAAATGGCTGCTGCGGCTGTTGTGGACGCTTCCCCTGGTAAAGATGTGGTCGCTGAGGGGCTGCTCGACCTCCTTAAGCCCGCTATTCAGCAGCTCGACCTTCATGTTCACTCAGTCAGGTAAATACTCAATTGATGATATTGTTTTTCCTGCACAAGTCTTCCCCTCCGAGCTAGCTTATTGCCTTGTGTGACTGTCTCGTGACTGGTGCTAGTTCTGTTCTACAGTTAACATGGAGCTGATGTTGAGCTGATTACTGTTAAGACAGAATGTCTTATATGTTACATATATTGTTTATGTTTATGTTACTGATGCAACCAGATATTTTGAATAACACACACACAATAACTGGTGAAAAAGACTTAATTTCAGTGTACCTACAATTCCCTCCTTTCATTTGAGGGAGGGCTGTTTGTTTCATGTATTGATAAAGATCTGTCAGCATTCAACAAGAAAAGTAGAATGAATCCTTTTTAGATGAGGAGCCTTGAATCAAAATTATGCAGTTACTGTTTAAGGACACTAGAGGCAAGAAGATTTTTCTGGTACTGGTCAGTTTGAAGATTTTGGTCTATTTAGCTTCCATCATGCCTTTTTTCACTTTAATGGAAAGAAAACTTTCAAAAGTACTGATGATTCGGCTTATTGAAGTGCTGTCCAAATTCAAAAGGGAGATTCCAACTGTAGAAAACTAGGGGTAGGGAGAACGGGTGAAATGAGATTACACGTCCTCTTCGCGATGCATCTAAGAATGGAGAAATGTCCACAGCTCTAGTGCTCACCACTGTGCTGGGAGGGAGCGTAGAGAACAAAATAATCTCGGAGTCTGGTTTGACGAAAAGTAGGTTTTGAGCAGCACAACACCAAGCTTGAGCAATCCTGTTTTTATCACCTAAAAATATTTCTAAAATACAATCCATGCTAACTTTTAAAAACACAGAGACCATTTAACATGCTTTTGTCTCATCACATTTGAATTATTGTAACAGCCGTTTTACCTGTCTGAGCCACAAACTCGATTGACCTACTCCAGATTGTACAGAACTCAGCTGCCGGGCTTTCAACCAGAACTAAGAAAACATTATCACACCAGTCTGGTTTTAGCGTCTTTACAATAGCTCCCTGTATGTTTTAGAATAGATTTTACTGATCACCTTTAAGGCCCTTCATTGCCTCGCTCCCTGCTACATTGCTGACATTTAAGAATCATAAACACCAGTGCACGCGTGAGATCCTCGGCTGGAGGTCTCTTGTCGGTTCCAGCGGCCTGGCAAAAAACTAAGGTGGACACAGCATTTGCAGTCTGGGCCCAGAGGCTCTGGAACAACCTGCCTGAGTAGATCAGGTCAGCTGACTCCGTAAACTCTTTTTTGAGTCTCTTCTTAAAACATACTTTTATCAGAGAGCGTTTCCCTGATTTTACCTGAGTCTTGACTTTCTTTATATGGTTATGGTTTTGTATTTATATAGCGCTTTTCTAGTCTTGATGACCACTCAAAGTGCTTTACAGTACAGTTTTACATTCACCCATTCACACACACATTCATACAGTGCATCTATTTGCAGCACTTTGTTATGCTATGGGGGGCCATTCAGGGTTCAGCATCTTGCCCAAGGACAATTCGGCATGCAGATGGGTCAGACTGGGGATAGAACTGCCGACCTTCAGGTTGGAGGACGACCACTCTACCCGTCAGCCACAGCCACATATCTGTCTTCTTATTTATTTTATTGAGCATTTCACCCGGCAGTGTTATTTTTACACTAATTTATTTTACCTGCTTTCTTCTAAACTTGCTGCCTTTGTAAAGCTCTCTTTGTGACATATGTTTTGAAAAGTGCTCTATAAATGAAAGATTATTATAATTATACTGATGCTGTTGATGTTGCACTGCTGTAACATGTACAACAGTGTTGTTAATGATTTTATGGATATTGCCTGTTTTTAAATGAACCAGCACTGTTGTATCATCTGTTTCCTCTTAGACTAATTACATTTTTTTTTTTTATCCTTTTCAGAGAAAGCCAAGTAGAATTAAGAGAACATATAGACAACCTGGCCACAGGTAATTAACTGTAAAATGTAAAATCATTTTTTCTCATTTGTCTATGTTTTAAGCATAACATGAACCTTTTAAAATATATATTTATTAAGAATATTCAATCATATGCCAACGTATATTACAACGTTTGCTTTGCTAATGGATTGGTTTTGTAATCTACATTCTTTTCAGAGTTATGCAGGATAAATGAACATCAGAAGGTTGCACTTGACCTGGATCCTTATGTCAAAAAGCTGCTGAATGCAAGACGTAGAGTAGTACTAGTAAACAACATACTACAGAATGCTCAGGTCAGTGTGGGGTTTCTTTTCTTTGCACTATCAGTATTTTAACAATGGATATGTTTAATACCCACAAATAACTCTCCAGTTCCTCTAGTTATATAGTACAGACAGATGCAGTTTAAGACCAGCTGGTGAACATGGAGGAAAATGCCGCAGCAGCTAAAGAGCCAGACATTTATTGAGAATTCGAACCGTTCTTAATATCACTGTTAGGAACCAAAGTAATGCACTTAAACCCCCCCAGGCCACACTGAAAGTCACAGTCTGAAGCCCATAGCTCTACACCAGGGGTGCCCTACACTTTATAGGTTTGTGAGCTACTCTTGAAATGACCAGCTCAATAAGATCTACCGACCAAATAATGTTGGTAACCGCCACCGCCGGCGCCGCCATTGGGAACTTCCTTCCGAGAATACAAATATAACTCTCACTTTTATTGCACGTGGACTGTATGGCTGGTAACTATGGCTGCGGGACCCCATATTCTTACAAGATCCCCCAATGGATTCAGTCATAGGTCTTCTCCAAGTTCAAAAAATACATGTAAACTGGTAAAATCTGGAGAACTGGTTATTTTTGTTTATCCAGAGCCTGTCTTTCCCACATGCACAATGCAGCGAAAATTCGCTTTCAGTACAGCAACAAATCCTTAGCACTATCCAGGTAAGAGATGGAGCAGCAGGCAGAGGCAGGAAGTGACCCATTAAGTCTGCTGCGTAGATCACATGATTTTGTGTACAGTACCCTGACATCGTCATCAGCTCCTATCACCACAAACTCTCTTGACATCTTCATTGATGTCTTCTACCTGTGTGACACCACTTTTCACCGGGAGATATTAGTTATTTAAATTTTTGCATCTGTTGTGTGTTAAAAACGGCATCAACTCCCCCACACACTCGCTCGTGGTTAATCCAACGGGGGACCTCTTGCTGTGTTCTCACATGGACTTTTGCTGTATTTCTACGAACTTTATATAACGAGGCCAGGTGGATAAAGTCTGTAGAAACTGCGGACCGTCTCAGTCGGACATTTGCGTTCAAACATGCACCTCCTCTGGAGAAAATATGGAGGAACTGTGGAGTTCAGTGCATGTCTGAAATTAGCTTTAATATCACCTAACTTTATCACCCCTAATACCATTATACTGCTACAGTTACGGCGAGAACTGCTATTATCACCAGCACAATTACCATCCAGACAAGTTTAAAACATGTGACAGAAAGGAAACAGGAAAACAAAATATATAAATAGCAACATTACCTATATATTCTGTCCCCAGGAACGACTGAGGCGCCTCAACCACAATGTGGCCAAAGAGACAGCCCGAAGAAAGACCATGCTGGAGGCTTCAGGAGTTTTCACGTCCCGCTCCCCTAGTAAACCCTGACTCTTCTCCTGCCTTTCACAGGAATACTGTGTCTTGAACAGGAGGGACATGTCAGTACGGGAAACTGTAACATGAAGAGGACAAGTCTTACTTTGATATTTATTTAGCTGTTTTTCTAATCACATGCTGATGTTCTGCATTGGTTTGTCTGATGTCATCAGTATAAATCCAGGCTACTATCTTCTTTATATTAGGTCAATGGATTATTGTCTAATTCTCTGACAAAATGCCTGCTTTAACAGTATCACAAATTCATACAATTTTTATTGCAAACATGTTGCCATTAAAAAGACGTGGCCATCCACATTTATTTGAGTTTCTGTCTTGATAAAGTGTACGGGTATCACTGAACTCTCCCTCTTTGTGTTCCAAATTGTGTTTATAGGTGACTCTGGGTTCTCTATGAAGCTCTGCTGACATAAATGTGTTGTAGCAAATCACACAACCTAAAGCATAATGTTATGAAATAGTTTTTATAGTAGATGAAGAAAATGAAACTTTCTTTGTAGGCTGTCTCCATGATTATGCAATATAGTACATGTGACCATTGTTTTATATGCATTGTGTCATTAAGTATACAATTATGTCACATGTCCATTTCATGTTAATCAACTGCTTTAGAAAGTGCAAATTTGTTAAAATGCCAATCAAAAATAAAGCAAAGATTTAAATGTGTATTGCAACCCACATAATAAAGGTCAGAAGGACAAAATGTTGATCTTTGATGAGACATTTATCCTGGTTTTGGTGCTTTATTATCAACAGAGTGAGGACAGCCTACATAGTCCTTTTACCTGCTGCAGTTTTTCATAATGGACTACGTTTTTACACACATTGATTTGATGTATTTTTGGCCACTGCTACATAATACAAAATATAGATTTTCATCTCCACTAAGGACATTATGTTTTTTTATCAGCGTTTCTGTGTTTGCTTGTTTCTTGTCAGGATTATGCTAAAACTATTTGACGGATTACCATGAAAATTGCCGGAAGGATTTTGTTTTAGGTTAGGAAAGAACATTTAAATTTTTGTGGAAAAAAAGGAGCACATCCAGGAATTATCGTCAACATGGTGACTTAAGTGTTTTACAATATTTTCTTTGATGCCAAGAGTTTAATTCATGGATATTGATGAAAAAAGTAAATCAAGCATGATTAAGGGGCTTAAGAGTATCTGAGTTTGTTGATGTACTGACTTATTCTATCAGTGCAGCTCAAAACAGCATTTGGAGAAATATAAACAACCATTTATCCATTATACTAAGATGAGGATATTTTACTTGGCTGTTGTATGGGGCTCTTTTTGTGTAAATATTAGATTTTTTAGGGTTTTCTCTTTTTAGGGGTAAATTTCTGATAGACTCAAATTGCAAAAGTTAGAGTGCTTTGTAATTTTTTTGTAATTTTTCTTTTAATGTTCTTTGTGCCAACAAAGGGGACAGGTCTGGGACAGGTCACGTTGTTATCTGGGACACTTGTATTAGGCTTTGCAGTTAAGTTGGATACAGGACCAGAGTCTAAATTCGTCATCCATGTTAACATATAAAAGTCATCTTTTATCAATAAAGAACCCCAGCCTAATTAAATAAACTTGATTTTAAAACCTGTTAAATGTGTGTCTTTTTTTTTAAAAGACACCAATTGTAATTAAATCAACAGCAATCAAAAATAACTTGAGTGTGTTAATGTCTTTATTTGTATTTTAACTGACAGAGTGAGGTCTGATCACATGTGATCACTGGAGACCCTTTTGGAGACAACTTTTAATGCCAGGTGTGAACTGATGGATGTATATTGGGTTCACCAGAGATGTTAATACCGGGTTTGAGCAGAGATGGACTAACAACTGACTCTGAGTCAGTCATCTCCCTCTGTCTGGAATAAAAAAAAACTGAGTTTCCCCTCAACTCATTTTCAACAAACTCGAAATTTGCTTTCTTTAACTTGTCCCCAAGAGAGTGTTGCTTATATTATTGAAGTGCAAGCGCGAATGTGTGTGTGTGTGTGTGTGTGTTTTTTGGGGTGGTTGGGGGGATGCTAATCTCAGCGGCGCCACCTTAAAGAAACAGTCTCGCGGGCCTGTCAATCTAGCCGAACCAGACAGACCCTGGTTCGTCGTCCTGCTGTGAGAGTCGCTTCATGATTGGCCGGCAGCGGGAGCTCCTGTGAAACCTGACTATCTATTGGTTGCAGCATGTCGAGACTCTGGCGAGCACGACGTCTCTCCTCTATTGTTATTGTGGCGTGCGCGTGAGGAACAGGCAGGATGCGCGAGGAGACAGCGGGGCCGTTATGATAAAACAGAAGCGAACACCGAGCTCGCGAAGTACAAACATATGAGAAATATACAGTAGCCGGTTATATCCAAGGATATCTGAGAGCCATCTGCCGTGTGAACACTGAGCCCCACACAGGGCTCATACAAAGGAGTGTAAACACACACGGCAGCTGCGGTCAGCCCAGACAGTACGGAGGGAGCTGTCGGAGACTCCGAGGTCTGACTGTTTTACTTCTCCTCCCCTCTCCGGCTCATGTGTAAGTACAAGCTATTTATCTCCGTCCCGTCGTTCTCCCGCTCTCACCACTATCACGACGAGACCAAACAACCGAGACACCGAGACTCCGGGGGGAAGTCAGACCCAATAGCTTTGCTAAATTGTTGCTTGTATCCGCAACAAATGCTCTCGGCTGTCTCACTCTCTCATTGTCACGGTCCGTATGTAGTTCTCACTTCCTGGCGTTTTTTCGACTGGGAAGAGTCAGATGAATGAGTCGTGGAGATGTGTAAATGTATTTCATGAGCTGGTACTTGCTCAGACAGCGAACTGCGTGACGCATATTCCCCGATGTAGGATGTCAGGGAGGTGGGTGTATCGGCCTGGACACCGCTCAGGTTGTGTCAGACAGACATGTTACAGACAGCGTGCCACCGTTTTCCTGTCTCATCGCACTGATGGAAGTTTTAGAAGTGTGAGAGGTCTGGATCTGTTTGATGAACACTGGGTTAAATAGGAGACGTGGGTAGGAAGAGTGGGATTTGTGGGAAGCAAGCGAACATGCTTGGAGATATGATTCTAAAATGAAAAGCTTCTTACTGGTGGTAACTGCATGATGCAGAATGACCATTCTCTCTCTCTCTCTCTCTCTCTCTCTCTCTCTCTCTCTCTCTCTCTCTCTCTCTCTTAAAGTTGTCTGAATAAAGCAGACTTATGCATGAATCATTTCCAATGAAAATCCAAAGTACACACACCACGGAGAGAGTCACTGCATATAGATCTACATGACAAGATGAAATCGACAGGGATTTCCATTCAAATGTTGTTTGCATTTAAGATATAATAACAATATCCCATCACTGTAATACATATGATAAGGTAAAAGAGACCAGCCATTCAGTATAACAAAAACTCTACTACTGTTCATGCCTTTAGTAGATTTGTTGTGATAATGCTAAAACACATAATAAAGTCATAAAATCTGGATTATATCTTTAGAGTTGGATGTTGAGCCTAAAAGCCACTTATTTATTTCAGAATGCCTAAAGATTAAAGCTTTTGTTTTCAGGCCCAGACCTACAAAATAACGGTGCCAGAGACTTTGCAGCCCCCACTATCCTCAGAAGCATACGGTGGTTAAGGATTTGAGCTTTATCCTGAAAAGAATATCCTATGTGTTCATGTCATATTTGTAGACTTTATATAACGTTGCACGACACATCTCCAATTCCTTTCCCTATCCAGAAACGAAGCCAAAATGTCCAGGGTACAACCATTTCCATCTTGCGCATGTGAAGTACCGAGGTAGCGAATTGTGTTTGACCAATCAAGCTGTCAGTCTCAGCTATGACATCAAATAACTAATTTCAACCAAACTTATCAGAAACATGAACAATTGAGCATACATCAGTGTTGTAAGAAATCACAAAAATGACAGACACCATCTTTCAGAAAATTGTATATTGACTTTTTATTTTGGTCCATGTCCCTTCCACTAGGGATATGAAGGAGTCAGGATTTATGACCTATACTGCAGCCAGCCACCAGGTGGTGACCAAGGCTGAGGCTCAAGAGTAGAGCAGGTTTTCCACTAACTAGAGCAGGGGTTTTCAACAGCTTTTGTCCCAGGGACCACCATTCTGACTAGAAAGTAATCCGCGGCCCACTGCTGTGCCTACGTGCCTACGTGTGTGTCTCTGTGTGTGTGTGCGTGCGTGCGTGCGTGCAAGGGGATAGAAGGAAGTTTTAACATTTTGGTTTTATTTAAAAACTTCAAAAAAATCTAGAAAAATTTGTAAAATACAAAAAAACGGTTGCTTTTTGGTGCTTAAGAATTGAAAAAAAAATGTAAATGCAGTTTGTAGTTGTGCATCTCAGAACCATATGTACGTCAATATATAACGTTCATGACTTAAATGTACAGACATGTAGCTGACATGTTGAGAGAACGTTAAAGTAATGGTGATCAATAACAATCAACATAGACTGGGGCTACAACTGAATAGGAAAATGACAAAGTAATGCAGAATATGTCACAAATGATAATCATGCAATATCACACAAACAATTGAGGGCTACTTAAATTTAACCTCATGATCACCAGCAGCAAATCCCACCTACTGCGTAAGTAGTACTTCTGTGTCTGTGTGTCTGGAGCTCTCCTAAGAAATTGTTTCTCAACCAGCGAACGTGGTAAAGTTGACTGTTATTGCAATTAATTGTTTTGGCTATTATGCCAATTTATTTTTCTTATTACAAAGTATTTGTTTTTCGCTCTTTTGTTTTATTTAATATTTTCATTATTAATTCTGCCCTTTTGGGCCTTCTTTTTGGGAAAATAAAAATTTCCATCATACAAACTACATCTCCAAGACCTCCTGACAGTTTTTCTACCTAGCTCAACCGCTCTTCTACATCTACCTTTAACACACATGCACAGGAGAAAAGTATTGGCAGTTTCTAGCCCTAAGCCGGTTTCAAGGTTCCCCTCATCACCTTTATATTATTTTAGACATATTTTTCTTATTTTAAATATTTTTCATGATATTCAAGAGTAATCTGGAAATGTGTTGAAATATCAAAGCAAATTTCGCGGACCCCCTGCAATGCCGTCGCGGACCACCAGGGGGCCGCGGGACCCCTGGTTGAAAACCCCTGAACTAGAGGGTGGGCAGCTCGATCCCAGCCTCCCCCATTCTGCGTGCCAAAGTGTCCTTGGGCAAGCTACTGAGCTCCTGACAGCTGTGCTTGCATGATGAGTGATGAATGATAGAGGAAGCGCTGCACATAGACGAATTGTATGAACGTGTGAGAATGGGTGAATGGTAACTGACCAGTAAAGCACTTAAGAGTGGCTATCAATACTAGAAAAGGGCAATATAAATACAGACCATTTACTTTGGTTTTCATGTTGTCCAACTTTATATACAGTCTATGGTCGTAATGTGGTGTTGTGCTGGCAGAAGGCAGAATGCTTATGGCATTTGTTTTTGCATGGTTGTATCAACATTTTTATTTAAGGTAACTGTTTGTTGGATTTAGACTATGTTGTTTTGAATCTGTCTGTCACAGCTGTATTACTCAATTACTGGAGTAAAGATTTTGAATAGTGGTAATAAAGGATCTAAACACTTGTACTACCCCCACTGCTTAGATTTGTGCAGAACACCTAACTAGCATCCACTAGTTTCTAATCTACCTGCTCTACCGACAGGGACTGATTCAGAGCTGGGCCATCACGATGCCAATGAAGTTTCTGGTCACTCATTGGCTGACCAACTTAATACCAGGTAAGCAAGACAGTATTTTTACTCCCAATACTCCTACTAAAATACAGCAATATCAGTCTTCAAAAACAGGAGGAGAGTCTCCTGTTGATGTTTGTCTTCGATTACTACTGTTAGTCTTTTTCTGTTATATTTTCATTGGTACATGATATTTCTGGACTTCAAAGTTAAAGATTGAATTTTGAAAGGAAGGTTTTGAAAGTAAATAGTAAACCGGCATAGTATATATTTAACATAATTTTTTTTAATTAAATGATAGGAAACACAAATGAAAAAGATCATATGCAGATGGTTGGATTGAACCTTCACATGACCAAGACTGTAAGCAAGATGGCTAATGTGCCAATATTAGAATGACAGTTACAAGAACAGGGATTGGGCCTGAATTGATGATGGTTTGGTAGCTGTCTATGCAACCAATCAGGTTTAAACTTTATGTTGATTCGATTTGGCTTGCAGTTGTGAACATGCTTCTTTAGTAACTATATTATAACAAGAGAATAAAATGGTAGGCTTGTCTCGATAGCAATTTTTGTTGGATGATATATTGTCATAACTCTCAAACCATTTAAAAACACTGATATAATTATATTATAACATAATCATGCTTAACTTTTCAAAGAGCAATGAACTTAACTTATTTGTAAAGAACAGTCAATCTGACATTTGACATGTGTCAGTCAAACTGATATGCATAAGTTATATTATGTTGCCGCATAGATACAGGGTTTTATGGACATGCTGTGAATGGCGCTGGATCAGGACTTATCTTTAATCTTCTAGCATTATAGATTATACATTATAGCTCATGTGAGTTTTCATTTTTATCTTGGGATAGGCACAGAGTGTGCAATTGAATGGGTCTGGGGTAAGGTTGTCACAATTCCAACATGTTAGACCTCAATATCATACTAGTTTTAAAAAATGATACTCAATACTGCTTTTGATACCACAATTAAAAGAAAATAGGTTCTGTTATGTTGAGCAATATTGCTCCTGTTATCTCTTTAATTTTAGCCCCAAACATTTTTTTTTTGTTAGTTAATAAATGGAATTGATTAACAACAGTCGCCAGTCTGCAAAAAGATTGAGAAAATTGATAATAATGCCTTTGACCAATGGTTGGACTAAACAAGTGGTGTCATTTGGGGCAATTTAGTGGAGATTTGTCTTCATAATTGAGAGCTTTTAATTCTAAATATTGTGATTACTTTTATTCATTGAAACATTTATATTTATTCAGATTTTTAGTGACTCCCTCCCCCAAGTATGTTATGCAGACTTGCAGGTTTGTTGCAGGAAGTGAAGTGAGTGTATCTGTGTGAGAGAAATGCTGCAGTCACACACAGAATTTCATACAAGAAGCGATGTTACTGAGCTAATATTAGTTGGGCTTTGGGGTAAAAGTGTCATGTTAATGATAGTTCATGTTAATGATATCTGTCAAGTTGGTGCCTTTGGAGAATTTTCCTGAGCTCATCTCCATTACATCACAACATCATATTTCACTCGGCTTTCAATAATGACACTTATTAACTCATACTAACACAACATGACCTCTCAAAATTCTTTGAAAAGGTCAGGGTGCCGGTCTTCTAATGTATGTGTTGTTTATTCCTCTGGTCATTTAACATATTGACTTGTTGTAGTCTTTCACATTTCCTTGAGAATTTGCTTCGGCTAATATTGCCAAACAGCACTACGACCCTTTCAATTTTTTACAAAGTTTGATAATCGGTCTTTGCCATGGTGGTCATCTCTAGTTTACTTCAGTACAGCAAAAGGTCGCTGACCGGCTGCTGACATGCTGCTACCTGCTTGTGCTTCAGCTTCCAGTCACGTAATAGGTTTCCCTTTAGTGAGATGAGGCAACAGCCACAGATTGAGGATCAGTTCATTTTCTCTTGTGTTGTTTTCTTTAATGCAGACTTATGTGTGTTGTTTTAAACAAGTGGAAGTCAATTATTGATTTGACTATCCTAATTCTGGATGACTGTCTAAAAGGCACTAACCTGAGAATACCTTTCTGCCATGGTCATCTGCTTGTAGTCGCAGATGTGACTATATCGGCAGATTGACTAAAAACAACATAACTTAGTCTTTGTGAACAGATATGACTTATTTCTGGTGTGTCTCTGTCCTTACTTTGCTTATGAGACACTGGTACTAGAGGATTATTATGAATTGCATTGGATTTATAAAAGTCTTACTAGCCACTTACTCTTGGCCTTTTCTGTGTTATTCTGTGTTAAACTTTCCATGTACTTATTCTCTGTCTATTATGTTGAACACAGTTTTTCCGAGTTTGGACTAGTATCTCCTGTACTTCCTTTATTTTCCCAGTGTTTGAATCCAGCATCACATATCCCTTTTCATAAATTTTCAATTTTCCAACAGAAAAAAACCTAGTGAAATATATAAAAAACTATATAACTTTGTTGTTATTGTTGCTGTGCATGTCTATGTATATGTTCATTAAGCATATGGAGTGTTCCTCTTGTGTCTTGTGGCAGCAGCATCATGTCAGTGAACCCTCCAAGCAGCAATGACGCCTGTCTCAGCATCGTCCACAGCCTCATGTGCCACCGGCAGGGTGGAGAGAACGAGGGCTTCGCCAAACGTGCCATCGAAAGCTTGGTGAAGAAGCTGAAGGAGAAGAAGGATGAGCTGGACTCGCTCATCACTGCCATTACCACCAATGGTGTCCATCCCAGCAAGTGCGTCACCATTCAGAGGACACTGGATGGACGGCTGCAGGTCAGTCCTCCTCTCATTAGCAGGCTTATTATGTTTTTGTATTTTATTTGCTATACATTAAATATAATTCTATATTCAGAATCAGAAATACTTTATTGATCCAAGGAGGGACTTGTGTTTGTTACAATAGCTCCATGCAAGAGTAGAAATATAAGCATATACACACTAATAAAATAAAATATGAAATATATACAATATGTGCATTCTGTACATTGAGTATTTAGTGCAAGCATGACATTGTAATGAGTCCAGTCTGTTGACTCAGAGTGTCTGACAATCATAGGAAGGAATTGTAGAGCTGGATGGCCACAGGCAGGAATGACTCCTTTTGGCACTCTGTGGTGCAATTTGGTGGTATCAGTCTTGCACTGAAAGTGCTCCGGTTTTTGGCCAGCACGTCATGGAGAGGGTGGGGGACATTGTCCACGATGACGTGTAACATAGACAGTATCCTCCTGTCTGACACTGCCATCAGAGATCCAGCTCCACCCCCAGAGCGTCAATGGCGGTTCAGTTTGTTGAGTCTGTTGGCATCCTCAACCCTCAGTCCGCTGCCCCAGCACACAACAGCAAACAGGAGAGCACTGGCCCCCACAGTCTCAGTATAGTCCGACAGATGATGAAGGACCTCACTCTCCTCAGGAAATAGAGGCAGCTCTGGCCCTTCTTGTAGAGGGCATCAGTGTTCTTGGCCCAGTCCAGCTTACGGTCTCTGAATACTCCAAGGTATTTATACTCCTCCACAATGTCCACGCTGACCCCCTGGATGGAAAAAGGGGTAACCGGTGTCGTGACCCTCCTCAGATCCACAGCCAGCTCCTATGTCTTTGTTACGTTGAGCTGCAGGTGGTTCTGCTCACACCATGTGACAAAGTTACCCACCACAGTCCTGTATTCAGCATCCTCACTCTTGCGAATACATCCAACTATTGTAGAGTCATCAGGAAAAAATGTGGAGATGGCAGGACTCTGTCTAGTAGCTGAAGTCTGTGGTGTAGAGGGAGAAGAGGAAGGTAAAGAGGACCGTCCTTGTTGGGCCCCTGTGTTACTGACCACTCGGTGAGACACACAGCGATGCAAACGCACATACTGTGGTCTGCCAGGCGCTGGTTCACAATCCAGTACATGAAGGGGGCATCCAACTGCATATGGCTGAACGATTTGGGAAAATAATAGAATTGCGATTTTTTAATTCTATCATATTTCCCCCCCCCCCCCGCCCAAAAAAAACTTAATGAATGATTTAAATATGACCAACACAATATTTTTTTAATTATAGGTGTCTTACTCATCCCAAGTCAGTAACATTTCCAGTGTTGGGAAGGATACTTTCAAAATGTATTCCGTTACAGAATACAGAATACATGCGCAAAAATGTAATCGTAACGTATTCCGTTACATTAACTAATCTGAGTAACGTATTACTTGGATTACTTCCACATTGAATTGCATTTTATAAGTGTAGGAATGCGGCGTTGTTATAGTCAGTGGAGCAGTAGCACTTTAAGCTCTGTGTCCGCGGATGCGGCGGGCCAGCTGGATGCGATGGAAAGGCCATGGCCTTAAAAAGACCCAGGACGAGTCTCTCCGGGGTCTTTATGATGTGGGACGTCAGTGCCACCGGTCTGTAGTCCTTGGAACCACTGGGACTAGGCGTCTTTGGCACAGGAACGAGGCAGGACGTTTTCCACAGCACAGGGACCCTCTGAAGACTCAGGCTCATGTTGAATACATGGTGAAGCACTCCACAGAGCTAGGGGGCACAGGATTTGATTACCTTAGGGCCGGCTGCCTTGCCTGAGTGGAGTTTCTTCAGCTGTCCTCTAATATTATTATAATAATAAATATAATAATAATTTTGAATATGGGCTATACAAATACAATTTGATTGATTGAATGATTGATTGAATTTGGTGAGGTGTGAAGGGCACTTAAGTTTCTGCAACTGCGTCTGCGGCTTTTCATGCAGCTGTTTCGAAGGACTCGTTTATATAATTCGTGATGCACTCTGTAAGTCCATCAATGTCCTGTCCGTGCGGCTTTCATCAGAGGCACATAGCAGGGCATGTGATGCAGTAAGTTGTGATCTGATCTCCCCAGAGGGGGGAGGGGGAAGAGCTGTATGCGTCCTTAAAGTTAGCATACAGCAGGTCCAGGCTCCTTTCCCCTCTGGTTTTGCAGGTGACGTACAAGGTGAATTTTGAAAGTTTTTTATTCATGCAAACATGAGTTCCCCAAGATTATGATGAGGGCATTCGGGTGTTCAGTTTGCAGTTAAACGATGTCGGGTTGGTGGACGGAGGAATGTACACAGCTACCACAGTAGCATGCGAGATTTCCCTGGGCAAATAGTATGGACGCAGTCCCACAGCCAACAGTTCAATGTCCAGGCAACAAATACCTGGATTATAATATGACCAGGATTGCATCATCTGTTGTTTTAAAAAACAGCAACCCCCCCTTCTTTGCACTCACATTTTGGACTGAAATTTTGAACATTTGCACACTGACAAATGTTCACCAAACACTCATCGATAAGAACCAGATTACTTCTGTCACTGGTTGTAGTAAATCCACAATGGATTTATGTTTGGTGTTGGATCAAGTAAAAGATGATGTCATGGATTTTTTCCAATTCAATATTATTTGTATAGCGCCAAATCATAATATGCATTATCTCAAGGCACTTTACATAGAAGGTCAAGACCTTAAAAATGATAGAGAAACCCATTTAACAGTAGCTACTGTATACCACAGGTTCCACGTCAATGAAGCGCCAGACTCTCAAGGTACAGGATAGCTCAGATGTGGGCAAACCTTTTGACTCGCGGGCCACAATGGGTTCTAAAATTTGACAGAGGGGCCGGGCCAGGAACATACTGTATGGATGGAGGGTTTGTGTGATCTAATATAAATGAAATGTAAAAATCATTGCATGAAAGGATTTGGCCTTTAACAGGTAGCAAAGCATTTATTTGCAAGGCAATTTAACAAATTATACGAACTTGAACAATACAAAAACATGTCGTACCGTGGCTGATCAAACATCATGAAAACATCTGAGGCCTGAACCCAAACCAATTACCTCACTTGAACTTCTTTATTATCTACATCAGTGGTTCTCAAATGGGGGTATGCGTACCCCTGGGGGTACTTGAAGGTACTCCAGGGGGTACGTGAGATTTTTTTTAAATATATTTCAAATTAGCATCCATTCAAAAATCCTTTAAAATTTGTTATTTAATAAATATTCAATAAAATATAAGTTTAAGTTCATGAACTGAATTTTATATTCAGTAGGCTATTCAATTTCATTAACCTAAAAACCCAGAGTCTCCCCCATACCGATGGCTTGACCCAACCTGGCTCACGCCACCTCTCATCACCTGTCATCACTGCAGTGCCGCCTTGAAAACTCTGGAGTTTGGGTTGAAGCGAAGCAGCAATGCCGCTGAAACACGGAGGGACAATTGCCAAAGAAGGCGAGACCAGAGCCAGCAAAATTCCGTCAGTATTCACAAGAAAGTCGAGACTTTAACTGATGTTTTCAGGTTTATTTGAAACTTCCCTAAACCACACCGTGAGAGCTTGTGCCTGTTCGGAGGGGCGCTAAATCACACTTTTCCGTTGTGAAGTTACAAATTCATAACAGGAACTCAGCGTCTCTACCGGAACACTTTCAAAATAAGTATTTAATAAAAAAACGGAAATGAAATTGTCTGACCTTAAAGCGAGCAAATATTTCACAATAAAAATAACAGAAAGATACTTCAACAATATTAACAATAACATAGTTTGGGTAATTAACACTTTGTGTGTTTTTTCTATGGGGAGACATTAGCCACAGTGGCATTAAGGAAACACATCTTCAGCGGTATCTCCAGACAAAACATGAAAGTCATGTTTGTAAACCACCTGAGGTTTTTTAAGAGGAAGTTTCTGAATTCAGGTCATCTCAAAAAACGATGCGAAAAGCCTCCCCGAAGCAAACAGAACCAAGCTACCTGTCACTTATCAGGGAAAACTCCTGGAAGTGCCATCTGACCGTGGCCTCCACATGAAGTTTGCCACATCCACACTCACAAAGTTTTGGGTGTGTGTGAAGCAGGAGCACCCACACCTGGGACTGAAAGCTTTGGAGCAGCTACTACCCTTTGCCTCCACACATTTATGTGAGGCCTCCTTCTCTGAAATGAGTGTGATCAAAACAAAGCAAAGAAACAGACTGTGGGGGCGCCCTTAGCTCGGTTGGTAGGGCGTCCCCCCCATGGGCCTCGGCCAGCAGCGGACCCGGGTTCGATTCCAGCCCGCGGTCGTTCTCTGCATGTCACTCCCCTCTCTGCCCCATTTCAACTCTGTCTCTAAATCTATCAATAAAAGCATAAAATGCCAAAAAATAATTTAAAAAAAAAAAAAAAGAAACAGACTGTGCATTGAGAAGAGCTTGATCACAGCAGTTGCTTCCCTGCCACCAAGACTGACAAAGATCCTCAGTGAAGCATAAGCACAAGTTTCTCACTAAAATGTAAATGCAAAAGCACTCACTCAGCTCAATGCGACAATGCAATCTTAAGTGCTATCAGTTTGTAAATTTAAGATAGTTAGTATTCTTTTCGATCCATAAAGAAGATATAGGATGATACATATTTCAATTTTTTATTTTGAGCTAATCTTTTATTTAAAATTAAGTTAATGATTTATTTTTTGTGAAGAAGTGTTTATCTATAATAAAGTTCATGAGTTTACTTTTAGAACATCTTTATTATGATCCAACAAAAGGTCACTTTAAGTTGATAATTATTTTTTATGTGCACCAAAACCAAAACCACCAGACACAAAAACAGTTTCTTCCCCCCTCGCCGTCTCACTACTGAACAGCCAACCCACTCTGGCACTGTGCAATAACTCTGGATCCTTATAATAACCAACAGTTACTCCCGAAATTATATTATATTATATATAATATATATTATAATTATATTTAATTATGTTTACTTATTTCACCCTCACTCCATAATTGTAATACGCACACCTGAAGTTCTTTTCTTAGACAGTCACACTGTTCAGACTGTTTGTATTATTTTGTTTTGCTTTGTTTTGTTTTGTTTTGTTATGTTTGTTTTTATGATGTGTATTCTGTGTAAGCACCTGAGAGCCACTTTACCGAGTCAAATTCCCTGTTTGTGCAAACTTACCTGGCCAATAAACCTGATTCTGATTCTGATAATTATTTATTTTTTTATTAATTCTTTAGTTATTTTCATATCATTTTATTTCCAAATAGTTCAAGAGAGAGAGAAAGTGTCTAGTTACAAGGTTTATTAAAATCAGACACTAATGGCACAGCACTTTGTGCATCTTTCTTTCAACCAAAAATGCTTTGTGCTGGTTAGTAGGTACCCGGCTAAAATTTTTTTTCAAAGGGGGTACATCACTGAAAAAAGGTTGAGAACCACTGATCTACATTAACAGGTTAGAGCAGCCACACAGGCTGTGTGTCAGAGTTTTGGCTCCAACCTCAATGCAACAACACATCATCACTTTCAGTTTCAGTGGGCACAGTGTTGTTGATCTCCCATTTTTGCCAGTGCATCCAAGTCTGGAGTTATTTTGGTTGTGGCAATTCTCAGGATAGATCTGTGGTGCTGATCCGCGGCTGTGGCTGAGGGGTAGAGTGGTCGTCCTCCAACCTGAAGGTCGGCGGTTGGATCCCCAGTCTGACCCATCTGCATGCCGAAGTGTCCTTGGGCAAGATGCTGAACCCTGAATAGCCCCCCATAGAATAACAATGTGCTGCGATTAGATGCACTGTATGAATGTGTGTAGGGCTGAACGATTAATTGCATTTGCGATAAAATCGCGATATGATAAAATGCGATTTTCTAATCGCAACGTGCGCGATTAAAACGTGCGAAAGAGAGTAGGGCACTGGGCTGCTGTCCTCACCCGCAGCAAGAATGCCGCGGGACCACAAAACTCCTCTGATCAAGAAGATAGCGAAGCAAGCCTGCATCACCTACAGGGTCCTAAAGTCTTCGGCCGACGTGGCACTGCAGTAAAGTGAGCCGTCATCTAGGAAGCCAGCCGCCACCGGGTTTTTTTGGCGCGTCTACTTTTGGCTTTACGGTAAAACAGCATGGTTGGCTGAAACGGCCTAAAATTACTACAAATACAACTTTATTTTCATGGCGTATCTGCTCATGTCAATTATCATGTATTTTTACTGCAAATTAAAGGGCAAGTTTGTAAAAAAACTAAAAAAATGTGTACATAATGTAACCATATTTGGAAGCTTATAAAAAATATTCCTTGAGAGGTTATAAAAGACATCGAGTGGATTCCTGTTCATGGTGTCTCTGACTATGCTCATACAATTTTTTGTGTATTTTTACTGTAGAATAACTGAGAAAATTAAAGGGAAAATCTGTGAAAAAGGACGAATGTATTCATAATGTAACCATATTTGGAAGCTTATAAAAAATATTCCTTGAGAGGTTATAAGTAACTTCGAGTAGATTTCTGTTCATGGTGTCTCTGACTGCTGATACACAGTTTTGAGTATTTTTACTGTAGAATAACTGAGAAAATTAAAGAGCAAATCTGTGAAAAAGGACGAATGTATTCATAATGTAACATATTTGGAAGCTTATAAAAAGTAGTCATTGAGAGGTTATAAGTTACTTCGAGTGGATTCCTGTTCATGGTGTCTCTGACTATGCTGATACAAATTTTTGGGTACTTTTACTGTAGAATAACTGAGAAAATTAAAGGGCAAATCTGGGAAGTGGCCCAATGCATTCATAATGTTACCATATTTGGAAGCTTATAAAAAATATTCCTTGAGAGGTTATAAGTTACTTCGCATGGATTCCTCTTCATGGTGTCTCTGACTATGCTCATACAAATTTTTGGGTACTTTCACTGTAGAATAACTGAGAAAATTAAAGGGAAAATCTGTGAAAAAGGACGAATGTATTCATAATGTAACATATTTGGAAGCTTATAAAAAATATTCCTTGAGAGGTTATAAATGATATCGAGTGGATTCCTGTTCATGGTGTCTCTGACTATGATGATACACAGTTTTGAGTATTTTTACTGTAGAGTAACTGAGAAAATTAAAGAGCAAATCTGTGAAAGTGGCCAAAGGCATTCATAATGTAACCATATTTGGAAGCTTATAAAAAATATTTCTTGAGTGGTTATAATTGACTTCGAGTGGATTCCTGTTCGTGGTGTCTCTGACTATGCTGATATACATTTTTGTGTATTTTTACTGTATAATAACTGAGAAAATTAAAGTGCAAATCTGTGAAAGTGGCCCAGCTTTGGATGGAATTTTAAGATATTCCTTAATAGGTTATGAGTATTTCCAGTGGATTCCTGTTCATAGAGCCTCTGACTATGCAATGTCCACATTCAAATTTAGATGGAACCTCCTGTTTTCACAGACTCATTCCACTTCAACATGATAGTAGAACATCTCTGAGTGTCAGCGACATTATATCAGTAAAGACTGAACTAAATTTTCAAAATGACTCCCCTTTAAACTGAAAAGGGATTTTGTTTTATTTTTTAAACAATTAATTAATTGTTACTGAATATCATTTAGGTGTCTTACCTTCCTCCATGTTGTTCGATGTACTCTCAAAAAAGCATTTCCAAATACATGTACAAGGATATGAGGTGGAGTGTGTCAACTTTACATTTGTCAACTTTGATTGCACTAGTTGAACCTGTTAATAGCCCACATTAATAGTCTGCATGAGAAGCTACAGAGACAGGGAGTGGAGTCAATAAAATGCAAAAGAAACAAAATGCAATTCAATGTGGAAGTAATCCAAGTATTCAGAATACGTTACTCAGATTAGTTAATGTAACGGAATACGTTACAGATTACCTTTTTGGGCATGTATTCTGTATTCTGTAAAGGAATACGTTTTGAAAGTATCCTTCCCAACACTGGAAATGTTACTGACTTGGGAGCAGTAAGACAAGATGGTCAATTTTCCACACAGGTTATAAAAAGTGCATGTCTTGTGTTTATACTTACAATGACTTTGATTAAATTACTTACTGCAGTTAATTAATTACTGCACACTGATTTGTTGTTCTTGTTTCTGTAATGAGCCGTTAAATTAAATGTGGGAAAGAATATTGTACAGTAAATGTATCTAATATTGTGTTGGTCATATTTAAATCATTCATTATGTTTTTTTTGGGGGGGGGGAAAGAGGATAAAATAAAAAAATCGCATATTAAATCGCAATCGCAATATTTGGGGAAAAAATCGCAATTAGATTATTTTCCCAAATCGTTCAGCCCTAAATGGGTGAATGTAAAACTGTGCTGTCAAGCGCTTTGAGTGGTCATCAAGAAAAGAAAAGCGCTATATAAATACAAAACCATTTACCATTTACTTTGATCTGAGACGGACTTTGTTGGCGTTCATGACGCTGAATATCTGCTCACACACATACAGTGCTTTGCATAAGTATTCACCCCCTTTGGACTTTTCTACATTTTGTCATGGTATAACCACAGATTAAAATTTATTTCATCGTGAGTTTATGTAATGGACCAACACAAAATAGTGCATCATTTGGAAGTGGGGGGAAATATTACATGGATTTCACAATTATTTACAAATAAAAATCTGAAAAGTGTTGAGTGCATATGTATTCACCCCCTTTACTGTGAAACCCCTAACAAAGATCTGGTGCGACCAATTGCATTCACAAGTCACATTTGCAAGTCACATAATTAGTAAATAGGGTCCACCTGTCTGCAATTTAATCTCAGTATAAATACACCTGTTCTGTGACGGACTCAGAGTTTGTTGGAGATCATTACTGAACAAACAGCATCATGAAGACCAAGGAGCTCACCAAACCGGTCAGGGATAAAGTTGTGGAGAAATATGAAGCAGGGTTAGGTTATAAAAAAATATCCAGAGCTTTGAACATCTCTCTGAGCACCATAAAATCCATCATAAGAAAATGGAAAGAATATGGCACAACCGCAAACCTACCAAGAGGAGGCCGTCCACCCAAACTGAAGAGTCGGACAAGGAGAAAATTAATCAGAGAAGCAACCAGGAGGCCCATGGTTACTCTGGAGGAGTTGCAGAGATCCACAGCTGAGGTGGGAGAATCTGTCCACAGGACAACTATTAGTCGTCTACTCCACAAATCTGGCCTTTATGGAAGAGTGGCAAGAAGAAAGCCATTGTTGAAAGGGATCCATAAAAAATCCCGTTTGGAGTTTGCCAGAAGCCATGTGGGAGACACAGCAAACATGTGGAAGAAGGTGCTCTGGTCAGATGAGACCAAAATTGAACTTTTTGGCCTCAATGCAAAACGCTATGTGTGGCGAAAACCCAACACTGCCCATCACCCTGAGCACACCATCCCAACAGTGAAACATGGTGGTGGTAGCATCATGCTGTGGGGATGCTTCTCTTCAGCAGGTACAGGGAAACTGGTCAGAATAGAGGGAAAGATGGATGGAGCCAAATACAGGGAAATCCTTGAAGAAAATCTGATGCAGTCTGCAAAAGACTTGAGACTGGGGCGGAGGTTCATCTTCCAGCAGGACAATGACCCTAAACATACAGCCAGAGCTACAAAGGAATGGTTTGGATTAAAGAATGTTAATGTCTTAAAATGGCCCAGTCAAAGCCCAGACCTCAATCCAATAGAGAATCTATGGCAAGACTTGAAGATTGCGGTTCACAGACGGTCTCCATCCAATCTGACTGAGCTTCATCTTTTTTGCCAAGAAGAATGGACAAACCTTTCCATCTCTAGATGTGCAAAGCTGGTAGAGACATACCCCAAAAGATTTGCAGCTGTAATTGCAGCGAAAGGGGGTTCTACCAAGTATTGCCACAGGGGGGTGAATACTTATGCACCCAACAGATGTCAACTTTTTTGTTCTCATTATTGTTTGTGTCACAATAACATTTATTTTGCACCTCCAAAGTACTATGCATGTTTTGTTGATCAAACAGGAAAAAGTTTATTTAAGTCTATTTGAATTCCAGTTAGTAACAGTACATAATGGGAAAAAGTCCAAGGGGGGTGAATACTTATGCAAGGCACTGTAAGTCGAGCCAAACAAAATCAGCATCTTCTGTGCAGTCCTCCAGAGGTTTGGAAACGTGGCTCTGTTAAGTGAAGCATAAAAGTCATTCAGTTTAACAGAGTTGAATTTATCCTTTAGGACGGAGTCACACTGAAGATCTATCAGTTCCAACTGCAACTCCTGTGGTGCTGTTTAAGGGTCTTGTGACAGGGAACAGAACACCAGCTGAAGTGACTGTTCAATGTTTACGAAATCATAGAACCTACGGCAGAATTCTCCGTGCAGGTCCTCAAGTGATTTGCTGTATTTTTTTGCGTTTCGTGGTGCCTCTTCCTGCATGGCAAGTGTGGGGAAATGAGCGAAAGATTTGTTTCAAAATTTGTCTGGAGAACAAAGTGAGCTTGGATTTGAAGGCTTTCACATGTTTGTACATGTCGTGAACAAACAGATCTTTCCCCTGCAGTTTCACGTTCAGCTCATTCATGTGTGAAAATATGTCCGCAGCAAACGCAAACTCACTAATCCAGTTCTTGTCGCTTCGCTCAGGGAATTCGTAACACTTTCCCCAATCTTAACCAGCGGACACTAGAGTGGTAGAGCAAGTCCTGATGATCTGCATCAGTTTCCTCCAGGAACGTAATAAACCGACGGTACTGAAGTCCCCTTGCTCGTATAAAGTTCACAAGGTTTACGACTGGATTCAAGACATGATTAAGCTGCAATACAGACTAACACATGGATTCCTGATGGGAGCAGTACCCCATGGTACTGCCACATCCCCACTCTCTTCCTCCTGCAGCCAACCTCCTGCACACCCCACTACACCCAACAGTTCCCACAATGAGCAAGTACTTTGGTGACTGTGGAGAGAAAAAAACTTACTAGCAGACCTCTAGCAGTACCCAACAAAATTTCCTCTGGTCATTCTCTAGCGTCATTGAATACTACCAGAATCTGTCAATTGTATAATAGAGTGAGTGTTAGTCTATTAACTCAAAAAAAGCGTTGAGTGACTATTGAACCCATAGGAGCAGCAGTATGTTGTTTTTCTGAATTTTTGTTCTTGTGTAAAAAATGACAGATGTTAACAATAAGGACTGCGTGAAATTGAACATAATATTAACATCTTATTTTATATATGCATACCATTTTATTTATAACAATTGTATTTACACGTTGTAACACTTAGCTCTTAGCCCTAAATTATAAACACTATACACAATCATGGTGTTATGCAGTAAGTGACCTGCATTTGTTAATGTGTACATTACACACTGTGCAAATATTTAATAAGCCCTCATATCAAGAAAAAAGCAGAATTCTGCACAGTTTGTGTAATTTCACAAACAATGATATGATTTGTCTGATGAAGTACATGTATAGAAGCTATAAAGTCTGCGTGTGCTCGCTGTTGCTGCCTAATCAGGCCATATCTTTCAGAACATTCTCTCTCCATCACACATAAGTATTGATGTGCAAAAAATCATGACACAAAAAGGTTTATCAGTAACACATGAGGTTACTCAGCACGACACACAGACTACTTTGTGGTGTCCTGTCATTTTAGTTTGTTAATTTCAGTCTCTTCTGTGTATTTTCTGTTTCCTGTTTTATTTTGTAGTATCTGTCCCTTGTGTGTGGTTGCTATCTTCACTTCCTTTCGGTGATTGTCTTCCCAGTCCTCATGTGTTTCACCTGTGGGTAATTGCTCCTGCCTTCCCTCTTGTGTCTATTTAAGCCTCTGTGTTCCCCAAGCCCTTTGTCGGGTTGTACTCGTTGTTGTGCTACTCGTTTCTACGTGAAGTCTTCTTAGGTTTGTTTGTTTCTTGCTGTCTCGACCAGCTTCCTCGTTCCTTGTTCTCTGTGCGCCTTGTCGCCAGTTACTTATGTTAGTGTTCCTGTTTTGTTTTTGTCTTGTTTAAACCCTTTTATTATATTAAATACATTTTTGTTTGTAACCTCTGCATCCTGGGTCCATCTCCTCCACCAAACCGTAACATACTTCTTCTAAAGGATAAACTGCATAAAAGGGCAGCTGTAGCTCAGGAGGTTAGTTATCCTCTGAGAAGAAAGTTGGTGGTTCCCCATCTTGCCCAAGCTTAGGCAGTCTGCGGAAACCTAATTGTTCGTTGTGTCCCAAGCATTCAGACAGACAGCTGGTTGACATCTTGGAGTCCACAGAATATCTTAAAAGATACAGTCCACTGATGGATGAATGATAAAGTCAATAAGACTGTTTTTTTTTTTAACACTTGTAATTATGCTGTGCTCTCTCCTCAGGTGGCTGGGAGGAAAGGTTTCCCTCATGTGATTTATGCAAGGCTGTGGCGCTGGCCTGACCTCCACAAGAATGAACTCAAGCATGTCAAGTTCTGCCAGTATGCCTTTGACCTGAAGTATGACAATGTGTGTGTCAACCCCTACCATTATGAGAGAGTAGTCTCTCCAGGCATCGGTAGGTCAGATTCATACTCTCAACAACTCTGAGTGGGGTTTACAATCTCTGTGATAATTTGATCATTTACACATAAAAGCAAGTCTAGTTTAACAAACTCTGATGCTTCATTTGACATATTAAAGTAAATCTTTGTTTTCTCTGTCTTCTCTAACAGTTGGTCTCAGCCTTCAAAACACAGGTGAGTTAGACTCTAGTCTACAGCATCACATCATGGCTTCATTAAGGTTAATTGTCATGTCAACACTCAAGTATTGTTATGGTCAAGTCAAAGTGCACACACGGGGACAGAGCCACTGCTTCCCACATGTGCCAACTGTCGGCCACATAGAAGACTACTCATTGAAGTCCAGTCAGTTACTTATGATGGTCAAACAGTAACCTGGGGCCTTTACTACAAAGTGAGTTCAACAAACCGAGGCAATTTTTCTATCCAGTTTAATTTTACATTACAAGCCCAGTCAGGCTAAGAGGTTCCATGACGTTGGTTATCAACCGGGTAAGTCAACCTTGTTTTACTGATCTAGATATCGGCACATGCACATAAAAGGGAAGGGTTTCACTGCAAATGACCAATCACTGACATGGACAAGCGATATATTTTCAGAGACGAGGGGAAAACTATAAAGAAAATGTATGTAGTACAAACACATTATCCAGGCTAAAAGCAACACCGTTAGAGTCGCTTACTGCAGGATAAGGATAGCTGGCCAAAAATCACAGATTGCAAGAATGTGCAAATTAATGTATTTATAATCAGCATTTGAGCACGAGTAGATCTGGCCATAATTTAGTTGCATCTTCATTACATTAATCAGAATGAGAATCAGGATTTATTGCCCAGAAGGTTTACACATACAAGGAATTTGCTTTGGTGTGTTTGTGCAAGTATATATTACAAAAATTGGAAAATAGGAAAAATTCGTCAAAAAAAATTATAAGCACCAGGGAAAGGATTGTGCTATATGTTGTAAATAAACACTAGAGAATGGATTGTGCAAAGTACATTACGTCTGTAATTGGCCACAGGACCTTAAAGACCAATATAATACAGTATTTACATATATTCTCATTGTGTGTATGACAGTTTTAGCCTTTTTTTTGTGTACAAGTAACTTCCACAATCAAAGAAACAAAGGGGAATTCATACAGTCTGTGGTACTGTGAGTGCATCGCTCCAAGTGTGGGGTTTGTTATGCACGACTCTAGCAGGTGACTAAGGTAGATCATTCCCTTCAATGACAATCTTTATGTTTCTTAAAGATACTCTTTAGAGTAGGTTCAGAATGATCAGAAATGCTGCCACCACAGCATTTCAGTGCACCAGGTGAAGTGATATTAACTGTGGTTGACAACAACAGTAATTGATAATTTTTGTTGCAAAAAAGTAAAAGGTCAAATAAAAACTTTATCAAACCACCTATTCAACAAACATGTAGAAAAGGGATATTTTCAACGATTTGGTCCACGGGCTGCAGGCAACATGTTTTACCGACCCACCGCTCGGAAATTACACTAATAGGTAATTGCTCTATTGTTTTATATTATGTTGGTTTCTAATTTATCTGTTGAACTCTTATAAACCTGACTACTGTGTGAGACACCCCACCACTACCACATGTGGTACCTCCAGACAGTGAATCACAGCAGCAGCACAGGAAGGAGAACAGGAGCAAGGGCTGATATCGCCTAGTGTCTTTGTTCTTCTTTCTCTCTAAACTTCACTTATTTAGTTTACTGACATCTTAGATTTGTTTTCAGTGACATAATACAAATAGTAGTGTCTCTGCTGAATATTATTGTTGCTGCTCTAAAAACGGTATTAATAAAATATGATATAATAGGACTTTATAAAGTAATATGTGGCCACTCAGCTGTAGGAGAGAAATGTGTGCAGCGCTCGCTCATGAGGGGCAATTCACCGTGAGTAGATTAGCATTTCTGCTTTCAGTTGTCTAATCCTACTCTCCTTTGGTGTGGTCATGGTCTGTATCTTATATTGTCTCTTCAAGACCTGATGACCACTCAAAATGCTTTACAGTACAGTACAGTTATTCCATTCACACACATTCATACAGAGCATCTATCATACATAACACAGCCTTTAGGGGCAAATTAAGGTTCCGTATCTTACCCAAAGACACTTCGACACTTGGAATGGGGGGGATTGAATTCGTAATTATAGTTGGTCAATCCTATACTTTGTTCGAATTACAGTATAAGAATTCTTTTGAGGAGTTTGAGGAAAAAGGCATGTGGGGCAAGGAGAATTTACAACCTGCTAGAAATAAAAAAACAAGAAAAACATGAATGCATACAAAATGTGCAGAATTTAAAAGAGAATTAACCAAACTTAACTATAAGTAACGAATAGTCCCTTTATCTATTACTTCTATAATGTTGAATGTTATTTACCTGAGTAGCAAGAATGTCCACCAATAATATTTAGAGGCTGGGTGTTTGGATTCAAATTTTTTCCTCATTCTAATGAAAACATGCCTTTATAGTGCATACAATATACATAGTCATTCTATCCAGATATAGATATAACATTAGATTTTGAGCTCATTGAATGTCTGTGCATGCTTGTAAATGTTCATAATAATCTTTTGAAACCTTTCTGACAAAAACGTCCTGCAGCTGCACCAATCGGCCTCATCAAAGAAGAATACATCCATGACTGTATACAGATAGACCTTCCACCTGGCATGCCTCTGTCTGACCATCAAACAGCCTTGAAGCTGCCTCCGCCCGACCACTATGGTCAACCCCTGCCTCCCCAGCAGCTGTCGTCTGAGCCTCATGGACCCCCACCTGTCAGCAGATACACTAACCTGCCTGTTTCCCCCAAAGGTCAGCTCCTCATTTACATCTTACATCTATCATGGACGTTATGTTTTCATCTGCGTTTGTTTGATACTTTACACCAGAGGTCTTCAACAGGGGGTCCGCGAACCCTAGGCGGTCAGCGGAGGTACTGCAGGGGGTTCGCGGAATTTTTGGTTGATTAGACAATTTTGTATATATTTTTTTTATATTTTTAAGACTAAATGCGTGCAATTTGGTGCAGTTTAAATTAAATTTAGCGGATAGTTGGGTTAATTGAATTGCTAAATTCTTGAGACTGTGAGACAGACAGACAGACTGACGGAACAAAACATTTGTTGTACAGTGCACTCCAAAGACTTGTCAGACATGTCGTTCGAGATTTTTATCTCTGTCTTCTACGCGTGTGCCTCCGCTTTGTCATCCAGAGACATGTTTTTGTTTTTATGCCTACGCAGTGGCCAGAGCCATTATGTTTTCGGGTTGTACGTACGTCCCTCCCATTCTCGTGAATGCCATATCTCAAGAATGCCTCAAGGGAATTTCTTCAAATTATAATCAAATATTCACTTGGAATCAACTGAATCGATTTTGGTGGTCGAGGGTCAAGGTTACGGTGGCCTCAGAGCAAATTGTTTGTCTTGTGAATGCGATATGTCCAGAGTGCCTTGAGGGAATTCTTTCACATTTAAAAAAAAAAAACTCACTTGAACTTGGATTAAATTCTGGTAGCCAAAGGTCAAGGTCACGATTACACCATATATGTTTATTTTCTTTCCTGAAAAAGATCAGCTTTAGGGAATTTCTTCAAATTTGGTACAAACAATCACTCGGACTTAAAGATGAAGGGATCATATTTTGGTGCCTCGAGGTCAATGGTCAAGGTCACAGTGACCTCACGTTCCTGTGAATGTGATTTATCAGGATTATCTTAAGGGAATTCCATTACATCTGGCACAATTGACTTTGACTCATGGATGACCTGATTAGTATTTGATGGTCAAAGGTCACCGGCACCTCTCAAACACTTGTTTTGCCTTGTCAACATCTCAAGGGAATTCTCTCAAATTTGGCACACATGTTCACTTTAACTAACTGATTAGATATCAGTGGTAAAGGGTCATATTTTTGGCCTCTTGATTGGGATATCTCAACACTGACTTGAGGAAATGTCTTTAACTTTCGATAAGTCACTTGGACTCAACATTTCAGTGGTCAACGGTGAAGGTCACACTCACCTTATATGAATCTGGAACAAAAATGTATGTTCACAAATACACCTCCTTGGGCGATCTCTGGAGTTCAGTGCATGTCTGAAAGCAGCAAACACCTCATATAGTTAAGTCTGGCCTGATGTGTTCAACTGTTGTCTTTCCAGTGACCTGCTCTGGTTCCATGCTGCCACTACAGGGCGGTCACAGTGATGGCCGTCTCCAAACTGCATCCCCACAGGCTCAAGTCATGACCCCAGCACCACGACCTCCGACTCCTACCCAACCCCTACCTCAGCAGCAGGCTGCCCAGCAACCCTCACAGCCCCCCCATAACCAACAACCCTCCCTACCTACTTCTCACTCACATGGAAAGAACGGATACAGCAGCAGTAAACACTCTCAGAGCCAGGCTGTCTTCCACAGTAAGTTAACAAATACACAAACACACACGCACACACACACATATATATGTGTGAGTATATATATATATATATATATATATTAGTGGTGCACGATGTATCGGCCGTAAATCAGTAGCGGCCGATATTCGCCTTGTTTACTGCCATCGGCGCATCGGTAATAAACTTGACTTTCACGCGATGTTCATTGGTATTATGTCCCCGCCTCACAGACGACACGGAACTTCTTCTCTTATTTGTAACTTTATTAAAGTCAACACAAACATGTCACACTCCTTGCTCCTTCTCCGACACTCCTCACATCAACAACCGTCTTCGACACTTCCTTCCTCACCACTGACCCCCAACAAACCAGCCAATGAGAACCTGTCATCCCACACAACCCCACCCCATTGGTCTAGAACTGTCACATGCCCCACCCCGATCTGTTCACTGACCCTCAGGACATCTCAATACTCCTTTAACACGTTGTCTTAACTGAACATAAGTCATAACAAACATAAGCATAAACCCAGTCCTCAAATCAGGTCAATCTGAGAAGGGCTGCATTAGACAGGGTAAAAAGGGTGCTGTTTTAAATGATCCTTGTGGTATTTTGACCAAAATATATTAAAGACATTTCATTAGACCCCAAGTAACCATATCAACTTGTGGTTAAATGGGCATAATAGGTCTCCTTTAAATAAAGTTTAGTTAAACTTAAGATTGTTTTATAAATCTGATAGAATTTGTGCTCATTAAAAGATAAGAGTGATAAAGGGCTGAAATAATTTTAAATAGTGCTTTTTAAAAGATGATTTAATTATTTTCCTGGCACAAAAAGGTGAATGAATAACATCAAAAACAAAATAAACAAATATTGGTATCAGCTATCGGCTAGATTGTTGTTTTAAACATCGGTATCGGCCAAGAATTTCCATATCGGTGCATCCCTAATATTTATATGTATATTCAAAGATCATTGTAAACTGTTGTATTGTACATTGCTTAACACTCATCATTCATTATTTCTCTGTAATCTAGCCGTTTGGACAGGCAGCAGCACAGCCTCCTACACTCCCATAGGACCGCCACAGAATGGGCGTAATCTCCAACAACCTCCCCTCCATCACCCAAACCATCACTGTAAGATGTACATTAAGGGCAGAGGACTTCACACCTTGTTAAAGCCCTATGAGACAAATTGTGATTTGTGAATATGGTTTATACAAATAAAATTTGATTGATTGATTGATTTAATTCTGGGAAATGTCCTGACAAAGCAATTATGTTCACACTGTTTCTTTTTATGCTGACAACATTGGCTGTAACTATACCAACATTGTAGATCTGCTTCGGTACCTTACCTTATTTTGCATATATTACTGTTTCTAACTGATGTACACATTTCTCTATTTTTCAGGGTCTCAGCATCACACCTCAAACTCTTTCGCCCCTGTGGCCAATCATCCAGGTTAGAGATCATTTTGCTGAATATTAAATGATAATGTTTATTCTGATTTAATTTAGTATTTTTACTCTTTGAGCTGGCGGGAAATCAAAGCCTTATTGGTGTGTGTGTGTATTCACAAACTCAACAACACATGATTGGAGTTTTACCAACGTTTGGTGAGATTGTTACTTGGGAGGGTATTATCAGATTTAGATTGACTTTTGTGGTGAGCTGTCAAAGTTCAAGACCCAAAGGATATGATCCAAAAAAACATTTTTACAGGATAGTTTTTTGGCTTCGATTGTGGAGGGTACGCACGTCTTAGTCTATAGATGTCTGTCACACACTCTGTTTAATCTTTTTATCACAGCAGGACCAGAGTTTTGGTGCTCTATCTCCTACTTTGAAATGGACGTTCAGGTGGGAGAGATGTTTAAGGTGCCCTCCAGCTGCCCTGTTGTGACAGTGGATGGTTATGTTGACCCGTCGGGAGGCGATCGCTTCTGCCTCGGCCAGCTGAGTAACGTTCACCGCACAGATGCCAGTGAGAGAGCTAGGTGGGTGAAGACAAACACTCATCTGCTGTGTCTCTTGAAAGACCCCCTTTAAAAAATTCAAGTTCTTAACATTGTGTACATGCATATATGGCGCATATCATATCAGCGAAACAAGAGGCCACTATCATGGCTGGGCACTACCACCTTAACTGAAGTGAACCAATGACAGTCAGGGTTTCGTAGGTCAGATACATAAGGAGCCATCCCATCAACGTAGAGCCAGGTGTTGCTTATTGTGATGGAAGTTTTTTGGAACTTTTCTGGAAGCTGGTGAAATGAGAACTGAGGCAGCAGCTAATTTCTTACCCAAAAGGGTTTATTGCAAGCTTGATGTCGACAGAGACCCAGGATGAAACAATAGCAGTATTAACAGAGTAACATAAGGCAATTGTCAACACCCCCAAGTCTGAAGATGTCTCATAAAGCTTTCCAATTTATCTCCCTCGCCTTACGTCACCCATTCCAACAGCACATCCAGGAAAGCCTGCATACCTAAATCACATTTTTTCCTTACGTCTAGCCGCTAGTGGAATACGCAAAATAATTGGAGTTGGTGCCTCTCTGTCTGGGGCACTTGAATTTGGTGAAAAAGTACTTCAACGTAGACACTACAATGTACTGCTAGTTGGCCCTTTATCTATAACCTGACCTTGGGTACTGCTTGGAGAGAAGGGAGTATGTGTGGAATGAGACAGGCTCTACTCTCCTCATGGTGTACAGATGTAATGTATAAGGATGGTCAAAAATTCTCTCACAATCATAATCAGTATTTTACAAGCTAAATTAGCTAAGATGGCTGTGATCAGGAGGACATAAGAAGAACAAAATAACAATAATAGATATGACGACAAAGTCGTCATATCAGACATGCACTAGTCTCTGCAGATACTCCATAATTTCATTCCATGTGTTGTGCAAGTGAGAAAGGCAGACTGTGGTTCAACTTGGTAGCCAATTATCTAAATTTTACCCGCAGGTCATGTCTGAAAATGTTTTTATTGATGTACAATCAATGACATCATGGTCAAAAAAATTTATTTGATATTAGATCAGATGGTCTGTATTTACAATATATAGTGCTCATTAGGAGAAACCCATCAGGAGGACACAAACACAGAGGAACCTGAAATGGTTATCGGACAATTTATGTTTTGTTTAATTTATGTTTGGTGTCCTAATGCTGGAAAGTGAGTGGTTCGTCTCTGGCTGCTTTTGGAGGACACCGGTGGCATCGTCAATTGCCACAAGGAGCTATGTTTATTCTGCAAATTATTGGCTTCGGCAAGGCTTTCACATTCATCTTTCAGAATATGATTTTTAAAACTGCTGTTTTAGAGGTTTAAAATCAATAGTTTGATTGAAACCTTAGAGGCTTAATTTATTTAATTTTGGAAGTTGAATCTAAAGGAGGAAATATCTAGATAATAACAGAGCGGAGGGAAGCTTTTGTTGTGCCTCAGGTGCAAAGTTCTTTATTTGACTCTGTAGACTCTTGTAACCCCTGCTCACATTGTCACACTAAACCTTCTCAAGCTGTGTGACTTCTAAAAAAAAATCCCAACTGAAATAATAAGAACATTTAAAATACATGAAGGATATCACCTGTGCTGATGTCTTTCTGTGTTATAGGTTACACATAGGTAAAGGCGTGCAGCTGGAGTGTCGTGGTGAGGGGGATGTGTGGATGCGCTGTATGAGCGACCACGCTGTGTTTGTGCAGAGCTACTACCTTGACAGAGAGGCAGGCCGAGCACCAGGTGATGCGGTGCATAAAATCTACCCTGGAGCCTATATCAAGGTCTGAATTCAGCTCCCTCACTCACTCACTCACTTACACACACACAGAATTAATGATTATTATTGGCTAACAATTTGAGAATGAATGAATGTATCAACCATGTTTTGAAGAACAAATGGTACTACCCTCTCCAGATGGCCTATTCTGGTGTTGTAATGCAGGCTGCGTGTGTGTTGGTCAGGTGTTTGACCTGCGACAGTGCCACAGACAGATGCAGCAGCAGGCAGCCACGGCTCAGGCTGCAGCTGCTGCACAGGCAGCTGCTGTGGCTGGAAACATTCCTGGTCCAGGCAGTGTTGGAGGCATTGCACCTGCAGTTAGTAAGTGTTGTTAAAACTTTATTTGATAATGACATACATAAATGGAAGCCTGATTGAAATACAGAATTGTACAATGAATGGCACAACATTAGTAACCAGAATATAAAAAGCCAGTAATATGATAATAGTTGTCTGTACTGTATTATTTCTAGATTTTGCTTCTCAGTTTATTTACAAGCTGTAAATGGTAAATTATCTATATTTGTGCTTTTCTAGTCTTGATGATCACTCAAAGCGCTTTACAGTACAGTTTTTGCTATCTACTCATTCACACATTCATACAGTTCATCTATGTGCAGCACTTTTTCTATGGGAACGACACAGGGTTCCAATTCGGGGTTCAGTATCTTGCCCAAGACACTTCGGCATGCGGAATGGGGAAGGCTTGGATCAAATATGCGACCTTCTGGTTAAGAGGATAACCCACTCTGAGTCAAAGCCGCCCCATGCTGAGGAAGGTTGAGGCAGCTTGTGAGAAGAGCCTGTAGATGCAACTTAGGGATGAACTAAGTTATCCAGCTCCTGAGTTTTCGGGTTTAAAGAAATCTCACTATTTTTATTTACAGAAAATGTTCTTGAAAAGACTAAAGCATATATGACTTTGTATATGATTGTGTGAATGAATGCAACTCAAACACATTGATCGATTAGACTGGAAAAGCACTGTATAAATACAGTATTTACCATTTACACATCATCTGACAGGAAACTGCAGCAAAAGACAGACAGAGCTCTTTGTGGTAAAGATAACTATATAACTATTTTGTAGATTTTTTAAGTTCACTGTTGATGTTGGAAATGGTAGTTTGAACTTTTATTGACCATTTTTTATCTAATATAATAACATTTATCATTATGCATCAGGTCCCTAACAGGGACATTATAGCTGATTATTGTGTTTTTCTTTTGGTACACTAACATTGTCTTAAAAATTATACTCAACATAATGCACTATTTGCTTGATGTTGAAGAATTTGTGACATCACTGTGCTCTAATAAGAACACTCAACACTGCAAATGTCGTCAGAGGCACAGTGCTGTGTATCACTGAAACATACAATAGGGTTAGGATTTTCATTAGTGAGATAGGCCTCCAACAAATTCAATAAACAGCAACAAAAAGCTCTTTATCTGTGAAATATCTGATATCATGTAAGTTCCTCAGGTGTTAAGTGTGTGTGTGCTGTTCCACCACCACTAAACTGTGACATAATATGCGTGTACATGTGCTCTTTAGTTAATGGTAACTGAGCTTCAACTCTCTGTATGACTGACCATAAACTCCACCACACATGGTGTTATGTGATTATAGGTCTGTCTGCAGCAGCGGGGATCGGTGTGGATGATCTCAGGCGACTGTGTATCCTGCGACTCAGCTTTGTGAAAGGCTGGGGGCCTGACTACCCTCGCCAGAGCATCAAACACACCCCCTGCTGGGTGGAAGTCCACCTGCACCGTGCTCTGCAACTTCTGGATGAGGTGTTGCACACTATGCCATTGGCAGACCCAGGGCCTGCTAACTAAAGACCAAGACAGCATTCAAATTCCAATCAGGATTCTCTGAATGTGTGCACACAGACACACTATTGGATTCTTTTCTTCAAGCCAAATATGCTATATGTCTTGATACACACAAGTTATTTAATCAGAAACACACAGAAGACAAAAATGACCAACAACACATTATGCTTGTAACAATCAATGCACACATCATTCATGCTGTCTCACAGACATACACACACATGCACAAACACACTGAAACCAAATGGTCTGTAGCTGCAACTCAGACATACAAGTGTGATATCTTTGGGATTTTTCTAATGCTTTACTCTACAATCTAAAGTCAAGTGCAAATTAGTTAGATCTGTGAAGGTTAAGATTTTGAGTTTGTCTTCTGACCAGTGTGTCTCTGTACTGAAGACAGTGCACTGTACAAATGCAGGGATGCGTTTCAGTAATCCAGTTTTCCAATATGCATTTTGGATTTCTACTAATTGTAGGAGTGTTCTGCACATGCACTCATGGAATAGATAAACATTATGATATTATGTATTCCAGGAGGCGTCAACACTCCAGGACAGATAAATGCATACCTCTGCAAAAGAAAAAGTCTAAGTGATCCAAACAGTGTTTCAATTATCTTCATGTCTTACTAACAGCAGAAGTGATCTAGAAGTATGTCTTAGGAAGCCAGTGTTAAGTCAACTGTGTGCTTGTACTGCGCTCTTCACTATGTCCATCTCAACTCAAAATGTTAGCCCTCTTATTATGCTCAGCTCAGACTATATTATTTTTGTACCAAAAGTCTAAAAAGCCAAAAATATTTAGCTTTAAAGTAGTGTTGTTGTTTTCCAGTGCTACCCTGTATGTAACCAAATGCTTGGTAGAAATCACCAAAGCCAGAATACCTCATTACTACAGTGCAAAGTCACAGTTCAGTTTTCCGCTCTGTTCAACATTGACAGACTGAGCTCAGGTCTGCAGTCAGTCTGAGAGGGTATGTGAGGTCAGACACTGACTGTAATTTGTGAATAGGTAACTCTAAAGATTGACAGCGGAGTGGACTTGTCAAAGAAGTTTCTGGGTACTTCTGGTACAGACTCGAGCCTGTGCATGTGACACCAGTGCCTTTCTGTTCTCTGGTCTGATCTGTTTGGATCATCTCCTGCAGACATGTCACTAGCAGTTCATCTTAAAAGGGAATTCCACTATTTTTCAACCTAGGCCCTTTGTTGATAAATGTGGGTTTGTAAATGAATGGTACTTAAAAAATAAAATTGGAAAAAGTCCAGTAGTGTGCCTCCACCTGCAGCCACAACTTGATATTGGCTACAATCTAAACTTGTGGTGCAACTGCGACAGTCCATACATTTTCACAAATAAAATGCTCAAATTGTTGAGTCTAGCAACATTACACTGCCGCTTGACCCTTGGCAAATACCCAGAAGTAATGAGATTAAATGAAAATTCTAGTTAAATGTCATGAGGTGATGTACACTTTGAAGGGCACATTGACTCTCCTGAGGTTGACACCAGACCTGACAGTTTAATCAATGTCAAAATATCTCATCCATACTGTACCATAGTGGCAACATGGACTGTTGATCTAGATCCAGAGGTGAAGAAATGATTAGTTAGATGACTCATGTAGTTTGGATCTGTCAGGAAACTGAGACATTAATCATCCAATGCCGCTGCATTGCAAGGACCAGCCATTAACACATGCATATTTGTGATTTGTGCCTTTTGTTGTCGTAGATGCACCAACACTGGATTGTAAGAAGATTGATGTTGCACATTGTGATTTGGTTTTCAGCTGTTCAGAATCTATGATGATATTCTGTACTCCCCTCAGGTGTCTGTAGCTCATCAAACTGGTTTTACCTGAGTAGTTTTGTTAATTGCCTTAGTCTTTAGTGAGTGTAGAGATATGATATGGCTCTATCTTAATCTTAGCATTAACGCCACAACTAGATGTCATGTTTATCTGCTCTCCTCTGCCCATATTCAGGGATAATGGTCAAGCAGGCTTGCTCACATAAGGAGCAAATTTACCGTCATCGTAATCTTCATTGTCCTGATCTCTCTATAATCAATTCACCAGTTCAGTTTGTGCATCACATTGATTTGAATGACCAATGTCAGCAACTTTATCATACCACTGCAGATTTAAATTCTGTTTATGAAAATGACCTGGTTTGAAAATCCACCCTGAGTGATCTGATCAGTGGTCAGCCCTAAATACATGTATGAATGCACCCAAATGCTTCCTCAATGGGTCCTGAGATCCAATCAGTCAGATCACATTCAGAGCCTTTTATTGCTGTATGAACACAAATGTATTCAAGGCCACATATGAAGGATGAATATGATTGTATTGTTATGCTTCTCAGAGCTAATACATTGATATGTGTTTTGGGCCACAGCCACAGTATGAACACTGATTATCATGAAATTATGTTTTTTTCTAAAATAGGAAAAATCTCAGTAGATATAGGCACTGCATCGATTCGTTCAGCCTCTCCCAACTCTCTCTCATCATCATCAGAATCAGAATCAGAATATATTTGATAGGTTTAGACCTACCTGGAATTTTATTTGGTATCAGACAAATCTGTATACTCGGACAGGGTTAAATCATTATTTATAGGATGCATTTTAATACCAGGTGTGAACAGACAAACTCGAAGTTGTAGATGTGTGATTGGATCCGGCCTAAAATGAATTAGCAGTTTTAAGAGAAGGAGTTGCAAATCCCAGCTTTTTGTAGGAGAGCTCCTCTGCTTTTTCCCTGTGATCTGCGGGACTGATCGTGCTGCTGTCTCAGGTCTAAGGGAAATAGGAAAGGCTTAATGAGACCCACACGTACACGTATTCATAGATTAATGGGCACTTCATTCTACATATAGGTTGGATTAATTGCTTGCCTGTAAACAGAGGTCCCATTTTTGCATATTCAGCTGAGCTGTTGTGCACTGACTGAAGACTATATTACATTAGCATCAATACTCACATGATATATGTATTGTCCTGTCTGTGGTTTGCGTCCTGCTCCCCACCAAGCAGGATTGCATGTGTTTCTGCAGGGGAGGGTTTCCCTTTAGGTTTTTACACACCTTACACTGGTCTTTTTATCCTCTCAAAAAGTACCTTTTCCCTTAAATCTTTGCATCATGAGCCAAAGGCTGCTCTGGGTCAGTGGGATCCTGGTCCACTGCCTCCTTAGATAAGGCTCTAATATCCTCAGCAGGACTTCAGACATCCCAAAATATTATCCTGAACTGAGGCTATGGTCAAGCTTCAGCTCTTGTATGAAGCAGTAAAGTGGTAAATCTCAATTTCCTTCGTGGAGTGAGGAGGAGGACAAGATCTCGATCATTGGATGGCTATGAAGTATGAGGTTGTGCAAATCTATTTTAAAGAGTTGCAGATTTGGATCAATAGATGAATAGAAGTGATAAAAAGCACTTGTAGGGGAGAATTTAGCATTTTCTTTATTCATCACATCCTTGGTGTCTGAAGACCTTTACAAAAACAAAAGCTGGTCCTGGCTGGAGCACATCTGGAAATGTTCTAGAATATGTTTCAATCAATCAATCAAGCAACTATTCATAAATCACAATTGGTCTCATGGTGCTTAGCCCTGAGAGTGAGGAATAACTATCCCAAAAACCAAAGGAATTTTTAACTCTTCAGTCAATGACTGACCTTTTTTCTTCCTTAACAATTATGTTTTCATCAGTCGATTGAGTTTGCTTATAGGCAGACAAATAAAATATAGAAGTAATCCAAAGGTCAGAAAAGCACTAGTAGGTGAAGCATTTATGTGCAGGTTACTGTAGGTTATCGTCATGGCATTCACTAAGTCAGGACTAAACTTTAAGGCTCAAGTTCTGAAAGTGACTTGTTTCTCCAGCCTTGTATGTAAGCACAGTCATGATGACTGTAAGAGGGACCACAGCTTTCTTGATCACAACCTTTATATCTGCTCTCAGCAGCTATGCTAGTTCTACAGCACCACATCCTCACCCGAGACTGTAGATGCCCTAACCATTACACAGAGCTTGTCTATTAAGTGTGAAGTGTGTTCGTGCATAAACTGAAGCTGTTTCTCTTAGTGTTTATGTCATGCATTTGATTTGCTTGGGAGAAGATGAATGTTTAAAACAGAAGGCACAGAGAAATGCATCAGCTTTAGAAATCGGTTTGGGTTAAATATTCTAATATGTAATTCATGCATTTTTTTTATCTAAGTATAAATGTTCTGGAAACATTGTGAAACATTTCTGGATTTCATCCCAAACCAAAACCAATGATGATGCATTTATCATTCCAGACAAATTTTTAATTTGAGACGATTGGATCAACACACACCATACCATTTAAGTGACATTACATGGGTTTATCTGGACACCTAAAAAGGACTGACAAATAGGTAGTAAAGAACTGAATTTGGCTATATTACAATATTGTTATTATTTTGGAGTTATTTCGTTGTGAACACGTGCTGCTCTTGTAATGTTGACTGGATACTAAAGTAAAATATTCAAACATCATTGTCTCATTTATACAGAATGAAAATGTATTGCGTCAGTAATGTCATGTCAGAGAAGATGGTTAATGGTAAATTGTCTGTACAGTAGTGCTGGTCTTGCTGACCACTCAAAGAACTTTACAGTACAGGTTATTGCCATTCACACACACTAATTTATACAGTGCATCTATGGGCAGCACTTTTTCTATGAGGGCTAATTCAAGGTGATTGACAATGATTCAGAAAAAGGTGGATACTCTGATGCTCTGATTCAAAAGAGACCATGTTATCTGGACCTACAGTGTCTAGTTTTAAAGAAGACCAAAACCATAACCCACGGGTAGTACTGATGATAGCAGTCAAGTGGGGAAGCGGAATGTGACATTTTGAACACTGATACCTTGATACTGTAGATCCACCCTGATGTAGGATCAGCATTCAACACACAATCGCACTTACCCAGAGGTGAACACAATTCGCAGTTACGTTACATTACATGTCATTTGTCGGACGATTTTATCCAAAACGACTTACAATTAGTGCATTCGACATCTATGAGGGCCAATTGAGGGGTTCAGTTTCTTGCCCAGGGACACTTCGGCATGCAGATGGGGAAGACTGAGGATCGAACCACTGAACTTCTGGTTGTAGAACAAACACCCTCCCCCTCAGGCCAGCTGGCCCCAGTTAGATACAGGACACAAATAACAACACCCCGCTTTAACTGTTTGGAGACCAAGGTACACTATCGTTAAAAAATTTGGGGTCACTTAGAAATTTCCTTATTTTTCAAAGAAAAGCATTGTTTCTTTCAATGAAAATAACATTAAATTAATCAGAAATACACTCTATACATTGTTGATGTGGTTAATGATTATTCTAGGTGGAAACGTCTGGTTTTTAATGAAATATCTACATAGGTGTGTAGAGGCCCATTTCCAGCAACTCTCACTCCAGTGTTCTAATGGTACATTGTGTTTGCTAATCACCTTAGAAGACTAATTGATGATTAGAAAACCCTTGAAAAACCATTGAGCAATTATGTTTGCACAGCTGAAAACTGTTTAGCTGCTGAGAGAAGCTATAAAACTGGCCTTCCTTTGACCTAGTTGAGTATCTGGAGCATCACATTTGTGGGTTCGATTAAACTCTCAAAATGGCCAGAAAAAGAGAACTTTCATGTGAAACTCGCCCGTCTATTCTTGTTCTTAGAAATGAAGGTTATTCAATGCGAGAAATTGCGAAGAAACTGAAATTTGTTTAAAACGGTGTGTACTACTCCCTTCAGAGAACAGCACAAACGGACTCTAACCAGAGTAGAAAGAGAAGTGGGAGGCCCCGGTGCACAACTCAGCAAGAAGACAAGTATATTAGAGTCTTTAGCTTGAGAAATTGAGACCTCACAGGTCCTCAACTGGCAGCTTCTTTAAATGGTACCCGCAAAACGGCAGTGTCAACGTCTACAGTGAAGAGGCGACTCCGGGATGCTGGCCTTCTAGGCAGAATGGCAAAGAATAAGCCATATCTGAGACTGGCCAATAAAAAGAAAAGATTGATGTGGCTAAAAGAACACAGACATTGGACAGAGGAAGATTGGAAAAAGTGTTATGGACAGATGAATCAAAGTTTGAGGTGTTTGGATCACACAGAAGAACATTTGTGAGACGCAGAACAGGTGAAAAGATGCTGGAAGAGTGCCTGACGCCATCTGTCAAGCATGGTGGAGGTAATGTGATGGTCTGTGGCTGCTTTGGTGCTGGTAAAGTGGGAGATTTGTACAAGGTAAAAGGGATTTAAAAAAAGGAAGGCTATTACTCCATTTTGCAACGCCATGCCATACCCTGTGAACAGCGCTTGATTGGAGCCAATTTCCTCCTACAACAGGACAATGACCCAAAGCATACAGTGCCTTGCATAAGTATTCTACCCCCTTGGACTTTTTCCCATTATATACTGTTACTAACTTGAATTCAAATAGACTTAAATAAACTTTTTCCCGTTTGATCAACAAAACATGCATAGTACTACTTTTATTGTGACACAAACAATAATGAGAACAAAAAAGTTGACATCTGTTGGGTGCATAAGTATTCACCCCCCTGTGTCACTACTTGGTAGAACCCCCTTTCGCTGCAATTACAGCTGCAAGTCTTTTGGGGTATGTCTCTACCAGCTTTGCACATCTAGAGATGGAAAGGTTTGTCCATTCTTCTTGGCAAAAAAAGATGAAGCTCAGTCAGATTGGATGGAGACCGTCTGTGAACCGCAATCTTCAAGTCTTGCCATAGATTCTCTATTGGATTGAGGTCTGGGCTTTGACTGGGCCATTTTAAGACATTCACATTCTTTAATCCAAACCATTCCTTTGTAGCTCTGGCTGTATGTTTAGGGTCATTGTCCTGCTGGAAGATGAACCTCCGCCCCAGTCTCAAGTCTTTTGCAGACTGCATCAGATTTTCTTCAAGGATTTCCCTGTATTTGGCTCCATCCATCTTTCCCTCTATTCTGACCAGTTTCCCTGTACCTGCTGAAGAGAAGCATCCCCACAGCATGATGCTACCACCACCATGTTTCACTGTTGGGATGGTGTGCTCAGGGTGATGGGCAGTGTTGGGTTTTCGCCACACATAGCGTTTTGCATTGAGGCCAAAAAGTTCAATTTTGGTCTCATCTGACCAGAGCACCTTCTTCCACATGTTTGCTGTGTCTCCCACATGGCTTCTGGCAAACTCCAAACGGGATTTTTTATGGATCCCTTTCAACAATGGCTTTCTTCTTGCCACTCTTCCATAAAGGCCAGATTTGTGGAGTAGACGACTAATAGTTGTCCTGTGGACAGATTCTCCCACCTCAGCTGTGGATCTCTGCAACTCCTCCAGAGTAACCATGGGCCTCCTGGTTGCTTCTCTGATTAATTTTCTTCTTGTCCGACTCTTCAGTTTGGGTGGACGGCCTCCTCTTGGTAGGTTTGCGGTTGTGCCATATTCTTTCCATTTTCTTATGATGGATTTTATGGTGCTCAGAGAGATGTTCAAAGCTCTGGATATTTTTTTATAACCTAACCCTGCTTCATATTTCTCCACAACTTTATCCCTGACCTGTTTGGTGAGCTCCTTGGTCTTCATGATGCTGTTTGTTCAGTAATGATCTCCAACAAACTCTGAGTCCGTCACAGAACAGGTGTATTTATACTGAGATTAAATTGCAGACAGGTGGACCCTATTTACTAATTATGTGACTTGCAAATGTGACTTGTGAATGCAATTGGTCGCACCAGATCTTTGTTAGGGGTTTCACAGTAAAGGGGGTGAATACATATGCACTCAACACTTTTCAGATTTTTATTTGTAAATAATTGTGAAATCCATGTAATATTTCCCCCCACTTCCAAATGATGCACTATTTTGTGTTGGTCCATTACATAAACTCGCGATGAAATAAATTTTAATCTGTGGTTATACCATGACAAAATGTAGAAAAGTCCAAAGGGGGTGAATACTTATGCAAGGCACTGTACCTCCAAATTATGCAAGACCAATTTGGAGAAGAAGCAGGCAGCTGGAAAGCTGTCTGTAATGGTGTGGTCAGCGCAGTCACCAGATCTCAACCCCATTGAGCTGTTGTGGGAGCAGCTTGACTGTATGGTACACAAGAAGTGCCCATCAAGCCAATCCAGCTTGTGGGAGGTGCTTCAGGAAGCGTGGGGTGAAATTTCTACAGATTACCTCAACAAATGAACAGCTAGAATGCCAAAGGTCTGCAATGCTGTAATTGCTGTAAATGGAGCATTTTTTGACTAAAGCAAAGTTTGAAGAACAAAATTAATATTTCAAATAAAAATCATTATTTCTAACCTTGTCAATGTCTTGACTATATTTTCTATCCATTTTGCAACTCATTTGATAAATAAAAGTGTGAGTTTTCATGGAAAACACGAAATTGTATGGGTGACCCCAAACTTTTGAACGGTAGTGTACATGTTTTGCTGGGCCCCTGCTGGTGCCCCACCTACCAGCCTCTGTGAATTGACAGCTTTATTGAAGTAGTGCAATGCTTGTACTAAATGTGTCTGTTTAGAATGGGCTGTTTAATTGGCCTGTGGCAATGCACTAGTATTGCTAAAGGCTTTGCTTTCTGAAACTGTAAACAAACAGTGAAGCATGGTGGTGGAAGCATCATTCTCTGGGGCTGTTTTACTTCAGCTGGAACAGGGGCCTTAGTCAAGGTGGAGGGAATTATAAACAGTTACAAATACCAGTCAGTTTTGGCACAAATCCTTCAGGCCCCCGTTAGAAGCTGAAGATGAAGAGGAATTTCACCAATCAGCATGACAACGACCCAAAGCATATCCAAATCAACAAAAGTATGGCTTCACCAAAAGAAGATAAATGTTTTGGAATGACCCAGCCAGACCCCAGACCTGATTCCAATTTAACATCTGTAGGGTGATCTGAAGAGGGCTGTGCACAGGAGATGCCCCCGTAATCTGACAGATTTGGAGCCCTTCTGCAAAGAAGAGTGGGAAAATATTGCCAAGCCAAGATGTGCCATGCTAAAAGACTCCTACCCCAAAAGACTGAGTGCTGTAATAAAATCAAAAGGTGCTTCAACAAAGTATTAGGTTAAGGGTGTGCACACTTAAGCAACCAGGTTATTGTAAGTTTTTTATTTTGTATTTTTCTGCCTAAAAGATTTCAGTTAACCCTTTAAAACTGAATTGTTCACGTTATAAGTCACATTAAAGGTGGAAAACAGTTCGGACAGGATTTATCTCTCATTTATTTACATCACAAAAACCTTGCATTTTAACAGGGGTGTGTAGACTTTTTAAATCCACTGTATGTGAAGACACCACAGATACTTGTCTTGTTAAATCAGAAAAAGAGAGCAGAATTTGATATCAAGTCAATCAATCAAAATTATCAATCAAATTTGATTTGTATAGCCCGTATTCACAAATCACAATTTGTCTCATAGGGCAATGTAATCAAGTCAACGCAATATGCCTCAATACTGAAGCACAAAGCTGTAATATATTCGTGAATGTTTTTCCACAGAATCAGATAACTGACATTGAACCATAACGCCTCCTTCAATGATCTGTATTTATATCGCTTTTCTAATCTTGATGGCCACTCAAAGCATTTACAGTACAGTTGTCCCATACACACAATCATACAGTGTTTGCAGCTCTTCCTCTATGAAAAATAATGTGGTTAGTTAGTTATTAGTTAAAATTTTCTCTGTAACATGTTTATATATGATAATTCTGTAGATGCTCCCTCGTACTTCCTGGTATCACTGTGGTGTTGATGTTGTGTAAAGCAGGGGTCTTCAATGTTTTTCAGGACAAGGACCCCCAAACTTTAGGAGAGATGGAGCAGGGACCCCCTACTATATATATTAGGGATGCACCGATATGGAAATTCTTAGCCGATACCGATGTTTAAAACAACAATCTAACCGATACCGATGTTTTTTTAATTTTGTTTTAGTTGTTATTCATTCGCCCTTTTGTGTAAGGAAACTAATTAAATTGTTATTTAAAACGCACTAAATCATATCAGCCCTTTATCCCTCGTATGTTTTAATGAGCACAAATTCAGATTTATGAAACAATCTTTGGTATAACTAAACTTTATTTAACGGACACATATTGTGCCCATTTTACCACAGTTGATATGGTTCCTTGGGGTCTTATGAAATGTCTGTAACATATTTTGGTCAAAATACGACAAGGTTAATTTAAAACAGTACCTTTTTACCCTGTCTAAAACAGCCCTCCTCAGATTGACCTGTTTTGGGTGCCAATAGTTACTCCCGCCGTTTACCCGCGCTTCATTGAATTTCTTAACTTTGACGCGAATGGAGGGTTCCCCCAGCGGGCGCCGTAGCTGAGGTGATTCGCGAGAAGGCTCTGACACGTGTCCAGAGTCGCTGCCGCCGACCGCCGTATCCGGTCCCCTCCGCACCGCTGATGAACACCGCAACGCGGTCCAAGAGAAAGAAAGCCCTCGCACCAGCGACGCCCGGCCGCCGTGGACGAGGACCCCCCCCCCCCCCCCCCCCCCAGAAAACATCGAGGCGGACCGCACACCGAGCCTCCGTCGGCGTGGAAAGAGGGCGACTGCTCCTCCAGCCGCGGCACGTGCCCAGCGGTTTTACCACAAATACCAATGACCATCGGCCAATGACATTGGTGAAAGTCAAGTTTATTACCGATGCGCCGATGTCGGTAAACGAGGCGAATATCGTCCGCTACGAACGGCCGATACATTGATGCACCACTAATATATATTGTATAAATTGTTTTATATTAAACTGGGCCTAGTGCCATGTATAAATATAGCTACCGTTATGTGCATTCAATACTAAGCTATTTTAATATTACATGGGTTCATATATTCATGTGCAAGGTACAGGGTGGCCATGCCACTGCCATTTATAAACATAATCTTGCATACAGCACTGAGCTATTAAAGTAATTCACAGATTAATTTTTTTATTTTAAACATACATGCAGAAGAGACAGTGAATCCTCAAGCCATCTGTGGATTACACACATACTCCAACATTAGTGAGATGTCGGACCCTTATGGGTGGCACATAACTTATCTAACCTTGGACTAATGGAGATTGTCAGGCAGAGGGTCAAATCAGCCTCACAATATGTTGGATTCACGTTAATGTGTATTAATAGGGAATTACATTTAGGGGAAAAAAATTGGTTGAAAAATAAATACAAAATTTAAAAAATAATAAAAAATTGTCTAATGAACCAAACATTTCGAGACCCCCCTGCAGTACCTCCGCGGACCCCCTGTTGAAGACCTCTGGTGTAAAGTATTTAAAAATAAAGGAGAAGATTGCAGTTCCACCCTCCGCACAGTAGGTGGCGGCAGTCGATCGTTAAACGCAGAAGGTGGAACGCGGACATCCGTCAGAGAACCAGTGGACGTGCTGTGGTAATAAGTGACCTCAGAACACTGCTTTAGACGACATCCCCTACAGCACAATACACTTGTTAACCAGCGGAAACAGCAGCAGTTTCACGGCTGTTTCCATTGCCTTAAAAAAACAGCTGGTTCCCACCACACACCGAGCAGCAAGCCGGTATGGACTCGTGGCTCCGCTTCTCCGCTCAGAGTCAGGCCAGGGAGCGACTCTTCAGGTAAACTCCAGCTGCCTCAGACACATCCCCTCCTCCACTTAGGACACGTGCTCAGCTTGTCCTCCTGTAATTGGCCATGACTGACCTCAGTTTGACCGCAGTGGGTTGTCACGCAGCAGCTGTTGTCATAGCAACAGGTCTTCGATCCCTAACTTGTTAAACGTAATGTGGAGGTTTCAGGCTCAACCAACTCTAGACACTAATGTGAGGATGTTTTTATCACAGCTGGAAAAGTGCAGTGAGTTACAGGTTCGAAAACTGCAGTATAGTTTATTATTTGACTGACACGTAGACCATGGAGTCTCCTGACCCAGTGCAAGCTGGGAAGCTTTCCAAAAACTCATACTTTGCCTACATGTGGTCATATTTTGGTGATTGATTGATTGACTGGGAGGTTCCCCATCACTGTGATGGACTAACTCTGCGACTGGTTTAACAGGGCTACTCAGTATGCCTGCACCCTGTTGGGCTACGCCCTGCAAAAGGGTGGGGCAGCAGATGAACTCCGCAAAACCGTCAGTCAGCTGGAAGCACACATGAGCCTGACCAGAAAATGTGAGTGAAGCAGCCATTTTGTAGTTTTAAAATTCCAAAGTGGAAAGAGCGTGACTGATGTGTCTGTGTCCTAACAGTGCTGCGTCTTGGAAACTCTGTTGAGGCACTGGAGTCAGCCAAGAGGGCCATCCACCTCTCTGACAGTGTGCTGAGGCTCTGTCTGACCATCAGCCACCTCAACAGAGCCATGTACTTTGCCTGTGACAATGTTCTGTGGGCTGGAAAGACGGGCCTTATCTCCAAGCTGGACCAGCACAAATGGAGTCAGAGGTCTTTCAGGTGATCCAGGTTCTTGTTTCCATCCAGTCTACATTAACTTTATAGTCACAAACATATCTTCAGCACATAGAACAATCAATACAGATCACTTAACCTGCAACACTTTATATGGTCCATTTGAACTAGCTTTGTATCCACTTGTTAACGTTGAATTGGCCAACGTGTACTCGTCACCTCTAACTTATTCACAGGAAAGATGTACATATAATCATTTTTACAAGAACAACCCGGTTGACCCTAAAGTCATAGCTGGTACTTTGTTGACAGATTACTGCTGTGGAGCCATAATTCCTTCATAATATATATGTGGTTAAACTCTGCAGGTACTACCTTTTTGCTCTGATCCTCAACTTGACTCGAGATGTGTACGAGCTTCGGCTCCTGATGGAGAGTGAAGTGCGCTACAGAGCCGCCAAATCCCCACCCTCACCCTACCCCAGCACTACTCTGCCCATTGACCCACTGTCCTCCTCCTCCGCCACTCCGGCATTACCTGCTATGTCTGTGTGGCTCCACAGACAGTTCAACCTGATAGTGACTGTGCTGTACAGCAACCCGCCGCTGCTCTTGGACCTGCTGAAGAACGGCTGTGATATCTTCATCCCTTTGGACCGGCTCAGGATTTACCCCACAGGGCAAGGCTTTGTTGGGGCCTGTGGCTTGGCCTCCTCTGTCCTCTCCATCCTTACTATTGTCCACCCCTGGCTCAAACTCAAGCCATGAACCCAGATACAGGGTGGAGTGGTCTCGAGGAGCCACACAGAGGACTGAGACCATGCAGTAAACATACTGATCTTCCTGTGAAGTAAGAGAAGTTCAAAAACTGCTAAACACCTACCAGCCTCACTGAGCAGAGCTGCTTCAATTAGTCCACTCTGGGCTAAGGTGTAGTGATGCTGCATACATCCGTAACATTATTCTAATGGTTGGGGTGGGTTGCATGTGTGCCTGTAATGGCCTTTGTAGGCATCTGAATTCCTCCTGACATCACCTTTATTCATGCAAGGAGTCAAACTGTAACATTCTGACCCAGCTGTAAATCTTTCAGTAAGTGTTATTAGCAAAGCTCTTGTTAACAACTAATTTCCAAATAAATGTATTTTAGGTTAGAGTCTCTCTTGGGACCATTAAAAGTGTAAGGTGTTGGTCAAGACAACATGCAGTTTTTAAATCTTGTAGAATTAAAAGGCAAACTAAAAAGTTGATTCAGCGTTTCATTTTATGTCAAACTGCCCATAACCAGCCATAGTCAGCATCATCTGCCATGAAACTCTCATAACATCAGAAGTCCTTGTACACAGTCAAGAGTATTGAGAAGAAGTCAACATAGTTAGCCAAGACATTTTGTCTTAACCACTAGCTACACAACAGTGGGCAACAGTCTACTTATTGAAGTGAAACACTGCAGACCCATTGGTCTCGTTTGACCCCATTAATAGCACTGCTATGTAGATTTAAATGTTTAGACCTTGCTATAGAGAACATTTAATTGGCATTATTTGAATGTGTGTCACACAGACAGACAGAGAGAGAGAGAGATCCACCCCTCTCATTATCTTCTCTGACTTTGGCACAAACAACAGGACTCAAGTTAAATAAAAAAAAAAAATCTTTACTATTAACTAATACAAAGAGGAGGTACAAACAACACAGGCAAAGTAAAACCAAGACAATAAAAAAAAATCTTTTCCTTCAAGTCCAACACTTCCTGCTGCTGTCTTTGCCCAGGGAGGAGTTCCTCATCAAAAACCAATACTCACTGTGGAAGGAAAACATAGCACAAGTGATATAACCTATGAGTTGTGTCAGTAGCTGTACATGAGAATGGCTAACTGACCAAGGCGAGGAGCTTATTTATTTTCCTTATGACATTATTCCTGTCATTTCAAAGACCTCTGCAAACCAGAGAATAATCAAAGCCTTCGGATATTTGCCATTTAGGCACAGACAGAAACGACTCAGCCAATGAAAGTGTGCTGACCGAAAAAAAAAATAAAAATACATTTCTATATTAGCCTCAAGCTCGTGATGCAAGATGTATAAGCCTTCTCAGCCATGACTGCAACCATAGTTTCTTAGTTTCACATAGATGTTTGTTTTGTAGTCATGTTTAAATCATGTACAAATCAGAAGATGGCGGTAATGCATCTAAAAGTTGTTTCTGCAGATTCCAAGTCTCTAGAATCGCCACTGTGAAATAGTCTCCTACAACGAGTATGTTCTTAGATTTAACAGATTTTTTATATTAAAATCGTCAGAACGCACACACTAGATGCTTTGGCCAGAATGTGTTTTTTTTGTATTTTTTTTAATTGTTCAAGAGTTGAAAATCCTCTAATGTGCACCAGGCTGTACACATTGTCAAATAGAAAGCATAGTTATGCTTTGCAGAGATGACAGCGCTATTAAAATCGAAGTAGGGAACATGTACAATATGTGAGCTGCTGAATGTTTGTAGGTTGTGGTAGAATGTAGAGATGCTCTAACCTGAGCTCATCACTCCTGGGTCTCCATGTTCTCATCCTCGACATCTCCTCCCTCCTCCAACGCTTCATCTTCCTCCTCCTTCCTCTCTGGAGGTTTCTCATAGGCCTTCTCTGATGGGGTGACGATCACGCCGTCCCATGTAGACATCTCCGTTGCCAGGTCTGCAACAACATTATTATCATTGGGAGCTGCTACTTGATGTTGGGGACACTGATTGTTCATGTCCACACCATTGTCATCACTGATGCTACAGTGTTTTTTTACACAATTTGTGGGTGTTTGAATACTTGAGTGTGAACACAAGGCAAGGGGCACTGCTTTACACTAGAGCAAAAACAAAAACACCCAAGTCACAGATGTTATGAAGGTAAAATTAGTGTAAAATTTTGTTTATTCTGAAGTTGTGGTGGGACAAGTGAGGCTAAGGTTGGCTGCCACTATTTAGGTTATTGTTGGGAAACACCAATAGTTCTAGAAAAAGCCTATTAACATAAAACAGAACAATGGCATGTGGGAATAGTTTGAGATTTCAGTTATAGCTCAATGACACAGACAGCAGAGTCTGCACATGCCATTGCATGTGCAGACTCTGCACACTCATAGAGTAGGCGTTTGTTCTAACCCATACAAACGCCTATATACTCTGTGAGTGTTCTACCCCTGCAGTAAACAGGAAACCTGTCATAGTGAAAATTATATTCTTACAGCTGGCATCTCCCTCCAGGCCAAGGATCTTCCTGTATCCTCCATGAGAAAGCACCCTCACCAGAGTCTGAGCTGTGAAACACACCATGTCCTAAACAAATGCACACAAATTAAATTAACAGTCACCGAATTCAGTATAATTTACGGTGATCAATACTGGATTTTCTGAGGGAATAAAGATGTGTATGTGACAGTTGCGCTATGCCTTCTACAACAATCAAAGATTCCAGTTAAACAGCCGGAAAGGAGTTTATCCTTATATGGCGTCCTAAATCCAGCAACCTGTGTCATTGGCAGTAAAGTAGAAGGATCACACTTACCTGCTGTTCTAGAGTCATGACAGTGTGCACTCTGAAGTTTCCACTCTCACAGGGGTCAGTGATGCCCACAGAGCCGGGTAGAAAGAGACCAGCAGCCAGCATCTGCAGGCAGCGCCTTCAAAAAAAAGTCCAACACTATGCTTAAACACAATGTCCCATCTGTTGCGACGATACAAGCGAGACCTGAGGTGAAAGGTAACCAACCTGTAGGCCACATTCAGGGACAGGGGCTGCCTGGATGGGTTGTTCATCACTGCAGAGTGGCCCTGCAACACAATGTGTCCCCAGTATACCATTAAAGGCCTAAGATGTAAATGTTGTCTAATCGACTGTCAGGACTAAGAGACGTAATCTTACCAGCAAGTCCAGGATCCAGGGAGTAAGGGGTTCAAAACCAGGGAAGCGAAGCCTCAGGTCCTTCAGCAGGCGAATCAGCACTTTGACCCTAAAGATTGATAATGCAGCTAGTTAAAAATGATGTTTGTATTGTGAAGTTGTGCCCAAGCATGAATTTGCTCTGGTGACAAAACAAGATTTACGCACGTTGACTGAGAGGCGTTCTCCTCAAACCAGCGGGCATGGCGGATGGCAGCGAGCGCACTCTGCAGCACCTTAATGTCCACTGAGGAAAACACGAACACAAGCGTTAAGGGCTGAATTTCAACCAGAGACCTTGGACCCGTGCTACCCCTGAACTCAAATTATAATTACAAGATAAAGCCCTGAAACAAATCCCAACATTGATCAACATAAGAAATATTTTTAGAATATTCTGAATGTGTATCATCAATATATCATTCGGTGAAGTCTGAATAAATCTGTAGGCTATTTAAATGCTTTTAAGAATTTTGGTGTCAAGATTGTGGGAAATCGCATGGGGGAACACAGCAGTGATGTACACTCAAACATCAAAGCCATCCCCAGACAAGTAGTTACTACCACCAGATCTAAGAAGGTACTTCTGTTCCTGGAGATATGTTATCCTCTAACCCTTTTCAGCACCAAGATAATTAAAAGATAATAATGCTCGAATGCACTGCTGGGTAACGCTATCCTATTTACAGAAAGAAAAACTTGGTACAACTCTAATACATTGTCAGTGTACAACTGGGTTGTTATGCGTGTCGTTTAAGCTTTTACAGTGCAGCTCAGGATCCAGCTTGCGCAGGTTGGGAGGAACAGTTGTGATGAGGATCTTGACGGTGGCATCAGCTGAACTGATCTCGAAGCCTGTCTCATTGGTCAGCATTGACAGCACTGAAAAAAGCAGATTCAAGGTCAGCTGCCTGTCACACAAACATCAGAATGGATTGAGGGCCACATCACTAAATGCTTTAGAATACTTGACCTACGTCACATACGTGCCCCCTACCTAAAAGTGCAGGAACCCTAAACTTAAATTCATTAATTTAATTTGTTTTACGTACATTTATTACACATTTCTTTTAAGATTGCATAACTTCAATGGAAAACTGCAATCAGTTGTAATGGAATAAGAATCGTTCAAGTACAATTTGCCCAACAAAAGCCAAACTACAAGTGCTACAGGTAAGTGCACCAGAGTTGATGATGGTTACCATCTTCTAATCACAGCGGAAGATCTGTAGACTTTAGTAGTGTCAGCGGACTGGTTCTTAAAAGGTTTGCTGTTTGAACTAGCTCTGAAGCATTAGGTTCACTTTGGTGGAAGGGGGATACCTGTGTCCCACTTTCTGTCTGGTGCGATTTACTCTGTGCAGCTTGATGCGGCTGAACAGTGTGCTAGGCAGTATAAAAATTGCTACGGAGTATAAAAACTAATTAATGCAAAAAATAAATGTGCATTGCATGTCTTGATTTTCAAAGACTACGCATACAACGTGAAGTGAAATTACATTCCACTGTTAAACCAGATATGTATCTGAAAATGTCTTCTACCAGAAGTGAGGAACCCGGCATCAGTGCCTTACCTTCAGCAGGGTCTTGTGTTCGAAGGGTCTCCACTACTTTGTTTCCCAGTGCAGCAACTGCCTCCACTTTAAAGAAAAAAATCCAACATAACACAGAAGATGGGATTATGTATAGAGTTCTCTTCATACTAGATCAAAAGATGCTGATTATTATGTCAACCACACTTTTGACTCCCGACACAGAGGTCTGCAAAGTGATAAATAGGCACAGAGTTTAACCAAAAATAGAGTTGCCATTGACAAAAAATCTCTTAAAACTCATCCAAAGGGCCTAAAAAACTCAAATGATAAGTATAGCAGCAGCTGTTTAATTTTATACAATGTTCATTTTTACACTTTCTAAGCACATGTGATTTCTAAGAAATCACTCACGTGTCGGGAGAATTTTGAGGATTACAACCAGGTCAGCGACGTTGTGTCCGGTTGTCATGGTGCCCTTCTTGTAAGAGCCCACCTGTCGTACCTCTTCAATTTGCTATGAAAGAGACACAGGATCAACATTATTAAAAAGGAATTGTTTTAATATTATTATATATAGATTATATCACTCTCATGTTTTTTTTTAATTCTTGAAACTATTCATATCAATCTTTACTGGTCACACATCATAATACAGCTTCAGCGTGTAATGTCAATCAATGACTTACCACTTCAAAGTTGCCGGGTGCAACAATCAGGTTGTCGATAACATTATTGATTTTAGTGACCAGGGACAAGATGGAGGACTATGCAGGAAGAGACCGGGAAAAAAGTTTTCTGTCAATAACCAACACACTGAGTATAAAGAAGTGAGAGTAACTTGTATGAGTGCAGGTCTGTGGACTGACCTGCTCAGCTGGTGTGGGGCTCAGGTCCTGGTTTCTCTTCAGCAGACACTCGTTGAAAGCTGTCTCATCAGGAGCAGGTTTCACTCTGGGAAACGCCATCTCACACTTGTGACGAACAACAGTCTGTTTTAGTACTTAGTGCTGCTATGCTAGCTGTGGCAGTTTTATAAGGAGAACATGGTCTCCTCAACACAAGTTACAAAGACAAATCTGTGTTTGTGAACGAAAACATTTCACATTGCTGGAGTGATGTACAGTGTGGCCCAATTATTTATTTTTTTAAAGAGGGGCAAGTCCTACACACAAGGTTCATGTTGTACATCCCATATTCAGAAATGAAAATTGGTCTCATTGGGGTTAACAAGGTGCAACATCCTCTGCCCTTGACCCTCAACAAGAGTAAGGAAAAAATAAAAAAATAAATAACCTTTTAACAAGGTTAAAAGAACGTAGAAACCTCAGAGGGATATCTGAGGGATCCCTCTCCCAAGACGGATGAATGTTCAACTCAACACATCAACAAAATAATAGTACAAGACTCCATGTTCTTGGTGTGAGAGTAATTCAAAGCCCTTTTGAGGTTAACGTTGCTCCTCCACGTGAATAGAGGCAGTTCACGAAGACCTGCTCACAGGTAGTAATATGCTGTGGGTAATACATCAGGGTAAAGGATTCAGTAAGCTTACCAATAAAAGTGATGGCATTGGAACTCAGCACACATGGCTGGAAAACGCAGATAGTAGCACTGATGTTTTCAGCCTATGCCATGCAACAGCCCTCAAATTGTTCAATAGTTCATTAAATCACATAATTAAAAAAGTCGACATAAATAAAAGGTGATTTCATGTCGACTGTAGGGTTCTAATTTAATCCAAAAAGTCAAATGATTTGCTTTGTCAGCTCTAAAAAATGTGTGCGCTATAGTTACTATGACTGAAACGCAGTTAGAACCATTCAAACACTGTGGACATGGTGGGGATGTTTACTCATGAAAGTGTAAGTTGAGCAGGACCCCCTTCTTTACTAATAGTGTCTTGTTGCTCTGTGAAAAGCTCCTTTCACAGGAAAAGCTCTCAGGACAAAACAAGAGTCTTTGAAAATATAGTTTTGGACACTGACATCACTCGAAGGTTCGCTTATAGGTACAACATAGCATATCTGACCAACCACACTTTTTACTTACCACATAAAAATCAAATGGGATGTGTGGGACAAATGGACGGTACCTAAGAAAGGAATGAGGAAGAGATACACATTATGCAGTTTTCTAATAATGACCTCAACCAAACAGAATATCTTATGTACACTTGGGACAGGGAACATTTGGATAGTTATACATTTTGTATTCTTCAGACTGTCGGCCACCCCAGCTCATTCCGGTGGAAATAAAGAAAAAATGTTCTGCTTTAAAATGCCAATACTTCGTCCATTAACATGTTCAGAAATTGAATTTCGGGTCTATTTGACCAAATTTGCCATACCTACTAGCACGCCTGAACGTGCATTCTAAGTAGGTTGGTATACAATGATGATATAAATATGCATCACCCAGCTCCAGGTAATCATTAATTATTACTGATACTTTTTAAGTGAAAGGGAACCACGATGACCCTCATCTATTAACATCGGGCTAAGCTTTAGAATCATGATGCCTCCATTTGTTGATAACTAATGTGAGGAGCAGCCTACGGTTCAACTCACCCCTGGACCAGTCCTCCCCGGGAACCAAAGCGGCCTCCCCGGCCCCTTCCGCGGTCTCCTCTGGACACAAACACAGGAATGCAAGAAGACTCAGCTTGGTTTGATATTTACGATTTGATCTCACTGTTTAGACGAAGGCTATGTTGCTAAGCTAACGTGTAGGTTCATTCATTCATTCACTCACTTGGCTAGGCCACACTAGCTAACGTAAGCCTACCGGGCAGCTTTTAAATGATCGATATTGAATGTAGAAGAACCACGGCACTTCAGCGATGATGTCGTATACACGCTTCACATCAGGATTGAGAATTCATATTATGACTAATCCACCTAGTTAAGGTGTTGGCTAGTATGCAGCGTTCAAACCATGTACGTTGCTATCTTACTAGCAACATGTCTGCTCGCGTCAACACTCTGCTCATACAAACTGTTATACACCATGGAATTTAATGTCCAGCATAAAAAAACGACAAATACCTCATTGCGTACGACGTTTTGGCAATCTAATTCGAAAATCTTGTGAGAAAAGGTTCAACGTTCCTTCGTGGAGTTTCTGCTGCTTGTTTTCAGTTTCTTCTTCTTCTTCTTCTACTTCTTCTTCTTCTTCTTCTGATTTGATTGGCGGCTGGCCAACTAGCTTATAGGCGCATTACCGCCGCCTACCGGACTTGAGTGTGGAACATGAGGTTGAAACAAAAATAGACTACACTAAAAAGTATACTACATCCTTCTTATTAAACACTTTTTATGCTTAGGTTGGGCCATGTGTTAAAACTCTTTGAATAGATGGTGGCTACATGTTAGCCAAAGCGAGAAGCTGTATCCAGCTTCTGCTTTCACACCTCTTTTAGCCAAGATCTCTACAAAGTGCATCTAAATGTTGAATTTTCTTGCCTCATAGCTTTTTTTATGCTCCAACAGCCACCCCAACCAATTAAATATGGACCATGCTCAGATGTTTCTGAAGTTCCTATCATCTTAAAGGTAAAGCAAAAAAATAAGGATAAAATAAAAATCACATGTGGGATTTGTGAAGTCTGAGATACCTCACAAAGTGAGAGTAAAAGCTACTGCTAAGCTATTTGCAATTTTTTAATACCCCTTAACTCCTAGCTGAGCTTGGTGCGGTGTGATTCAGCCAGTGGGCTCTGAGAATATATGATCTTACATAATAATGTTACACGTTAGTATCCCTATGGACAGAGTGGCTGTAACAACAACAAGATTGTGTTGTGTGGCGCTGCTGGTGCAGCAGCAGTAAACTTCTTTTAGTCTCTGTGTAGGGGAAGAGCTCTGTGTGTGGCTGGCTTATCAAGGAATGATGTGGACACAGCTATCCAATGAGGATTTTCTTTGATCACAAGTACAGATATACAGATATTGACACATTTTACTCGGATAGTACTTGTGCTCTTAAAAGTACTATATCCGTACCAGATACTCGTTTCATCCGAGTATTCGGCTCAACCCTAGTATGGCCTCAACTTCACATAAAAGAGTCATCTATTTTTAGGTCACGCAGAAGAGACTTCAGGACCCTTTTCAATAAGTTGACTTGTCTCTCCCACACTCCCCCAAAATGAGGTCCAGCAGGTTGCCTGAAAATCCACTTGATTTCAATCTGAGCAAGAGTATCCTAGAATTTGGCCTGATTCCACTGCTGCATAGCTGCCCGTAGCTCTTTATTTGCACCGACTAGGTTGGTGCCATTATCTGACCTTATAATGGACGTTTGACCTCTTCTGTGCAAGAAACGTCGGAGGGTGTTTAGGCATGAGGGTACAAACCTAGAACAACAAGAATCAAGAAAGTAAAATTTCTTCAAAAAGAAACCAAAACTTGCTATAAGTAAGTGGCATTTAAGTGCTACTAAATTGTAAGTTAAATTTTTTTTTAAGATAATAATTATATTCTAAGACATTGATGAATGAAAAATGGATGGAGGGCCGCATTTGGCCCGCGGGCTGTAGCTTGGACACCCCTGTGGTAGAGTATCTGAATAGACATATTGTATATCAATAATAAGAACAAATTGCAGGTCATCCAGGTTTTAATGTCCTTGAAACATGCTTGAAGTTAAGTTATACTATTCTGGTTATATTGATAGGTTTAAATGGGTGTCCTCTGCATAGCATTGGAAATTTACAGAGTGTGTCCTAATAATGTTTCCTAGTGGAAGCATATATAATGAGAATAAAATTAGGCCGAGCACTGTGGTTAACTTTGGTGCGCACAGATGACTTATCATTGATCTGCACAAATTAGAATCTGTTTGAAAAATAGGATTGAAACCAGTTTAGGGAGGTTCCTTTTTATTTCCAATCATCTATTAATTCATATTAATTTCGATCTGTGTGCATAACCCCCATTTTCAGTTCCTTTTATGATGTCTTGCTGATTCAAAAATATGATAGGGGAGAGCGGGGTAATGTGGGACATTTTTTACATTTGCTCCCCTCTAGGCGAGCTAAACTGATATATCAGTAAAATTTACACATTTCCCATTAATTCAGGATGTTTTCTTTTTTTTTTCAATATTTTATTTATAAATTTTCAATATATAAAACAGGCAATAAGCATATTGTGACAGAAAAAAGACACATTGAACAAGTGTTCATGGACAAACACATATTGTACAGACAGCAAAAAAAACAACAGAGAGTACAAAGAGAGAGAGAGACAGAGAAAAATAAATAAATAAATAAATTTAAAAAAATAAATAAATAAATAAATAAATAAAGGGGACCTGCTCTGAAACAGTACATACAATTATCTACAGAACATACCTGTCATTATATAGAAGTCAAAAACATGAAGTTACGTTGATAGAAAGGAATGTGAGTGGAGCATGACTATCACTGTTGGGTCATTCTTGACAAATATAAAAAGAAAGGTTGCCAAATCTTATCAAAGGCTGCAGAGCTGAGAGAGACATTGTGTCGGATCCTTTCCATATGCAGCAGACTGGTAGTTTCTGAAAGCCAGGCCTTAAAGGAAGGCGCCTCACCACTCTTCCATAAAGTCAGCATGTTCCTTTTTGCTATGACCATGCCGTATTGTATAGTCCTACGGTGTTCGTTGGTGAGCATAGAAAGGTGCTGGGAGCCACCTAAAATTGCAGTGAATGGATCTGGAGAAATATTACACTCATATACCTCAGAAAAGCATTTGAAAATATCAGACCAAAACTGGTTCAATTTGGGACAAAACCAAAAGAGATGGCCTAAGGTTCCCTCAGCTGACTGGCATTTCGAGCAGATTGGGGATACAGAGGGGTAGAAAGAATGGAGTTTGGTACAGGAATAATGTAATCTGTGGACAACCTTAAATTGAATAAGTTGGTGCCTTGAATTTATTGAACATTTATGAATATCACCGAGGTAGGATTCCCAGTCATTGTCGCTTATCGACAAGGCTAAGTCTTTCTCCCAAGCCTCCTTTAAGTGCTGGGATGAGGTCGGGTTAAGTGAGGTGAAAAGATCAACAAATCGCGAAGTGAGTTTCTTAGAATCAGGAGGTCGAGTCAAAAGAGTGTATAATTCAATGGGAGCTGGCAACGATTGAAAGTCAGGAATATTTTTGCGGGTGAAATCTCTAATCTGCAGGTAGCGGAAGAAGTGCGTGTCTGACAGTGTATATTTCCCCTTCAGCTGAGCAAAGGTGGCAAAAGTCTTGTTAAGATAAAGGTCCCCAATGGTGGCAATACCTTTATCCCTCCAGAAAAGGAAAGTGTTATCAGACAATGAAGGTGGGAAAGCGTGGTTTCGGTAGAGAGGGGTGTAAGAGGAGATCTCAGGCAGGTTAAATGATTTCCTTATTTGATACCAAATTTTTAAAGAGCTTGTAACTATGAAATTATTTCCAGCAATGGATTTTAAGGGTTGAGCTGAGGAGAAGAGGAGGGCTGGCATAGAACTGACGGGGAGACTTTGTTCAATTGCGAGCCAAGATGGGGTGTGGGCAGTAACATTACCCTGATGTGCGTTTTGCCAATACATTAACGCTCTGCAATTCGCTGCCCAGTAGTAGTGGCAGAAGTCTGGTAAACTGAGGCCACCAGCTGATCTGGGTTTGGTTAAATGTTTTTTAGCAATACGATGCGTTTTGAAACCCCACACGAAAGGTAGAATGAGTGAGTCTAATAATTTAAAAAAGGATTTGGGCAAGAAAACAGGTAGATTCTGGAAGAGATAGAGGAATCTGGGAAGAGTTACCATTTCGATTTCATTGACACGACCTATCAGAGATAATGGTAGCAGTCTCCAGGATTCGATATTCGATTTTAATTTATCAATCATGTCCAGGAAATTCAGTTTATAAATTAACTTGGGGTCTTTAGGGATTGTGGTTCCTAAGTATTTGATTTTGTCTGTTACAATTTTAAATGGCAGGTTTTTAAGGAAAATTGGGTCCAGATCACCTGTAAGGGGCATGAATTCACTTTTATCCAGATTTACAGTGTAGCCAGATATTTCACCAAATTTTTCAATGAGTCTTAATAAAGGGGGGAGGGAGTCTTCTGGGCGGGATAAAAACAAAACTACATCATCCGCGTACAGCGAGATACGGTGGTCGACCCCCCCAAGGATTACTGGGGCAATAGAAGGGTGGTTCCTGATACTGACAGCGAGGGGCTCCATTGCAATAGCGAATAATAATGGGCTGAGGGGGCAGCCCTGCCGGCAAGATCGTTGTAATTTGAAGGTAGGAGATCTGTTGTTGTTAGTGATAACTGAAGCGGTAGGACGAGCGTATAGCATTTTGACCCAGGAGGCAAAGCTCTCCCCCAGACCGAACTCCCTTATTGCAGCCAATATATACGACCACTCAACTTGATCAAACGCCTTTTGGGCATCAAGAGCGAGGACAGCTATTTTAGAATCTTTACCAAAACTAGTGTACATAATATTCAACAGACGCCTTACATTAAAAAAAGAAAATCTGCCTGGAATAAATCCAGTCTGATCTTCATGGATTATATCTGCAATGCATTTATTCAGTCTGTTTGCAAGAATTTTAGTGAACACCTTAAGGTCACAGCCCAGGAGGGCAATAGGTCGGTATGAGGAGGGGTCTGTCTGGGTCTTGTCTTTTTTCAAGATCAGAGAGATGTTGGCAGAGTAAAGCGTCTCCGGGAGCAGACCAATTGACATAGAATGATTAAACATTCTTAACATGAAAGGAGCTATAATGTCTAAATATGCTTTATAGAATTCGATGCCAAATCCGTCCGGGCCGGACGCCTTTCCACTAGGAAAAGAGCGGATTGCCTGTTGAACTTCCTCTAATGTTATGTCAGCATTTAAATCTGTTTGTGCAGAGAGACTCAATTTAGGCAGGTGGAGAGTGCGGAGAAATTCAGAGGTATGAGTTGCAGTAGTGGTAGACTTTGAGGTGTAAAGATCTTCATAGAATTCACGGAAACATTCATTAATTTTCTCAGGGTCTGTAGTAGTGGTTCCCGATTTGGTCTTAATTTCATGAATCATTCTGCTAGCCTGGATGTTCCTAAGCTGGCGAGCCAGTAGTTTATCCGGCTTGTCGGCTAGCTCGAAGTGTTTTTGTTTAACTTTTAGTAACATTAAGCTGACTTGGTCAGAAAGGATAGCATTATATTTAGACTTTAATTTGGTTATTTCAACAAGCTTAGAAGGTGAGGCGGTCAATCTGTAGTCTCTTTCTAATAGTTTGAGTTGAGTTGTGACATCAATTAATTCTTTCTTCTTGTCTTTTTTTATTTTAGCCTCATGAGCTATGATATGTCCTCGTATAACAGCTTTAAAAGCCTCCCATAGAGTGGAGTCATTTACCTCGGGTGTATCATTTTCATGAAAATATTCTGTTATTCTGCTGGCTGTTTGCTGGCGAAATTGTATGTTGTTAAGTAGTAAAGGATTGAACCGCCAGTTAAATGCGGTCTTGGTCCCACCAATATTTATTTTTAGTTCAACAGGGCTGTGATCAGAAATTATGATATCATGATATTTGGAGGAAATTATATCTGAGGTCAAAGTGGCGTCAGTCAAAAAGTAGTCAATTCTCGTATACGACTTATGTACGCTTGAGAAGAAGGAAAAGTCCCTATCGTTTGGGTGTTGCAGCCTCCAAATGTCAAGAAGGTTCATTGACTTAATTATATTATTCAGCGCAATACTGGCATTAGAGAGACTGGTGGGGCGAGAGGAGAGTCTATCAAGAGAGCAGTCCAATACCGTATTAAAATCACCACCCGCGATTAAATGAGTGGATGATAAATCTGGAATAAGGTTGAAGACTTTCCTAAAAAAACCAGGGTCGTCAAAGTTAGGTGCGTAAATATTCAGAAAGGTTACATGCCGTGACAGAATGCGGCCTGTTACTATTAAATAGCGGCCGTTAGGGTCAGAGACAGTGGAAATATGTTCAAATGGAACGGTCCGTCTGATTAATATGGCTACACCTCTGGCCTTAGAGGAGAAAGTTGACTGATATATCTGAGATATCCAAGCACATCTCAACCTCCATTGCTCATTATGTTTAATATGCGATTCTTGCATAAAAATAATATCTCCTGACAAAGACTTTAAATGGGAGAAGACCTTGCCTCTCTTCAAGTTACTCTGCAAACCCCTGACATTCCAGCTAAGTAGTGTTAAACTGCCACCTTGTGGCGGAGCAGGAGAGTTGTCAATGATCACAGAAGGATAGTAGATGTATGACGACGTAACATATCGAAAGGCATAATAGGTATGGTACATTTAAGAAGAGCAGGCGAAAAAAGGGAAAACGAGAAGACATACAGACTAAACCCCCCCCCTGTCCACCCCACCAAACGAGGTGGAACAAGAAAAACATAAGCACTGAGAAACGGCTAAACACTGCAAGAAACCGTCGAACTAGAATAATACTCCTTGCTAAAGCAGAGAACATGATTCGCTAATCAATAGACCGGTAGCCCCGTCCACACAAGTAAACGAAAAACACTCATATATTTAGCGGTTAAATAACACTCAATTCTTAGTGTGACTGAGAAACTGAAACGGGTACCACTAAAATGTCTTACGTGGGTGTCTGGGAGCGGCAGCAGGATGAATAAGTTCCCCGGGCGGGGATAGAGCTCACACCGGAGCGGCGGGGGATGTAATACATTTGTCTATGAAAGACTCGGCATCCGTGGCATCCTGAAATATTTTCTGCTCCGTGCCGTGATTGAAGATCAGTCTGGCGGGGAAGAGGAGACCGTGTTTGATCCCGGCGTCCCTCAGTTTCTTTTTTGCCCCGGCAAAGGCGCGGCGTTGTTCGGTGACTTCAGGTGAAAAGTCTGGGTATACGCTGATTCGGGCGCCGTTGAAGGTCAGGGGGGCCTGCAGGCGGGCAAGCTTAAGGATTTTTTCCTTCTCCGGAGGGTGATGAATCTTAGCGATCATGGTGCGTGGACGGCCGGCTGAGGGTGGACCGATGCGGTGCGCCCGGTCAACTTTGAGTCCACTTGAGAAATGATTGGTCCCGAGGAGCTGCGGCAGGAACTCAGCGAGAAACTGAGTCGGGTTGCCTTTCTCAACTTTTTCCGGTAGCCCAGTAACTTTAATATTGCAGCGTCTAGATCGGTTCTCGAGGTCTATTAGCTTACGTTTAGTGGACTTGTTGGTTTCCAATAGCTCCGTGCACCGTTTCTCCAAGGCTGCGATGCGGGACTCGTGATCGTTAGCAAAACCCTCCAAGTCGGAGATGCGTGCCGTGTGGTCCGCCAGGGAAGTCTGAACTTGTTGAAGGTTAGAATCAAGCGCGTTGAATCTGGCGTTCATGTCATTGTCCAGTTTCCCAATAGCCGCCAAGACGCTAGCCAGCGTGGGTTGTGACGTTGAAGGATCATCGGTGTTAGCAGCGGAGCCTGGGCTGTTAGCCGGGCTTAGCTCAGGGCTAACGGCACCAACCTTTTCCATAGTAGGAACGGTTTTGCCGCTTTTCTTTGGGTTCGCGTTCGGATGCGAAGGTTTCTCCTTAGGTTTGTTTCTGCTGGGTCCGCTCATATTTCTGAAAGTGTTGATTTTAGCAAATATTTAGCGAGAGTGTGGAGGAGCCACTCGAAAACAGGACTACTCCATGCAGTGCTCACTAGCGCCCCCAGGATGTTTTCTAGCAAGAAATGATCAGAATGTCCTCAGGACAAAGGGCAGTGAAAATAGGATTGTTTTAAAAAAAGTGGTCTTCGGGGTAAAGTGGTCCACTTACTTTTTCCACTTTAAAACTACCATAACAACACATGTTGTAATCCCGACAGCTAGATTGACAACCACTAATATCGGACTAGTAACAGAATCATGGGGATTGGTCAATTAAGCACATTTATGATTATACACCCTAGCTTACCTGCACATTGTTTCTCTGTCCAATTGGCAGGGACAGGGATATTGATTTTCTCTGCGTATTCAAATGCCAGTTCACGGCACTTAACTGGAGCAAGGCTATGGAACTGGTCAGCTAGTTGTTTCAAGTGTTTGGCAAGCTCCTCCTCCATCTCATCTGTGAATATTCTCTTTACCTCAGCTACTGCACCCCAGGCTATTGCGTTTACTTTCCCTTTCTCTTTTTTCTTTATGAATCTTTTGAGGGTTGTCTTGTCAATATTTCTATCCCTTCCAGCTTTTCTTAAGGACTTCTTTCCTTGCATGACCTCAGCGGCTGCACTCTCCATCTCTGCGAGGGGTGTTTGGCCCCAGGTTGTCTTCCTGGTGTAGTTTCTTGGCATGATGGCTTTTCTACAATGTTTATGACATTACAAATAAAACATATATAATGTAATATAACACTAAAATATGTTTAAGACTAAACTTAACTTGTGCTTCATGGTGGGGTAAAGTGAGACACTGTCCCACTTTACCCCAAAGCCACAATTTTAGAAAAACAACATCTTTTATCAATTCAGGCTAATCTTCAGCTAGCATCAATCACATGGTTTTATATGTTTGAAGTTCATCAACATGTATGATATAATTTTTTCTACCTGAATCAATTTGTTTTGACACAACAGTTGATTAAGTTCAAAGCAAGACATTTTTTGTGAAAAACATACTTTCCACAGCACCAGCCCCAACTTAAGGCCTCAGTATGCTTCTCCGAGTCCGTTGCGGACTGACGGACGGACGGAGCGGACGGACCCTTTTTGATTTATAGTTCTACGAGCCTTTTTGTTGTGAAAACAATTCACCGCCAGAACAGTAGATGGCGCAACGGAAGTCGAGCTTAGAGAAGCCTACATCATGAGGTATATAAGAAGTCCACGCTGGTTTATTTACGTCCCCCCGGCTCCTCACACACAGTGAACGATGGCAACTAACAGAAAAAGGATGTTGATGACGCGACAGTTTTTGCTGAAATAAAGTGACACCCAGCGGGTCAAAATGCTTTTGTTATCGTGTCTCAACGCAGCGGTTCCCCGGTCTTGTTTCCAAACTGCGTTGCTAATTCAACAGCTGCAACAGCTTGAAGCTACACGGAGGCAGCTAGCTCCCCCCAAGCTTCCACACACAGTCAGCAGGGACACCCGATACTAACTACTACCAAGTGTTTGCTTCTAACCTGACGGTGTTTGAGAAACAGTGTCATGACAGCCGTGGGATTAAAGTCAGCGGGTTTTTGCGCTGTTCCCACCGCAGTTAGCATGGTGGCTAGCCCGCTAGCCCCGTTATGAAAGTTCGTTATAACCGTATGTGACGTACACACATGCTGTAAGTGCTCTAACCAGCCACCGTCAGCCGGACAACGCCGCTGGCTTAACACACTTGTCACATTAATCATAGAGTCGTAGTTGTGATTTTGGTTTATTGTGATGCAGGGAATGGAACAGGAAGTTTGAGGTCCCGAAATTCTGGCGTTAGTGGACCAATCACAGCCAAGGGCTATCCGTGGGCTCTCCGCCATTTCGACGTAATGAGAGCTGCACGAAAAGCTCTCCGAGGAGCCGCGGAGAGGCCCGGAGAGGGCGTTCCACGTTGGAGAAGGCGGTCCTATCTGTCCGTGTCCGTCAAAACGGAAAAGCATACATTGGCCTTTATCCTTCATTGCAAGGGGGGAATTGGAGTTTTTTTAAAACATAATAGTCACATGACCACAAATGTGTTCCGTTGCCTAGATACAGGGGGTGTTTCACATCACCCGATGTCCCACTTTACCCCGCTCTCCCCTATCTATAATCAATGACTGACCAGATTAAACCAGTATATATATTATTCACTTACAATTTTTGCTCCCCCCTCTGCCAAACATGATAATGCGACCCCAATGACCTATCTACATTATTATCATCATTTATCATAATTGAAAACAATATTGGGCTTACTGTACCTGAGGTGTTCCATTTTCGACAAAATTATTTCCAGTGAAATCTTTCCCTTCTCTCCTTGACACTGTCATAGCAGTTCAAAACTTTTAATTACGTTATATATTTTCCCCCTTTTCCATTTGATACTGTCTGATCATTACATTACATTACATTATATTACATTACATTACATGTCATTTAGCTGACGCTTTTGTCCAAAGCGACTTACATTTTTAGTACACTCAACATTTTATGAGGGGCCACTTAGGGGTTCAGTATCTTGCCAAGGACCCTTCGGCATGCAGATGGGGAAGACTGGGGTTTGAACCGGCAACCTTCATGTTGGAGAACGCCCGCTCTACCCGATCAATCAATTAATCCTCTTTCAACATCATGTCATATGCTTTCTTAACATCAAAGAACACAGCTAACCCTCTTTCTTTATTAACATTAGCTTTCCCAGAGGTGTAAAGTAACGAATTACATTTACTCACGTTACTGTAATTGAGTAGTTTTTTGTGTACTTTGTAATTTTTTGAGTAGCTTTTGAAATGGGTAATCTTACTTTTACTTAAGTAGATTTTGACTGAAGTATTGTACTTCGCTACATTGGAAATTACATCCGTTACTGAGTAAAAAAACAACAGTTTAAGGCGCAAGGCAAATCTCACTTTAGTGGTAGATGCTGCATAGAGTGGATGACGTTCCCTCACGTGCACGTTCAACATATGAAAACTGATCGTAAAGTTCACTGTTAGCGGAAAATATGCGCAACATGCACAACACTGCGCAGGGAGCCACTGCAGAGCGGCTGCAGCGGGCTGCCGCGGGTTCCGACCCCTGGCTCCAGCGAAAGAGCGATTTGTTTACTGCTCCGCCGTTAAAGACATGCGGACGTCAAAGCATTAGTTCAGCTAGAATATTAGTTCCGCCCTGCATTTTCCCCTCCCGGTCGCGTGCGCACATGTTATGACTCTGCGCAGTTTGAGAATCACTGCATTACACAGGGCCGGCGCTAGAACATTTGGCGCTCTATGCAAGCTTCACTCTTGGCACAAATGTTGTGTGGACATGTTTAATGTTTAATGTTTGACATGTTTAATGTCAGTGCACTTATATTTGTAAAGATTCTCCTTTAATTAAAAATAACTGTTATTGGATTGGATTTATGACCCCTTGTCCTTTTTTGCACTGTATAGGAGCGGCCCCCAACAAGTTGTTGGAAGTAACTAAGTAACTTTTACTTAAAGTACATTTTAAATGAACTACTTTTTACTTTTACTTGAGTAGATTTTTAGATGGGTACTTTTACTTGTACTTAAGTAAAATTTCATCAAAGTAAAGGTACTTTTACTTGAGTACAATATTTCAGTACTTTTTACACCTCTGAGCTTTCCTGATTTCATGTTCTAAACGCAAAGTTGGATCATTAGCCCCTATTTCTCTCCTAATCCCACTCCGATAACATTTGATTTCTCCCTCGGTTTCTACATAATGCTAAAAATGGTAAATGGTCTGTATTTATACTGCACTTTTCGAGTCTTGATGACCACTCAAAGCTCAAAAGTACAGTTTACTGCCCTTCACAAATCATTATTAATATTATAAAACTATTATTTTCAACAATCACATTACCACCATCTTTCAGTATCAGATATTCATATTCTTACCTATTACCAGACATTATTTTAATCGAATCCCAAATTCTGTCTAATGGTTTACTTCTACCCAGTGACTCACAATACTTTATACTTCCTCCACTGCACCACTCTTTTTTTATGATTACTTCCTCTTCTTCTGGATTTATCGATGAGGCCTAACACATCCTGGATGGGTTTACCTCAAAATGTAAACGTGGACTTCAGAAGTGTTTCTGTCAAGTCAATACCAACCACTTAACACACCATGTGGTATTGTACATGTCAATTCGATATTACAATCAAATATTCCTCTGTGATCATGATAACTTGTAATAAACATTATAAGTTTTGTCAGTTAACATAATTGGGTTTTGAAATAATTTGGTTTAACATAATGGTCTGTTGGTACGTGCCTTATTCATGATTCACACTGTAGATTTGTATAACTAGTGTTGCCCTTTACCTCTACAGTAGAGGTATTATGAAGATGTGTCATACAGTATGTACCCTAATATGCAATGTGTTGTGTATTCAGGGCTGGGATTGGACTGTTTGTTTTACTCTTAGCGTTTTTGAAATCAAATCATAACATTCAAAACGAAGAGGTGTTTTCATGAAATAATCCATCAACTCCTGTCACCACTGATAAGCTCCACCCCTGTATTTTTTTAAGGAGTGGGGGGTGGGGTTCTATTGTAACCATTACTAACAGCAACACTATAAACAGATAGACAACACTGAAAGTAAAGTGGACAATGTTGGAATCAAACTATTGACACCAAGACAAGCCTACAATGACATTGCGACTTTTCATTTATCACTTGTCTTGCATCTTGTGACTGTGAAACATGTCAAAAGAGCTTCTGGTGATGAGGGTCCAATTCTGGCATTGATGTGCTCTAAACAACAACAAGTGATCTCTGCAGTGCAATTAACATGAAAAAACGATTTTGTAATGAAAACAAGCTGCTTTCCTGTAGAAATCTGTTTTGAACAGTAATTTAAAGATCTGTAATGGGTTGGTGAGCCTAATCTCATGAGGCAGGGAGTTCCAGAGCCTTGGAGCCCTGACAGAAAAAGCCCTGTCACCTTGAGTATCCAGCCTTGACCTAGGGACAGCCAACAGGGACAGGCTGGTTGATCTCAAGTTGCGACTGGGATTATAGGGTCAAGAGCTGCGAAATGTATGTGGGGGCCAGCCCCTGAGTCTTACTGGTCACAAGAATTGGTGTGATATGAGCCCTACGGTTTGTTTTTGTTAAAATAAGAGCAGCAGTGTTTTGAACAAGCTGCAAATGAGCTACTACGGTTTGGCTGGGGCATTTATACAGGGCGATAATGCAATAATCCAGGCAGGAGAAAACAAAGGCATGTATTAACTCTTCTAGGTCAGGAAGAGATAGAACCGATTTGATTTTAGAAATGTTTTGTGGGGAAAGTAATAGTATTTGATTAATACGTGTTTTGAAGTTTAAATGAGAATCGAAAGTGACATCATTGATTTTTAGCTGTTGTTTTAATATTGTCTGCCAGGGGACCGAGAAATGATAGGGGCCTGCCTGCTAGCTGGTCTGGACGGAAGATTATTATTTCAGTTTTATTTGAATTTAACTGAAGGAAGTTAAGTGAAATCCATTCCTTAATGGCAGATAGGCACTCTGTTAGCAAACTCACGAGGCTGACATTGTCTGGCTTGAAGGACACGTGTATTTGGGTGTCATTGGCATAGGAGTGATATGATATCGCATTAAAATGGCTGATGATGTTTCCTAATGGGAGCATGTAGAGGGTAAATAGTATGGGTATAGTATAGGTACGTCTATGCCAGAGGCAATCATATTCAGACATAAGTATAGTTTCCTGGTATGGGTACTTCAACAGTTGTTCAGTACAGAAAATATATTAGCGCATCCCACAATAAACATTTATGTATAAAGTATTTACCTATTATAATAATGATTTGTGAATAAGAAGATATTTTTGTTGTTATACATGACTACTATAGACAGCTTTGAAAAGAAGAAATCTGTCATGTGAGGAATTACATAAAACCTGTTATTGTTTGAAAATGTAATAGGAGATCAGAATCGTATTCTCTCTTTGTTTAATGATCATGGCATCTTAATCTCCTTCTTGTTGAGTAGTAGCTTCAGTCGTACCAGTAGCAGACTCACATGTGCAGACAGAACTTGATTTAAGAAGTTACCTGCAAAGGAAAACAGTTAAAACAACTCGAGAGAGTGGGAAAATACAGATGATTGTGATTGTATGTTCAAATTTATCATCAAATTTTATTTGTATAGCCCATATTCACAAATTACAATTCGTCTCATAGGGCTTTAACAGGGTGTGACATCATCTGTCCTTAACCCTCAGCAAGAGTAAGGAAAAACTACTAAAACCCCTTTTAACAGGGTAAAAATACGTAGAAACCTCAGAGAGAGCCACATGTGAGGAATCCCTCTCCCAGGACGGACAGAAGTGCAATAGATGCCACGTGCAGGAAAACATCATCAAGATTAAAGTCTTCAAGATTAAAGATTAAAATCTCTAGCCGCATTTGATGAGGGTAAGCATCCTGAAAGACCACCCCAACATGACATGCCAAGCAGTCCCGCTGCAATCACAGTCCATGGTCAGCAACCAGCAGGACCACGATCCACCATCCAGAACAGAACGCCAGTCCAGTCCTCAGTCACCGTCCACCGCCACCCACCACGAGCCGCCGCCGCGGTCCTGGTCCAATGCCCGTACCCGATGCCAACGCGACACAGGGTCCGCTAACATGTTGTGTTAGTAGATTAAAAAAACTAAACATCCTCCCGAGACATTTAGTTTGACAATTAACCCTGCCAATGGGGTATATAACAGGCTGCACCCACACATTTTCTGAAAGTAAACTTAAGATAATAATACTGATAATAATTGTTATCAAAAGTTTATGCAACACACTGATATCTCCACAAACAAATTTTAGCTCGATTTCCTAGCCAAAGTAAACAGTGAGGCACTTTTGCCTTTTCATCTGAATAATGCAGATGAGATATCATTCAGTTCTGGACCTGCCTCTATCCCTGCCCATTCTTATCCCGAGTGAATAAAACCCTTCACATGAAAGACTACAACACCATTTATGTAATCAAGTAAGAACATCTCAGAGATCACCAGAACAGTACTTGACCAGCTAACTTGATTTGGACTCACCATGGTACAACTGAGATTGCTGTGGACCATGTTTTTTGTGACATCAGGTGAGAAATATGCCGGCATTTAGGGTGGTTGGAGGAAAAAAGTGAACATACTTGTATTGTAATGTAATGAACTTATGTCAGTATTGTCGAAACTTCTTTACAACTCAGAGATTTAAATGCACTGCTCAAACCAATATACAGTGATTTGCATATTTAATGATGCACCAGTTAATGACACAACTGAAATGAAATATGAATATTAGGTATTATATTAATACTAACTGAACATCTTCAAGAGTAGCAGTACAGTATGTACTTAAAACGACATTTTATTAATTTATTTATCCAGGAATGTCCCGTTAGATTAAGAATCTCTTATTAATGGAGGACCTGGCCAAGACAGAAAGCAGAACAGATAAAATAAAATAAAAATATAGCACAGGTAAAAACACATGGTTACAGACAGCAGCAAAAATTTAAAGAAGATGAAAATAACCAAAAGCCTAGGCCATGATATTTCAAGATTTCATCTACACAACCAGGTACGTTAAAAACTGACCTTAAAAGTTGTGCTTACTATGATCGTAAAGGTCCATTATAGTGGATCCTCATAATACACAACAACCATCAACAGTTACTCTGCTGGATACTCAAACAAATGGAATATGCTAAATAGACCACATTTTCTCTTCTTTTGCATTGACTAAATGAAACTGCTTGATACTCAGGCACAGACGGATTTCTAAGTTTGAGAATTAGACATTTAAAAAGTTTTCAATATCAGACAGAGCTACAGATGGACAGAGAACATGTGACAATGCTGCAGTCAAATTTAAGATAAACTCTTGACAGAGGAAGTAGATATTTTTTAACCTACAGCTGGGCCCACAAGTTAAGAAAAACTGCAGTGCAGTAGTCCTTTTTTAAAAGAATCAATATGTGAAAAGATTACTGATATCTCTGATTTTGGTTTTCATTATTATGAAGTCCCCTATCATTCATTTTAGCACTTTGTTATTATTCAATAAAACATGTATAAGGGTGCAAGGCTGTGGCCATATCCATATGTGTGAATAACTGTCCAGCTCAGGTTTCTCCCTTAAGTTAATGAAAAATATTTCACACTGAACTTGCAGGTTTTCTGACTGTCCCATCTCTTCAGCTGCACGACCTTCTGAGTGTAAAGCAACTCAAGTCTCCTGAACAGAGGGTCTTCTTTCTTCCAATGGAGATCACCAATAGAGTCTTCAACAGCCAGCTGCTCAACTCTGCATCGGAGGAATATAAGATCATGTATAAGGAAGTCACTGACTTGGTAGGACGAATAATGATAGATGCTGTTGATGATAAGCACATAATCATCATGAAAATACTATCTCATACCTTCATAATGATGATGATGATGAAAACTGATTTCAAACTAATCTTGATCTTGTTTGTAGAGCTTGCAAAGACAGTATCAAGCTTATCAGCATGTTTTTTCATCACAGGCCAGAGAGAAAAAACATGGTCATGTCCTGAATTATTTTATCTTGGCTCATAGCATTAGTCTGCATTGTGACAGTTGTTGAACAGATGCACCTTGTCTGGTTCAAGCAGCTCCACAGTAGCAACAATGCTCCTTCAATAATTCTCCTTCTGAATGAGGTTTAAGCTTCTTAGCTTACACCTTACACAAAACCAGTCGGTGTAAAATTGTCTCTGTCAGAGTGTGATCTTATGAGATCTCCACTGAATAATGTGAACTTGATCCAAGAGCATTTATCTGTGTAACTCAGCTGCATGTTTTTAAGCTGTAATGCTGTGTGACATGTTGGAGACTTTTTTTAAAATCACTGATTGCCATACATAAACAGTGCCCACCGTTTGCAGATTGAATGTGCCCTAATTTTTCAAAAGACAAGTGCCCTGATTGTCAGGTTTTCAGCCAGATTGATACCTTGTGTTTACTAGATGGTGAATCAGGAAAGTAAGTCCCTTACCCTTACATTTAGTAAGACTCTTGTTTGCAACTCATAACTCAAAATCATGAAATGGTTGGCATTGGACTTCAGAAAGAGATCATGTGCTAATTATAGCAAATATCGCTACTCTCTTGTTCTCTTATCAAAAATTCTAGAGCTGTTCTTAATAACTTTATAATTCAAAACAAGTATGACAGCTGTACATTATGCTTTTACCTCTGTATTTCAAAGTTAGAGCAAAGGTGTTGATATATATTTGTCCTCTTCTTCTTTTGCAGCTTGACAGCATCTATGACTGCTCTAATATCAATGTATGTCCCACAAAAGGCTTCTATGGAGGTGTTGCAGCAATGACTTTCAGGTATCATATACCATTGATCTCATACTCTATTTACAGATAGAACAACAGACTCCATTTCCTGGCCAAAACACTTTTTTAATGTAGGGGATTTTTGGTATTTAGCATTTTAGTATTAAGTTAACTATTTTGAGGAACGTAAATTAAAAAAAAAAAAAAATGGAATCAGAATGTCCCAAAGAGTATGAATGTTTGTGAATGGGTTAATGGCAATAAACTGTACTGTCAAGGGCTTTGAGTGGTGAAAAATGCCATATAAATACAGACCATTTAATTCTTTCTTTCATTCGCAGCTCCGGATCAGTTATTGCAAATTCAACTCTTGTCTTCCATACCTCATCTATTAATCCAACCATTGTCCACGAATTATTTGAAAATGCCAACAACTTTGAGCCCAAGACTCTCCAACTCAATCTGAACTACACAACAAGTAAGATCTGCTTTTGAACACATAATTGTAGTTGTTCCAAATAATTCATGTACAGCTTGTGTCTTGAATAAATATTAATGTTTGGAATATTTTTTTCCCTTCAGCTGACAAAATAAAAGAATCTACCATGCTGGAGACTACAACTACTACAACATCTATGACAACCACTACAACATCTACTAAAACGACTACAACACCAAAAACACCTATGACAACCAGTACGGCACGTACTATAACAACAACAGCTACCACTGCAACCACGTCTACCACTGCCACAGTGCAAGATCCTACAACACCATCTTCAAGCGATACAAAAGTCTCTCCTGATGCCACCACATTGATTTCAACCACCATCACACATCATGGAAATCATGATGCCACACAATACCCTGTTGTGGAAAATGCTACAACTGTGAATCCACATGATAAATGGACAGATTCTCAAGGTGTCTCAGAGGGAACATCCAGTGATCCTCAGCCCTCAGGTGGTGGCAGCAGCAGCGATGGGAAAAGAGACTGGGTTCCTGGATTAGGTATTGCCGTCTTAGTTCTAGCGGCTGCAATCTTATTGCTAGTCGTAATCATCTTTGTTATGATGGTGAGTCATCAGGCAAATCTACTACAGTACACCTCTCTCATTTAACTCTGTCTCAGCAATATATAACATTATACAATAATGACTTATTTTGATGACAAAAATTCCACCTTGAATTATATATATATATTGAAAGACATATTTTCTAATAAAAAAAAAAAACTCACTTTCCAAAACTCACTTTCCAAAACAATTATTTCAATACACTTTTGTAATGACAGATAAATTCAGACATAACCAATAAAGTTCGTATAGGTTGCATCCAAGCGAGTGCCCTTTCAAATGCATGTTCCATTACATTACCGAAAACCTTATCCCTTCTCCCTACCTAAAATCCACTGAGCACTGATCACAACTGAAATGTTGATCTGTGTGGGCCAGGTGCAGGGTTTGAGTCTCTCAGACTACTTTTAAAATATTATCATTTGTTTCAGGAATTTAATTAAGACTGTTCTTATCTCAGAGCTGTATTTTGATGTTGTTATTTTGATGTTTTTCAGTTAATTCAATGTTGTAAGAAGACTGAAAGCATCCAAATTGATACTACTGACGATCTATATTACACTGAGAAGAAGCAACTACCCCAGGAACCTTTGCCAGTGTACTCCCCTCAAACCCCATTGACACAGACACCAGACTCAGCCCCTTTTATTATCGTAAGTACTGCACCGCCACAGTTTGTTGTTATGTTTTTTTCACTTTGTACATGAAATTCACCTTTTTCACTGAAGCCATTTTAAAATTAAAAAGTAGGTAAACACAGGTGTTAGTAATCACATTAATTAAGGCTAAATAGAGCACAACCTAAATGAATGTGATTGGTAACACGTGTGTTAACCTACTATTTGGCCAAAATGGCTGCCGGGAAAAGGGTCTATTACCCCCTGCATATAAAACTCTGCCTTTTTTAAAGTGATCAATTTCTTATTCATTGATAGCCTTAATGTTTAATTTTGGTCTTGAAATGTTTGTCAGGAGGAAGACACACCCAAGAAGAACAAGACAGGATTTTATGCAGTGAATCCCTAAGATTCGAAAAAATGAATGCAAGACATAAAGTAACAGGTAGAACAGGTAGAACAGGTAAAGTAACAGGTGTTGTAGTGTACATTGGCTGTACTGGCTGGCTTTGGATGTTATTTAGGAGGTCCTGGTAAGGAACAAAGCCTCCCCATTCTTTCTCTCACAATGAAACTAACACACAGACAGGAAATAGACAAAAGGACCTTGTCTGAAGACCACAGCAATTTGACACATGATAGAGATTTGTGAATAGCTTATGGTTTGGCAAAATGGAAGAATACAAGTTAAATCTCCACAGAATTAAAATTGCTATTAAAACATTCACACTCCAATATTGTCTTGGAAATATTTTCTTTCTTTTTTCAACACGTCTAAAAAAAACATGAAGATAACTATCCAAACTTTCTGCCACCTGGTGAATATCATTCAGTAATTACTTTTGAGTCAAGATTTGAGTCAAATATTTAACATGTGACTACACTGTCATGTAATCAGTATCCTCCACAAAAAGGAATTATGTTTTTATCTTATTTAGGAGATATTCTGGAATCCTGGATATCGTATTATTGTTCATAGGAATCTTTTTTTTCCTAGTAATTAGTCAGTTAACCACTTGATGTATGTTGAGGATTTGAATGATGTTCTGATATACATGTACATGCCTATAGTAATTTTCTGTCATTTATATCAGTTTATAGTTTGTACATATATATTATATTTATTCAACATTAAACGGGTCATGCCTGAAGATGGATGTCTACAGATTAAACAATTCTAACTGTCCCATCACACTATCATCACTACTAATAAATTGTTTGTTCCACTGCTCTGTTGTGCATCCTTGCTTGATTGTGATGTATAGTTAATAGTTAATAAATGTTCTTTATTTCAACCTGTCATTGACTGTATTCCTTTGAATTGAGAAGTCCTTGCCTTAAGTATTTGATTCACCGTATTAAATGTTTCCGTAGAACATTGTATATCCATCCATTATCCATAGCAGAAAGGAAAATAATTACTTTAATAAACGTCAAATAATGAAAGTGTACAAAAGTTTTGTTTGGATGTCTGATAAATCCATTATGTCCACGATTCACATTTATGCTATGCTATTTTGTGAGAACAGTGGGTGTAATGTTATTAAAGTAGTCTACAAAGGGCTGCCAGGTATCTTTTTTCCAAATGTAACTGTACCTCACATTAGGGCAGAGTCTGAAGACAGCTATCAATAGGTCAGGCTCAACCTGTGACAGGTAATGATGACTGATTGACCAAAATATGTTTTGCAAATAGGCAGTGCCAGAACAAATGGGCAAGTAAAGCTGTTGACCTTCCACTTTGTATCTCATAGAGGAAGTATATTTGGGTACATTTTGCAAAGCTTTTCTTTTAGATAAATAAATTCCATTGGTTAACTGTGTTCTCAATATCAGGGACGGATGTGGTATTCAGTTTGACAAAGAAATGTGTTTGTTGCAGATCAATTCTATTTTTAACTGTATAAACCAAGCGACATCAGGGAGGGATGGATTACCAGAATCATTTGCAACCAAGGAGCAATCAGAGAGCCTGAGCTCCACCCAAAATTTTTACTTACTGGGAACCAAATTTTAGGTGAGTGTGATACAATCTGATTAGAGTACAAATGGGATGTTGCAAGAACAAGCTAGAGGTATCTTCCAGGCAATGAAAGATTTTTTTTTCTCTCCACAGTCACCAAAGTGCTCACTCATTGTGGGAACTGTTGGGTATAGCTAATTGATGGATTTATTTAATCTTCAATATTTTTTAGATTAGATTCCACTGTGAGGAAACTCATGAACTTTGTTCTGAAAATAAACACATACAGATGAATTAGCTTATCTATAATGCAGAGGGAGTGAAGTGTCTCTGACCTCTCCCACTGTGACAACAATATCTTAATCAGGACTTACTCATTAGAAGATTTATTTGACTCACAGCAACAATACAATACAATGAGGCTGTTTGTTTGTGTGTGTGTGTGTGTGTGTGTGTGTGTGGGTGTGTGTGTGTGTGTGTGTGTGTGTAAATGGTTTGGTAAATGGTTTTGTATTTATATAGCGCTTTTCTAGTCTTGATGACCACTTAAAGCGCTTTACAGTACAGTTTTACATTCACCCATTCACACACACATTCATACAGTGCATCTATTCGCAGCACTTTGTTATTCTATGGGTGTGTGTGTGTAAAAATAGTATTATAAGAAACATTAACAAAAAACATAGATCAAATTAAACTTTGCCCAAACTGCCAGGGATTTAATGCACAAAAGGCAAAACTTTCTCCCTATTTTGGCATGACAATGTATTTTGGGTATTTATGTTGGCTGTCCATAAGAATTAGACTGTACTGACCGGGTGACCTTAAAGAAAGATGCATCTGCCACATAAAGTGTGTAGGACGCTGTTTGGCTTTAAAAGTGAGAGAGAGTTCCTTGTGAAACTCAGGAGGAAAAAGGCCAGGAATCACTCCACAGAGCCCAGCCCCTCAATTCATTTGTCCTCCAAACTCAATGAAGAGTAAACAAGAGCAAATGGCAGCAGTTCGAAAAAGATGTGTGTAGTTTGAGTTGACACACACAAGTGAAACAATGCAGCACAGAGACTCCAGGGACCCTAAAGTAGCCCCAGCTGGCTTTGAGGTCCGCACAGACTGGAAATAGAGTGCTGCCTGGGAGTTGCAGGTGGTGCAGGCATGGCAAAGGTGAAACGCCCCTGTAGGGATGGATAAAAATAGAGCATTAAGACTTGGGCTATTTTCCAAACCACTAAATCAGCAAACAATAGGAATGGAGTGACAATGTCTCCTCCAGGAAGAAGTGTTTGGGGGCATAGAGGAGGTGTGTCAATGTTGAACAAGATGTTGACAATTACAAAGTCAAACAAACCCTCACACAAGGGGTAAGAGTCAGACACCCTCCTGCTCTCTGTGTGCTGTGAGAGGATCCCTCCAAAATATACACTGCAGCTTCCCCAAAGCCTTGGACAATAACCATTTCCGCTGGTTCCACGACCATTTGCTCAATAAGGTAGCTGTGGAAGCAGTTACTACAGTTATTCAGTCCAGCAAACAGCACCCCAGGATGAAAATCATCTTTTTCCCCAAAGTCGGAGAGAAGCCTCTTTCCCTACCACAAACATGACCATGCCATCTGCCCACAGTCCCAGACTGGTTGGCTGAGAGTGAATCTCGAAAAACAACTAAAGTTCCCAAAATTACTCACTGGGAATTCCTCATTTTCTCAGACAAAACACCAAATAATTGGTCATGAGAGAGCTGACTGTGCCATGGGAAGAAAATATGGTAGCGGCTCACAAGAGGAAGCTTGCCAAATACCAAGAGCTGCTAGAGCAGTGCAGAAACCAAGGCTGGTGGGCTATCTGTGAGCCAGTTGAAGTAGGCTGCCTGGGGGTGTTGGTGTTTGCTCAATCTGTAAACCTCTGGCAAGGCTTGGAGTAACTGGCGCTGCGAAAGGGGGGGCATGTGTATCATTACAGGACACGCAGTGAGAGCCACTAGGTGGCTTTGGATAAAGAGAGCGACCCATGTATCGTTGCTTCTGGATTGCAGGACTTGAGCAACTGGCTGGGACACCTGGGTGAGGGTGTCAGATATTGAAAGACCTGAAACCCTCGATGACCCGGGAACATCACAGATGATGCACCCCAGCGCATCCTAAAGATGTATCTTGCATTCCATCTTGACAGAGGTCTTATTAAACTGTGCGCCAGCATAGCCAAGAAGCAGGGTATCGTTTTCACCTGTGTGTGTGCGTGTCAGTGACTGCGTGTGTGAAAGAGAGAGAAAGAGAGAGAAATTGTGACCACTTAACCACCTGTATGACTGATGCTCTTGTTCTCCCCATGAGTAACTGCTAGGCACTTACTGTCTAATGCCAACTATTGTACAATTGGTATTGTGTTGCCAAATGACTGGGCAGATAACACCAGTGACGATGCTCTTATCAGTGACTATATCCCAATGCTAAAATAATGAGTAATGTGCATACAACCATCAAGATAAATGCCACTCCAAACAGTCTATGCACCACTCCTTCTTCCATGTTTGGACAGAAACACTTGCACAGTGCTGGTTACAGGAATATTAATTGCTACTGTATTACAATACAGCAAAACAGTAGGCAGAATGGAACAAACAGCGCACCACTATAGAAATGCAGAAAAAAACAATGCAGGGTGTTACCAAATACAATGATAATGTGGCCACATGAATGGACAAAACCACACGTACTATATCCTTATGTTTAAGCTATATTCAAAAGTCTGTCCACATTTTTCCTGAGGTGAGATTCCACTGTATAGGTCAAGGTTGATGTTGTGTTGGGGCTGGTTTTAGGCTTTTTTTTGTCTCTCTGTAGGAGTTCTGTCTAACTTGTGGTCTGTCTAAATAGTGAATGGGGAATGTCCTGATATGATCAGGCAGCCACGTGGAGAGAATGACAAATGCTGCCGGCTTTTTTAGAAATATTGCTAGCTTGATAAAACTGTCAACCAGTTCTTTGGATTAGACTGCTGGATCATAAAGATGTATGATTGGTTCTGTTATATAAAGCTCAAACATTGTGGAACTAGGCCTCATTTTGCCTCCCAAGTTTGACATAAAAACACAGATATGCTCTTAAAAGTGTTCAAGTGTGGACTTCTGTCTTCTCCAAAACTCTTTAAGTAGTCAGTAGGAAGAACAATCATGAAGTGCCCTTTCACTTATTGTTTCACATCCGTGAAGGTTTTCGTTTTGATCAGAAAAATTAATATTATAGTGATTATGACATTTACACAACAACAGCTGTGTTGGAGCAGTGTCTGTGATCACATGCAGCAGCTTACACAATCAAGATTCCCTCCATTATCAACACATTCAATATCAGAGTGATTGTTAAAAAAATGTTTTTCGTGAAGTTCATGGTCAACTTCACACATACATGTCACATAAGCTGTCAGCTGTTGTGTATATACACAACAGCTGACAGCTATGACTTATTTGATCACCTATACCATCACATGGATCTGTACCCCATCTTTGGCAGTGTTGTCTCAGTTATAATGTTTAAAGTAGTGCAGTCCCCGTTTTAATCTTACCTGTTTGGAATTGGCTGTTTGCTTTGCCTGTGGTTAAGGTCAACCACCTTAACCATCCTGGAATGTAAAAATATCAGCAGAAATGGAGCAACGGCAAGTAAAGAATGCTGCTGCACAAAGAGCTGCGATAGACAGATATCTGGAATTATTGGAAAAAGGAGATTACAGTGAAGTTGCCGTCATCCTACCTGATCAATCTCCAATGAAGGTGTTTTGCGTCCATGATCAGATAGATTCTGTTTTGGTGGAATTCTTGATTTATGAGTGATTAAAAAAATCTCTCTTATAAAATATGAATACAAATTGTAAGAACCATTCAAATCCAATAAAAATCTAGAATCAATGGCAATTTTTTCTTATATAATTTAGTGAGCACATGCGTATCGATCTTTGTTTCATATCATTTGAACAGTAATTTATTGATGGTCCTTAAGTGTAATTTAATGCAATTAAAAAAGAGCACAGTTGTTCATGTTCACCGGCTTGGTAGCAAGAACATTTTCACAATTGCAAATATGCGATGGTGGCTGGCTCTAAACTAACTAACTTTCCTCGAGCTATATGTCTACCTACTTTAGGTCTTGTACACTGTCCAACCATATGCTAGGTTTTCACCTAGTCTTATTGTTTATTGACCCCATGAGAGGTTTCAAATAAATATTCTAATGAGTAAGCTCACAGGTTTTCTATAGGAGGTTTCATTCTATCCTGCAATCTGACTAGCTACTGGCTTGTATGGCAGTACAATTAAAACCATATGGGCCGCTCAATAGATCAGACAATTTCCCAGTGTATCCTTTGTACATTCTACGGTGCTAATTAATGCCTAAAACAGTTGATGTTAGTGACCACCAGCGGATGTTAGAGACATTTCTTCAGTTGTGTACCTAAGCATCATCAGATGTTTCTGCCTTTTAATCAAAAGACACCCTCTTCTAAAGCAGGACCACCACCAATGATCAGACCTGGGTGCATGTCCCTAGCATGGCTGTAGCGTTCTGCAGTGTGTGATGTTTGTTTTATAATCTCGTGCAGGCCTTGTCCATGGATCCCCAGTTCTTAGAGCTACCTAATGGTGGATGTTGCAAGGACACCCTTGCAGCCAACCTCCACAGGGCAAACAATTGCTTTCCAGCCACATTGCTCTGCCTCACGTTGCTCTGCACATTGCAGCCTTCTCCTCTCATTCATTTCATCAACAGCATCCTCCCCGGGTACCGTCAATTCCACAAAGTAGATGGTGTGCAGGGTGTTGGACCAGAGTATCAGGTCTTAGGGTGGTGGTTAAAATACAGTTAGGTCCATAAATATTTGGACATTGACAAAATTTTCATCCTTTTGGCTCTGTACACCACCATAATGGATTTGAAATGAAACACTCAGGATGTGCTTTAAGTGCAGACTTTCAGCTTTAATTTGAGGGTATTTACATCCAAATCAGGTGAAAGGTGTAGGAATTACAACACATTTCATATGTGGCACCCCCCTTTTTAAGGGACCAAAAGTAATTGGACAATTGGCTGCTCAGCTGTTCCATGGCCAGGTGTGTGTTATTCCCTAGTTATTTCATTGACAAGGAGCAGATAAAAGGTCTAGAGTTCATTTCAAGTGAAGTATTTGTGTTTGGAATCTGTTGCTGTCAACTCTAATTATGAAGTCCAAAGAGCTGTCACTATCAATGAAGCAAGCCATCATTAGGCTGAAAAATAAAAACAAAACTATCAGAGAGATAGCAAAAACTTTAGGTGTGGCCAAAATCAACTGTTTGATACATTCTTAAAAAGAAAGCACGCACTGGTGAGCTCAGCAACACCAAAAGACCCGGAAGACCACGGAAAACATCTGTGGCGGATGACAGAATAATTATTTCCCTGGTGAAGAAAAACCTACGGAAGCGTATTGCATTCACTAAAAAAAAAAAAAAAGCTCTGGGTAAAAAAAAAAAAAAGTTAGGAAAACAGGATTTTTCCTGTTTTTCGAACTTTTTTTTTTTTTTCCTGTTTTTCCGAGATAAATTCCTGTTTTTCGAACTTTTTTTTCTTCTGTTTTTCCGAGATAAAATCCTGTTTTTCGAACTTTTTTTTTTTTTTCCTGTTTTTCCGAGATAAATTCCTGTTTTTCGAACTTTTTTTTTTTCTGTTTTTCCGAGATAAAATCCTGTTTTTCGAACTTTTTTTTTTTTTTCCTGTTTTTCCGAGATAAATTCCTGTTTTTCGAACTTTTTTTTTTTTCTGTTTTTCCGAGATAAAATCCTGTTTTTCGAACTTTTTTTTTTTCTGTTTTTCCGAGATAAAATCCTGTTTTTCGAACTTTTTTTTTTTCTGTTTTTCCGAGATAAAATCCTGTTTTTCGGAGTTAAATTTTCTCCGGAAAAGGCGTTCCCTTAATTCTTCCTGAAGCTCTCACACGCATGGATTATGGTTGCTGCTGCATCAGACCGACAGTGCTAAATGATTTCGAGTTCAACGGTGTCAATACAGGTAAGGAAAGTATTTGGTTACATGTAAGATGCCAAATTCTGTTACGTCTTTTGACCACATGTAACAAAAGAGAGCGAACGACTGTGACGGCAACCTGTCTCCCTTAAGGCACGATCCAGCTAGCTGTGTTCGAGCCCCTGATTATAAGCTATCTAGTATTTTGATGAAGTTACATTTTGCATGGACGTTTCGCATAGAGCCCTTGTTCAGCGTGCTTCATGCAGTGTTGGGGAGTAACGGAATACATGTACCGGGGTTATTCGGATGATATTCAGAATACAGTTACATTGTTGAAATCAATGGATAACATGATGGTAGCCTCCTTCTCTGTTTCACGAGTTTATACACTCTCTAAATAAATCTATGGAAATGCCGCAAATGCCGCTTGTAAATCCACCGGAGGCAAATCCCCCAGGATGCAGCTGAGAGCCCCGGCCGGCGGCGGCGTTAAGAAGCCTCACCGCTATCTGCCCGGTACCGAGGCACTGAGAGAGATCCGTCGCTACCAGAAATCTACGGAGCTGCTGATCCGCAAGCTGCTTGTTATAAATAACAACTACAAAAGTTTAAAGATTACATTTTCATGTTATCATCTTAAATTTGTTCATATTTGTTGATGCAAAAAAAATGTTCATAGATTCTGCATTTTCCTACATTTGTACAGAACCAGCAATGGCTACATCCTCAAATACACCCCAACCACAAGATGAAGGTCTGAGGAAATTTCTTCAGAGTCGGGGTATTCCTGAGGAGAATATTCAGAAAATGCTGCAGGATCGTGTACGTCTCAGAACAGGGAGAGGATAATTTCAGCACAGAAATAAACAATAACAATAGTTTATAGTTATACTTCAGGTGTATTTTTAAGCCAGTCTCTTACACTTAAGTTAACGATGTTTGTCTTGATATGTTGTTTTGTTTTAATTACAGATTGATACCTCAGTAGTTGAAGAAATTGATGATGACACTTTGGCTGCCTACATTCCAGCATATGGTGATAGAATTGCTACAAGGCGGTTCTGTATGGAAAAAAAGACAACAGGTGGAGTTGATTCAAAAAGACTGTCCATGTTTGAAAAACTAAAAAGTAAAATGTATACAAAAAGCAACAAAGACAGGCATCAAGATTCTGAGGAAGAGCATTCTAACATGCATCTAAGAAATAACAGAAGGGCCTCAAAGATGACAAGAAAAATAGAGATAGGCTGGATAAATGATAAGAGACAGGTGAGAAAACGCAATGGTGGAGGAACCAGACTTCTTGATATTTCCAAGACAGCCACAAAGAAAGACATTCTGTCACATGCTAAGGGGCTATTTTTCCCAAATGAGAAATCGATACATGGAATTTGGGAAGAGTTTAGTCACGATATTGTCGACTTTCAGGAAGCAAACCTTGAAGACAGTATTAGTGTGAGAGAACTCTATGAGGCACAGAAATTTGGGGTGTTAAGATTTTACCTTTTCACAGAGCATCTGACCAATAGAGAAGACATCACAGAAATGGGAGAGGGAGCTGATAAACAGACCGACGAAGACAAACAACAAAAAAAGACAGCAGAGAATGTTGAGCAGCTGAGACAGAAAACACCAGACAGTAAACAGCAATCACACACTGTGGAAGAAGATGGGCAAAGTACCAACAAAATGTCAGCGTTAGTCTCTACTGCATCTGAGATTATCGATCTTACATCTTTGTACAATACATCGGAAGTCATTTTTGGCACTATGCAAGGTGACGCATTTTTAGGTGTTTTCGATGATACAGTCCCATTTGAGCCTATCCTCCCAATAGAAGACGCACAAATAAACACTGACACATTCACCTCAACTCCTATTCATTCTGAAACAGTTCCTGCTGCCTCACGAAGTCCTTCTTTTGAACTTTTGCATGTGACTGTGAAACTTCACAGAGTAAATCTCTTAGAAGAACTGATTACTCAATTCAAGGATGAAGACATGATTAGCTACTCTGTGAAATACAGCTTCATTGATGAAGTTGGTGCAGATGTGGATGGTGTGTCCAGGGACGTATATGCTGCATTCTGGACAGAATTTTTAGACTGTGCAGCAGAGGGTGCAGATATGAGGGTTCCATCGCTGTCCCCAAAATGGCAAGAAGAAGAATGGAGATCTCTTGGTAGAATAATGGTCAAGGGATTGGAGGACCATGGATATTTCCCTTTTCGGCTCGCTCAAGCCTTTACAGCAGCAGTCACATTTGGTGAACATTCGGTCTCACCTGATTTACTGTTTGACTCCCTGATGTTGTATCTTAGTCAGTCTGAGCGTGATCTCTTGTCCACTGCTTTGCAAGAGGCTCTAGTTGGTGATGATGAAGATGAGTTCCTTGATCTTATGGATCGCATGGGAGTAAGAACAGTACCAACACAAGAAAACTTGAAGGCTGTGCTTCTTCAAGTGGCCCACAAGCAAATAATCCAGCAACCGAAATATGCACTAGATAACATTGCAGCAGTCGCAGGGCCAACTCTCAGGAAGTTTTTCCCCAGTGTGCTTGAAATCCATAAGATGTATGATGATCTTAGACCAACAACGCGAAAGGTGTTAAAGCTGATCACAGCCTCTCCAAATACAGCATCAGAGAACCAAAGTTTGCGGTTTTTACATCAGTACATTAGGGGATTGGATGAAATAGGCCTCCGGAAAATATTAAGATTTATGACTGGGTCTGATGTCATCTGCGTTAAGAAAATTGAAGTCATATTCACCTCGTTGGAAGGGCTGGCACGGCGGCCAATTGCACATACTTGTGGCCCAACTTTAGAGCTGCCGTCAACTTACAACAGCTATCCTGAGCTTCGCTCTGAAATAGAGTCTATACTGTCCAGTAACTCCTTCACAATGGACATTGCATAGGAGTGCCTCTATCACTCACTCACATGTACACACTTTTCCCTTTCTTGTTAAATTTTTGTACGGTTGTAGCCTTATTGGAGCCGACAGTCAAGATCCAAACAGTGTGATTGTGAGACAGAGTTAATGTGGGGAAGATGTGGTAATTAGTTCAGGAGCTGTATTATGAGCTCGGGGGGGGGGGCTTTTTCTATTTTATCGAAACAGTCATCACCTCACTTAAACTGTTTGTAACAAATGGTTTATGAACAGTATGTTCATGCACTTGAAGGACTATTACACCAAAAAACAAATGTGCACATAGTTTGCAAAATAGTTTACTGCTTTGCGTACTTTTTTCAGCTAAATATACAGCTCAGTACAGTTTTGTAGACAATGTGAAAGTGTTTAAGTGATACAAAAGACATCATCCTCTAAACCTTTCTGATGATGTTAACAGGAAGTATTTTGTGCATTCTGTTGTGTTAAGGTGTCCAAGGTTTTACACTGAAGTAGAGTTGAAATATTTTGGATGTGTTGTTTTTGAAAAATGTTGATGTTTATAATGCCTGAACAGGCTGGGCTTTTCCATGTCACTAATTTCGAATTTCTTGAATTATTTTGAAAAGCTTTTCATTTATTTTATAGTGTTATTAATGACACTCTACAGAGCATCTGTTGAACCCTGTGATTCTATAAAGAAGCTAGACCTATAAACAAATTGAGCCTTTTACAAAAGTCATGTTTTGCACACATTTTGTTATTTAAATGACTAAGAAACATCTATTTCAAATTTACTTTGATTTACGTTGTCTGTTATCAGTTGGAGAAGAATCTTTTTGGAAATGGTTCTCACACAGTTGCAATTTTTTCTGAGAAATTATAATTGAATTGGAGCTTCTTGCTCATGTTAGCTTTTATTACTGGCTGTGTTTGTTTGTTAATCTCTTGAAATATACATTAAGGAGTACCTCAAAAGTGTCCTACTGTTTATAAATAAAAAGCATTGGTTTCTCTCTTGTTTTGTGATCAAATTAATTGTGCTTTTACTACAGATAAGTTTAACTATCCATTGCCACAAATGGTACTTGACTATTTATTGTAAGCATTTATTTGTTCTAAAACTGGTTGACCCTTTCTCACAGAGCAGAATTGCTGACTTTGGATAACAGCAATGGATACAACTTATATTATCCATCAAATCCCTTCACAAATAATCTTTTAAGGAGACATTTCCCTGTTACTTATTGTTGTGATCAGATGCTACTGCATGTTTTATACACTAAGTGGCAGCAGTTGTTAAATATGAGTTATTAAAGAAGCAGAAAAGATTAGAGTAAGAAAACACAAAGATGCACATATATGCTGCTTAGGGCATCTTGCAATAAAGCTACTTTGGGACTTTAACTAAGCCTCATTCTTCGAAACACGAACATAACAGCTAGAAATGTTTATGTGACCAAACATGGTTTAATTGAAAAAGGAAAAAAATCTAGGCACACTTTAATTAGTGTGGAAATTAGCCTTTATTTGTTGATGGTGTCATGGTAACCACACTGCCAATGAAAAAGATATTAGGATGACAGACCACATTTTATTAGGCTACATAGGCAAGATGGCCTGCTTTTATTCAAACGATAAAAGATAGTTGAATTATCAGCAACAAATAATAGATAATAATATATTTCAACACCTAAGATCCTCTACATCACCAAATGCTATGTCATTATTTGGTGGCAGTTGAAATATCTTGATGAGAAAGACACAAAGAGGAAGGAATTTCATAAATGCTTAAATAGTGTATAAACACTCAATCACATAGGGGAGAAATTAAACTAAATTAAATTATTCTCTGTATTACCAGGTTTGTCTGATGCCACACACCACTGGAGTTTTAAAGTTTCAGCCCATAGACACCCATCATCATAAGATATTATAACATGTTTGATTTATGGATGATTATGCAAGAATAACCACAGTGTGTCAGATGACATTCAGTCATGCTACATAGTTCCACAATGAGGACAAATTTGACATTTTTTGTAAAGCAGAAATGTGAGACGTTTATTTTCAGGACAGCCCCAGTGACCTTGTTGAGTATATAACTTTTCCATAATGATGAATGAAAAGAGATGATATGAAGCTCAGAGAGGAGTTAATTATTCATTACTTAGAGACAATACATCTGTTAATCATTTAAACTGAAATTTGCAGTCAACATTACATTTTCCACCCATAGAAAAAATGCAAACATAGCGTTATTTTGTTGAAGATGGGTGCTCACATTCAATCATCTGATCCAGTACAACAACTTGTGATTATTAAATATGGGCATATATGTAAGCCCGTAAAAACTTATAAAGCTCAATTGCTTCCTCTGGAGAGGTGGGTGGATGAAGATTTGTTTCTGCCATGACAAAGCAACAAATGTCAAACACAGTATTGTCACAGGGACACGGTCCTCTCTGTAGGCATTCCTCCCTGCATGCCTGTATCTTCTGTTGGGATACCTCTTTAAGGTACTCTCTAGCACCAAATAGTTGGGGTATGGTGTACATCATCACCGGACGTCCTCCTGGGGACACCGCATTTCTGGATGAGCGAATTCTGTGAGTGTTCCAGAGGTGAACAACATCCTGCAGTTCTCTCTAAATATAAGGGAAAAGAGTGGGGAAGTGAGAAAATTAGTAAACGTGGCAAACCATCTGCAGGCAAAATAAATGGTTATTGTCCACAATAGAGCAGGGGTTTTCACAACATTTTCATTGCATATACCCTGAAAAGGGTGCATGTTAATTGTAAATAGCCCAATCTATGTTATTGTTAATATTTTTGAAGTGTCTTTCTGTTATTTTATTGCGTAATATTTGCTCAATTTAAAGTCATACAATTTCATTGTATGACCTCCAAAGAGGCACAAGTTCTTACGGTATTGTAAGGTGTTGTACGGTGTTATTTAAGGAAGGCTCAAATAAACCACCAAAACATGAGTTAGAGTCTCGATCATCTTTCGGGGGATATGCTGCATTAATCCTCTTCGAAAATAATTAGTCTTCAAATGTGATTTTTGTCCCAAGCCCAACCACAACTGTCTGCAGTGGGGGAATTTTACTACATTTACTCAACGACTGTAACGTACTTAAGATACAATTTAGGTTCTTGTCTTGAGTATTTGCATTTAGGGTATTTTGTGCAACTTTATTCTTTTACTCCCCTACATCTCAGAGGCAAATACCGTCAACTGAATTTGTCTGACAGCCTTTGTTAGAAATTTCAGATTCAAAACCATTTGATCACAAAACTATCTGAAAAGACCCCCCTCTGTCACCCACCAAGCAGAACAACAACACGGGCGCCCCAGTGGCCGCTGCGCTTCTAGTGGGGAGAGAACAGCGCGACGTGACACAAGATCACCCCTGTGGTCAGAGGACAACCTCTGTCTCCCAGGAAATGAGAAGCACGCCAAATTCCCGAACCCACAGGCATTATCGGCGACACATGTAAAGCAGTGTCACGTGCCCAAACACTGACATGTTCACTGACCTTCTGGAAAACTCGGTTACTTAAACAACAATCCTTCTAACTCAGCTGAACTCTATTCTTAAACCATCCCATTATCTCAGTGAACATTAACATTTACTACTAGTCCTTTATAATTTTCTGGGTATTTATTGGTATTAAATATTTTTTTAAGGACCTCCTTTGGTGCTTCATTTTTTAACACTGGAATCCACTTTTGTTGCTGGCAATATAGAAGAACCTCACTAACTTGCTTAACATATGACACCATGGACAAAATAATGAATTAAAAATGTTTGAATTATAGGCTACATTTCAAAAGCGAAAAAAAGTAGTTCTTACCTCTATTATTTCGAGACATGTGAATTGTATCAGACTTTTGTCGAGGAAGTCACCAGAGAAGTGGTCAGACTCTTTCAAATCCTGAAATACGTTCATCCAGAACTGTGCATGTTGCTTCCTCAAAAAACCCCACCACTGCTCAATCCGCTGGTTATGATTGCTTGAGCCGTACAAAAAGCATCTGTTCGAAAATTCGTCCATATGATCATGTCTCATGAATATTTGCATCTGCTCCACGAAGCAATTCTCTGTCCCAAGGTCTGATCTAATTCGAGTAGCAGTCCCATTTCTCGATGACACCTCATCAATAAAGTATCCAGCGATTACCTTTGGATCACTACTTGTAGAGTATGCATGTAGCCACACCAACATCCTTGAAAACCCGTCTATTGCACCATTGATGCAGATTCCATATGGTTTGAGTTTATCATATGAATCTATGTGCCATAAAAAGTTCGGACCGGGATTCTGATACAAACGTCGTCGAAGGCGTTTACGGCGTCTCAGTTCCACTCCGCGGGGATCCAGTATTTTCAGCAAATGCCTGATTGTCTCTTGAGTCACCACGTAGCCGACCTGAATGCTTTTCAGATGCATCATCTTGTATCCGTGAAGCATTCCATATTCGCTCAACTGATCCTGTAGGAAAACTGCAACGTCCAGCAGATCGGAATAGTCTTTCCGTCTGAACAACCGCAGACTACTGAGGTGCCTGCGCAAAGTCGACAAACTAATACAAACACCATCTATATTACTTAAAGACACAAGTATTTCCCAGTGTCTCAAGCCCAAAACAAAATAAAACCTGATTAAAGTAAGCAGACGGGACATTGTTGCTTCCACCGAATCTCCAACAAGTGAGAGCGTCATTCAGAATCCCAGTAAAACTACCATGACATTTTTTTTTTTTCGAAAAACAGGAATTTATCTCGGAAAAACAGAAAAAAAAAAAGTTCGAAAAACAGGATTTTATCTCGGAAAAACAGAAAAAAAAAAAGTTCGAAAAACAGGAATTTATCTCGGAAAAACAGGAAAAAAAAAAAAAAAGTTCGAAAAACAGGATTTTATCTCGGAAAAACAGAAAAAAAAAAGTTCGAAAAACAGGAATTTATCTCGGAAAAACAGGAAAAAAAAAAAAAAGTTCGAAAAACAGGATTTTATCTCGGAAAAACAGAAAAAAAAAAAGTTCGAAAAACAGGAATTTATCTCGGAAAAACAGGAAAAAAAAAAAAAAGTTCGAAAAACAGGAAAAATCCTGTTTTCCTAACTTTTTTTTTTTTTACCCAGAGCTTTTTTTTTTTTTTCAAGTGAATGCAATACGCTTCCGTAAAAACCCCTTCACAACAGTTGGCCAGATCAAGAACACTCTCCAGGAGGTATGCGTTTCTTTGTCAAAGTCAACAATCAAGAGAAGACTTCACCAGAGCAAATACAGAGGGTTCACCACAAGATGTAAACCATTGATGAGCCTCAAAAACAGGAAGACCAGATTAGAGTTTGCCAAACGACATTTAAAAGAGCCTGTACAGTTCTGGAACAACATCCTATGGACAGATGAGACAAAAATCAACCTGTACCAGAATGATGGGAAGAGAAGAGTATGGAGCTTTTATCAAACTTAGTCCTAAAGACCGATAAAATTATTATTGTTGGTGACTTTAATATTCATGTTGACAATAATAAAGATTGCCTTAGCGTAGCATTTATTTCAATACTAGACTCTATTGGTTTCAGTCAGTGTGTGCACAAACCTACTCATTGTTGTAACCACACACTTGACTTGGTATTATCGTACGGTATCGGAATTGAAAATTTAACAGTACTTCCTCGCAATCCAGTTCTATCAGACCATAATTTAATAACCTTTGATTTTTCAATAACTGAATATAAGCCACTAATAAAAAATTAATTTTCTAGATGTCTACCTGATAGTGCTGTAGCTAAATTTAAGGAAATAATTCCAATTACATTTAAACCCGTATTAGCAGTAGATATAAACAACAAATTCTTCAAAAAACCTCAGCTCCATTGAGATCGACCACCTCGTTGATAGCTCTGCAGACTCATTACAATTAACATTAGACTCAATAGCGCCTCTAAAAAAGAAAAATGTCAAACATAGTAAATTAGCTACGTGGTATAATTCCCAGACAAATGAGTTAAAACAATTATCAAGAAAACTAGAAAGGAAGTGGCGCTCCAGCAACCATGTTGAAAATCTAATAGACTGGAAGAATAGTGTTAAAGAATAAAAAAGGCTCTCCACAAAGCAAGAGAAGAGAATAGAAACAACCCCAGGTTTCTCTTCAGCACTGTAGCCAGGCTGACAGAGAGTCACACCTCCACCGAACCCAGTATTCCTCGATCCCTAAATAGCAATATCTTTATAACCTTTTTTAATGATAAAATTCAAACTATTAGAAATAAAATCAACCATCTCCTGCCCTCAATTGGCAGGAGATAAGCTCAGGTTCTAAACCAACAACCTGTATCTTAGATCCCATTCCTACAAAATTACTTAAAGAAATTCTGCCCCTAAATGATATTTCGTTACTAAACATTATCAATCTGTCATTATCATCAGGTTATGTACCACAGTCTTTTAAAATAGCTGTCATCAAACCCCTACTCAAAAAACCCACTCTAGACCCAGAGGTTTTAGCCAATTACAGACCAATATCTAATCTCCCCTTCATGTCTAAAATCTTAGAAAAAGTTGTAGCCAATCAGCTGTGTGAGTTTCTCCAGGAAAATAATATATATGAAGACTTTCAGTCGGGGTTTAGAGCCAATCACAGTACAGAGACAGCCTTGGCAAAAGTCATTAATGACCTTCTAATAGACTCAGATCAGGGACTTGTGTCTGTCCTCGTTCTGTTAGATCTCAGTGCAGCATTCGACACAATTGACCATCAAATTTTATTACAAAGACTCAAACAGTTAATTAACATTAATGGAACCGCCCTTAACTGGTTTAAATCGTATTTTTCTGATCGCTCCCAATTCGTGCAAATTAATGATGAGTCATCTGTGCGCACCAAAGTTAACCATGGTGTTCCACAGGGCTCTGTGCTCGGCCCAATTTTATTCTCATTATATGTGCTTCCACTTGGAAACATTATCAGGACACACTCGGTAAATTTCCACTGCTATGCGGATGACACCCAGTTATATTTGTCAATAAAACCTGAACAAAGTAATCAATTAACTAAACTTCGAACATTTCTCAAGGACATAAAAACCTGGATGACCCGCAATTTTCTCTTATTAAACTCAGACAAAACAGAGGTTATAATACTTGGCCCCAAACACCTTAGAGATACATTATCTAATGATATAGCTGCGCTAGACGACATTGCCCTTGCTTCCAATAAAACAGTCAGGAACTTGGGAGTGATCATCGATCCTGATTTATCCTTTAATAGTCACTTAAAACAAATTTCTAGGACCGCTTTTTTCCACTTGCGTAATATTAAAAAAATTAGACATGTCCTTTCACAAAAAGATGCAGAAAAACTAGTCCACGCCTTTGTTACATCGAGACTGGACTATTGTAATTCATTATTATCAGGATCCAGCAGTAAGTCGTTAAAGACTCTACAGCTTGTGCAAAATGCCGCAGCACGTGTCCTGACGAGAACAAAGACAAGAGAGCACATTTCTCCAGTATTAGCATCGCTACACTGGCTTCCAGTTAAATCTAGAATAGAATTTAAAGTTCTTCTCCTCACCTTCAAGGCCCTTAATAATATAGCGCCTTTTTACCTTAAAGAGCTGTTAGTACCTTATAAACCCACTAGAGCACTCCGCTCCCAGAATTCAAGCCTACTTGTCATCCCTAAAGTCTCTAAAAGTAGAGTAGGAGCCAGAGCTTTCAGCCATCAAGCCCCTCGGCTGTGGAATCATCTTCCACTTTCAGTTCGGGAGGCAGATACCATCTTTTCATTTAAGAGTAGGCTCAAAACCTTCCTTTTTGATAAAGCTTATAGTTAGAGCTAATTAGTGCGGAAGAACGTAACTTTTTCTATTTTATGACACATGACACACAGAGCTTCTCTTTCCAGCTTCTCCTTCCTCTTCTCCATCCCTATCCCCCTTCCCCGGAATCCCTTTGCTTTATCACCCGCAGATCCAGGGCCTCTGTGGCCGCACCATGGATTGCGGTTTGTGGATCGCGCACCGGGGGTCGCAGTGTTGGATCCAGTGTGGCGGATTCTGAGTTATGTGGGCTGATCGTGGTGCTGGTGGCGGACCCTGTGTCGCGTTGGCATTGGGCACGGGCGGTGGACCAGGACCGCGGTGGTGGCTCGTGATGGGTCCTGGTGGGCGGCGGTGGACGGTGACTGAGGACTGGAGTGGCGTCTGGTCTGGATGGTGGATCGTGGTCTGGATGGTTGCTGACCATGGACTGTGATTGCAGTGGAACTCCTTGGCATCTCATGTTGGGGTTGTCCTTCGGGATGTCTACCTTCATCAAATGCTGCTAGAGACTTTAATCTTTAATCTTGAAGACTTTTATCTTGATGATGTTTTCCTGCACGTGGCATCTATTGCACTTCTGTCCGTCCTGGGAGAGGGATCCCTCACATGTGGCTCTCTCTGAGGTTTCTACGTATTTTTACCCTGTTAAAAGGGTTTTTAGTAGTTTTTCCTTACTCTTGCTAAGGGTTAAGGACAGAGGATGTCACACCCTGTTAAAGCCCTATGAGATGAATTGTAATTTGTGAATACGGGCTATACAAATAAAATTTGATTGATAAAATTTGATTGATTGATAGAGAAGGGAAGTAACTGCTCATGATCCAAAGCACACCATCTCATCAGTGAAGCATGGTAGAGGTAGTGTTATGGCGTGGGAATGTATGGCTGCCAATGGAACTGGTTCCCTTGTATTTATTGATGATGTGACTGCTGACAAAAGCAGTAGGATGAATTCTGAAATGTTTCGGGAAATATTATCTGCTCATATTCAGCCAAATGCTTCAGAACTCATTGGACTGTGCTTCACAGTGCAGATGGACAATGACCCGAAGCATACTGCGAAAGCAACCAAAGAGTTTTTAAGGCAAAGAAGTGGAATGTTCTGCCATACCCAAGTCAATCTCCTGACCTGAATCCAATTGAGCATGCATTTCACTTGCTGAAGACAAAACTGAAGGGAAAATGCCCCAAGAACAAGCAGAAACTGAAGACAGTTGCATTAGAGGCCTGGCAGAGCATCACCAGGTACGAAACCCATTGTCTGGTGATGTCTATGGGTTCCAGACTTCAGGCTGTCATTGACTGCAAAGGATTTGCAACCAAATATTAAAAGTGACAATTACATTTATGATTATGTTAGTTTGTCCAATTGCTTTTGGGCTCTTAAAAAGGGAGGGCCACATAAAAAAATTGTTGTAATTCCTACACCGTTCACCTGATTCGGATGTAAATATCCTCAAATTAAAGCTGAAAGTATGCACTTAACGCACATCTTGATTGTTTCATTTCAAATACAATGTGGTGGTGTACAGAGCCAAAATGATGAAAATTGTGTCCACGTCCATAAACTTCTCCCAGTCTTGGGCTTGCTCCAACTGACCACTCCTGGTCAGTGGAGAAGGCCCTCTCTGTCCCTGTTCCCCCTCACGGACAAATGTTGTCCCTTTGTTCATAGGTTTGATGTTATGGATGGCAAGCGATTGGTAGAAGTTCTTTTGGTTTGTATGGTTGCTGCAAGGCATTTGAGTACCTGATTGTGTCTCTATGTACCTACCTTGGGAGAGACTTGTTCAAGTATGAACATCTGAGGCTCATAGAGTAGTGTCTTTATCCAGTCATCATCAATGTCCTCATCAATGTCCTCATCAGACAACTGTGAAGAAAATATTCTTCAACGCACAGTCATGCCATTTCCTACTAATATCATTCATGGCAATCATTCATGCATTTACTCTTCCCTTCTGATCTAAAGATACCTTCCAAAAAATCACTTAAAAGGGTCATATTTATTTATTTTTGCAATTTCTGTTAAAGGCTGAATGTACGAGCATAAATAAAACCAAAGAAAGGCAGTTTTGCAACTTTACCTATATAATGCACAAGCTCTCGCCCAAGGGGACATATTAAGCCCATTTTACCACAGTTGATATGGTTCCTTGGGGTCTTAATGAAATGTCTGTAACATATTTTGGTCAAAATACCACAAGGATAATTTAAAACAGCACCCTTTTTACCCTGTCTAAAACAGCCCTTCTCAGATTGACCTGTTTTGAGTGCCCCGCGAGCCGGGCTCCCCTAGCCACCGGCCCGGTTACGTTTATTTTGGTCGTAATCCCATTCGACGCACTCTAGCGTATCGTTTCTGACATAGAGGAACCACAACAAATCACGGGAGTTGTTTTTTTCCAGAGTTTTTGGGACGGTAGACATGCCAGATACCCAAATTAACGTGTAGAAGCACTACAAAAGTGGAATTTTCATAATATGTCCCCTTTAAGATAGCCAGATGACAGTGAGCTGACCATCAACTGAGAGATAACATAAAAAGGCCATTGTACCAAGGTAGGCCTGATCACCTGGAAGTACCATTTAATCAACCATGTTATGAGTCAGCAAATGTTCTACTGAGACTATACAAGATGAGACAATCTGAAAGTCTTACAAAGAACAACCCAGTGGTTCTATGCCGCATGAAGTAGAGATTTGATTCATCACATTGTGTCTGTAATTCTTCAGAGAAATAGCAAGTCTCAACAGACGAATTAAAGCTCTGATGTTGTCTATAAAGGCCAATGTATGCTTCTCCGTTTTGACGAACACGGACAGATAGGACCGCCCTCTCCAACGTGGAACTCCTCCGTGCCTCTCCGCGGCTTTTCGTGCAGCTCTCATTTTTCTAACTACACGTCGAAATGACGGACAGCCCACGGATAGCCCTTGGCTGTGATTGGTCCGCTAACGCCAGCATTTCGGAATGGAAACTTCCTGTTCCATTCCCTACATCACAATAAACCAAATCACAACTACGACTCTATGATTAATGTGACAAGTGTGTTAAGCCAGCGGCGTTGTCCGGCTGACGGTGGCTGGTTAGAGCACTTACGGCATGTGTGTATGGTCACATGAGGTTATAACGAACTTTCATAACGGGGCTAGCGGGCTAGCCACCATGCTAACTGCGGTGGGAACAGCGCAAAAACCCGCTGACTTTAATCCCACGGCTGTCATGACACTGTTTCTCAAACACCGTCAGGTTAGAAGCAAACACTTGGTAGTAGTTAGTATCGGGTGTCCGTGCTGACTGTGTGTGGAAGCTGGGGGGGGAGCTAGCTGCGTCCGTGTAGCTTCAAGCTGTTGCAGCTGTTGAATTAGCAACGCAGTTTGGAAACAAGACCGGGGAACCGCTGCGTTAAGACACGATAACATAAGCATTTAGACTTGCTGGGTGTCACTTTATTTCAGCAAAAACTGTCGCGTCATCAACATCCTTTTTCTGTTAGTTGCCATCGTTCACTGTGTGTGAGGAGCCGGGAGGACGTAAATAAACCAGCGTGGACTTCTTCCATATACCTCATGAGGTAGGCTTGTCTAAGCTCGACCTCCGTTGCACCATCTACTGTTCTGGCGGTGAATTGTTTTCACAACAAAAAGGCTCGTAGAACTATAAATCAAAAAGGGTCCGTCCGATCCGTACGTCCGTCAGTCCGCAACGGACTCGGAGAAGCATACTGAGGCCTTCAGGCTTCAATTGCTGATAACTTTTTGGGCAGAGTGATTGGAGCAGTGTCGGCTGGTTAATATGGGGCACCACCCATCGAACATCCTGAGAAAAAAAAGCCTACATAAACATATTAACATAATTCATTAGATAATAATTTACTATTATAATGCTCCTGGTAAACCGTAAGTGCCTGTCAGTATTAAATACAATATGCTTTTAAATAGGATTTGGTTAATTTCTGTCTAAATACATAATTCTATGGGCGGCTGTTGCTGAGGGGTAGAGCGGTCGTCCTCCAACCTGAAGGTCGGCAGTTCGATCCCGGGTTATCCCCATCTGCATGCCGAAGTGTCCTTGGGCAAGATGCTGAACCCCGAATTTGCCCCCATAGAACAACACAGTGTTGCTAATAGATGCACTGTATGAATGTGTGTGAATTGGTGAATGTAAAACTGTATGCTAAAGAGCTTTGAGTGGTCATCAAGACTATAAAAGTGCTATGTAACTACAAAACAATTTACCATTTACCATTTACTTCTTGGTGTGGGGCGACGGCCAAACTAGATTGAATAAGTCCTTAAACTTTTGGCGACGACAGGAAATGGGGCTGCTTTTTATTTGGTTGTTGCAGATTTTCCACTTTTATTTACAGCAAATAGGTAATGATTTTTTTATTTATTTTTTATCTAATGTGATTGGTTGACCCACATCTGCCGTCACTGAGTTACTTTTGCTTTGGATTGACGACTAAGATATGACGACTTCAAGTGGATCACGGCCAATCCGGTAATTTCTTTACTAAAACACCCTTTTCCTCTGTTTGCTGGTACAAAGTGTCGGCACGGGGGTACTGTTGACAACAACGTGTGTGCAAGACCTAAAATATCTCTCTGAAAAATGATAACGGCATTAAAGTTGCCACAGTCATTAACAACACAATGAGGCTACATTTTTGCAGCATATTGTGTGCTGTGTCGTTTTTGTTGAATCTGGCTTAAACTTGTTATTTTCCCCCGAACACTGCTCCCACTCCCCCAATACATTTTATCGCAAGGCGTCACTGGATTGGAGCACCCTTAAATATTTAATATTTATAACAAAATGGATGCCTCTCTTCCACTCTGCCAACAATTCTAGCAAATGTTAGCTTAGATTGTGACCAAAGATTAGGGAAAACATAGGGTCGAGCTCAGCAGCTAATATTATATAATAATAACGTTATTATACTTATAACATTAAGTGTTGCAGTCAGACCTATCCACACACTGTTTTATTTCTGTGCCAGTGCTGAAGGGTAAAACATTGTCTAGGAAAAAAATAAAACATTAATATTAAAAGCACGACGCCATTATAACTTTAATTATCTCATTAATCAGCATTCTGATGGTATGTCACATTCAGTCTCGTTTAGTTAGACATTATGCTTTGAATGGTTGTTACTTGTTAAGAATAGAAAAGTGTTTTCCATTTACCATTTATTTATTTGCATTGATTAAAATGTTCATTATATTCATTTACAATAAATCATGCCATCCTGTGGTTTACACAAATACAACAAGCCTGTGCAGGAAAACTGTGACACGAGGCTCAGTAAATTTCAGAGAATACTGACATTACGAGTCTCAGCCTCTCAAATTGTATGTGAAATGAGTGTGACAAAGTAGAGGAAGGCTAGATATAGAATCACTTCTTTACAAAAGTTCTCACCAGGAAAGTGAGGAGAGCAGTGCCACAATAATCTCAGTTTTCATCTAAATGTGAGCTCAGTATAGGTGCTTCCTGTTTAAATGGCTTCACATATAGCTTTGTTATTCAGAGTTTGTAAGTAGATAATAATAATAGATCACAAATGATTTATCCTTTGTGATCACAACATACAATACATATCTCACTGTATCCAGAGATGGGCAGTATTTCTATTACTTGTATTTGAAATACGCATTTCAAGTACTTTGAGTATTTTGTAATTTGTATTTGATAGGGCCGATAAAAAATTGAATGTAATTTGTAACAAAATACTTTAGAGTGGAGTAATTTTGTATTTAAAATACTCAAAATACTTTCTGTACGAATCAAAAAATGGTTCACGAGTATGCATCAATTAACAAAATGCAGTGAATGAACAGAAGAGAAATTTAAATCAAATCAATATTTGGTGTGACCACCCTTTGCCTTCAAAACAGCATCAATTCGTCTAGGTAGACTTGCACACAGTTTTTGAAGGAACTTGGCTGGTAGGTTGTTCCAAACATCTTGGAGAACTAACCACAGATGTTGTGTGGATGTAGGCTTCCTCAAATCATTCTGTCTCTTCATGTAATCCCAGACAGACTCCATGATGTTGAGATCAGGGCTCTGTGGGGCCATACCATCACTTCCAGGACTTCTTGTTCTTCTTTACGCTGAAGATAGTTCTTAATGACATTGGCTGTATGTTTGGGGTCGTTGTCCTGCTGCAGAATAAATTTGGTGCCAATCATACGCCTCCCTGATGGTATTGCATGATGGATAAGTATCTGCCTGTATTTCTCAGCATTGAGGATACCATTAATCCTGACCAGATCTCCAACTCCATTTGCAGAAATGCATCCCCAAACTTGCAAGGAACCTCCACCATGCTTCAGTGTTGCCTGCAGACAAACTGCCTTCTTCTACAGCCAAATATTTCAACTTTTGACTCATCAGTCCAGAGCATCTGCTGCTATTTGTCTGCACCCCTGTTCCTATGTTTTCGTGCATAGTTAGGTCGCTTGGCCTTGTTTCCATGTCGGAGGTTTGGCTTTTTGGCTGCAACTCTTCCATGAAGACCACTTCTGATCAGACTTCTCCGGACAGTAGATGGGTGTACATGGGTCCTACTGGTCTCTGCCAGTTCTGAGCTGATGGCACTGCTGGACATCTTCCGATTTCGAAGGGAAATAAGCTTGTTGTATTTTTCATCTGCTGCAGTAAGTTTCCTTGGCCAACCACTGCGTCTATGATCCTCAGAGTTGCCCGTTTCTTTGTGCTTCTTCAAAAGAGCTTGAGCAGCACATCTGGAAACCCCAGTCTGCTTTGAAATCATTGTCTGGGAGAGACCTTGCTGATGCAGTAGAACTACCTTGTGTCTTGTTGCTGTGCTCAGTCTTGCCATGGTCTATGACCTGTGACATCAAACTGTCTTTCACAACCTCACACTGGAAGCAGAGTTTGTTCCTCACCCAGTTTGAAGCCTCCTACACAGCTGTTTCTGTTTCAGTTAATGACTATGTTTCAACCTACATGTGAAATTGATGATCATTAGCACCAGTTTGGTATAATTGGTTGATCATACACCAGACTATAATCCTACAAATCCCTAACTTTGTGCAAGTGTACCAATGAGAATTGATGCTGGTTTGAAGGCAAAGGGTAGTAACACCAAAGATTGATTTGATTTAGATTTTTCTTTTGTTCGCTCACTTTCCATTTTGTTAATTGATGAAAATAAACCGTTAACACTTCCATTTTTCAAAGCATTCTTAGTTCACAGCATTTTTTCACACCTGCCTTAAAACTTTTGAACAGTACTGTATACATACATAATCAATCAAATTGTTGTAACACTGACATTCTGTGACTGTTCTTCCTTTTTTGTGGGGTTCAGCAGAGCTTTGTGTACAGTATAGCCCAAACCTGAATGCTCTACTATACCAAATTGTGAGAAAACGGAAAATCCAGAAAAAGTATTTTCTATATTTTAAATACAAAATACATGTATTGTATTTTGTTACATTTTCTGGCACCAGTATTTTGTATTTTATTTTGATACATTTATTTGAGGGGTATTTTGTATTTTGTAACAAAATACATTTTGATGTATTTTTGCCCATCCCTGACTGTATCCATGAAAAGTGATAGATATATATTCCCATACCTCAGCCTCTGCTGCTAACAGTTTAAACATTCTGTTTTAATCTGTTTTTTCTGAGTCTCCCAACATTGCTTGGCTGCTGTAACTTTTTCATCAGTTCACTGTAGACTGGCATTAAGAAGACTTGAGAATACCATTATATAAACTCAATGTTACTTTAATAACTGAGAAACAAGTTATTTCAGCAATGAATTATGTTTTGGTTAAATACATTTGAGACTTTTTAAAGGCAAAATAGTACATGGTTACAAATAGAATCTACATTCATTCTAATTGACACTAAATGTGAACACTCTATTAGTGAAGTGCATATACCCTAGACCCCATTTGCTTTCTTCTTACTATGAGAACATGGTCTTTATACGTGCAGCAAATAGACCATACTCACACCGCTGCCACTTTCCTCTGATATTACGCTCAGGTCCCCTGTGTACCAGATATCCATTGTCTTTTCAGTAACTGATTGGTTATCGATCTATGAAATTATAACAGTTTGTCAGATTCCCTGTGTTTATATGATTTATAAGCCTGAATCACAGCAGTACAACATTATTTTGTCCATAATAGCATTTTAGCTTCCCACTCTAAGTGTGATTTCAGAGGAAAATGGCAATCTTGTGGATATGGTATATTGAGTATTTGATACACTGATTCGAGTCACTTTGTCACCTGAGATGATGCATGTGTCATCAGGATAAACAAGTCTTAATTATAATGACCAGAGGGCTGACAGGAGTAGTTTTTCCTAGTTGACATCCATATTCCCTCTATGTCTGACATGACATGACACAAGGGGCAGTGAGTGCTGAGTTCAGGGTTGTGTAGCCACAGCCTCTATAGGCTCCACCTGGGGTTCAGTGGGTGGGGTGGAGATGTCCTCCATCTGCTCTGAATCTGGTTCAGTCACAACTACAGCCACCTGCTGACACACAAAACAAAAGATGAAGTGTGAACATGGCTTCCAGAAAATACAAACATCTGCATGCCGAAGTATCCTAGGGCAAGATGCTGAACCCCTCATAAATGTTGAATGCACTAATTGGAAGTCGTGTAAGTGTGTTGTGTTTGCTTTGAGAGAACACTGACGCTCAAATCCTACTCTAATAATAATAGCTAGATTTTATATCACACCCGAGGTCGATTTACATGTTTCCATGGGGACAAAACACAAAAGATAATATTTTTTTGTACAAAACAGGATAAAAATAAACCACACTTAAAGCAGGGTGGAGTGTTAACGGAGGCCAAATGTCATATCCTGGTGTTTCCGAAGTTTTTTGAAGCTTTCCAGAGAGCATTGATGATTTGTTGTGATCACGTCGTGGCTGTACGACGGAGGGCCGGTTAGACACCACAGTCGGGATGGCATGGTCGGTGCCCTGTGCACATAGCGATGTATTAATCCCAGGGATTTAATGATCGCAAGGCAGTTTGGATTGAAGTGGCAGACCAGATTCAGGCCTTCCCTTTGTTTTGGCCCTCCATGGCATTTTAATAGCTTGTGATTATTCCCCTCTTAGTTGGAAGGTAAGTTATGACATTTTATATTTTGTATCTTATTTTGAAATTAAATGTTTAAAGAAGTGCGTACGTGCTCCGTGTGTGCTTAGCGTCAGTCAGTTAGGATGGAGCAGTCAAGGCAGTCGCACACAGTAGGGGAGAGCGGGGTAATGTGGGACATTTTTTACATTTGCTCCCCTCTAGGCGAGCTAAACTGATATATCAGTAAAATTTACACATTTCCCATTAATTCAGGATGTTTTCTAGCAATATAAATGATCAGAATGTCTTCAGGACAAAGGGCAGTGAAAATATGATTGTTTTAAAAAAAGTGGTCTTGTGTCCCACTTTACCCCGTAGCCGGGGTAAAGTGGGACACTTACTTTTTCCACTTTAAAACTACCATAACAACACATGTTGTACTCCCGACAGCTAGATTGACAACCACTAATATCAGACTAGTAGGCTCTATCCAAGATGGCGCTGCGTGAGTGGCAGCCTGTTACAGCAGCTCTCACTTTCCGTACCTCTTTTTAGTGTGTAAATAGTGTTTTTAGTGTATTTTTCTTGTTGTTTTTTTTTTACCTCATTGACACTTTAAGCAAGTGCGCAGCTATGGATGTTCACATTTTAACATTCGTAGTTTGCTCCTTGCTGTTTTCGGCACTTTTTGGTGTGGCTGTGGGGAACCCATTCAACCAAGGCTCCATTGTTTACACCCGTGATCAGCTGTTGGGCCTGCGCCACACACCCCTTCTCTGCGCGGAGCGGCCGGAGATCCTCGAGGAGTTACGGAGGAGGAAAAGAGGATGCAGAGCGGGAGTGAAGCGCAGGGAGCGGAAAAGACGGTTTAAACCATGTTTACCGTCTGTCATCATGGGGAATGTAAGATCTCTCCCAAACAAGATGGAAGAGTTGACGGCGCTGACCCGACTGCAGAGGGAATACAGGGTATGCAGCCTCATGTGCTTCACAGAGACGTGGCTGACTGAACTTTCTCCGGACTCACACGTAAATCTGGACGGCTTCCAACTCGTACGAGCGGACCGAAAAGCAACGGAGTGCGGTAAGAAGAAAGGAGGGGGGATCGCTGTGTTGGTTAACGATAGATGGTGCCACCCGGGACACATCAGCGTGAAGGAGATACTCTGCACCAGAGATTTGGAGCTGTTAGCGGTCAGCATGCGGCCATACTATCTCCCGAGGGAGTTTTCACATGTTATTGTTGTGACTGTGTACATCCCCCCCTCGGCGGTCGCTGCTGTAGCTTCAGATCGTATCCACACAGTTATCTCGCATCTTCAAAGCCAGCACCCCCAAGCCCTCCTCCTCATCTCCGGTGACTTCAACCATGCCCCTCTGTCCTCTGCTCTTCCCACCTTCACCCAGTACGTGAACTGCCACACTAGAGAAAATAAAACTTTGGACCTACTGTATGCAAACATCAAGGATGCATACACCTCATCCCCCCTCCCCCCGCTTGGTCGCTCGGATCACAACCTCGTTCACCTCGTCACGGACTACACCCCTGTGGTGAATAAACAACGACCTGTGAAGAGGCTTGTTAAGGAGTGGTCTGAGGAGACCAGTGCTAGGCTCAGAGACTGCTTCGAGACTACAGACTGGGATGCACTCTGCAGCCCCCACGGCACTGATATTGACAGCATGACCCACTGTATCACTGATTATATTAACTTCTGCGAGGAGAACACTGTGCCCTCCAAGCTGGTACGGTGTTTTCCCAACAACAAACCCTGGGTGACCCCCGAGATAAAGACCCTGCTGAACGAGAAGAAGAGGGTCTTCAGTTCGGGGGACAAAGAGGAGCTGCGCAGAGTCCAGAAGGAACTCCGGCTGATGATCAGGAAGGGGAAGGACAGCTACAGGAAGAAACTGGAGAAGCGGCTGGAGCAGAACAACGCCAGGGACGTCTGGAGAGGGCTGCAGACCATCGCAGGCCACGGAAAAGGTGTGGGAAGACAACAACCCAGCGGGGACAAGGACTGGGCAGACGAACTGAATCTGTTCTTCAATAGATTTGATTCCCCTCCCCCCGCCCCCTCTTCACACCTCTCCTGGCCAGCCCCCCCCCCCCCCCTCCTCAGCCTGCCACCTTCGACACCTGACCCCCACCAGCCCACCCCCACCCCATCTCCAGATCATCATCCCCCCTTGATACTCTCACCACTCCTCACCCCCACACCCCCACCCCAATCATCCTCCACCCCCCTCTCTATAACAGATGATCAGGTGAGAAGCCAACTCAAGAAGATCAAGGCTAGGAAGGCCCCGGGCCCGGATGGTATCAGCCCAAGACTGCTCAAGGACTGTGCTGACCAGCTCTGTGGTGTGATCAGGCATTTGTTCAATCTAAGCCTGAGCCTGGAGAAAGTCCCAGCCCTGTGGAAGACCTCCTGTGTGGTCCCGGTGCCGAAGACGCCGCGCCCCAAGGAGCCAAACCACTTCAGGCCAGTTGCCTTGACTTCTCACCTGATGAAGACGATGGAGAGGATTATCCTGAGACACCTACGACTGCTGGTGGGCACACAGCTGGACCCCCTGCAGTTTGCTTACCAGCCTGGGATTGGGGTGGACGACTCAGTTACCTACCTGCTGCACAGATCCCTGCTACACCTGGAGGACAGCAGGAACACTGTGAGGGTCATGTTTTTTGACTTCTCAAGTGCATTCAACTCCATCCAGCCTTCACTGCTCAAAGTGAAGATGGAGAACGTGGGAGTGGACCAACACCTGGCTGCATGGACAACGGACTACCTCACAAAGAGACCACAGTATGTGAGGCTCCATCACTGTGTGTCTGACGTGGTGCTCTGCAGCACAGGTGCCCCTCAGGGTACGGTGCTCTCCCCTTTCCTCTTCACCCTCTACACCTCCGACTTCACCCACAACACCACACACTGCCACATCCAGAAGTTCTCTGATGACACAGCCATCGTTGGATGTGTTCCGGAGGGGAATGACCTGGAGTACAGGGCGGTCATCACTGACTTCGTCAGCTGGAGTGAGCTGAACCAGCTTCAGCTGAACACCAGCAAGACGAAGGAGATGATCGTGAACTTCCGGAAAAAAGCATCCTACTTAACACCAGTGAACATCCAGGGATTGGACATAGAGGTGGTGGAGAGCTACAAATTCCTGGGTGTTCACCTTAACAACAAACTGGACTGGTTGGACAACACACATGCCCTCTATAAGAAGGGCCAGAGCCGCCTCCATCTGCTGAGGAGGCTGAGGTCCTTCGGAGTGTGCAGGGCTCTCCTCAGGACTTTTTATGACTCTGTGGTGGCCTCAGCCATCTTCTACGCGGTGGTCTGCTGGAGGGGGGGTAGCACGGACAGAGACAGGAGCAGGCTCAACAGACTGATAAGAAGAGCGAGCTCTGTCCTGGACTGTCCTCTGGACTCCATTGAGGAAGTGGGGGACAGAAGGATGTTAGCCAAGCTGGCGTCCGTCATGGGCAACACCTCTCACCCCCTACATGACATTGTGGGGTCCCTGAGCAGCTCCTTCAGCAGCAGACTGTTACACCCACGGTGTAAGAAGGAGAGGTTCCGCAGGTCCTTCATCCCGGCCGCAGTCAGGCTCTACAACACCAGCACCACCTGATAATGTTGTAGTCCCTGTCGATTATCTCCATCTCCACTCAACCTCTCACCATAGCTGTATTTGTATTTTTATTTTTCTTATTTATGTTTGTATTTTTGTTTTACTCAGTCCACTACCAAGCACAATATTTATTTACAACACTTTACATCTATATTTATATCATGGTCACTTAAAATGGTTACATTGCATTATTTATATTTCCAGTATGCTATGTTGTAGTATTATTTATATTATGGTCACTTACTTTTTGAATTATTTTTCTGTATCATGGTCACTACTGTTGAAATATTACTTATAATATTTTTGTTTTCATTACAATAACACTTACATCATTCCACTTTATCCCCAGCACCTGCTTTTGCACAGTGTCTGTTTTGCAGGTTGTTTGTTATCTGTTCGTTATCTGTACTCTTATTATGTGTAGTTTGAGTAGTGTACATATTGTGATCTTTTTTATTTGTGCTTCGGCACTGTTACTTTAATTCTGTTTTCCTTTATTGCTGTAACAAGTGAATTTCCCCATTGTGTGGATAAATAAAGAAATCTAATCTAATCTAATCTAATCTAATCTAATAGTAACAGAATCATGGGGATTGGTCAATTAAGCACATTTATGATTATTATGATTCATGTGATCTCTTGCACACCCTAGTTTACCTGGACATTGTTTCTCTGTCCAATTGGCAGGGACAGGGATATTGATTTTCTCTGCGTATTCAAATGCCAGTTCATGGCACTTAACTGGAGCAAGGCTATGGAACTGGTCAGCTAGTTGTTTCAAGTGTTTGGCAAGCTCCTCCTCCATCTCATCTGTGAATATTCTCTTTACCTCAGCTACTGCACCCCAGGCTACTGCGTTTACTTTCCCTTTCTCTTTTTTCTTTATGAATCTTTTGAGGGTTGTCTTGTCAATATTTCTATCCCTTCCAGCTTTTGTTAAGGACTTCTTTCCTTGCATGACCTCAGCGGCTGCACTCTCCATGTCTGCGAGGGGTGTATGGCCCCAGGTTGTCTTCCTGGTGTAGTTTCTTGGCATGATGGCGATTCTACAATGTTTATGTTTAGAAGACAGGGGTCTGAGAGAAACAGGTTTCCTTATAACATTCAAATGACCACAAAAAGTCATAAAATTGAAGTGATGTTTATGTATAATATTATTTTTGGGGCCTTTTTCATTTCCATTAACCCATCTTTTAATTATTTATTTAAACTATATTTTATTATATTGCCATAGTTTAATATACTCCTGGCCATTTTCTTCTCCTCAGCTTTTGCATGCTTGTGTTTAGATGCCCAGTTTCTTACATGGTTCTATTTTTTTGTTATCGACATTCAGGGAATTTGGCCCATTTCCCCAGTCTTAGAGAGATAGGCTTGGTGGAAGAGAATATATGGATATTCTCAGCAATCTTGTGCAGGAGTTTGACAGGCACATTCAAGATTTCAGAGACAATGCAACTGTTTTTGAAAAACAAGTTCAGAGAACTTTCCTTACTGTCTTCTACAGATGTGTTCCATCAGACAGGTATGCAAAGATCCGCAAACAAGCAAAGGTAATGCTGTCCCTCTTTGGAAGTACCTACTTTTGTGAGCAGACTTTCAGTGTGATGAATCTAAACGTGAAAGCTGAGAAACTCACTGTCTGACTTTCACCTCCTTGACATCCCAACTCTGTCATTGAGAAAGTTGGATCCTAATATCGAAAAGACTTTTGAAAAAGTCTTCATGTCTTCCACTGATATTGCAAGTGATTGCAAGTGATGACTGTACAAGGCTGTCAAGAATGTAATACAGAAGGTCTGTTATATGGAGGGAGTTTTGATGATGTGCTCCTTCAATGTTGCTCAATGTAAAGTTAATTTCCAATATTGATTTGTAACATTCAATGGTGTCACTATGACATTTAACTTAGTATTTCTGTTACACTTGACAGAAGTGGACAACACAGTTGTTTTCAACTTAATTATCGAAAAGCCCCTTAAGTTGTATGAAATTTTTCAGAAAGTTGTCTTTCCTTTTAAATATGTTAATGTTCCCGAAAAGATACATAGAGGAGTTTTATGTTTATGAGTGTTATGTTTTCTAGACAATCATCCCTGCACATTAATTAGATCAAAAATATAGATTTTCTGTAAAATATAATTTTACAGAAAATTATACACAACTATACACGAAAAATATTTAAATGTGGATGACTGACCCAAACCCGCTAGGAACCGTTTGGACCTAACAGGCTCAGGTGGCGGCTTGGCTAGTTTTTTATTGGGCTTGGATGGGTTCAGATAGAAAATGCTGCCTGAGCTGCACTCTGCTACATATGGCTCTGAAGCAATTGAAGAAAAGTTTTGGAGGTATAGCAAAAGTATTGTGAGGTAAGGTATTTCCTGCTTTGACTTGAAGAGCAGGCAGCAGGTGTGAACACAACTGAAATGCTCTATTGTCATTCAGAGCACAAATCAGAGATATGTGATACCATACAAAGTGTATTATGGAGGGGATGATGGTAGTCATGGCCATCCACAAAAATGTATTTCGTTCATATTAAATGTTACCTGAGATGGTTCAGCTGCAGCAGCCTGAACAGCTGGAGCAAGTGGGGGGCGGGTCTGTGGATAGACAGGTCTCTGGCTGGAAGCCTGGGCGGGATGGACACACACAGATTTATACAGAATATAATTACATATATGTGCAGATATAATGTAATGTAACGCAGTTGTTATTGCTGCGAAACAGGCGCTTATCTTTCTGTTTATATTCCTGAGTTGTTGGTTGATGAAGATCCGCAGTTAAACTCCCAGACTGGAGTTTTAAAATATACGTTTTGAACACTGGACATTGGACTGTGGGAAACACACACACACACAGACCTTTTCCTATTCTTTGGTTATTTTTGTTCAATTAATATGAAGTCAAATTTAACATGTTCTTAAGTGTTCATGTCTTCTCTGTTCAAACGTTTGTGTTTTAATAAAACCAAGAAATGCCTCCATACTGCTCCTGTGGTGTGGTCCAAGTGTCCGTGAGCCCAAACATTCAAATTCGACTCGAAAAGGCAACATTTACACCATATTGTAAGCCCAAAAGTGTTATAGCGAAAGTAGCAATGCACCCTTCACGTGCCCTTGGGCGAGGCCTTGTGTTTATTGTGTGCGGCCCGTGTTACTAAATTGAGAAGTTTCCCTGCCCCTTCGAAGTCAAATATAACTTGATGAGGCTTAAGATATCAAGTTCACCTGAGTGGCACCAGCAGCGAGGACACTGAGTCCAAACAGCATAGCAGTGATACAGATCAACAGCTCCAACACCAGGAAGACCACCAGCGTCCCCAGGATCCCGTCAATCAACAGCTAAGTGTAGTCAGAAAACAGGAAAGTCTCAGGACATGTTTTTTATGAGTTTATGGCATTTTTGTCTTCTACATGCACTGATCAAGACATAACATCAACATGACCTATCTGACCAAAGTGTAACTTGTAACAGTAGTAAGTCACTTACTTTACACTTTTGCTCGATCAGCCCGGTGCATTTCCTGAAACAATGTTGCTGCAGTAAATAGTAAAGACAAAGAAACATGGAGTGTGCTTTTTCACAACATGTTGTGTCTACTATAAATTCATCTGGTTCATTTATGTGCAGTCATACATCAGTGATGTCTCTGTGTATACTACATAGCCAGTGTACACAAGCTAGGTTTACTCATTACCTCAACCAAAGACAAAAAACACACAGCCAATTTCCATGAAATGATGTAGAGGAGTGGAACATGACCCAAGGACCCTATTACATTTTAGGGTACATCCTGATCAGGGAAAAGATCAAAGAATTTATTTTACTTTCTTTTTTATTTAAATTTGTTTTAATTGTTTAATTGAGTAACTCATGGATCTTGATTTAAAAAAAAAAAATACACATAAAAGCTTCTTTAGGGGACTGATATTTATGAGTGTGTGCAATTTGGTGCAAATCCAGACCAAAATCTGGATCTAGTGAATAGAAATGTGGTTTCATAAGGGGACAGTTGGGTTTTGGTGGAGGTAAGCATTCTAATTGAGTGCCACTGGAGTTTTTATTATTCCTATTAATTTACAAAATAGGTGAAAAAGTGAAAAAAATTCTCCCTTATAGATCCCTTATATTTCCCCCCAAGACAGACTGTATTTCTAGAAATGGTACATCTGTTTAAAAACAAAAAGTTTAAGTCCAAATCATCCTGTGTAAATCATAATTTTTTACTATATTACTATATTACATAAATGTCTCTGAATAAGGTTTCAGTGTATTTGCTATTTGCTCATTCACCACAAAATCGACCTGAATAACATTGTCAGAATATGGTCTTGTAACAGCAGCTTGTTAGCAACCAAACTCAGCCAAAGACTGCTGTCCTAAGTGATCAGATCACAAGGGGACTGCATTAAGTTTGTCTTGTTTCACCTGGCATTAAATTGTGTCCTGTTTGTGTCTCCACATGTGATTAGATCTCACTTCCCCATTCTATATGCAACTAATAAAGTACGTCATTTGTGTTTGCACCGACCAAATTATGTTTTCACTCAGTATACATGTGTCCAATGATAGTGTTTGTGTGTGCCCAGGGCGGATGGGTGACGGTCCGGAGGGGGCATAGTGCTAGTCTTAAAAAGCCCATGATTAAAGAGCCACCAGCTCACGTTTCAAATAGATTCTCTACACTCAGCGAGGCACCTGCTGATAAAAAAACTCAAATTACTGGCGACATCAGGAAACACCAACAGCCAATCATATTTGCTGTAGTTTACCGTCTTCCCAGGGCTTTATACTGAATTTTTAACAGAATTCCCTGAGTTTTTATCAAACTTAGTCCTAAAGACCGATAAAATTATTATTGTTGGTGACTTTAATATTCATGTTGACAATAATAAAGATTGCCTTAGCGTAGCATTTATTTCGATACTAGACTCAATTGGTTTCAGTCAGTGTGTGCACAAACCTACTCATTGTTGTAACCACACACTTGACCTTGTATTATCGTACGGTGTCGGAATTGAAAATTTAACAGTACTTCCGCACAATCCAGTTCTATCAGACATAATTTAATAACCTTCGATTTTTCAATAACTGAATATATGCCACTAATAAAAAACTCATTTTCTAGATGTCTACCTGATAGTGCTGTAGCTAAATTTAAGGAAATAATTCCAATTACATTTAAACCTGTATTATCCGTAGATATAAAGAACAAATTCTTTAAAAACCCGAGCTCCATTGAGATCGACCACCTCGTCGATAGCTCTACAGACTCATTACGATTAACATTAGATTCAATAGCCCCTCTAAAAAAGAAAAATGTCAAACATAGTAAATTAGCTCCGTGGTATAATTCCCAGACAAATGAGTTAAAACAATTATCAAGAAAACTAGAAAGGAAGTGGCGCTCCAGCAACCCTGTTGAAAACCTCATAGACTGGAAGAATAGTATTAAAGAATATAAAAAGGCTCTCCACAAAGCAAGAGCCGCCTACTATTCAAAACTAATAGAAGAGAATAAAAACAACTCCAGGTTTCTCTTCAGCACTGTAGCCAGGCTGACAGAGAGTCACACCTCCACCGAACCCAGTAGTCCTCGATTCCTAAATAGCAATATCTTTATGACCTTTTTTAATGATAAAATTCTAACTATTAGAAATAAAATCAACCATCTCCTGCCCTCAATTGGCACTAATACCCTCCCAACAACAGAGATCTCAGAAACGGTTGAGAATCCTACCCATTACTTAGACAGCTTCTCTCTGATCACCCGTGATCAGTTTACCAAAATAATCTCAGGTTCTAAACCAACAACCTGTATCTTAGATTCCATTCCTACAAAATTACTTAATTGATAGTTCGTTACTTAACACAATCAATCTGTCATTATCATCAGGTTATGTACCACAGTCATAGCAGTAATCAAACCCCTTCTCAAAAAACCCACCCTAGACCCAAAAGTTTTAGCCAATTACAGACCAATATCTAATCTCCCCATCATGTCTAAAATCTTAGAAAAAGTTGTAGCCAATCAGCTGTGTGAGTTTCTCCAGGAAAATAATATATATGAAGACTTTCAGTCAGGGTTTAGATCCAATCACAGTACAGAGACAGCCTTGGCAAAAGTCACTAATGACCTTCTAATAGCCTCAGATCAGGGACTTGTGTCTGTCCTCGTTCTGCTAGATCTCAGTGCAGCATTCAACACAATTGACCATCAAATTTTATTACAAAGACTCAAACAGTTAACTAACATTAATGGAACCGCCCTTAACTGGTTTAAATCGTATTTTTCTGATCGCTCCCAATTCGTGCAAATTAATGATGAGTCATCTGTGCGCACCAAAGTTAACCATGGTGTTCCACAGGGCTCTGTGCTCTGCCCAATTTTATTCTCATTATATATGCTTCCACTAGGAAACATTATCAGGACACACTCGGTAAATTTCCACTGCTATGCGGATGAAACCCAGTTATACTTGTCAATAAAACCTGAACAAAGTAATCAATTAACTAAACTTCGAGCTTGTCTCAAGGACATAAAAACCTGGATGACCCGCAATTTTGTCTTATTAAACTCAGACAAAACAGAGGTTATAATACTTGGCCCCAAACACTTTAGAGATACATTATCTAATGATATAGCTGCGCTATACGACATTGCCCTTGCTTCCAATGAAACAGTCAGGAACTTGGGAGTGATCTTCGATCCTGATTTATCCTTTAATAGTCACTTAAAACAAATTTCTAGGACTGCCTTTTTCCACTTGCGTAATATCTCAATAATCAGACATGTCCTTTCGCAAAAAGATGCAGAAAAACTTGTCCACGCCTTTGTTACATCGAGACTGGACTATTGTAATTCATTATTATCAGGCTCCAGCAGTAAGTCGTTAAAGACTCTACAGCTTGTCCAAAATGCCGCAGCATGTGTCCTGATCAGAACAAAGAAAAGAGAGCACATTTCTCCAGTATTAGCATCGCTACACTGGCTTCCAGTTAAATCTAGAATAGAATTTAAAATTCTCCTCCTCACCTTCAAGGCCCTTAATAATATAGCGCCTTTTAACCTTAAATAGCTGCTAGTACCTTATAAACCCACTAGAGCACTCCGCTCCCAGAATTCAGGCCTACTTGTCATCCCTAAAGTCTCTAAAAGTAAAGTAGAAGCCAGAGCTTTCAGCCATCAAGCTCCTCTGCTGTGGAATAATCTACCACTTTCAGTTCAGGAGGCAGACACTATCTGTTCGTTTAAGAGTAGGCTCAAAACCTTCCTTTTTGATAAAGCTTATAGTTAGAGCTAATTAGTGTGGCAGAACGTAACTTGTTCTATTTTATGACACATGACACACGGAGCTTCTTTTTCCAGCTTCTCCTTCCTCTTCTCCATCCCTATCCCCCTTCCCCGGAATCCCTTTGCTTTATCACCCGCAGATCCAGGGCCTCTGTGGCCGCACCATGGATTGCGGTTTGTGGATCGTGCACCGGGGGTCGCGGTGTTGGATCCAGTGTGGCGGATTCTGTGTCATGTGGGCTGATCGTGGTGCTGGTGGCGGACCCTGTGATGTGTTGGCATTGGGTACGGGCGGTGGACCAGGACCGCGGCTCGTGGTGGGTCCTGGTGGACGGCGGTGGACGGTGACTGAGGACTGGATTGGCGTCTGGTCTGGATGGTGGATCGTGGTCCTGCTGGTTGCTGACCTGTGATTGCAGCGGGACTGCTTGGCATGCCATGTTGGGGGTTGTCCTTCGGGAGGTTTACCCTCATCAATGCTGCTAAAAACTTTAATCTGGATGATGTTTTCCTACACGTGGCATCTATTGCACTTCTGTCCGTCCTGGGAGAGGGATCCCTCACATGTGGCTCTCTCTGAGGTTTATATGTATTTTTACCCTGTTAAAAGGGTTTTTAGTAGTTTTTCCGCACTCTTGCTGAGGGTTAAGGACAGAAGATGTCACACCCTGTTAAAGCCCTATGAGACGAATTGTAATTTGTGAATATGGGCTATACAAATAAAATTGTATTTATTGATTGATATTTCAGAACAAGTGAGAAAGAAAGACAAAGATAGTGAGGAAAGTCAGTGTCAACATGGCCAGTTAGGAGCTATGTTTAGCTTGGAGGTTTTGAATATGACCCCCAATGATTTGATTTTTGTATTATTGCAATTCCACTTGTTATTGAAATTGTATAGTCCCTTACATTGGTCAAATGTCCAATAATGCCCCCTCTTTTTTTCAAATTTCAGTCAGGCTCATTTTTTTTTTTTAAATCAGTTTTTGAAGTCACACAATAATAATAATAAACAATATTAGACAAAATAATTGACTCCACTTTTAAAATTATAATCAGCGGAGTTGACACATTAAAGTCCAACATATCATAGGCAAAGACTGACACTATCAACTAATCGTGATCATTTAGTTATTTGTGTATATGAAATAAATGTTTATCACAAATGAGTAACAGTAGTTTTCACAGTGACATATGACATAAATAGTGTGATTAAAGCTAACAGACATAGAGAAAAGTGTTTTATGTATTTAGGGATACATTTCCGTCCTGCAAACATTGTTTCAGTCTTGCACCAGGCAAGACTTATATTTTCTAAAACAAGCACAGTTATAAAGACATTACCACGGCATGTAGCTCCAGTCTGCGACAGTGTTCACAGTGGTAAGAGTCCTGGCGGTAGGGGAGGTGTTTGGACATCAGACCCAGTGCAGCAGTGGCAAATGCGGCACTGATGAGATGCAGCACGAGCGTGCATTTCACCTGCAAATTAAGAAAACAGTGCACACGTACAATAGTGTTTGTTATCTTTATTTTGGTAACATATATTAAATACTGTCTTTATTACTACCACAGTACAAACACCACATCCTTTAATTTTTCTCTCACTCTCTCACTCTGTCACTCACTCACTCTCATTCACAGCTATCTAGTGAGGACACTCATTGGCATAACACAGTCCTTGGCCCCTTACCCTAACCATCCAAACTAAATGCCTATCCCTTAACCTAAATCAAGCAGAGTTAGAGACACTACACTCTGAGTATATATATGTAGTAGTAGAGGGTCCCTCAAGGTTTCGTCCTGCGTCCCCTCCTCTTCTCTCTGTACACCAACTCTCTCAGCTCTGTCATTCACTCACATGGCTTTTCCTACCATAGCTATGCTGATGACACCCAACTAATCCTGTCTTTTCCCCGATCTGAAAAATAGGTAGCAGCACGAATCTCTGCCTGTCTGACCGACATCTCTCAGTGGATGTCTGTACACCACCTGAAAATTAACCTTGACAAGACTGAACTACTTTTCCTCCCAGGGAAAGACTCTCCCACCGCTGACCTGACTATTAACTTTGACAACTCTGTGTTAACCCCCACTCAGACTGCTAGGAACCTGGGGTTGACACTCAAAAGCCAACTCTCCCTTACTGCCAACATTACTGTAACAACTCGTTCCTGTAGATTCATGCTGTACAACATCAGGAGAATACACCCCCTTCTCACTCAGAAGGCGATGCAGGTTCTGGTCCAGGCCCTAGTCATCTCACGCCTAGACTATTGTAACTCTCTCCTGGCAGGTCTACCTGCTAGTGCCATCCGACCTATGCAGCTCATTCAGAATGCAGCAGCTCGACTGTTTTTTAACCTAAATTCACTCGCACTCCTCCGCTCCCTTCACTGGTTACCAGTGGCTGCCCGCATCTGTTTCAAAACATTAGTACTTGCGTACCATGCTGTGAACGGATCAGGTCCAGTCTACATCCAGAACATGGTCAAACATAACACCCCATGCCGTTCACTCATCTCTGTGTCTGACAATCAGCTTATTGTTTCCTCACTGTGAGCTAAACACTCATCAAAATCACTACTGTTTGCTGTCCTGGTTCCTAAATGGTGGAATGAGCTTCACATCGACATCCGGACATCAGAAAGTTTACACATCTTCCGCCACAAACTAAAAACATACCTCTTCCGACTATACCTTGAATAACATTTTGAAACTAACAATTGAGTAGTACTTAGATGGCACTTACTTATAGCACTTTGTAGTTTATCTTTTATTTTGAAGAAATTGTACTTTCTTGATTCTTGCGGTTCTGGGTTTGTACCCTCATTGTTGAATGCACTTATGTAAGTCACCTTGGATAAAAGCGTCAGCTAAATGAAATGTAATGTAATGAAAATATATATATTTAGTTATGACATGAGAGGTCACTAGGACAGGCTAGGGTGGGGTTGTGCAATATATCTAAGAACAACAAAAGAAGGTTAAAAAAAAGGTGAGGATGTATTCTTCTTATAAACAGGCAACTCAGGTAATTCTCTTTCAAAATCAAAGTCAACGAACAAACGAAAAACATTCCAGAGGAGATAAAGATTCTTTCAACTGCACAGAATTTGAAAAACTCAACTTAAAGTGTCCACTTTTTCTCAAGCTACAGGGTATTCTTCCTCTGAATAGTTCTCATTCCCGTTCTGTTCTTTCCTTTATGCAGGCATTCTGGGAGCTGTAGTTTGTGCATCAGTGGCCATTTTGTGGTGTGGCAGCCGATCATGAATGGGAATGTAGCCCTCTAAAACATGGCCCCTTGTGATGCCACAATATATATATGTCAGGATATTTCTGTTAATTGCCCTCCCCCAACAATTTGATGACCATAGTGACACACAGAGCTGCAGCCCTATCTGCTGCTACTACCACTTCATCACAGTGAAACTCAAAGCTTCAGTGCTGAAGGGTGATCGGCTCATCTGTATCATTATAGAGTACTTGAAAAGGTCCAGACTGTATCACAAAGCTCTGCTTCTGTAGAAGCCAGACTTACCCAGATTAGAGTAGGTCTCCTCCCACTATGGACCAACACAGAACCAGACAGGGTCACCTAGAGGGGTTACAATACAACACACTTAAATACAGAATTTGGAAGAAATGTGAGTGTCTATAGTCAAGTCGATCATCATGCAGTTCTGACAAAAATAAGAGGCAGATGTTAACTGAGGTGGGATATACCTATGCATTGATTAACACTACCCACAGTTTCCCTGGCTCTAAAGCAGGGTTCTTCAACGTTTTTCCGGCCGGGGTCCCCCAAACTGGTGGAGAGATGGAGCAGGGACCCCATACTATATATATTGTATACAATTGTGTTTTATTTTAAACTGGGCCTAGTGCCATGTATAAACATAGCTACCCTGTTATTGTGCATTCAATACGAAGCTATTCAAATATTACACGAGTTCATATATTCATGTTTTTAATTTAAACATGTGCTAGGTACAGGGTGGCCATGCCACTGCCATTTATAAACAAACATCTTGCATACAACACTGAGCTATTAAAGTAATTCACAGATTCATTTTTTTATTTTAAAGATACATGTAGAAGAGACAGTGAATCCTCAAGCCATCTGTGGATGGCACACATACTCCAACATTAGTGAGATGTCGGACCCTTATGGGTGGCACACAACTTATCTAACCTTGGACGGATAGAGGTTGTCAGACAGAGGGTCAAATCAGCCTCTCAAAATGTCGGATTCATGTTAATGTGCATTTAAAGACATATAAATTTGTGGGAAAAAAATTGGTTAGAAAATAAATCAGATTATACAAATTATAAAAAATTGTCTACTCAACCAAACATTTGGCAAGCCCCCTGCAGTACCTCCGCGGATCCCCTAGGGGTTGCGGACCCCCTGTTGAAGACCTCTGCTCTAAAGCCATTCACAGACATGAACTCCAGAGGATGTCCACACAATTAGGTAGCACAACGTAGCAGGACATCCTCTGGTCGAACAACAAAGAAACCTTCGTAGCATTTAGATAAGGTGTGGCGCAGCATGCAGAGGCAAGACTAAGGGATGAATTTCGCTGTGGAGTATATTTTTTACAGCCGATTGACACTGGTGTCTGCCTTAATCACCAAAAGTTCTCTTGACATCTTCGTCAATATCTTCTATGTGTATGGGACTGCTATTTCACCACTACAAACAACTGGTTTAGTCCTTGCAGCATGCAATTGAAGGGAGTGACTGACTGCTGGAGAAGTGATTTTCAATATGTTAGGAAGGTCAGGGAATAAGAAAAGAAAAGAAAAAAGGAAAGAGAAAGAAAGCAAACGGAGGGCAGACGACTGTTGACTTATTTAATTTCACACAAAGGTGAGAGGTGATAGTAAAATAAGAATGTGGACTTGAACCAGAACGACATGTCCATTTATTTTTCCACACATAGTCAGATCTCGCTCAAAAACAACAACCACTTTGCAATAAAGGTCCCATACAGATACACTGCTAATAACACAAATTCACTGAACAACCTTTCACAATAAGGCAACTAAATATTATAGCTGACATTCACACAGGGTGATGATCTACCTGTTCTACAGCGGAGCTGTGTTTATACAGGGAGCTTTTTATCAATGTAAGGCTTAGAAATCTAAGATGGTATTTTTAAGGTTTGTTTTATACTTTAGGGAATTACTCGAATAAATGTTAAATAATTTTCTTTTTTGGCAATTGAAATGTGGCAAGATTTCATATTGTGCAAAATTAAGCATATCAGATTATTATTACTTATTATTATTTGGTATCTACTGTTAATTAGTGACTACCCTTATGAACACAACAGATTCCTTTGTATAGTTGACACTGTTATTTGCAGAATTCTTTTTTTTTATATACATTAGGGACATCATGAATCGAGAGAGGAAGGGGGCCCACAGAGACTGCTTGTGTATAGGGCCCAGAATCTTGTGCTACGACCCTGCCAATCGCTCACAGTAAATCCACAAGGATCTCTTGCAGTTTTTCTCACATGGGCTCATACGGACATTATTCAAAGTTTTACTCGGGGGCTGGCCAGAAAGTTTGGAGCCTCTCCCTTGGACATTTGTGTTCTCACATGGAGCTCCTTCAGAGAATTTCCAGAGATTCTAAAGGGTTCAGTACATATCCGAAAGCAGCTTAACTGACCTGTATGACAACAATCAGGAAAAGGGCCACATCCCCTGTAAAGTGGACCTCATGGATCTGGAGCACAGAGGCACTGAGACAAAGAATCAAAGCCCCAATAACAATCTGGATCGCCTGAGTGGGGGAAAAGTGGAGGAAGACAGTGCATGTAGCCTTATCAGAACAGAAATAGCTTTTTGTTTAACAAACTCATATGACAGATAATAGAGATAATAATCACTGACTGACAGCATATTTTGTATCTGGTCTGGAATGAATCTGTACTATATGCTTGCTCGTTGTGGTAACTATTAGGTTTCTCAATAATATTGTAAGTCTTGACCTTACGATGTAGATACTATTAATTAAAGATAATAAAAATGAATTGAACTGAATTGATTTTTAATTGAATTCAATGCTCACCCCCAGAGTCTTGGGCTCCATCTTGAGGTGGGACTGCAGTTGGCCTGGGGAGAGGGTCCCCACTGCAGGTATTGGGTCTTTATCATTAAGAGCCATCCTGCTGAAGAAAGACAAATGACACTTTTAACAGAACAGTAGATAGAGATGTATTGAGTCCAAGAGAAAGTAATGGGTAAGTTAGGTAAAATATAGCTACGGTGATATGATTGACCTCAGAGACTGGTCTGTCTAATGATGTGCCTTGGTTTAACAGAATTCGACTAGGTGCTGGCAGGAACATGCTAATGAGGAAGATATACCTTGATTACTAACACAAGGGAGGGACAGCTACTAACTGAAAGATGTACCAACGGTATATGCTCCAAGAGGAAAGAAACACCTTAATAGTGTCTCTTTATCTTTAGGAGTACTCACAAGCCGGGGTTTACTCGGAGCAAATACCTGCTTTGTGTTGTGGTATGCTCTGCACAATTATCTTGTATAGATATAATGTGTAATATACAATAAACATAATATATAGTGGCATATACAGTAATGTGTGAGTATGGTCAAAAATGATTTAACACATGTGTGTCCTTGTCTGCATGTACAGAGAGAGCGGCTCTACAGCGCCACTAGAGGGAGAAAATCCACAGGGTTACTTTGACACAGAAGCCCTGTGACTTAAAATTGATATGGTCTTCAAATGGTGCATAAACACAACAGGAACCCAACTGTCAAGCACAAATAAACACAAATAGACAAAAACAAATAAATACACAAATTAATAATTAAGTATTTAAATGCTGATTTCTAAAAGGTATGTAGATAATTCAGGATCCTTACTCTGACTGATGTTTCAACTTCGAGTACTGTGAGATGCAGGTTTAGGCTCAGAAATTGAATTTCTTAACTTTGGGTTGAACACTACAGCAACCTATAGGCAAAGGAAATCGTAAGCGACTCTACTTTCGATCAATCAATCAATCAAATTGTATTTGTTTAGCCCATATTCACAAATCACAATTTGTCTCAGGGTTTTAACAAGGTGTGACATCCTCTGCCCTACACAGACTTAATGTCTTCAATGCTGAAAGCAAATAATGGTGATGTTTATATCTTTTATTTAGTCAGTTTTGATCTTTTCACTCATACGACTTTCAGACGCAAAAACACGCTGGAAAAGACCTTGTCTAGAGTCAAATATGAATGTCCGGCTTGTGGACACCTGGATGACACCACAGGCTCAGTATGGAGGCATGTTATGTTTTTTCTGTTGTTTTATTAAGTCTGAAGTCCCTAATATCTCAGTTCTATTTTATTGCTAACTGGCTGCTACACCGTTTACCGCTTTGTGGACTCAAACACTTCACCTACCCATACAATGGCATAGTGCTGAGTAGATAATTCATTTTTCTGTGAACTATCCCTTAAACAATGTTTGTCAAAAACTGTCAGTGGTTTTATATTCTTAATGCAATAATTATTTAAGTGTGCTGCATTGTCTAAGATTTCTCTTATCCAAGAGTAACAAACTCAAGTTCAGCAGTTTTTAAAAACAAGCCCTTGAAGCTTGGATAATGAACCCTTAAGCATAATTTCTCTTTACATCCATGCATAATCTGGAGCACAAGCATGTTTTGCTTACAAAAAAAATCCAGATACAAAAAATAATGGATTGACATTGGTACAAAATTTTTGTCAGATGGACTAACTCATAAGGACACTTCTATTGACATAAGGACTTTATTCAAGCCTGAACATTTATCCAAAGGAATATAACTCAATATAATCACCAACGCTGCAGTCTCTTATCAAAATCAAAGAAAGATAGACATTGTGGAATTAGTATGTATATTGTATTTTTGCACATCTTCTTAAACTGCAGTGTGTTGAGCTTGCACGGTCGCCAAAGTAATCAAATTTAACACAATATACACTACAGCACTTGATTTTTTTCCTAAATTTTTTGTTGTTGTGCCTTCACAAAAACCTCTCTATTATTAATATTTTTGTCGTGTTACTGATGAATGTAGGCTATATGCATATTGGCATCGGTCTACTGCTGCAAGCCACGTTTCTCATAGCAATACAATGAAGTACTGAACTGAATAGAAAAATAAATCATGCATCTACATCATTTAGTGTGAGCTGGAATGAACAAACAGCAGTGTTATGTCCCAACACCATGTATGTCACTTTGTCCCTGTGGAACAATTCGGCTGAGGATGTTTTTCCAGGTGCAGTTATGTTGTCCCCTGATATATTTACCATACATTTACCATACGATGTGTTAGTCTGACTGTGACCACAATGTTATTGAGATGATCTCACTCAATCTCTTGCCTCAGAGATTAGTGAGCGTTTTCAAAATGGGATAATTTTCAATAGCATCTATAAACACTGGTGTGATAATAAACACGCTGCATGCAGGTGATGTGGAAATGTCTCATCTAGGCCTGTCTTTGTGAAGAAAGCCTGCAGACTGACTCCCAGCTCTGACAGGCAAACAGTCATGAGTCAGCAAAACCAAGGACCTCTGCTTCTCTAGCAGCCCAAATGCATGTATGAACAGAACGACCTCTGTAGGCTACAGCAGCGGCCATAGCACAAGTATTTCTGTGAACTCAGAGCAGAAACACAGAGTTGACATCCAGTCCTTCATGGAGTTTAGGATGAGCATACATGATCTCCGATGAGTGCGCAGCGGACCTGGCACCGCTCCAGGAGCCGACGCGACGTAACAAATGAATGTGAAATGTCCAGGTGTCCCACGTTGATTTATTGGATATACATGATCAGTATCCGAAGTAATGTTTCCATATACACACAAACATTTACGCAAAATGAACACTGACGCTTGTTTCCAAGGACACTCCGTCCCGTCTCAGACGACCTGTCCTTGTTTCTCCTGCGTGAGGAAATGCGGTGAACAGAGCATCTTACCTCAGCTGTGTTGTAGCAGCTCGACGAATCTCCTCGTGATGATACACCGCAGAATGTGCTCAGTGTGGCTCCTCTGGAGGCTGCAGCAGGGTGTGTTCAAGAGCTGGATGTCACTGCAGCAAAGTGATGCTGCCACTTTTTTATAGACTTAGCAGTCTGATGCATTCCAAAAGCATGACTGCAGCTTCCAGCAACCTGACCGTTGCATAACGCTAAATCTTAAAAACAAGTTGAACCCCCCCCCCAAAAAAAATCCAGATTCTGTGGAAATGCTACTAATTAATGTAAATAAATACTAAGTTTATACACAAAATAAATAAATATGCTATATACCCTGTACTTGCCAATTACTTATTCTGCCAACTGGCAAAGAGAGCTATCTTATTTCTGATAATTTTATACATATATTTAATGCCTCAAGGGGTTCTAAGAACTGTAATACCTTGGCATCAGGACGGACAGGGCCGGCCTTGGCAATGTTGGAGTCCTAGGCGAGATTTCAGATTGGTTACATTCAATAGTTAATAAAACCACTTAACAAAAAAAATATTTAAAAGATGAAATACTGGATTTGTGTAAAATGCACATCAGAATCCACTTGGTTTCTGCATTTTAATGCAATAATAACAGTGTTTGACATCTGGATATGTAAAACGTGAGGAAATGCTACACATTTTTTATTTCACATGCTTTCAAATAGCCTGTCAAATTATCATTCAGACAAAAATGTAGGCTATAAAAAATTATAAAAATATAAAATAAAAATATAAAAAGAGTCTGAAATCTGCTGTACTGACAGCTAGCTAGCTATTCATGTCGACAAAATAAACATTAATGATGTGCAATTCTCGTGTGAGAAGCCGTAAACAGGAAGCGCATTTCTCTGCGCCAGTTCGGGGGTAAATGATAACGGTTTTCACAGGTGACTGACCTACTGAAGCCTATAACTGCAGTAAAGTGAGCCGTCATGTGGAAAACCGACCGCCACTCGGGTTTTGTTGCGTGACTACTAATGCCTCATACGGTAAAGCGGTATAGATAGATAGATAGATATTTAAAAAATTCCTTGAGAGGTTATGAGCATAGTCAGAGACACCATGAACAGGAATCCACTCGAAGTAACTTATAACCTGTCAAGGAATATTTTTTATAAGCTTCCAAATATGGTTACATTATGAATGCATTGGGCCACTTTCACAGATTTGCTCTTTAATTTTCTCAGTTATTCTGCAGTAAAAATGCACACAAATTTGTATGAGCATAGTCAGAGACACCATGAACAGGAATTCACTCGAAGTAACTTATAACCTCTCAAGGAATATTTTTAATAAGCTTCCAAATATGGTTACATTATGAATACATTGGTCCCTTTTTACCGATTTTCCCTTTAATTTTCTCAGTTATTCTACAGTAAAAATACACAAAAATGTGTATCCGCATTGTCAGAGACACCATGAACAGGAATCCACTCAAAGTCACTTATAACCTCTCAAGGAAAAATTTTAATCAGCATCCAAATATGGTTACATTATGTACACATACTTTTTTTTACAGACTTGCCCTTTAATTTGCAGTAAAAATACATGATAATTGACATGAGCAGATACGCCATGAAGATTTTAAAAATAAAAAAAATAAAAAAAAAAGTTGTGTTTGTCGTAATTTTAGGCCGTTTCAGCCAAACATGCTGTTTTACCGTAAAGCCACAAGTAGACGCGCAAAAAAACCCCGGTTGCGGCTGGCTTCCCACATGACGGCTCACTTTACTGCAGTAGCCTATAGATGCCACCTGCGCAGAATAGATTGTGGGCTTGTGTGTGTTTAGACACAACAGACAAATGTGTGGAATAAGTACATAATTAAAGATGTGGAAATTTCATCATGTGGGGGCCCATACGCTTGCGGCCGCTGATTATGAAAAGCGAAAAACACGAACAACCAGGGGGCCTGCTACAACCACTGGGGGCTTTACATGTGTTCCCTGTTTTGTCTTTGCATGCTGCCTGGCAAATCAAGGGAACATAGGACAGAATTCCTCCACCTGCACAATATCATAAAAATTAGACGCATCCTTTCTCAAAAAGCTGCTGAGAAACTAGTCGATGCAGTGTTACTGAACTAGACTGGATTCTTGTAGTTCCTTATTATCAGGATGTCCCAGTAAGTCTTTGAAAAGCCAACAGTTGATCCAAAATGCTGCATAAGCACTAACAGGAGCTAGAAGAACAGATCACTTTACTCCTGTATTAGCTTCTCTGAATTGGCGCCCTGGTCACCGTGACCTCTCAAAACACGTTATGCCTTGTGAATGAGATGTGAAGTCATAGCAACGTTAACTCCTTCAAGGTAAAATAAATGTTGTGTGTTGCTGTCGACTAACAAAGTTTTAAGGTTTTAAAACTCAGGCGCATTCAATGTACCACATGGCGTGGTAAAAGACACTTGTTTTCCTTTGCTCTCTCGATCTTCCTTCTGTGTGCACTTCATGTGCACTTTGGAAACACTACCAAAACGCTACACATTACACTCACAGATAAATGATCACAAATAATATTCTTTCCGAACAAACAACTACATAAGCAAAGAAATTGCTTGAGAATATATTTCTAATGCCTATCAGAACAACAAAGTACTTACATTAATAAACATTTCAGTAGCCCATTGGGTTACATTTACCTGTGCTAAATTGGGAATTAGTTCCATGTGCTTTCAATTTACAAAGACAATGGGACACATTACCAGGAAAAGAGACAACTGGAACAGATGCCCCCTGCTGAATTTATTTAGCAGCTTGCATAATGGACTTAGATTAATGCTCAGATAGGGTTTTTTGTGAAACAATACCGAAAAGGTGCAAATACAATTAAGCAAATAGTCCATGAAAATTTGGGCATATTGAAAAGTGAGACTTTGCCAAATGCCAAGTGTCTGTAAGCCCCGACATTCAAATTCGACTCGTAACTACGTCATTTATACCATGTTTTAAGCCTAAATGTCCGCTGTTATCTTCAATCCGGAGATGCGTGCATGTTCAAGCAAACACACTGCACAAGCTCGCGCCTCTATGCCCTCGCCCAGGGGACACATGACGACATCAGCGCTACTCAGCAGTTACTGCAGCTTTGCAGTGATGCTACCGGAACTAGTGATGCTACCAGAAATTTCACGAGTTCTAGCTGATTGACCTTGCAAACCCTTGGGGAATAGCTCGTTTGCGGTTGTGCGCACTATCATGAATTTGCCTCCAGGCATAAGGATGACAACACAAACTTAGGCTAAAAATATGGCGTAAATTATGCCGGTTCAGGACATATCAGAATTTCTGAGTTTACGGACACTTGAATGACACCACAGGAGCAGCATGTAGGCATATATGTTTGTTTTTTGTAGTTTATTTTACATTTGTGGTCACCAGGTACCTCAAACGTATTTAATTTAATCCTGAAACACCACAAGTGTTTTGTAGACGCAAATACTTCACCCACCCCTCCATCGGCATAGTGGTGAGTAGATAATGAATGAATTTGGCATGATGGCACTGTAAGAATAATATTTAAATACGGGTACAGACTCAATATCCTATTCAAAATGCAGGCTGGACCATATTGGATTTTTTGCTAATTTGCATAGTGTGGAGAACATTCAAATGAATTCCTTTAAAATTAATGACCATTTGGATTTTGGCTTAATTAATAGCAAATTTGATATACAGCGTTGGGGTACTGAGATACAATATGTGAAATATCCTTAGAATCTGGGTAATAATGATACAGCAGGCAATTTTTTTTAATATTCTCATTGTTCCTCTGTTAGGCCTCAAACAAAGCCCTCTGCCATTTGTGATGTTCTAAGGGAGGGAAGGGTAGGGTTCAGTATAAAAGAATTGTTCCGTCACAAGGTGGTGCTAAAACAGTGTTTGTCAGCACTGGTTCCTACAGCAGCCGAACAGTAGTATGACCTCGGTGCTAAAATAGGAAATTACTGACACTTTAAATGTTGTTGTAGTCTTTGGTATTTTGGGTCTGTGTAGGCCTAGGTCATGTTCAATTCTTTAGTCTTATGATCGTCAGAAAGTTGCCTTATATTGGATTTGATGCACACACAGTTTAAGAACTGAAGTTCAGGCAAACGCACCACTTACCCTGACTTCTTCAACGCTTACTCACATCTTAACAGAATATTCTTAATATGTGAAGTATTTTAAGCTCTATGGTGTAGTGTGTTCAATATATTTGAGCCAACAGCAACAGAGTGCAGCTAAAGTGTCTTGGTCAGAGTCAAATGTAGGGCTAGTTGTGATGCCTTAAATGTGTGGGTTGAGGTACAAAAGGCCTGTCTTTCATCTTGCAAGCACTGTGTGCTATCCCAGCAGCCAGCAATTCCTTGTCTTGTTGCAACAGCTGTGTTCAGTGTCATGTTGTGGAACTAGAAAAATTCACTTTTTTCAGAGATCACAAATTTAGGGAAGCTGCAGCTGGTTTGATACAATATCACAAGTAGAATGGCACTCAGTAGAGCACATACCTCTAACAAGACCCAACAGTCCCCTATAATGGAGTCAGGCTGCACCAAATTACACATACTCATAGATATCAGTTCTGATATAGGCCTGATTTAAACAAGATCCATGAATTATTCCCTGGGAAAACAGTGCAAATTTTGAAAAGCAGCCCATCTCGCAAAGTTAAAGAAAGTGAAAAAAAACCCATCCTTATACCAGGTGGAAATCTATTCAGTTACTTTTGTGTCGGGGATTAAGGATTAAATCTGAAGTAGGCTCCTGAGCATCACCGCAGGCCAAGCCAACGGAGCATTCCAAACAAACAGATTATGAATGAGAACTGCCCTAGTCTATCTAGTAATTCCACGAACGTTTGTCTGTCAGTCTGTTTGTGGAATGCATATCTTGAAAACTGTTCATCTAATCAATTTTAAAGCATACATGTTGTAAATTGCATGAAGAAGCCATCAATATTAATATTGGTATAAAATTGGATGAACATGCTGTAGAAATCCCTGGGGGTGGGGCAGTGTGCCTGGAGTCTGGACCGAGTTGAACACGTCTTCTTCTATACGTCCTATGATAAACTAATGCAGTGGTCAGTATCTGGGTCAAACCGCTGGTAAAAATTGCATCCAGATCTTTTAGCATTGAATGAAATATCTCACCAATCACCGAATGACAGACGGTGCTTCATGACAAATGCTCAGAAAAACTTTCATATCAGGTTCAATATGACTTTGTATATAAAAAGATCAATGTGAATGAAAAGAACCATATCAGAATGTCTTTGAGAGAACACTTTTTAGAGGACTTCACTATTTTCCAGCTTTTCAGATTTCCCCACCTTTGCAATCAATAACTGTTAGAATGAGCATAACATTTTTGAATTGTGAAGGATTTTGACTGCAAAAGGTTGTGTATAGTCTGACAAAAAAAATAAAATGCATTTGTTGATATGACAGATGACTTTTATCCATTCTGGATTTTCATTGCATCAAAAATGGAATCATCTGAATAAGTAGTGATGAGCAAAGTGACATAATTTAGAAATACAGTGGTCAAAACCTTGAAAAGTTGAAAGTATTATAAAGGCAAGAATTGTATTATAAACCACACCTTATTTATGAAGGGATAAAAAACTCGAATAAGAAAATGCTGATTTTCTATGAAACAGTAGAATTATTCCATTATCCTTTACCAGTTAATCATTAACCTCTCCAATGTAGGAATACATGGCCAACACTTTTGCTGTTCTCCTGAAGAAAACTTGCTGAAATCATATTCATCTCCTCTCCAGTGAGCACAGAGAATTGCTGCTTCTCATTTGCCCAAAAAATCTCCTTGTTTCCTTCGCTCGGCTCCTGGATGCAAGTAAAGATGTGAGAAGAGAGGAATTGATGAAACATGTATTAAGACATATCAGCGGTTTTTACTCTGAACAGTCATCTGAAGACTTGTCACTTTGTGAAGACAAAGCACAATTGGATAACAGCTAGATCAGCTGTCAGTCTGCAGATACTTTGGAGTTTTTATTTGCACAGTATTGCCATATACTACAAACAAATAAGGATACAGTGTTGCCACTTAACTTTATCCACTTCAACTTTGTCAAATTGGACTCCGTTACGCAACCAATGGAAAGCTGCTTTTTTATTTTGATTGAACAGAATTTTCAGATCACAGTTTATTAAGGGACTGCTCAAACAACTGAAACACAAAGCCATCAATGCTTGAGGTATGTGCTTGTGAAGTCATTATGAAGTATACAGGTTAAGATATTTTAGAATGATTTAGTTGAATATATCTCATAGGGAGCGCGGAAACGATTTACAGAAAAAAAGACAACTTCAATATTCAAAGCTGAAAGATTACAGACTTTTTTCTCTGTGTCTTAAACACATTACAGGTTAAAGAAAGTTTTTTATGCTTCATTTATCAATTAGGCCAAGAGTTTCCACTGATCCAATCATTGTGACTAAATGGTGAATTGGAACACAAATAACATTATAAACTTAATAGTAAAAGAACACCTGAACTGCAGCTGTTGTCCCAAACACCATCTGTAGCATCAGATCAGTCAGCAGAACATTTCTGATCAAGGGGTGTTTGGATCATGTTAAAGATGATGTGTGGTCTTCCACCTCGATAACCTTCACCCACTAATGACTCCTCGTTATTATACAATTCTTTGAAGGGAAAATTTTGAAATTGAACAATTGTGCTGAACATGAGCTCAGACTTCTAAAGATTGCAAATCATAATGGCTATTTGTTTTGGACGAATTCTTGACAATGTTACCATATAAAATGATACATAACTTTAGCTGTCAGTCACTTTGGATCTAAGTAGGGCTGCACATTAAATCGAAAATGTATCGTCATCATAATATCAACTTGCAGGATATCAATTAGATGGAGCCCTGCTGCCCTAGATAATAAATAAAAGATATTCAAATGACCATCATTGTCGAAAGAAGAGAATAGAGAGAGAACAGAGAAGTGTGAGGCAGCTCTGTCAAATCTTGTGCCGCCTCCTCCGGGCTAAATTTCACTGTGGAAACTTCTATTGATCATATTTGTCCCGAGTTAAAATCTTCACTACGTGCAGTTGATTATATAAAAGATTTGTTCAGCTTATTTATGACCCCAGAACCTGAAGGAAAGTAATAAATGTTTCGTTTGAAATAACTCCACAATATCAACACTGATCGATGCTTTTCTTAATGAGTTCATCAGCCGTAACGCTAGCTCTTTTGCACAGGAGCGCATGCTAAACACAATAATGCTTATAATTATTTTCCAGAGTCTACATATGCTACTCACTGTATGGGATCTATTTACGCAGGGAAACTGAAGCAGAATAACTTTAACCACGTATACTCAAGCATTTGATTATTATTATTAAGTCATATCATCATTGCAATAGTCAGTTATCGCATGTTTTCCTTATATTATGCTGCCCTAGATCAAAGACTGACTGAACTGTAAAAACCCAGAAGGAACAAATTGTACTGGATCAGTTTTCACCTTCTAGTAAGTGAAAAATCCAGAACATCACAGCCTGTTTTTCACAAGAAGAAGTATATGCCTGCAGTTATGTACCAATGGAATTACCACCCACCTCACCTCCTACCCCACTCTCATCCGGTCTTATCTGTAATAGCTACAATTTCAGGAACTGTTCAGATGGGTGTGTTGGGCAAATGTCCATTAGAGCCTGTGAGTGCTCCTTTACAGCCTGAACCACTGGCTTGTCCACTGTTCAGGCTTTGTCCATTGCGTTTACTCAGAGACTGGTTCCCCCCGAGGGCCTCCTGCTCCACAGGGGTCCTTCTGTCTGAGTCTCTGGTTGGAGTCCCTGCATGCGGGGCTGTTCGGCTGTGGCACCGCTGTCTGATGACATACAAAAGCATGGTGATCAGTAAACTGATGGAGAGTACCAGCAGAATTGATACAGCCACCAGCTCCTTTAGATAGCAGGGGCCAGGAACCAACTGCAAAGGCTCCCCATCCTGAAAGCCAACCTCCTTCTGCCCAGATTGATGTGTCCACATTGTCAGGTTCCTGCCCTGCTGCCTAGTGATGACCTGAGTTTCCCTGCTTGACCGTGTTGGCTCAATCTCTCCATTTCTTATTTCCGTTCTTTGAGTCCCAGAGGTGTGCAATCCAAGTCCACCTCTAGACACAGTCTGCATGGTGGTTATGGGTTGTGTCTGAGACCGGGTGGAACTGGTTGAAGTATGAGCCATTGGGCTGCTCTTCTGTTTTACATGATAGATGGCCATAGTCTGCTGGTAGCCATTCTCAGTGGACAGACATAGGTAGTGGCCCAGCGTGGCAGGGGTGGCCACAAAGCTTAGACTCCCGTCCCCCAGTTGCAGGTACAGGTCGGTGGATAGCCGGCTGTTAGGACGCTCCCACATCTGCTGGGACAGCTGTGATGCTGCGGGACACTTCAGTCTCACCACTTCATTTAGAGTTACAGACACCAGCTCACCTGTAGGACATGATGCTGACACAGAGATTACAACTCAACAGAGCCCAAAATACACAAGGAGCCTCCATGTTATTATTCACATTGTCATCGGATATGAAAACTTCCAGCAGTAGTCTAAACCTGCTAAAGCATCTGCTGCTCATTCAGTAAATGCATACATGTGTAAAATAAGCATTTCTACATCACATTACATTACATTATATTAGGGGCAGCCATGGCTCAGGAGGTAGAGTGGATCATCGTCTGTTCAATCCCAGTCTCCACCATTCCACTTGCTGAAGTGTCTTTGGGCAAGATATTTAACCCAAACACCCCCTGACAGCTGTGCTGGCAGTGTGTGACAAGAGAAAGTGCTTCATATATATGCACTGCATGAATGTGTGTGTGTGTGTGTGTGTGTGTGTGTGAAGGGCAAAACTGCACTCTGAAGCATGTTAAGTTGTCATCAAGACTAGAAAAGTGCTTTATAAATATAAGTGCTCTGATATGGGTTGTGGGCTACACATTTTACATAATCAAAGTATTCAGTTTCCTTGGTTTGAACCAATTCATGCACACAATGTTTGTTGAAGAACATTTCTAGAAGGAATACTGTAATGTCAGCTAAGTGACACTTACCTGCAGACAGTTTGGTTGGTCCGAATCTGGCTCGATGTGGTAATGTTACACTTTTGCATGCCTCCTCAACATTCCCTCTGTCTACATCCTGGCATCTGCAGAGGTAAAACTACAGTCAACAGAGAGGTTGGTACAGTTGCCACAGACTTACTACTGATGACTGTCATCTTGAGTCCTGAGTGAAAAGGTACTTCCATTTGCTCAAAAACGGTCCCATATTGTGGTTTTAATTATATTTTGCGTATTTTGAAAAGTTTGTAGCTATAGAATAAAAGCAGTTAAGATCAGTCACCTACTACTCCCTTTCTTCCAATTCCCCCACAAAAAAATGGCCCACCAGCTTTACAACCTAGAAAAACATTTCTACATCAAAAACCTGATTTTCTTTTTTTTTAAATTAACTTTATTTTGTACAGCACCAAATCAAAACATATATTATCAGTCAAGAATAGAGAAATCCAACAGTTACCACAACAAGCAAACACTTTGGTGACTTTGGTGCAAAAAAACTCCCTTATTAACTGGACAAATTCTCCAGGAGAACCAGATTCAATGTGGGCGGTGAGAGTGAGTGACACAGTTTAACCCAATATGTGTTGGTATCTGTGCATTGTATTAATCTGTATGAAACCTGGAACAAACAGTTTGACTGAACACTAGTCCATATCCCAAGCAAGCATAACATGTTTATGTTGTACTGTATCAGTAGGACTTTTTAGACACGACTAGAAAAGCACTGTAAAAATACAGACCATTTACCATTTAAAAATTCTTCATTACATTTTGGAGATTAGCATTAAGCTTAGACTATACCAGATAATTACAGGTCAATAATAATATTCTAGTTTCTGTCTATGACCATTCATTGAGCTTGCAGTGGTTTCAGTTCATTATGCTAAAAAAGTAACACAGACACAAACAAACAAAATAGTTTCAGGGATGAGGGTTAACTAAAGGAATAGTGGCAATCTTACTGTGTTACTCTTAACCTGAATGTGACATCTTCCCTCTGACAGAAGGGCCTGCCATACTGAAACTGACAGTGTTTGAAGGGGCATTGACACTCCAACACAACTCTGGTAGCTTCAGAGACCCCCGGTACCTAATCGTGTTTGTTACTTCAGGTGATCGGACATTCACCCCCACCTGACTCAGTGATTAGTCAGCTGTGAATTTAAATAAGATAGGCATTTGTACTTCTCCCTTCAGCTCCTTTTATTTTTTCCATAAACTATTGTTGTGCAATAGATTTGACGTTGGCCAGCTATTAATAATCATGAAATATGTTTTTTTTAAATTTTTTTAATTAAAAATAATTAAAAATGATAAAGCTATTAATTAAGAATAGTAACATAATTAATGTTAAAGCGAGCGACGGAGGCGGCAACGAGCTGCTGGTGACCGGCACCGGTTCGTGCAGCTCGGGGTGCGTGGAGCAAATCTGTACGGGCCACAAAAGTTATAAGGCGCAGCTCTCTCCCCCCTCCTCTTCCTCCGCTTCGCCGCCCGGGCATCACAGCAGAGGCTGTCGGCTGCAGCCGGAGACGGGGGGGATCCTGGAACACGTTCCGGTGCTATTTTCTAACAAAGCTCCACAAACAGCTGTTTTAAGTTATACCTGCTGTTTCAACTGGGCGACACACACAGAAGCAACGACTCGGGTTAGCTTCCCGGCCGGGGTTCCGCATGCAATACTGCAAATCTTCCGTGATTTCCGCGTATTATGTGGCATGAAACCCGAAACTACACTTCGGACGGGATGTGGTAAGCAGACCAATCACAAGCCTTGCGGGCTGCGTGAGGCTCGCGTCGCTTTGTCAATTAAGGCCGAATTATAGTCGGGTTGCACGCATGCACGCAAGACACGCAACACGCCCCTTTCGTGCCAACGAAGAAGAAGACGTCTCTTCTTTGTGTGTTTTGTCTTCGACAAACAACGTTACTCCGCCTAGTGTTCTGGCATTGAATTGCGTTGCAACACGCGCAACACGTTAGAGAAGCATAAACCAAAACGAGTCCGTCGATGCAACTGCGTGGCCTTCCGCAGTTGCAGTCGCAGGACTATATTTCGGCCTTTAGTAAGAAAAATTGGCGGACGCACGCAAGCCGCAAGAGGGCACGCGAGGGGCGTGTTGCGTGTCTTGCGTGCGTGCGTAAAACCCGACTATAAATCGGCCTTAAGGCCGGCGCATGCTTGGGTTGCGCGGATTTTCCGGAAGTCCAATGAATGATCGTGGCCGCTCAAGCAGTGCTCCATGCTGGGTCGGTTGGTTACAACAGGAGTCGTGCTGGGCCGGAAAAGAGCGAATTCTTATTGTGCTCTTTGAACGGAATTAACGTCGTTCTTCCTCGACGGATGATCCTTCGTCCTTCTGTAGGGATGAACAACTGTGGCGCAGTTGTTTGTAGATCGTGTGGAAAGAGTCTGTGATCTCGGCCTGCGAGTGAACTTCCTTTTGCGATCTTTTTAAGTTAAAGTAACCAAAATAGTCTTTCAAAAAAAAAAAGGCGACTTAAAATAAGGATAAAAGAAAATGAAATTAAAACAAACGTCTTTGGAATTTGATTCCTTAAGGCCGCCGGATCAACTAACTGGAGAGGTCAGTTCTATCTTCGGTGGATGGGAAAAGCCAAGAGCTCTGTGAGCTCTCCTGTATTTATATCACCTTAGAGGTATCTGCCCCCTTGAAAAGGGGTCATGGGATATCAGCCAATTGAATTGTCAAGATAAGTTCTCAAGGAGCGGCTGGAAAATCAGGACATTTTCTACCACCAGGGGGAGACTCCTAGGCCTGCTGGGAAATTCCTAAGCTGGATCAGAAATTCCCACACGGCCTCAAGTTAGATTTTCTTTGTGTTGTGGCCAGCACGCTGGTTCTCTACCCCAACACTATTTAAGTAACACCATCATGTCTCTCAGGACAGACCATCGGAAAATGTGTTAAATAATTGAATTCAATATAAACAACATCCCCTATTCCTGTAAAAATATCCAATAGTATAGATTTATGGGAGTAGTAACATTTTTTTTGCATTAAATTTGTATTATTTCTTGACTACTTGGTAAATTACTTACTGTTGTTTTAATACCTTTTTATTTGAACACAAAAAGCTTTGCATTTCTTTTAAATAAAGTAAAGTCTGTAAACAAAAAGCTCACATGTTATCTACACCCCATAGAGAAAAATATCAAAATAATACAGCTTAATAAACCAATTTCAATAGACCAGTGCTATCATTTTCATTATATCAACATATTTTTCATCAAAGGACTCAACAGGGCACATTTTTAACAAAATAAATAAAAATGGAAAAAATGTATTGTACTCACAAACTGGTCTGGGAGATAGATGCCTCCACGCAGGCCCTGTTGGCATTGTCCCAACCACAGAAGGGGTCTCGGGCCAGCACACACTGAGCACATGTCCAGTAAAAGGAACAGTTTGCCGTTGGAACCCTCACCACACCCTCTGATGTACCAACGTATATCACACCCTGCAGTGGGACAGAACAGGATAAAGCAAATTTAACATAACTGTAAGATTATATTTACATGAACCTCTTTGAACCTGTTTTGTTTCAAAACAGAAGGATACAGTGCCTGGAGCAAGGGAATACTGGAAAGAAACAATCAGACACTCACAGCAGTCACCTATAAAGTGAAACGGGAAAATGGATGTGACTGGCACACTACCCTAGACTGGGCCCTTATGGCTGAGGACAGTATGCTCAATGTTCATGACTACAACCCTCGTCAACTGGTATTTTGGCAGAATCCTAACCTCCCTTCTGTATTGTCAACCGTTGATAGTCTTAACATTGAACCAGAAAACATAAATGCTTATGTACTTATAACTAAAGACATCTCTTTTAGGACAGGCTGTGGCTAAGGGATAGAGCGGTAAGGTCGGCAGTTCGATCCCCAGTATTCCCCAAATGCATGCTGAAGTGTCCTTGGGCAAGATGCTGAACCCCGGATTGCCTCTCATAGAACAAAAACATGCTGCTAATAGTTGCACTGTATGAATGTGTGTGTGAATGGGTGAATGTAAAACTGTAATGTAAAGTGCTTTGAGTGGTCGTCAAGACTAGAAAAGCGCTATATACATACATAACCATTTACCATTTAACAAAGCCATTTAATGTAGCCAAACTTGAAGAAATAAATAACCGGCACAATAATGATGTTTTTGAAGAAGTTGAAGCTGCAGGTCAAAAATTATTGTGGTATTGTGTCTAAAGCACGACTTGTAGCAAGAGGTTTTGAGAGGCCAATATCAACAAGTTACAGAAAGATCCACAACCTGTGCTTCAGAATCTCTAAGAATCCATTGGCAGTAATCTGTCAAATCAGTGGTAAAACTATTCTATGGACATCAAATCTGTATTTTTGCTGGGCATGGAACTGTCCAGAGATATTTATATCTGGCCGCAACCTGAAGCAGGCAGAGAGAGTATTCCATGGAAACTAAAGAAATGTGTATATGGTCTTGCAGATGCATCACTATATTGGTACAACAAATTGAAAGAAATCATGCTGAGTACAAGTGGTAAAATGTCAAAGGTAGATCCAGCATGCTTTTATAGCTTTTATTCGTTAGATGAGCAGTTTAAGGGTGCTGGAGTACGGTATGTCTTGTTGATAAATTTAGCATTAATAATGCACAAAATCTTGTTTATGGTCACTGGATGACATTGTTTTGTAAAATTCCAAAATGTCCAAAAAGTATCACCTATTATTTCTTTGACTAAAAGAGACAGAGGTTGTTATCCCCTTATGAATATCCCCTCTATTCTATACTTTACGGTAAAGGAGTTTCCCCTTTTAGCCTATGCTTTGACTGCGGGTTACGCCTATTACATTACATTTCATTTAGCTGACACTTTTATCCAAAGCGACTTACAGTAAGTGCATTCAACCATGGGGTACAAACCCAGAACAACAAGAATCTAGAAAGTACAATTTCTTCAACAGAGCCAAACTACAAAGTGCTATAAGTAAGTGCCATTTAAGTGCTACAAAATTGTTAGTTTAAACTTTTAATCAAGGTATATTCGGAAGAGATGAGAAGTGTTTTTAGTTTGTGGTAGAAGATGTATATACTTTCTTCTCTCCTGATGTCAATGCAGAGCTAATTCCACCACCTAGGAGCCAGGACAGCAAACCGTCATTATTAACTTGAGAGGCTAGCTGTCCATCGCAGTGAGGGAGGAACAAGCAGATTCAGAGCGGAGTGAACGGGCTGGGGTGTAACATTTGACCATGTCCTGGATGTAGACTGAACCCGATCCGTTCGCAGTACGTTACGCAAGTACTAATGTTTTGAAGACGGCTAGGTGTAGTGGTTTATGCTGTGGTGTAAATATAATGGCGGTTGCAGTCTGTTTCAGTTGAAGAGTTGAATTGAATAAAAATGTTTATTAGGTCTAACAATAAAAACCTGGATATTACTTCCGGCGTTGACACTGGCGCGCACGGCCGCATAAACAACACCTCCTGGTCGGTCGGAGTTTATTCCCCAATTTAAATACGAATGACTTTTAAAATTTGTGCTCAATAATGATGGACGGGGATAAACACAAGAAGAGCTAGGGAAAGCCATGCGGGAAAGTGGATAAAACTGGTAAAACGGCGACTGAAGGGGCCACCATGGACGAACGTTGAGAGTGTCATGGCGGACGCAGCCAAAACACCGAGCTAGCGCTAGCTGCGGAGGACATGGAGGGTAGCATCGCCGCCACACGTGAAGATATAAGAGATATGGTCACGGAGATGAAGTCCGAATTGGGCAACTTTCAAAACGGAATCAGAGAAGATTTGAAAAAGGAGCTAGCTGACATACGAGAGGAGATTAAACGGAAGCTGGGCGAAGTGGTAGCCGACCTCAAGGCCACGACTGACAGAGTGGGTGAAGCGGAGACGCGCGTAGCCGACCTGGAGGAGAGTAACGCTGACTTTATGGAGGTGCTGAGCAGGTCACTACAAACTCAGGAACGTTTACAGATGAAGCTTATGGACCTGGAAGCTCCCTCGAGGCGTAACAACGTTCACATTTATGGCATCCCGGAGGGGACCGAGGGAAACAACATTCAGCAATTTATTGATAACTTCATTAAAAAAAGAGTTGGAGCCCCTCGCCGAAGCTGAACTTGGTATACAGCGATGCCACAGAGCGCTCGGCCCCAGGCCACCCAATGATGCGCAGCCCAGGTCAGTGATTGCATACTTCCAGGAGTTTAAAACTAAAGAACTGGTGTTACACTCTGCATGGAAGAAGAAGGAGATCTACCACAGCGACAGGAGGATCTACTTCGACCACGACTACCCCGCTGAAACTTTGGCAAAAAGGAAGGAGTATGTGCAAATAAGGAGAATTCTACGTGAAAAAGGAATACGATTCCAAACACCACCGCCAGCCAAGCTACGAGTCTTCTTCGAAGGTGGGCTGATAACCTACGGGAGCGCGGCAGATGCGGCACGGGACTTAAAGACCAGGGGAATCCCCGTCGAGTTGGAGAAGCCGGCTGATGAGTTTGGAATCCCGGAGAGGATGAGGAGGGCCTGGCAGCGAGCAGGGACTACACCCAGCCGACAGACACGCCAAGAGCGGATTAAGGAGAAGCTGCGAGGTTTCCAGCGGCCAAGATAGAGAGACAGGGGGAACGGGAGGTAACGAACTGGCACACGTCTATTCATATTAAACGGCAAAGAATCGGGTAAGCAAGATTACTGCCCAGTTAAGGACATTTATTAATGACATTTGTTGTAAGGGATGGAACTGTATGCCCTTGATGTGCTTGCGTGGGGGCTGTTTGTTGCTTCCCTTTCAACCTCATCCACCCTACTAAGAGGAATACATTTTTCCTATAAACAATATAAGATCATTTTATTATTTTTTATTTGAATTACATTGGCTCGCCCTTAGCTTATAGAGTGCATATAGTTGACCGAATATGGGTAAGGTATCTGGTAACACACAAAGTGCACAAAATACACTCATTAAGTAGGGGTATTATAGTTTGCACTGAAGGGGGGCCCTGGGGGTTAACTAGACTACTCCCCCCACAAAAAGAAGTGGTTTTCTACTTCCAAATGGAGGTCTACCTGAGTTTTGTGATATGTTTGTTTGTTTTGTTTTGTATTCACTTGTTGAGTTCATTTTATGGTTCAAGAATAGTTCAAGGTTGGTCACTAATGGTACACAACTCTTATGTTAACTGTGGGTTTAAATGCAAAGTCAGGAATATAGGGTAATTACCCTAAATGTAAATGGTTTACACAATCCAATTAAGAGGAGTAAGGTAATTGCAAAGATGAAAAAGGAAAAGCTGCATGTAATGTTTTGGCAGGAGACCCATCTTAACTACACGGAACATGAAAAGTTAAAAAAACTAGGGTTTAAAAATACTTTTCATTCGTCTTATAAGAAAGGGAAAAGGAGAGGAGTGGTGATACTGATTTCTAACAGAGTAAATTTCAAACTGGTTTCTAAATTTTGTGACAGTGAGGGTCGATATGTCTTTGTTAAAGGATATCTTGACCGGAAAGAAGTCACATTAGTTAATGTGTATATTCCACCAGGGCAGGACAACTCTTGTATTAGGGACATTTTTGATCTGATAGCGTCTGAGGCCTCTGGTGTTTTGATATGTGGAGGAGATTGGAACATTCAGTTACTTCCACCCAAAAGAAAAACAATTTACATTCTATTCAGCAAGTAAAAGGGTATACTCAAGAATTGACTATTTTTTTACTTACAACTCAGACAGACACAGACTTAAGGATTGTAGGATAGGGGTCAGAGACATATCTGACCACTCAGCTGTTTATTTAACTATGCATTTGGATAATAAAAAGAAAAACATGCTTTGGCGACTTAATACAAGCATCTTGAATGACAGGACATGCAAGGAATATGTGCAGAAGGAACTTAAAGATTATATGGACAATAACAATAATGGAGAAGTATCGCCAAGTGTTTTGTGGGACGCGGCAAAAGCAGTGATCAGAGGAGGGCTTATAGCACTGACCTCAAATAGAAAAAAGGAAAGATATAAAAAACTGTCTGATTTAGAAGAGAATCTTAAAGTTTTAGAGAGGGAACACATTGAAAGTAAGGAACCCTATATTCTAGATCAAATAAGAAATGTCAGAAAAGAAATAAACAAACTATATCAGGAAGAATTAGAGAAAAAAGCCAAATTTGCAAAGCAGAGATATTATGAAAATGGACCAAGGGCCCTGAAGCTTCTGGGATGGAGGTTGAGGAAACAACAAGCGGACAGCTCCATATATGAAATCAGGAACCCTCAAACTAAAAAAGTCTGCCATAAGTTAGAGGACATTGAACATATTTTTGAAAATTACTATAGAGACTTATATAAGGAACCAAATACAACTAGCCCTCAGGAAATAAATTCATTTCTGGAGTCATTGGATCTACCCTCTATAGTTGAAGAACAGAATAAAGCCCTGATGGCAGAGATTACAATGGAGGAAATAGGGAAAGCAATCTCTAGATTAAAAGCTAATAAAGCACCGGGTACGGACGGCTTCCCAGCCGAGTGGTACAAGGCCTTTAAGGATCAAATAGTGCCTATGCTTTATGAATGTTTTAACTATACACTTAAAAAAGGTGAACCACCAGGTACATGGAGGGAAGCAATCATTTCGGTTATTCCTAAGGAAGGAAAGGACAGAAAAGAATGTGGCGCATATAGACCAATTTCTGTACTCAATATAGACTACAAGTTGTATGCGTCAATATTAGTAAAAAGGTTGGAGCATATAATAGTAGAACTAGTGGATCCAGACCAAACTGGCTTTGTGCGTGAAAGACAGACACAAGACAATATTAGGCGGGTGCTACACGTTATCAATCATGTGAATAAGGGAAATATTGAAGCCACAGTGATTAGCTTAGATGCGGAAAAGGCGTTCGATTCGGTTCGTTGGAGCTATCTGTACTTGGTGTTGAGAAGATTTGGCTTTAAGGATGATTTTATTAACTGTATCAGAACTCTATACTCCTCACCAAACGCCAGAATAAAGATTAATGGACACCTCTCTCAGGTTGTCAACTTGGAGAGAGGCTGCCGCCAAGGCTGCCCCCTCAGCCCCGCCCTCTTTGCTTTATTTATAGAGCCCCTGGCACAATTAATCAGGGATGATGAGGTGATAAGAGGAGTCATGATTAGAGGTTCAGAGCAGAAGATTTGTCTATATGCAGATGATGTTTTGCTCTTTGTTACGACACCAGAGGTCAGCATTCCCAGACTGATGTCCTCGCTAAAAGATTTTGGAACTTACTCTGGATATAAATTAAATGTGCAAAAAACGCAAATGCTAAGTTATAACTACACCCCTCAGAAAGACATGCTAAATAGATTTGGTTTCAAATGGACCTCATCAGATATTAAGTATCTGGGAGTTCAAATACCTAAAGACATTTCCAAAATATATGATAGCAATTATGGCCCCATAAGTAAAAACATCAAGGCAGATAACGACAGGTGGTCTCAACTGCCCTTAGATATGCATAATAGAATAGAAACGATACAAATGAATGTACTCCCCCGACTCTTGTACCTCTTCCAATCCCTGCCGGCTGTAGTACCACTGCAACAATTTAATGAATGGGACAAGTGGATATCAAGATTCATATGGGGGGGTAGAAGACCAAGAATTCAATTTAAAACACTACAACTTTCTAAAGAAAAAGGGGGTAGATCATTACCATGTTTAACAGACAGTTACAAGGCGGCACAATTAAGACCACTAGCATGCTGCTGTAACCCAGTGTACACAGCAAAATGGAAAGATTTGGAAACTTCACAGCTAGATATACCGCTACAATCCATATTAGGTAACAGAATCTTGTATGAGCAGCATGTTAAAAGTTTAAATCAATGGACTAAAGTTCCTCTTAAAATCTGGTTTAAGGAATGTAGATCACCACTACTTGAAAGACGGTCTAGACTGTTGAGATATGCCGCTTTTGATCCGGACTTTAAGCCGGCGGGGATTGATGGGAGGTTTAGGTATTGGCATAGAATGGGCATTACGTCTTACTGTTCAATTTCATCAAAGGGAGAACTGGATAGTTTTCAGAAAATGTCAGAGATGTATGGATTAGAAAAACTGGATTTTTTTAGGTATTTACAAACCCGGACCTATTTTAATAATGAGATTAAATCCAAAGAGAAATGTGGTGCCAATTTAATTGACATATTTATTGACATGTATAAAAATATGGATAACAGGAAACTTATCTCAAAATTATACTCAAGTATGCAATCTAGTAGAAAACACTCAACAGATAAGGTTAGATTAAAATGGGAGAAAGAATCTGGACTTGTCATTTCGGAGGAGGACTGGTCAAATATGTGCTCTGTGCAGTCCACTTCCACCAGCTCGGGCCTTTGGAGGGATTTCTGTTGGCGTAATCTATTTAGATATTTCATAACCCCCAAATTATGGGGGAAATGTGGAGAACAGCTGGCAGATCATTTCCACATATTTTGGAGCTGCCCAGCCATTCAGCCATACTGGCAGGTGGTAATACAAGTAATAAAGACTGTTTTTGGAGATGGATTTGACTGTTCCTTTTCTACAGTCTATTTGGGCAACATCGCAGCTCACCTATTGGTGCAGGACAAATATTTGTTAAAGATATTGTTAGCAGCCAGCAAGAAAGCTGTAACAAGAAAATGGCTACAGGCCGAACCCCCAACAGAGACTGACTGGACAGATATTGTAACTGATATAAAAAATATGGAGAGAATGACTTTTTCGCTGAATCTACGGTTTGATACATTTTTGCGGTATTGGGAAAAATGGATTGTGTTTGTGACCTCACAGGATCATCCCTGATCTGTTACTGTGTAAATTGACATTTACTTCCATCAGTGAACCATCAGTTTAAATTTATAAGTGACCAACTTTTTGTTCCATTTATGTATGTATGTATGTATGTTTCAATGTATCTTTGTTTCTTTAAAAATAAAGTATAAAAAAAAAAAAAACTGGATATTATGCAATTATCCATTTTTAAAACAGACAAAACAGAAGTTGTAATACTTTGCCTTTATCACCTTAGAGATGCATTATATAAGGATATAACTTCTCTGGATGGCATCGCCTTTGCATCCAAATAAACTGTGTGGAATCTGAGAGTTATCTCTGACCTGGACAAGTGCTTTGACTCACATTTAAAACAAATTTTAAGGACTGCCTTTTATGATTACAAAAATTAGGCATGTCTTAATAGAGCGGGCGACCTCTAACCAGAAGGTTGGCGATTCAATCCCAGTCCTCCCCATTCCAAATGCCAATTACTGAACCCCACACTGTTCCTGACAGCTGTGCTGTTCTCATAGAAAGTGCTGCCCATGGGTGAACTGTATGAATGTGTGTGTGAATGCTATACAAATACAGACCCTTTACTTATTATCAGGCTCCACCACTAACTCTCTAAGAACTCTGCAGCTTGTCCAAATGCTGCAGCAATTGTACTTAGAACCAGAACAAGAGATCACTTCTCCTGTAATAACTTCTCTACTCTGGATTTCAGTTAAATGTTCTACATACAATTCTCCTCCTCACCTTTAAAGCCCTTACTTAGATTTCCCCATCATACCTTACAGAGCACATAGTACCATATCACCCCACTGGAGCACTGCTCTCCCAGAATCCAGGCTTACTTGTTGCCTCAAACGTTTTAAGAGTAGGAGCCAGGACTTCCGGTTACGTCATGGAGGGATAGGTCGCACGGTATCAGAGCTCCCGATAGCCAGGTGCTAATACCCCTGAAAACTCGAATATTCAGAGCTAGAAATCATCTCTGCTGTAATGAAAAGGGGGAGAGGTTCGAAGGGTAGGAAAACTGCGGTTAATCAGCCTGAAAATACGGCGCAAGACGAAGCTGAAAACGCGCTAGCTGACCTCGAGATGGAAGAAGATGGCTGCCATGAAACTACCTGCTTTGAACTAGCCGACAGCGAGGCTGGAATACGCTCGGGTCTGGCAAACATTAGCAAGGACATAAAGGACTTAAAAACAGAAATGAAAGCCTCATTCCGCGCATTTGGTGAAGATTTGAGGAGGGACGTGAAACGAGACTTGGATGATTTCAAAAAAGGAATTAACCAAGAGTTCACTAAACTTGGCACTGAACAGCAGCTGCAGAGCGGGAGGCTAAACGAGGCAGAGACGCGGCTGGAGAAGCTAGAATCTTGGGCACTGGAGGCAAACAACGCTCTCATTACCTCTTTGAAAGAACAGAAAACCCTGCAAGACAAACTGATTTGGAGTCGAGGTCGAGGAGAAATAATCTCCGCATCTATGGGGTCCCTGAGGGAGAAGAGGGCGAATCGACAGCTAAGTTTTTGCAAGACATGCTCAGGCGTGAACTTCAACTGCCGGATGACTTAAATCTCCAAATACAAAGAGCGCACCGATCGCTGGCACCCAAGCCAGCAGCCGGCGCTCAGCCGAGACCTATCATCGTTAATTTCCTGGAATTCACCACCAAAGAGAGAGTCTTACGGGACGCGTGGAAAACCAAAATACAGCTGAGAAACAAACTTCTGTCATTCGATCACGATTATGCGACAGAGGTTGTTCAAAAGAGGAAAGAATACAACGATTCTAAAAGAGTCCTGAAGGAAAAAGGCATCCGGTTTCAGACACCATTCACCAGGATGATAGTCCACTGGAGCACGGGAGCCCGAACCTACAACGACGCGAGGGAAGTGAAGGAGGAATTGGTGAAACGCGGACTCATTGAACCGACACCGGCTCGCGACACGGAGGAGACCGGGTTGGAGACACGGCTTTCCGCGGCGATGGAGTGGCAGCGCAGAGAGGGACCTCGGAGGAGCACCGCTTCAGCAACGACCATGGCAACGACACGCGCAAATTAGGTTTTCAGAAACAGTCAATACAATGTATCCAAAGCCTTTACAAAGAACCCACAGCAAGGATAAAAATCAATGGCCACTTAACCAATAGTTTCAATCTACAAAGAGGCACTCGCCAGGGATGCTGCCTTAGCCCCACTCTATTTGCCATATTTATAGAACCTTTAGCACAGCTGATCAGACAGGATAGCAGTCTGAAGGGAATCCAAATAGGAAAACAGGAACACATCATAGGACTTTTCGCCGATGATGTTATTGTGACTCTGATGCACCCAGATAGAACCTTTTCTAACCTGATGGCAATATTAGATGACTTTGGTAAATACTCTGGCTATAAATTAAACATGGCAAAAACACAAATCCTCACTTTCAATTACTCTCCTAATAAAGAAACCAGAGAAAAATACAAAATTAAATGGAAGGTTAAAGTATTAAAATATCTTGGAGTGACATTAACAAAAACTCTTGGCAACACGTCTGAAATCAACTATAAACAGGTCAACGAAAATATTGGAACAGATGTCAGGAGGTGGTCAGCCTTTAACCTAGATATGGGGACACGTATAGATATAGTGAAAATGAACATACTACCAAGACTACTATATCTGTTTCAATCTATTCCACAGATGATCCCAGAAGCACAATTCAGGCTGTGGGACAAATTGATTTCTAGGTTTATCTGGGCCGGCAAGAGACCAAGGATCAGGTATAAAACACTTCAAATAAATAAAGAGGAGGGTGGTGTGTCACTGCCTAACTTGAGACAATATTTCTATGCAGCACAAATTAGATTTGTAGTATGCAGAAGCTGCCCGCAATATGAAGCCAGATGGAAAGACATTGAAGTCAACATAGAGACCTCTCCAATCCAAGCAGTGTTGGGGGACACAGCGAATAAAATGCGCCAAGAAAGCAACAATGATATTATCAAACAGACCCTGGGTATTTGGAATAAGATGGTGAAAGACTACAAAATGGAGGGAGATGCAAAGATTTTGACTTGGCCTGCCCTGGATCACAAATTTAAACCAGGAACAAATGATATTGGCTTCAGACAGTGGTGGGACAAGGGTATAACAGCTATATGTACACTCACACAGGGTGGGCACTTCAAGAGTTTTGAACAATTACAAAAGGAATTTGATCTAAATAATGAAGATTTTTTCAGATATTTGCAAATTAGGGATTACTTTGATAAAAAAATTAAACCAGAACTATCTGTAGAGGGTAATGCAGTGGTTGAAATCCTAGTTGAAGCTTATAAAAAAAAGAGTAATAAAACTATTTCCAAAATATATCAGGGCCTACAGAAACAAAATGGAGAAAATACAGGATATGTTAAAGCAAAATGGGAGAAGGAATTAAACATAGAAATATCACAGGAGGATTGGTGTTCTATGTGGAAAGCACAGCATTCATCCACAAGCTCAAGGAAGTGGAGAGAATTTGGTTGGAGGAACTCAATTCGTTATTTTATAACACCACATATTAAAAGTAAGCAAATTCAGTTAAAGGAACCGTGCTGGAGGCTGTGCGGAAACACGAACGCCCATCACTCTCATATTTTTTGGCTATGCCCAAAAATTCAGATATTTTGGGGGAAAATATGTCTGTCTTTAAGTAAGATTCTGGGATATGAAGTCACAAACAATGTAAAGGTGCTTTACTTCTGTATTTTAAAGGATGTCATCTCAGGAAAAGATTTGTATCTGTGTAAAATATTGCTCATGGCCTGTAAGAAAACAATCACTAAGAACTGGTATCAAGCGGACACTCCAAACCTCAAACAATGGATGGACATAGTAAAACAGATTAAGACAATGGAAAAAATTACTTTCTCTCTCAGATCCAGAGGAGCGATTTTCCCAAGTAAATGGGAGAAATGGACTACCTTTATTGAAGAATTAGATGACGCTTCACTATCAGGATAAGCTTTGGACAATCAAAGAAAATATGTATAAAACTGTTATACTGGTGCGCCCCCTCGTTATTGTTTATGTTATTGTACTTGTATTGTGTGTATGTCCTTTAAAAATGTGAAAAGACTAAAATAAAAAGTTAAAAAAAAAAAAAAAAAAGAGTAGGAGCCAGAGCCTTCAGCTATCAAATGAAGATGAATGTGTTATTGTGCCTGCATCCCGTTTATAAAAAAAGTTAAATAAAAGACACAATATAAAAATAACACACAATAGTATTACAAGGTAAAATATGAAAATACGATAATATATGTTATGCCGCTATAGGCAAAGTTTGTCGGGGGACACAGAGCATCTCTTTACCCTTCTCCCTCTTGATCACATTAATGTCCAATCAAAACATGTTCGTAGATGACCTCTTCCCCAGAGTGTTTGTGCTTTACCGTTGAAGATCCAGGAATGTGGCTGTGGCTACTTTGTGAATTGTGGTGGCAACTGATCGTGGACTATGATTAGAACTAGATTGTTTAGATATATAATGTTCCTGCCAATACTATTACTGATAATACCACTGTTATTAATTACAAATGACATTGCTGCTCCCTTAAATCGCTTTCAAATTTTGCATAATTGCTATAAACATTGATACACTATTCCATGTATGTTAGTCCCTGTCTGTTCTCATGAATGTTTTAAATATTAATTTATTTGTATGTGCTCTGTTACACGCAACATCTACTGCATCTCTGTCCATCCAGGAAGAGGGATGCCTCACCTAGTCAAGGGTAAAGGACATATGAGAGCTCACTCCTTATACAGATTGATAAGCCCTGGTACCCCTCCATTTTATTAATGGCTGAATCAATATCTTTCTATCTATACCAACTATACTTTATTTTGTATCATTCTTGAGGTTTTTTTTGTCTTATTTGCCTTTATTCTCTTCTATTAATTTTAAATGTTGACACTTTTTGTATGTCATATGATTATACAATATATTTTCATGTAATGTGTTTAGTCATGTCATGTTATTGTCTCATACAGGACACATGGAGTAAATGGCCCTCTCAGTGTTTACCTTGGGTATGGATAGCTTCAGGCTCTTGATAGGTTGAGTTTGTGCAAAGACCTTGACCTCCTCAATGATATGGGCCCCACTTGGCAGCAGCACTGCTTTGTGTAGATAACCAGATTCTGAAACACAGTTAGTGAGAAGTTAAAGATAATGTTAATACAGTAGACAGACATATTGTACAACAGAGTTAACAGAAACATCCGTTTGCATTGAGTTTCAATCCAACATCTCAGGACTGAAATTAACAAATATTACATCACCAAAGTTCCTACAATGTTCATAACAGTAACACTATTCACCAGGAATAATGACAAGGTGTATAGTGTATGGATAATTATTGGCTGGTGTAAAATTACATAAAAACAGTCCAATCCACTGTAGTATTGATTTAAAATAAGGTCTCCAGTCTAGTGACCATGCCAACTTGTGCAGTAGAGTTTAAGCTCATCTAATCTTCTCTGATTTAACTCAGGTTTAACAAACAACGTCTGGGTTGACAAACCCTGACTCATGTTAAATGGTACTACAAAGCTGGCTAAGATGTTGGTCATTCATAAGAGAAATATTTTTGTCACGTATGGTCTCTATAATCTTAATATGTCATTGGATTGACATGTAAGTGCACTAAAAATATGCCAAAACTATAAGGATACTTGAATTATAATCTATGTATGTACTCAATTTCTGAAATTGACTTGTTATTCACTGAAAATGAATCTAGAAATTATCCTTAAAGGAGGAACGTGCAGAGCTGGCTCAGCAGGAGCAGTAACAGTGAGGTGATTGACACAGCTGCATTGAATTGCCTAATCATCTACTCCTTTAAATGCAGTAGCAACTGAACTAAGAGGAGGCTCCAGACTGACACACACTCAAATGAGCGGTACGGACATTAAGCAAGGACTTAAGACTCATATTTAAAACGTTGCTCTGTGTCCCGTGTGTTCCGTGCTGCCTCAACCCACGGTAGTAACTGCTCGTGTTTTCAATTGTGTAGCAGCCAAATCCAGTAAAATGAAATGTGACCCCCTTCTTCAGATGTAAGAAACAACAGAAAAAAACATAACTCGAAACGGTGTCATTTACACATGTTTTTAGCCTTAAAGTCCTCCTCGGATGCATGTTGATACGCACAGTCACAGCTGAAAATGCAAACACTCGCTCATGGGTATGCGTGGCCTGCTAGCATTGCCACTTCCAATGTGGACTTTTAGGCTTAAATGGCGAACTAAACCTTTAAGCTGTAGTTGGCCTAGCCAATGTGGTTTTTACTTTATTGCCACACAAAGGTTTTATGGGGCGCACCTCTGTGCACCTCAACTTGGTTGTGCACACATAACTGTTCCCATTGAGCCAGTGGAGGATATTCTTCTCATTGATATCACACTGGGTTTTTTCAAATACTTTGTGGAGAAGCTCCATGTCAATACTGGCCTAGGCAGACTTGACTGACCCTCAGTGGTTGATGGCAGAGAAGAATCAGAGTTGTCTTCTCCAGCCCCAGTAACCGGGTTGGTAAGTGTGCATCTCAAAATATATTTCCCAGCACTGGTTATGTCCGATGTACATCTACGTGCCTATAATACACATGAAATCCAGACCCTAGACAATGGCACAAGCAAGGGCTACTGCTGGCAAGACCACTACAGGTAAAGTGCATGTGTGACCCTGTAATGTTAATGTTATCTCATGTAATCCTAAAGGCCATCTTCCTCTGCCATCAGCCAGGTATAGAGCATTTCCTAAAAATATATTCAGATCCACACCTTCCCCGTTTGAAAACATCCCCAAAACTCTTCACTCGGTAGGGTGTATGATGATCCAGCATCCACTGTGGGCCTCCCCTTTTCCAGACCAATGGTTAAAGTCACGAACAACTGACATGGTAGAGGTCTTGTAGGTGAGAAAAAGAAAGCTTTCATTCTTGGCTGTGTTTTTAAATAAAAGCACTATAGAATTGCTTCCAGCAGAGAACCCAGCTGAAGTTGGTGCTGTTGCTGTTGAGCAGACTTAAGGTGGGTGGGAGCTTTCATGTGGCCAACAGAGAACTGATGTTTTTTTTCTTCTGATGATTGGCTGGGAGGTGGTTGTAAGGCCTTTCGACTGGGACTGACAACTGTCTGGGGACGTTTGGGAGCAGTAACATACTTCTTATACATACTGCTATTGTCGTCCTTCAGCAGCCACCTGCTGTGACTATTTCTATTGAATACTAGTCCCTTGAGTCTGGGGTACCATTTTTTATGTAATGGTTAATAGCTGTTAATCCCCGGTGCCAGTCAGAGTTAGTCAAAAATATAATTTAAATTAGGTGCCAAAAACCATTCAAAGGAGATGGTTCTATGACCAACGCCTTAACCCTCCGCACACACCAAATATAGCAGCAAGTAAACAAAAAGCTAGAATAACTGCAACAAAAAACAGTATTCCGACAGTGTATAATACAGAAGGGAGATGTCTGAAAATTCACAATTAAAAAAAACAATTCATAGTACTGCTTCAATCTATGGCGGTAACAGGGTACATGTGCATGTCACTCTCAGACACAAAAGATTCAGAGTGACAGGTACACAGACTAAAGAGTGAAATAAAAGTTATTGTGTGTGTGAGAGAGAACTCCATTGTATTACACAGCTGCACTGAAACTATGAGGGATGACTGTCTGCATTGACAGAAAAAACATTATGGACCGTTGGGCTAGCACATCGGAAATAGCTCGACACAAACCAAGTTAGAGATTTCTTGTGTTATTGTATGAATGTTAAACTTGTTTTGGTTCATTGAGAATTATTGACAGAAAAAATTTGAATATGGTGGGCTGACAAAATCTAGATAATTACTGGAAAACACTCACTCCAGTTTGCGATGCAGCCTAATCAGTCTGGAAATTAACTGCAAGATTAACAGTGCTTGTGTGTGCAGTGCAATGAGTTTGTTTGTTCTGACGTGGCTGGCACCCCACTCAAACCCGCTAAATTCGTACCTACCTGTAAGCAGAAACAGGACAGTGTAGTCTCTGCTGTTGGCAGCCTGGATTCTCTGGACAGTCAGGTGGCTGTACTTATGCTCAGCAGACACCATGGTCAGACTTCTTCCAACTGGCCGAACACTGTCGTCTGTCAGGAAATTTTCTTTGACAAAGCGCAGGGCGTTGTCTGATGCATTGTGCAGTCCACACTACCACACAACAAGGCAATTAGACAGTAGTACAAATGAAACAAGTTTGTTTACAGTTTTATTGTATTAAAATGATTCTTACATGTAGAACTGCATTTATCCAATTCAGCATGCCCTCTGTCTTATTGTCATAGTTTTTCCTATCATGTTCTTTATTATTCAATCTAATTGAGGAGTTCTGTGAACTGTGATAAAACTGTGATAATAACAGACATGTGTTATCATTTAAATTGTTCATCTTCACTTTTTGTCTCAGGTTTGTTTTAATCCGGTCGGTCCTTCTTCATTTTTTGGTAAAGATGTGCTCACAGATCTCAGCTATTCACTTACTGAGTACAATGTCATTGTGTTCAAAAGTTAAAAAAAGGCCCTATATGAAATAAACCTTATAACTTGAATCTTTGGCACTTTAAAACTATATGAAACTGAAACAAATTAGGTGAGTTCGGCTCGTAATGGCCAATACATCTGCCTGCATGGCTTATAGTTTTACAAACTCTTAGAGAGACTCTTGTTTTTTCCATTCAAGGACTATGTGAGCGGTCTTGTTCCTGTCCCTTCCCATATAAATGAGGAGTGACCATTTACCTCTCCTGGATTTGCGACCTTCTCTTGAACACGTGTGCTCCACTGTAACGTGTCTCGGTTCAGGACTTTGTAGTTACCAGAGAAAACTGATTTGATGTCACTCAGACGGAATGAACACACTGCTGATTGTCCAGAATTGACAGACCTAGGAAAAAAAGATAAACATTAAAGACTCAACGAATGAGAACAACTGACAAAATCCACACCATGTGGATCTCATGTAAAGAAAAATAGGAATGACTAAAATTGGTCTGAGCAGTGCGAAGATTTTATGGTTTCCTGCTGATCGAGGTTTACATAGTGTATCCTTTCTGCTTTTTAAAACTGCCACTCTGCCTTGTCCAAATTTAGTATGTTGTTTTTTCAACAGTTAAAACTGTATATGCATTTTATAATAGTAGGTTTTTATTTTAATGACATCACTCCACTCATCGTTTTATGTGATGAAGTAATTGAACTAATTCTCAGCTAATATATTGAATACAATTTGGGGCCAACGTGGCTGCCCTCAAAGTTCACCCACCTTAGGAAACATATCATTTATCTGCTTTCAGCACAACATATAATGTGCTTTGTAAGGCCACTGTGACCTTTGACCACCAAAATCTAATCAGTTCATCCTTGAGTCCAAGTAAATGTATGTACCAAATCTGAAGAAATTCCCTTACGGGTTTTTGAAATATCGCGTTCACGAGAATGAGACAGACGGACAAACGGAAAAACAAACACAAAATGCCTCCGGCCAATGGCTATCACTGGCACGGAGGCATAATGACCGTGATGCAGTGGGAACACAGGCCACCAGAGCTTTAGGTAAAGGAGACAAATTCATGTCATGGCCTTTAAGCTTACTAACCACTGTGAGGTGAAGATGCCATAAAACAGAGTGTCATCTGCAGAAGCTCCCTTTGCTGGTGGGAGGGTGTCAATATCCTGGATCACATTGTAGGGTAGCTCATTGTCAGCCTGGCACAACAGCTGAGCCTTTGCAAATGTTGTCCAGCGTCGCTGCAGGGTCCTCTGGCCGCCGATGTCACTCTGACAAAGAGGGGCAGAAGGCATCAAGCACAATGCAGCACTGTTACATGCTGGTAAGAACCCACAGTGTTTCATCTAACCCATTGAAGATGCAGCACCTCAACCCCCAGAGGAGTGAACAACAACAAAACACATAGAGAATATTCCAGCCTTCAGCATGTAATGTTACACTGTCAGGTGTTCTAACAGCTCAGAGGTCTGCAAAGACTGGAGTCAGCTGCTTGACTAAGTACTACTGAAAATATAATTTTCTGAAATGATTGATAAATGTGGCTAAATACAGTGGGTAAGGCAATAAATTACCATTCAAAAAGAGACTGACCCAAGGTAGCAGCCAAGACAACAATGGAGAGACCTGAAGACATCAGCTCACAGACACTTCGAATCCCATCTGACGGAGCTTCAGAGAATAAACTGCTTTAACAGCTAACAAAGGGCCTTAAGCATAGCGCTGAATTAAGGGTACGAGTATTGTTTTACCTGAGAGATTTCCTAAAATGTCAAAAAACATGTCTTCATTGAGCCATTATGGGTTGTTGAGTTTAAACTGATTGCAAAATCAAACAAGCGTGTAAAATGGGAAGGTCTCTGAAGCCATAACAATATTTTCCACCACTCCACAGCAAACTAATGCATGATGTACAGTGGATATAAAAAGTCTACACACCCCTGTTAAAATGCAAGGTTCTTGTGATGTAAACAAATGAGACAAAGATAAATCCTGTCTGAACTTTTTCCACCTTTAATGTGACCTTTAACGTGAACAATTCAGTTTTAAAAACAAACTGGAATCTTTTAAAGGGAGAAATAAAAATAAAACACGAAAATAATGTGGTTGCATAAGTGTGCACACCCTCTTATAACTTGGATGTGGCTATATTCAAAGTAAACCAATCACATTCAAACTCATGTTAAATAGTAGTCAGTCTGTCTGATTAATCCAAAATAAAGTTCAGCTGTTCTAGTAGGATTTTCCTGACACTCTCTAAGTTGCAACTTACAGCAAGAGCCATGGTTCGCAGAGAGCTTCCAAAGCATCAGTGGGATCTCATTGTTGAAAGGTATCGGTCAGGAGAAGGGTAAAAAATATTTTCCAAGGTATTAGATATACCACGGAACACAGAGAAGACAGCCATGATCAAGTGGAGAAAATATGGCACAACAGTGACATTACCAAGAACTGGACGTCCCTCTAAAATTGATGAAAAGACAAGAAGAAAACTGGTCAGGGAGGCTTCCAAGAGGCCGACAGTAACATTAAAGGAGCTGCAGGAATTTCTGGCAAGGACTGGCTGTGTACTACATGTGACAACAATGTTCCGTATTCTTCGTATGTTTGGGCTATGGGGTAGGGTGGCAAGACAGAAGCCTTTTCTTACCAAGAAAAACATGTCAGCCCGGCTAAATTTTGCAAAACATACATGAAGTCTCCAAAAAGCATTTGGGGAAATGTGTTATGGTCTGATGAAACCAAGGTTGAACTTTTTGGTGATAATTCCAAAAGGTATGTTTGGCGCAAAAACAACCTGCAAATCACCCAAAGAACACCATACCCACAGTGAAGCATGGTGGTGGCAGCATCATGCTTTGGGGATGTTTTACTTCTGCTGGAACAGGGGCCTTAGTCAAGGTGGAGGGAATTATGAACAGTTAAAAAATACCCGTCACTTTTGGCACAAAACCTTCAGGCTTCTGTTAGAAAGCTAAAGATGAAGAGGAGTTTCACCTATCAGCATGACAAAAACCCAAACATACATCCAAATCAACAAAAGCATGGCTTCACCAGAAGAAGATTCATGTTTTGGAATGGCCCAGCAAAAGCCCAGATTCCAATTGAACATCTGTGGGGTGATCTGAAGAGGGCTGTGCACAGGAGATGCCCTCGCAATCTGACAGATTTGGAGCCCTTTTGCAAATAAGAATGGGCAAATATTGCCGTCAAAATGTTCCATGCTATTAGTCTCTTACCCCAAAAGACTGAGTGCTGTAATAAAATCAAAAGGTGCTTCAACAAAGTATTAGGGGTTAAGGGTGTGCACACTTATGCAACCCGGCTATAGTAAGTTTTTTATTTATCCTCCTAAAAGATTTCAATTTGTTTTTCAACTGAATTATTCACGTTATAGGTCACATAAAATGTGGGAAAAGTTTGACAGGATATATCTTTGTCTCATGTGTTTACATCACAAAAACCTTGAAATTTAACAGGTGTGTGTGTACTTTTGATATCCACTGTATATATAAACTCAGTGACACTTTATGAAGCTCATATGGTCGGTTTCTTATTAACTTACATCTTCTGTAAATTTGATGTACAGTAGAACTTTTATTGGAACATTACCAGATATTGAGATGTCTTTCCAATATTTTCTCCCTGGGATTAACATACAGTACACAAATAAGATTAATAATAACATTTCTGAATGTAATGCAGTCCTGTACAACACCACCATTGACTATGACTTCAATACCATACGACAGATTTGAATTAATACCTCTATGACAATGACAAATAACTAATCTCCTTGTATGAGTGGCTGTTGCATCAAGTTTGTTGTTTTGCACTTACCATGCAGATCTGAGAAACACGAGAGACAATAAATTTGTTGATGAAGTCATACTCTCTGCCCACTTCACTGAAGAAGAAGTAGATCTTCTCCTCATCAGGAATGAAACTGGAGCTGATGAAGGTTGGATCTAAAGCAAGCAGATGGCAAAGTATTCAGAAATATAATTTGTGGAAATATGTCATCATCATTAACGCCAATAATTTTTTACATTAAAACAAAATTATATAATACAGCATATTACCATGTTTGTATGTCCTCTTTCAACTCAGTTAGGGATTGAAAATATATCAGAGTGTCAAATCTAATCATCAGTGCAATAACCATCATCTTGACTTAGATTCTTGCAGTCAAATATATTTTAGGTGAGTCAGTGTCTCTTAGTGAAGATGCCTGCCATGAGTACAGGCATCTGCAGACCCAGATTCAGGGTGAGTTTGAGCGAGATGGAGCCAGCAGCCCTTTAAGGCTCTGAAATAACATTATCTTCTGTCTTCTGCTTAGAAGAACAGCTTAAAATCATTTTTATGTAGCTAGCATACATTTGCTCACAAGGATAACGTTAGCATTCAATCACTTCCTTGCCATCATCACAGTTTAATACTCTTACCACAAAACTACAATGGGAGAGATATTAAAATCCTGAAATACTGATACAGCTCTGGGACACACTTATTTAGGCCTAGACTTAAAAATGCTCTAGAATTAATCTTCTAATCTAATGCTTAATCAAGTGCTTGAAACTAACTTTTGTGTTGCAATTAACTGTGTGAACATTACACAGAAATAAATTCTAGTTAGAATAACGTGACGTTGTAACTTAACCAGAATATTTACAACATATACATGATCCCCCTTCCAATTCAAGAGAGTGAGTCTTCTTGCTAAGAGGGCTGAGTAGGCCATACTGTTTAATTGTTCTTTTGTCAGGGTAAGATCCTCTGATGTTACACCAAAAAGTCCAAGAAAAGGGCATGGTTCAGTTGTCAGAGATGCAATCTCAGAGTAAATCTTATATAGAGAACCAGAAGGTAGTTGGGCTGGGTCATAATGAAAATGTGTGGTAAAGGCTGGCAGGTGCCTGCTTATGTCTATCACAGGTAGGGTCAGCCTTAACCTGTGCACAATCTTACACTGAATAGGAGAATCCCTTGCAAAAATTGATGAGGAGAAAGTACTTTTAAGTATCTTAGCCCATTGATCATCTGATATTTTAGTCTCCGAATCATTAGGGTGGTGAATCTTCCATATTAAATATAGTTGTATATAGCCTGGATACTATTTCCTTTACCTCTGGTATGGCTTCTAAGATTAAGTAAAGTTGAGCTTTTAGTAACAGGGACGGAAATTGGGGAAACTGACGTTGTATAAAGTTCCTAATTTGAAAAGATTATGTGTTGGTTAAGCAAACTCATTCTTGATTTGGTCATATGACATAAAATGCCGTCTTTATACATTATATTACATGTCATTTAGCTGACGCTTTTGTCCAAAGCGACTTACATTTTTAGTACACTCGACATTTATGAGGGGCCACTTAGGGGTTCAGTATCTTGCCAAGGACACTTCGGCATGCAGATGGGGAAGACTGGGGTTTCAAACGGCAACCTTCATGTTGGAGAACGCCCGCTCTTATGAGAATTGAGGGAGGAGGCTCATCTTAATGGTATTTAATCGTCCAGCTAATGACAAAGACATATAGAAAAGTACGGTGGCCCTGAGAGATCGACGAACAGCAACTTATGAAAACTCATGCAAGTTAACAAAACACAAGCAAAGTAAGAAAACAACTTCATCAATTTCACAACACAACACATTACAGAAACGCGCAGCAAATAGACAAACGCGCTGCAAATAGAGAAACGCGCAGCAAATAGACAAACGCGCTACAAGTAGAGGAGAGAACACA